>NC_137659.1:3141903-4341903 GCF_963422515.1 Blennius ocellaris
TTTTTTTGCTCATTAGGTCAGATATGAGATGGTGAAACAAACATAGTCGTTTTGGGGTGGGGGGGTGGGGGCCTCCACTGTCACCGTCTTAACCTCCCACACCTCCCGAAAAACTTGTGGGTCTTGGGGGGGTCCACACTGGAAATCACACTGCTGCTCTCTCATCATTACACCCCGGCTCACCGCGCAGCGCCGGGACTTCTTCTTCTTTCTTTTTTTTTTCCTCCCTCTGTCTCCTGAACCGGCCTGGAACCGACCTAATTAGGCTGTCATCTCCATTCTCTTGTCTTTGAGGCAGCTGGATTTTCTGTGATTAGTTTTCTTCGTGTCATTTCAAAAACGGCTCAAAGGCCGCAAACTCTCTCTCTTTTTTTTTTTTTTTCCTGCCCCACCATCTAAATTAATCAACAGCATCCTTTTTTTCCGCCTTCCCTCACGTCGAACCTCAAGCTAATTGTTGAGGGACGGCAGCGTCTCTGTGTCTTGTTCCCTCAGAGAGACAAAAGAGGGCTGTAATTCTATTTCTGAGATCACGACCCAGACTATGACCGTCGGAGTCCGCTCTCTCCCCTCTCCCCTCGCAATGACCCGGCCGCTGGAGGCTATAATCGACCTGCACCTTTTGACCCGTGCTTGTACACAAACTGTACGATCATTATGTAGCAGGTAATGCATACAAGAAAAACTGCCGTCTTCCTGCGGGTGCAGAAGGCTAAATTAATTAGCATGAAAGTCAAGGATAGCTAATGGGCAGCCCAGACAAATAACGCAATGAGGGCTTCTTGTATTCCGCAGTAATTCAAACACACTGAGCTTATTTGATTATATATTCCTGCCAAATGCACACTCATCTCCTATGCAAAAAGGGGACCTAATGGCATACTAATGCACAGTGTTAACCATTATGCATGAGCCATTTGAGCCTAAGCCACCATGAAAGCCAATCCAACCATAGCCCTCCAAATTCCACAGTGTGCCTTATTTTTCAGAGCAGTTTATTCTCTTGAAATCTGCAATTAATTGTTCGGAGTTAATTGCAGCCCGAACTGCAGATGACCTCTCGCCGCATCGCCGCGGAGACGAGTGTAATAGATGTAGCGCGGAGGAAAGGACGCGCTCGGAGGGATTAGTCCCGACTCTCCCATCGCGGCTGAAGGCTCGGACGTCACTCCCGAAGATAAACACCTGACCGAAATGAAGAGGCGCTTCACGAGATGTGACGTGGCGATGCTGTACGGTGGTCCTACAGTCGCTCCTGAAAGTGAAAGCAAAGACTTTAATCCGACGAATCCACGCGGGAGAAAAAAAAACAAAAAAACAGAGAGCAGATCAGCTCCTCTCACTCCTTAGAACATTTATTAATATGCCTCAAGGCTTTAACTAAACCAATACCACTTTCATCATTAACCTCGTTATGATGCACTCAGTAAGAAACTTTTAAAATTAATGTTTATAAAGGTTATTTCTAAAACCATGCAAACGCAAGTCAAAGATAACAATTTTTATAAAGTAGAAAACTAATGACATGATTTCACCTTCAAGTTAAAAAAACTAAACAAAGTTGGTAAATTGGATGTCTTTAAAAAAAACCTTTGTACAATCAGGTGGCCTTCTTCTGCACACAACCAGTTTTCCTGGAAGAAATGTGTTTCAAATTAGGGATGTGTTTTGCAATTCTCATGAAAATGTAATGGATAGTATTAAATAAACCTGAACAATTAAGAAATAGAGATCTATCCTCACTTATAAAAGGTTTTCCTGGGAACTACACAAATGACGTCTCAGGTGAGTGCATTAGCATTTGCCAAAGTTTTAAGGGTTAATGATTTGGTTGAACCATTGTTCAACCAAATCATTAATCCTGAACTAACTCGGTCTTCCTGACAGCGATATGAAAGATTCCCTACTTTTATTAACATGAGCATTAGTCTGTAGCCACAGTAACTGTGATTAGCATTAGCGAACTGAGATAAACGTTAACTTCCTTCCGTAAGAGCCGTCTGCACATCAGCAGTTTAAACTACAAAAACACAGATGAACACATGCTACCAAGTCAAAATGAGGGAAGCTGCCAAAGGTAAACAAGGAGTTACTTTTCGAAGAAACGTTTTTATGATCCTCAGTAACTTGTGAAGTAACGACTGGAGCATCGTTCTTCAGCGAATTAAGATTACTTCAGCAAACATCCACATTATAGAGCATCTTCCCTCCACTAACATTCAAATTATGGTGATTCTTCCTCTACTGACCTCTAGATTACAGAGCATCTTCCTCTGCAAACATCTAGATTATAGAGCATCGTCCTCTACGAACGTCTAGATTATAAAGAGCATCGTCCTCTACGAACATCTAGATTACAGAGCATCTTCCTCTGCAAACATCTAGATTATAGAGCATCGTCCTCTACGAACGTCTAGATTATAAAGAGCATCTTCCTCTACTGACCTCTAGATTATGGAGCATCTTCCTCTACTGACCTCTAGATTATAGAGCATCTTGCTCTACTGACCTCTAGATTATAGAGCGTCTTCCTCTACTTACCTCTAGATTATAGAGCATCTTCCTCTGCAAACATCTAGCTTATAGAGCATCATCCTCTATGAACGTCTAGATTATAAAGAGCATCTTCCTCTACTGACCTCGAGATTACAGAGCATCTTCCTCTGCAAACATCTAGCTTATAGAGCATCTTCCTCTATGAACGTCAAGTTTATAAAGAGCATCTTCCTCTACTGACCTCGAGATTACAGAGCATCTTCCTCTGCAAACATCTAGATTATAGAGCATCGTCCTCTATGAACGTCTAGATTATAAAGAGCATCTTCCTCTACTGACCTCGAGATTACAGAGCATCTTCCTCTGCAAACATCTAGATTATAGAGCATCGTCCTCTATGAACGTCTAGATTATAAAGAGCATCGTCCTCTACGAACGTCTAGATTATAAAGAGTATCTTCCTCTACGAACATCCAGATCATAGAGCATCTTCCTCCCAGTAACTGATGACCAAGCCTAATGTGTTCCAGAACAAGTGCATCCTTGTCAGTAACTTTAAAAAGCACCAACTCGAGGTTCCAAATGAAGTCCTGAGTTTCATCATCGTGCTCTTTGCTGGGAAAGTGTGACTCTGCTGTTTAGTCACGGAGGGATGTTTTCAACCCGCGTCCGCCGGTTTTGAAGAGAAGTGAAGGCCACAAAGCGGCTCCACTCCTCAAAGACATTTCAAGCTCTGGAAATTTGACCCAGCTTCGTCACTATCCATCACTCGTGGTCATTAACCTGTGACACACAGCAGCCATCTATCATCCCGCATCATAAATCACCCTGTCCTTTGAAACAAAGCCATTTCTGCAACTTACAATGCAATCCCACGAGGGAGTAGAAATAAGGGGAGAGAAAGAACGCAGTTCGGGGGGGGGGGGGGGGGGTTTGGACTGATCTGACGATGGTCGTATCTTGTGCCCGGGTGCACGTCGACCGATACGAGACAATCCACGTGCATGCTAGCCTCGCTCTTAATCGGCTGTGATTATAACTAATGGCTATACTGATGTACGTTTTCTCCCCAGCAGGATGGTGCAATTAGGATCAAGTGAATTCAGTTTCTCCTCAGGCGGTCCCCAAACCCTCTTTCTCGGGATGTGTGCTTCGCCGAGCACATGCACAGTGTGTTTGCGTGTGAAGCAGAGGCAGTGTCTGCATCCACTGTGTGTATAAAACCACACACACCCCCACACACACCAGCTTTTCAACGTGCCACAGATTCTCCTGCTGGTTTCCCAGATTTTTTAGAAACTTCTCCAACTCTTTTTTTTTTTTTTTTTTTTTTTGGAGGCACTTGTGCGTGGTGACTATTTTAAAGCTCTCATCTTTAGCCGTGAAAATCTTGACGGCTTTTTCACAAAGACGTGGCTGCAGGAGATCTTCTGCATGCCTCTGCTGCCATCGACGTCTTTATGATCGTTCAGGGAAACATCAATATGCGCTAGAATGAAGGGGAAAAAAGACAAAACGGCTCTCCGTTTGCTCGCCAGCGGGCGTTGCCACTCATGTCAGATTGTTTCAGACTCTCAACCATAGCTTAACCACTTAAAATGGACATTTTAAATGCTCACTTCTGTTGTTTCTGATAATGATGACATTTGGTCAGATCTTGTAAGATTGAATGAGACAGAAGTATGGACATATGGCGGCATATGGATGGATGATTGTCTGTATTTGTACTGAATGTAAAGCATGAATTGACTTTTGGCTAAGGCCCGCCCCTGAACGCAAACAAACCAATAGCATTTAACTACCAGCTGCCCAGAAAAGCTGACTCGGCGTAAATCTCCGTAGAGGTGGCAAAGGTTTGGTTGTTTTCTGGAAAATCAAACTTTTCCTTGTTTAAACATGTATATTGTTTATATCTTGTTTTATTTTTTTGGTCCAAGTTCCCATGAACTGTGTTATAGCCATATTGGTGAAGCTTCTTCAGTTTCAGATGAAAAATACATCAACATTATGAAACAGAAATGTGGATTTTGAGGCATGCACAGTGGGTCGCGGGGGTTTTTCGGTACACTGGTGAAAACATGTTTGGATTCCTCTTGACCCGGCTCGTCCATCCCCAGCACTTTCACGGCGAGCAGGAGAAAACATGGGCAAACATGTGCAGTGAGAATCTCTGCAGTTTTGTTGATGGTAGATGACTGCATTATTCATCAAACAAGACTCGCCTCTGGTGAAATGCTCCACCCTGCAGATTTCCAAGTTGGTTTTGTGTGTGTGTGTGTGTGTATGTGTGTGCGTGTGTGCGTGTGTGTGTTTGTGTGAAAAATATGCTGGGGAAACTCGTATATAAACACGGTAGCCGCTACGGGCCAATTACACATGGAGGCTGATTCAGATTGTGTTTAGTTTCCATTAATTAGGAATGTTTTTGGTCAAGAGATGATCAAACTGCTCTTTTATTTTAAAGTCAAGCTGCTTCCCTAAACATTAAATCTACATGAAGTTTTTTTTTCCCCCGTACAGCAGGGGATTAACAGGAGGAGGGCTTACCAACAGAGCTCCAATCACATTTTTAAACATTGTATACGTTGAAGGAATACAAATGTCTTCAGATTCAGTCTTGTTCTCTCTCAATAACACTGCTGTTCTTCTGTTGCTTTCACCTCTTTCACATTGAAGCCTTCACAGTCCAGTGACTTGAAAACAGACTGTGCAAAAGCTCTGATTCCCCTCAAAATATCAACAGACTTGTGTATTGTTGGGTCCTTTTCAGGAATTTCGCTGTGCTCAAAAGGCATTTTGGAGAACATAAAAGCCACTATGTGTATTAAATCAACGTTTCCTGGCAGTTATTCACATCACTAATACAATATTAACTCGTATTTGCACGAGGTTTACCTGCTGTTGCATTGACTGTTTCTCTGATGCGTCATTTGTGTTCCCATAACTTTTCTTCATATTTGACGCTCGTCCTGAAGCAGAACTGGTTCAGGAGTGGTTCGAGGAACAAGCTTGGACTCAAGATTCCCTTAATCCCAATCTAATGAAACTGATGTTCTGTGCTCGATAAAAAATGAGCCCAACACACACAGGCTCCACCTTCTCACCTTTTTCACTTAAGGCTGGTTACAAACTGCAATTTTAACAATCGTACGATTAGTTCTAGTTCATCCCAGCCTGCAAATTTAAGTTTTTCTGTTTCCTTATTTATATTGGCGTGTTGTTTACCAAACAAGATTATGGCTAAAGACTCTTTCTGGATAATTAAAGCCTATTTTATTACATATTTGTACTCCTGGTAATCTCTTGTTTGTCATGCTTAGGTGACGTAATGGACCAATTTCAGTTTTTTTGTTCTTTTGTCAATGAAGGTCATCAATTCAGAATGTTAATTACTCATTTTCCAAAATAATATTGAATTTCTGTGAGAAAAAAAAGGGAAATTGCAACCATTTATGTAGGTGGGTGGCTGACGAGGCTATCTTCTTTGTTTAAATCCCACATAAGATTTTTTTCTATTATAGCCACAAAGCGTATATTTGGGTTCATTTCCAGCATATTTCTATTGGTTAGTTAGTTGATGGATGTCACCACAGCAGCCATGTGAGATGATCGCCCCATATTTTTGACAATGTCCGAATTTTATCACAGGTTGAAAGACCATAACAACTGCCGTCCTTGAATCGGTCTCGCAGTGCGACGTAGGGCCACCGATTTAGAGCCAAAACCAAAGATATCAATTATTCCTATCTCTCGTCAAGGAGAGCCGGAAGTCATGTGTAGCAGCTTTAAAAATATCTGCTGTTAACGTCTTGATGTACAAAGGTGTGGACTCCAAGAGCTTCAGGCAGCAGGCAGGTGGTCATTATCTTATGGCTGATAAATGTAATACAGGCTGGTGTGCATGTTACCCAGGGGGAAGGGATTGGAGGGTTTACTTTTCATCTGTATCTCCATCCTCCGAACATACAGCCACATAAACATATTCTCGGCGCACACTCGTATACACTCATCAAATCAAGCCACGTCTCCATGGAAACTGGAGCCGAATAAAGAGATTGCCTTAATCACTCGATAAGTAGTGCAAACTCTGCTCTCATCTGGCCAAAGACATTCACTTTCCCCAATACCGTTTGAAATCAACTGTCTGAAATATGTGGAGCCATTTTCATTCTATTACCCGGAGTTGTACAATGTGACATGTGGGAGAGCTCTCCAATATGTTGTACTTGGGGTTAATTAAAAATGTAATGGTCAAGTCTGTATTTCTAATAGAGCTGACAGGAGCTCATAATTCATTCAGATTGATTGGATATTAAACCACTGGTCTGTATAACCAGTCGTCACAGTTAACTGTATGCGTGGAACAATTATCCTTGAATGGGAGCTGAAGATTCGCGTCGTTCTGATCCCTACGTGGACGGAAATCTAAAGGAATGGGAGCTTTTTCAATGTTCTTTTTTTCCATATTCACCACTAAATCCTTGAAGAGAAGTGATATATATATGTATATATAATTAATTTTTTTTCCTTTATGTGCTTGTGACCACCATTTTGATGACATATCAAATGAAAACTTTGAAATGCTGAAGAAAATGTACACGGCGTTCAGCTTGTATGTGCGTGTGAATGTCTTTAGGGTAACGTCAATGTGAGGTCACTTGATTTTTGACCTTTTTTGCTTCGTCAAGTTTTTATGTGAAACTATTTCTTCGGTTGGTTTATCGACCATACAAGATCTGAAACTTTCTCAGAGGTTTCAAGCTTGTGAGGTTATATACATCTCAAATTACTTTTAAAAAGTGATTTACCACAACCGAGTAAGAAATATGCAATTTATGTAATGTAGAAACTCACTGAAAAGACTATTGAGCTGAATAATAAATGGATTTAACGGCATCTGAATTAATGTATAAAAAGTATTACATCATATTAAAAGAACGGATTTGGTTTATTTTCACTTAATTCAGTTCTAGGTTTTCTATTGAGTTGATGGTGGTGCAATCATAATTTACAGATTATTCATATCTTCTGAAATTATATATAATTTGAATTGATTTATAAATTAATTCTAACAATTTGGTTTGGTTCCATGAATGAATTCATTCATTCATCCAACTGTATTTCAATATTATTTGTGCGTTTGAATATTTTCTATTTATACAGGAACGTTTCAATTGGGCACAGCAGTTTGGTGTACCACAGGGTTCAGTCCTGGGTCCTCTGCTTTTATTCTACACACATGCTGCCATTTCAATCCATAATAGGAAGTTGCTATTTTAATATCTGTTTCTGTGTGGACAACACTGTTTCTTTGTTTCACCATGTTAACTCACCTAGACTGTCAATTTATTTGAGCCTTAACCTCAAATAAATCCTTTATTTTTTATCTCGTAACATCTCAAGAGTAATTTCTTGATTTTCTAAGCGGCAACAACCATTTTGCTTGAAATGTAAGTACATCTTTGTTTCGTGGTTTGCAGTGTTTCACCGCATTTTGTAACCACCTGACGACAAAACTGATAATCCCAAGAAGAAATCATCAGCCAAATGGTGTGCAGGAGTCTCTCGGACTCTGCAAACAAGGGAAAAGTTGTTTTCTGGCTTGGTAAAACGCACAAAAACTCCCTCCTCCGCTTGTCACTCATGGAAGAGGAACAGCATGCGAGCAGAATACTGATTCTGCTGCAGACCTCTGTAGGCCTTGTTTGAATTATTTTAGTGGTAAATTAGGTGTTAGCGAAATCCTTTTCCTCTTCACTGTCGCTTGTTAGGAGGTCTTTCCAGTCGGTTTCTGTGTCTTTTTGTGGCGACAACAAACCGCCGGAGTCACATGCGTCTGAATCCATTTCACAAAGCTAGATATAACAATGTATTGTACTTTTATATCAGACTGATTAATGACGCTGTTGACAGCTCTGCACTGTAGCTGCTGGGCTAATTTTAGCTCCACACGCTAACAAGACAAACTCCTGCACAGCCTCAAATCCCACTGCCTCGCTCACATCTTCACACCAACAGTAATAATTCATCCAAGTCGTGGTGTTTTTTTGTTCTTTTTGTTTTGTATTTTTTCAATCATTGCTGATTGGACTGCACTCTACAGATGTAACTTAAGTATCACGGCCATGAATATATATCATGAGACGCGGCTGTTTATCCCTTTGCGTTGTTAATATACAAGCATGTCTGACAAGGACTTAACAAATGCAATTCTTCGGCTTTATAATGCAACTCGACAACACGCTGTGATGGATGTGCCAGTTTCAGGTTTTTCCTCTCCCCCCAACAATAAAGCAACTACACAGGCTTTATCTGCGTTACCCATCCCCGTCCCCCGAGGCAGCGCTCTGATGTGGATGAAGTGAAAAATTATCGCTGTGGGAGAGAAGATGGGCGCTTGTCGACTGTACCTGGATTTCAGTGCCTGATTTATTTGCATAAAAGAGAAAGTAGAGAGGGAAAGAAAGAACAAATATAAAAGTGGATGACTGAATATCTTTTTTTTTTTTTTTTTGTCCTCACCTTTTCAGTGGAAGATAATGAGGTTACTGTGAATCTAACGAAAGTCGAACCGATTCAGAGCAGTCAAACACATAATTCCGCAAATGCTTTCACACCCATTCACCTTTCATTAATTAAAACACCTTTGTATCGCACGTGTGGAAAATGCAGCCTTTGAGTTCCCCCATATGTTTTCTTCATAAATAATTGAAAATAATGGATCATGTATGGCTCTTTGCAATATGCTTCGGTTGACTTGTGTTGGTGCGTTCACGGGAAACTAAAGCGTGAAAGAAGATATCCATACCCTGTCAGACTAACGACTTCCCAGAAGTTAAGATTCGACGAAACTATTTTAACACAATACAAAGGGAAAACTGACAATTGGCTTGCTGTGGCTACTAAACATGTTGATAAAGACTTGATACACATCATTTCTTTCTCATCGACATTTCTTTTTGTGTATCATTTGTGGATTGCTTTCCCACCGTACTGACTGCTTATTTCATGTTGTCCTGTAAACAACTCAGAAGTAGGAGTTTTCCAACTGGTTGTTTTCCATTTCGATAAGTCTTATAGCAAATGCAGCTTTTGTAAGACATGAGTCAATGTGTTGCCCTCAAGGCAATTGTTTTCCGTGATAAATAGGTTCATGTGTTTAAAAATGCTAAGAAGGGGTAAATAATGAAAAAAAAAAAGATAATTTAGAAGTATTTTGCATAAGCATTTCATGATTATTTGTGATTTTGATTAAAAAAGTAATTAGTGAATAACACTACTTCCTGTTTCCAGTTTTCATGTGAGCTCTAGCGAGATGTATGTGACAATCTGTCGCAGTGCATTTGGTTATATAGTTTACTAATCCGTTGCCACTTTAAAGAATCTGCGTTTAAACAGACTGGTGATTTCTCCTGTTGCTGGGTCATCTCCATTCAAATCTTATTTAGATAAAAGCTATAATTTACTCGGTCCAGTCCCTCCAATCTGAGACTAAAAAGCATCTGACCCGTAACTGCTGCTCCTCGTGACGTCTGAATTACCATCTCAAAAACAGGAGCAAAAAAAAGACCTGACAACTGTGGCGCCAGAAGGGCAGTTTTTCTAGAGAAATTAAAAATACAAATTATCATTCAGTCAAGACGGAAGTACATCTGCAGCTCTTGAGCTGCAAGTGCTGATCTCATATGAATAACAAATTAATGTAGGGAATAAATTATGCAAATGAACGAATCTGTCTGTCTTCATTTAGAGTGAGATTTCCAACATCAGCGGGCAAAAAAAAAAAAAAAAGAAGCCAGGATGTCGTTTTCAGATGAAAAGCTTCAGAGGTGACACTCACAGAGAGTCTTAATGTGAGGAATTAATGAGCAGGGACTCAATGATATTTTGTCTCTTGCAGCGATCACCTCCTATCTGTATTCTATTTGGATGCCGTGTTTTGTCTTCTTCATATCTTTGTGCTCATGGAAGAGAAAAGGTCCTTTGTTTTTAATGAATTTCACTAAAACTCAACTTTCTTACAATTTAGACTTTTATCCGTCTTAACCTGCGAAAGGGAAAAAAGTCAATTTGATGTGATGCAAATTAATAAATTACCATGTAAACACGAATGAAACACGACTAACTTACAACCTTCCAATGTTATGAGGGGATTTCGGGTCACATTATCAGCAACTGGGATGTTTTTGTAAACATTGCCAACATAAACAACAACGTTACATATAACGCCTCTACATTTGGCAGTACCGCATTAGGTACTGATTAGTATTACATCAATAACTCGGTTACCTATACTGATATTTTGGTATATGAAAACCATTGTGACACGATGGAGCATCTTCCTCAAACTGGTTCATGTAGAAAAGTGAGAAACAATCATGGCTTACAGTTTATCAAGCAAAACCTTTTGGAAAAAAAACCCCAACTATTTCACCACCAATAGCTTCAAATTCTTCAAATTTCTCCAAATGATATAAAACTCCCCACCCCATTTACATCAAATGCGATGCAACATATCTTACTCCACAGGTTTCCAAGCTTTTCCCACTGATCCTGCCCAGACTTCACACAATGTCTGATGTGCTCCAATTAGACCCTGTTTACATGAGAGTACTCAACTGCTAAACACGATCATTTGTATGTTTTCATTTCGGAAAAGTTTCATGTTCACACACAATGAAGTACTTGAACAACCCCCAACATGCTTGCAGAGAACGATACAATGAAAACGCTCCTATAAACTGTCTTTCTCCGTCGCGGTGAAGCGCTCGGTGAGATATATGCCTCCACTTGCGGAGATGATGTTGTAGTAAATGTATACCTTCATAGCAGAAGTGCTGTTAAGTTCAAAAGCGGTTACAAACATCGTGGATTCTTCTATTGTTATTCAATCAGCTGAAGCATGTGAAAAACCTTCGGCTGGTCACGAGTTGCTTCCTCTGAATGCAAAATAAAAGACACGAGCCGGCGCTCTGCACTTCGCTTATCTCTGAGATCGTTTACCTTTTTGTTGCTTTCCAGAGTCCCCTCAAGAGAGACAGCATATTTCATATTTCTAAAAATATAATCCACTCCCAGGGGCTTTTTTTTTTTTACCCCCCTCTCCAAAGCCTGAAAGACATTTTTGAAGATTTTAAACTTTTTTTTCTCAGCTATTTTCAGTCCGTCTAAAAATATATGTAACTGCAGTGATGGATGCTTTTACAAATCCAGCAGAAGCAACGTGTAGGTCACCAAGCAGGAGTGCATCCGTGCTGCATATTTCATACCCTGATAAATTATTTGTTTTGTCAATCACAGAAACTCAAAGTGTTGAGAAATTTGTACAGTTTTGTTCCAAGTCAAATCCTCCTGACTCTCACACACGCACACACACACACACGCATATCCACACACAGATCTGTTAACAGGAGCTGCAGCAGGGAGAGGAATAAAGGCGTCATGAATAAATATGTCGGTAGGTGTTATGTATCCATATGGTCAGGCTTTACATTCATCACATGGGTTCTGGGGAGAGCAACATGTTTTCTCTTGTCTGTCGCCAGGTTGGCGGAATAATGGGAATAAAACACAATTAACAGAATATTTTGAGATGCAGAATTAAATTAAGCCTCAAGGCGCAGGCACATACTCATACTCGCATTATCAAGATAATCACACTAGGTACGTGCAAAAATATAATTACAGTGTTATTTGCGCAGCGTAGTCTGTGAATAATGGTCAACATCCTTGGAAGAAATTGTATGAAATGCCATTGACATTGTTTGCATAGGGTAAAATATGTATTCTCTTTCCTTAATGCAGGGAATGTGGTTTAACTTTTACTCTCTTTACATTATTTCAAAACATATCTTGGATGCTTCAATTCACTCGCATCTATCAGGTGATCTATCAGCCACGTCGTTACTGATGGTTTAAGACATCAGCCCCGTAACATTCTCTCTGTGTATCTGTCACATGGGATAACAAATACCGAGCATAAAGAAAATGTCAAACTGAAACGGCAACAGCTTGACAAGTACAATACAACAATTCAGTGTATTATAGCCATGATGCTCTCCAGGCCTTGAACTGTCACATCTTGAGGCGGCTGTATCCCACCCTAGTGGGTGGGATTGAGCACCTTGCATGGCAGCTGCCTCCATTAGTGTGTGAATGTGTGAATGTCATTAACAGTGTAAAAAAGAAATGTTGGAAAAGTGCTCGAAAAGGGAAATCGCTTTAGCGTTAATCATGGATTTTCCCCGTGTCGCTGATTGTAGATATTTGTTTACACGTCATTGGTGTCTTCAATGGCAGCGCCAATAATAGTCTTCTTGTTCCTGTTCGATGTTTCACCCACTTATTTAGTGTTGGTATGCTATATCGGGCTAAATCGTGCTATTGCTACCTAGCTGAGGGGCTGCAGCATTCCAATGTTGTTAAAAAGGAACGGGGCCATGGTGACGTTTCCTTTTTGTAGGAGTACTTTAAGTTTGCAGGGCTAATAAAACCATGGGCCTTGTTGTCTGCTGCATCGTCACAATCGGCATGTCAGGAACCTAACTTTCTGAGAAATGTTCCGTATTTCACTGAAAAATAAGCACAATTGAATGTATTGATTTCTACTTTTTCAGCACAGCCAAGCAGTATATGTTTTTATTGCCGGTTGGCTAAGAGGGCAACTGAAACACTCACAGATTGAGTTTGTTCGGCAAACAGAAAGTGGAATGAGGAAGATGTGAATTCAGTTCATGTTCTGGATCCACAAAAGGAAAATGGTGTTAAAAGATTATAGGGATTTTATGAATGGATATATGATAATAATAGATCCAGAAGAAAATGTATAGGATTCAGATTAAAAACCGTATATACAGTATGTTGGATTGGGGGAGGGAACAGCTGTAAAGCATACGCTCTCAGTGCCTTCTTGTCGTTTAGGCTCGAGTCTGATTTTTGCATCTTAACTTGTAATATTTCTATGATGACATGAACATTTTAAACAACCTTGACTTATTTGTTGATTTGGAAGATGGAAGAAATTGCCCATAATGGATGAAATAAATGAAGATGCAGGTTTCTTTTATGTAGTTTGTCAGCGCATTACAGCCCTTCGAACTATCTGTGTGGTTGATTCACAAAAGACATGCTGCTGAGGTGAAGTGATGGGAAAGTACTTTATTAACCTCCTTGACAGGTGTAATGATACAAACCTAGCTACTATTAACCCACTCTCACTGGCAGAAGTGTCGAGATAGCTTTTTTTTTCTTTTTTTCTTATTCCTCCCCTGAAATCCTGTCAAATTGAGTTTCCTCAGTAAGCCGTGACACGGCCGGTGAGACTGCGTGGTTATCTGTCAGCTCCACAATCGCTTGTTTTGATTGGTATTAGGCCAAGAGCGCTGTCAGACGACGGGATATAAAAGGGAATCGGGAATCATAATCCCACTTCTACAAGATTTTCAGCTGGTTGAAAGTCCCGGCGATTCTTTTAAAGTTTGCGTGCGCGCAAGACATGTCGGCGGACGCCGGCCCGGCCTCTCCAGCCTCACCGCGGGGCTTTAACCACCCGAGCTTTGATGTGTGGTTAGATGCGTCGACACAGAGAGAGACGGCGAGGGAGCGAGCCAGTTTCGAGTTCAAGGCCGAGTGAAGTCGAATTCACACTTTCAAACTTGAGTGTAGCCTTGGAAAAGGAAAAGGAGAGAAAGAGTCACTGGAGATGGCAGCAGTGATGAGTAAAGTAATCACTCTAAAGGTCATTTTCATAAACCTTTTAATCATCGATGTTGAGCAACACTGGAGACAAAGAAAACGAGGGTTCGTGCTTTTATTGTAAAGTCTTGTTTCATGTTGAGTTTCTTTAAGAATAAAATAAGGCAGATCTTTATGGATGGATGAATACAGGTGGTAGTTGAGGTACTGAACATTTGTTTCACTCCTGCATGTTCATAGTTGTAGTCAAGACCCCCTAACCAAAGACCGGGTCAAGCCCACGACCGGAGCATCCCAGGACTAAAACAAGACTTTATGGATCTGATATCAGACCATGACTGGTCTCAGATCCTTTACGGCTCTTTATGGATTTAAGTCAAGTCCAAGACCAGAGAATCCCAAGACAAGACCAAGACTTTACTGAGCCAAGACCAAGATCAGAGCTTTTTAAGACCAAGACGAGAACAAGGCTTTAAGATGCCAGGATTAAGACCTTGAAATAGTGGCGACCGGTCTTGAGACTAAGACTTGAAGGAGCCAAGATCAAGACCAGAGCAACCCAAGAGCACAGCATTACGAATCTGAGAAAAAGTGCAGCTCAAGACTGAAATGAGCCCAAGACAAGACCAGGATTTTAAGAATCGGAGACTGGGTGAAGACCATGATCTTGAAAATGTGGAGGCCGGTCTTGAGACCAAGACCGCTCTTCAGTACTACAACAACAGTAGCTTGTCGTGACGTACACTGTACAGTTCTCCACAATCCTCCCAGGTAGGAGATATGAAGAGGACGACTTTATTTAACAGCTCATTTAACATGCATGTGCAGTAGCTTTAGCTCAGGCTGCTAATGGTCTGTATCCCCCAGGACCTGTCACAAGATGTATGGGAATGGAAATATGTAACAGTAGCACGCGGCTCTCCTGCTATTTCAGAAAGGTTTGATAGAAAAGCCTTTTGTCTTTTTAAAACTTGGGACTAAAGTGCGATGCAGAAATGTGGATTAAAAAGTATGAAGTTTGATGTTCTTAAATGGTTCGCCATATGGTAAGGTCCCAAAAACACCACCCATGGGCCAAAACCGCCCCGCGAGACGATCCAATCCAGAAAATATAGACAGGAAATTTTTGTTATATTTGATATATGTAGCAAGATTATGATGTTTTAGTGAGAGTCGTCGATGTAACACAACAATTGTGTTGGAAAAAGTCCTGCAAGAACACTGCAAAATACACTTGGCAGAAGTAGTTTGTGATATTTGTGCTGTATTTTGCACCAGGAGGTATATTTTGGGTAATTTTGTTGAACGATATTGAACAACATTTTAAAAATGTAATTAAACTTTTTTTTTGGAACTAATTTTAATGTAAATTTGAAGTTGACCAGAATTATGTTTTCAGAGGTTTCCATGGTGTCGTGTTCCTGGATTAAAATTTGAGTTTGACCTCTGACCTGTGTGCTGAATATTGTCCTGGCTCCTGTGTGACGGCTCGGCCCGCTGGACGTACGGACGATGGACGGGCGGATTTCAAACACCCCTGTACATAACATGATTGACACGCCGTGGAGAGTGAGGCGAGGGAGCTAAAAAGTCAAACCCCTTGTTTCAAACTGTGTGTCTGACACATTCCTGACAGCCGCTGGCCACTGCGTGGTTTTCACACACACACACTGCGGTGGAAACCACCAATCCCCTCAGGACCACCCACTACCCCGGGCGTTTAATCCAAACAACTGCCCTCGTCTTCACCCCCATGTGGAACAATTAGGACCAATGACTTCTGATGGATCCACCGCAGTCCTTCTGCTGTAGATCCCAGACTCTCACTAATAATCCAAACCACACCGGGTTCCTTTGCGAGCTGCATCCAGGCCCGTGTAGGGGTGTGTGTGTGTGTGTGTGTGTGTGTGTGTGTGTGTGTGTGTGGGGGGGGGGGGGGTCACTTTGGGGCTTTTATCAGGTGCTGTAAAGTGTCATCAGTGAGTGTTGGTGTGTTAATATGTGGAGCCCACTGTCAGCTCCTGTCTCCTTGTCAGCTGGATCGCTGCCAAGCGAGCCTCCAACAAGTGTTGTTCCACATCGCCGAGGCTTTATTATTCAGGAGGAGGGGGGGGTGGGGGGTGCTCTGTCCAGCTGTGCTGTCAAGGGTAGCTGTGCAGAACGCCACTAATCTGTTTCCAAAGATATTATCAATCAATGATTGTCACTGACACATTTATACATTTAGAATTCACGTTGCCTCGACAGACACACACAAAAAATATTTTTGGTTGCACACACACGCATAAATCGGCGCCACAAAGCCGTATGTTTTTGTAGTAAAGTAAGTAATGCAAATAAGAAGAGCTTAAATTTTTTTTGGGATTTTAAGAAAATCATAGTAGCGTAGATTCTAGTCCCACTTTTGCAGATTTCCCTATAGCAAGTTATTGAAACTTTTATGAATAAAGAAAATACCGGTAGATACCTTTTGGGCTATAATATTATAATACTACAAATATAAAGCACCACCTAAAATGGAAATGAAAACAAAAACATAATTTAGCTATGAGATAAAAAAAAAAATACCATCATAAAAAATGCATTTTAGCTCACATTATAACTGCCTTTTGGATAAGAATATTATAGTATAAGAGTAAAATGCATATTGATGATTATGTAAGGCACTACTAAACAATACAGGTGAGAAGAATAACATTAACAAAACCTTGAACCCAGAACAATGAAATGCTAATGGCTCCCCAGTCACTTAAAGGTAATGAATATATGTATGAAATATACATTTGCATGCATAAACAATGTACATAACTCTTGATCAAATGAAACAAAAATTGAGTCAATGAATTTAATGCCATACATTGTAGAGCACACAATAGCATTATACCGCGTTGGTGATGTATGTATTACAAGTTAAAGGATCTCTCAAGCCTTTAACCAGTTTGTGCAGTCAGAGTGGAAAATATACTGGGACGAGACCATGTTTCTCTAATTGCAGAGGTTCCCACGGTTCCTGCTGGCGGTCTGATGGTGGGAGGTATATTAATCGCTGTAACTCCTCACCGACGCTCCAAATCCTCTTTTGTTTTCACACTCAGCCCACCTGGATAGTTTTTATAGCACAAAAGGTCAGTCTGCAGTAACACAAGGTTACTGTGTGTGCACGTGTGTGTGTGTGTGTGTGTGTGTGTGTGTGTGTGTGTGTGTGTGTGTCACAGGCTCAGGCCTCACGTTTGTGTACTTAAAGCCTCTTTATTTTTCCTTCAGATTTCTTCAGCAACAGTAAAGCATTCACTTCTTGAGAGAAAGCACACGTTTGGTGTCTCGACCTCGCGTCTTCACGTGTGTGCTGCCGAGGAGAGTTAACATTCAGGTTGACTTGAACGCCTCTCGGCGCTTCCTCCTTGAGCTGAAAAATGTGAAGCTGCACGTTTAGGTTTTAGATCATTTGCGGCCATCCTGACTTAATTGTTTTATTTTTTTGGAACCCCGTTGGAGTACCCCAGTAGTTACATTTTCTTTTCAATCGCAATGAGCTTGAAATTGTTTATTCCTGAGTTGTTGATTATCTCCTGGGTTTTCGCAGCTCCGTATAGAAACCTTTGAAACTGGATTTAACTGAAGTGTGTCTGAGTCAAACCACAGTGGGAAGCGTCTCTCACCTCACAGTGACAAGAGTTTCCCAAGTTTAGCAATCGGCTATGGAATCATATGTGCTGTCAATCTATTGATTTATTCTAATCAGGTAATCGGACAATTTGTGTGAAATGGTTGGTATTTGGTTGCTATATCTGTTTCAAACATTTTTTTTTTTTTTACTAATAAAAGACAATGAAGCGATGGTGCTTGTACTAAGAATATGAGAAAGAAAAAATATTATTAATTACAACAATAACAAAAAAGATGATGATGATAATAATGGATATGTATGTTTTCTGTCCAAAAGTTATCACGAGTAATTGCTCCATCCATCCATCCATCCATCCATCCATCCATCCATCCAAATTGGACTACAATTTGTGTGTTTCTCATTTGGAAGAGAAAGAGCACTGTTATTCTGTACAAAAGAATCTACAGATGCAAAGACATCAGAACCATCTGCTGTAGTGTTCTTATTCCTCACAAATCATCATAATCGCCATACTCAACATCACCTCTGCCGACTGTAAAAAGTCCGAGAGGTAAAAGTAGATCTGAAACTCTCCTCGGGTTGAATTTTCCGCATAAAGAGTTAACGGCACATTTAAAAATAGTGCTTCTCTTCCCCTTTTCTCCCTGTTTTTTCCTTCACTTGTTTTGTGAAGTGGGAGGACCTTTACTTTTTTTTTTTCTTCTTCTTCTTCTTTCAGAGCTGGAACTTGGCCTGTGAGTTGGGCGCTTGCTCGACTTGATCCTCTTTTTTTTTTTTTTTTTTTTTTTTCATTCCCTCTGCTCGCCAATTTTCCTGACAACTGAAGCAGAATGCAGACACCAGGAGAGAAAAGGAGGTTTGAGGCTGACGCAAAGCCATGACAGGCCGTCTCTGCCCTTTCTGTGACGGCTGGTCTCACCCCCCCCCCCCCCTCCCCAAAAAACCTTCCCCAGACAAGAGGGAGGGTTTATCATCGCTGATAAAGCACTCATGATCTGGGAGGAATCAGCCCTGGATGTTTATTACATGAGGTCAGAGTGTGCTAATGGAGAAACTGCTGCAGATCATGTCATCGCCCCGGGGCAACAGGGCGGCAGATACTGACAGGGTGATTTCTTTGTCCTCTCTCTCTCCCTCGCTCTCTCTCTCTCTCTCCCTCGCTCTCTCTCTCTCTCTCTCTCTCTCTCTCTCCCTCTCTTCAAAGATACTCGCTGTGGAAAGGTCACAGTCAAGTAGAACATTTCTTGCACTTATCTAGCTCATTGTATCTGTGCTGATTCAATATACGGGAAAAAAATAATCATCTTTATTCCTTGCAGAATTCTGTGCTTCATACTTTGTGCCCTCTGATATTGTCAGCATTGGAAACCCGGATGAAACGGGCTTAAAGTGGCGAGAAATAACACACAATCTGTTGGAGAAATACATGTCTAAAATCACATTTCCTTTACTTAAGTACAGTCTTTAGGTAAGTACATTTTCCTGCTTCTACACTGCTCTTTGCCCTATCCAGGGTGTCGAGTACTCTTTGCCTTGTGCAGTCTCTACACTGCCCTACGCCCCGTCATGGCTCTGCACTGCCCTACGTCTTGTCCTGGGGTTGTTTAACCTCCCGTTCCCCTGTCACCGAAGTCTGGAGGCCGTTGTTGCAGAAGATGGATGCATTTCAATTACGTGTCCGTGTTTGCTGACTCAGCTCCTCCTCCGGTGAGGACTGCACGCTGACTGCTGCTGTTCAGGTGTCTGAGAAACACTCAAACTCACCTGAGGCCCACAATTAGCGTCGAACAGCTGCTGAGCTTCCTGTGCCACAACAATTCGCACTCGGCGGACACGGCCCGTCAGCCCACCGACAGATCGCCGGCGTGGAGCGACGAGCTCATATTCTCCCATGCCCACTTTCACTCCTTTGTCCCTGGATATGTGAATACAGGCAAAGAGGCAATAACACCTTCTCCTTTTATGCTTCACGCTGAGTGCCAGTGTTCCGTCCTCAGAGCAAAACCGCACATTAAAGAGACTTTCATTCATTTTCATCAGTGTGCCGCTGGATGGAAACGCTTCTTCAATTTCAACTGCTTGTTGACCCCCCGCGGAAAGCAGGCCGGCGAGCCGCTAGCCCCCAGGTAACCCTGGCCAGGGCAACATCAATAGCAAGTGGTGGCACCATTAACGAGAGACGCTGGCTGTGTGTGATGTGAATCATACAGAGGGCTGCAGGGATCCGGTGCTGTGTGAGGCATACAGTGTTTTCAATGAATATTAGCAGGGACCCGGACAGATGGTTTCTCTTGAGGCTTTTCCTGTTAGGAACAAGTGTCACATGTGAAAGTGGTTACCTTAAATCATCTGCTCTACGGCATCTGGAGCAAAAAATCATTATCATTAAAAAAAAAAAAAAGTTCAGACACCAGCAAAAAGGAAAAGCTGTCAAATGCGCCTGTGAAGTTAGCCTCATGTTCCATTAGTGTGAAAGTTCTGGCTTCTAAGTGGGGGAACACATAACAGGGGAAATTCCCACTTGGAAAGCTGACAAAACGACCACTTATCATCATGTGAATGCGCTGAAGTGGGAATTTACCAATGGTATAATTCCCAGCTCCATGAACACACGCTTCCTTTATAATAACATCTGACAGTGTAAGATAAATGCTGTAGTTTATCTTTTATCATAATACTGCATACTAATTTACTAAATAATTTAGGGATAAATGGGAAAAGGACATCTAAACACAGTCAAGGTGTTTTATATGGTCCTATGTCATTAATATGCATTTTTATCCAAGTGGGGATTTTACAAGCGGTAACTTTCGAGTTGTTGAGCTCCACGAATTTCAGCCTAACAAATAGAACGAAGATATTTTGTTGAATGTGTGTGGGAGTTTATTGTGGATAAAGTGACAATAGCAAGGCGAACTCCAGAAACCACAACTATTTCCATCATGTTAGAAGTGAAGTCTGATTGATAATATTGATTTTACCCACATCATTTATAACAGTATTATTTGGAATGGAGGGTTGTTTTTTTTTTTGGGTGACTTAAAACTTCCTGTTGTCAGGGTAACGATTTTAATTCAGAAATATGAATTTCACAAGTGGTCAATTTCATATTTCTCAGTTTCGCAAATATGACATAACAGTTACTGGTAACAACAAATCCTATAAAGTTATAACGGTACTTTATTTCCCTATTACATGAAGGCACTTTGGTTGGAAATATACATTTGTGGGATGAGTAGCAGAGCTAATTACGTGGGTTTGTTACCAATTAAAGTCTCAGTGGATTTCGAATAGGAATATAATATCTGGACTTTGGTCTGACATCATTTCCACACATTTAGCTTTTTTACTCTGTTTGCATTCGTCTCAAATTAAGTACGAACTGCATTCATTCCGCATCTTCCCAACGTACAAACGGAATAGAGAAGTTTCCTTTGTCAGTGACTTCTATGCGTGGCGCACATAAAAAAAAAAAAAAAAAGACGACGACGATGACATAAAAGCGAGGAACTGTACGGGAGAACGAGGCTTGAGCCGGGAGGAAAGGCGCCTATTGTGTGTGTGTGTGTGTGTGTGTGTGTGTGAGATGGTGAGGAGCCGCAGAACGAGCGACTGAAAGTGAAGCAGATAAGAGCGAGGACGGAGCAGATTCAGAGCAGCAACACGTTCCCCGTCCACGGCCTTGTTTAGTAGACGGCGTTTGAAGATATTGACTCAAAGAAAAGAACCCGCGGCTCGAAACAGCCTTCAAATGGCCACATTTTACTTTTATGCTCTGAGAACATTTCAGATGGTCTTTTTTTTTTTGTCTTCTTGGTTTGTTGTTTTTTTTTTTTTGACTTTTGCTAGAATAAAGAAGTTGGATCAGTCTTTACTTTCACCAGTTCACTGTTGTTGTTTTTATCTATACAATGATTCACGTCATGGTCTCTTTTGACTGATGACAATAATAAAAAAACAAAAAACGAGCTCTGTGAATGTGACACTTCAGACGTTGACACTGTTTTGTTTACATACACACTCATCAAAATGTCAAGTTTTTCCTGGTTTTGATAATGTTTCGGTTAATTTCTTTTTCTTACGCTTTCAGTTCGACAGAAACGTCATCTTCTCTCAGGGCCCTTTTTTACATCCAAAACAAATCCAGAGTAAAGCTCCACAACCCCACATGCGAAAGCAGAGGCAACAGTAAAAAAAGAAGAAAAACAAACAAAAAAAAGTCCTCTTTTTACTACCAAGAATCCTCCAACTGATCCAGACTCTGAGGTGACAGCGTTCTGCCACAGCGGTTATTGTTAGAAGATTGTATGAGAGAAAAAAGGGGAAAGGACAGAAAGCTGGAGCAACAAACAAACACATTGGCATCACACAGGAAAGCTGCAGGCTGGATGGAAGCAGGAGTTCAGTAACTTTATTTTTTTTTCTCGCTCACAAGTCAGAGATCCTTGCAGGAAGGTACAGAGGGAGAACAAAGAAGAAGAGAACACAAACTATAGAGGCTGACTGTGTTTGCTGGAGTCGTCTTCTCCCAAACGGAAGGTTGCGGGTTCGATTGCCCACCATTCTTGCCCTGTCCACATGTCAAGAGTGTCCTTGAGCAAGACACCGTAACCCCAAACTGCTCCCAGCTGAACTGTGTTCAGACAATAGATCCGCTGCAAGCACAGTCATGGAATCTTTTGAAAGAAAATACTTGGAAGTCATTTGTTTGACCACATATAAGTGCAGGGTTACTCTCACACGTTCAACTTTTTGTGCAAAGTATTGGTATCGGCGCGGCCAGCCCCGGTTTTTACTCTGTGCTTTGTGGAGTTTTTCCAGTCGGCTGTGGTCAGGAAGGAGAAAAGGTGAACCGGTGACGGGGTCACAGACGAGGCCCGTGTGGTTCGATCCAACAGCGTCTAAACTGCTGGAGATCAAACTGCTGTGGAAATCCATGTTGGTTCCGACAAAACTGAGGCGATGCACAATGCTGTACATGTTTTGTTGTATAAGACGCCGTCCATGTGTTAGGTAAATCTTGTTTTGGCTCGTCAGCACTTTTGGTGACCTAAAAACAAGAAGGTGTCGTCTGACTTCACAGTTTGACAAACTCCTGGACAATCAAGGTGATATTGTCTTTTCTTGCAAGGATGATATAATAGAATTGTCTTCAGCTTTTTTTTTTTCAATCACTGTCTGATTCTTATGTCTTTTGTCTCCCTGAGATGGTTTTTATAAGGAGATTCTCCTGACACCATGCTGACCCCTGTCTACCGCTACAATGATCAACAATAGTCAGTGAGCATCAGAACTGGACAACGGCGCAATGGAAGAAGGTTACCTGTGTGAAAACGCGGCAGGCTTCATGATATTCAGGAGGTCATAATGATCGGTGAATTAACTGGAGGAGAAATCCAGAGGACAGAAACCAACTGGCCCATTTAACTTTTTACACATTACTACATCACACAGCAGTGTAGAGCGGCGCTTCGCCCCCAACACAACCTGTACAGTTACAAACACGAAGCAGGCGAAGGAACCTCATAACACACTAAATAGGAAATACAGTTTCACTCTTATATTCGGTACAGATGAGTTCCTTTTCTCTGAGGATAAACTCTTTGGGTTTTCCACGCTGCCTCGGGGTGCTTCAGCTTGCAGTTTCAAACTTTCATTCGCCAGTTTTGCAAGATGAATTCAGCTCTAATCTCGTCAATTGTTTCAATCTTGGTTCACTCTGTTTTTTTTCTTCTTCCTTTTACTGGTTCATCTTTGACGATTTCTGTTTTCGCCCACTGCCTACTTTGCAAGCTTAAATTTGTGTGTATTGCACAACACGATTTTCAAATACTTTTTTTGTATCTAGATTTTTGAATAAATTCGTGAATACATTTTGTTTTATTTTTTAATTCCGAACATCTTAAAAGAGAAGAAAGAAAATAAAACAAACAAGTAATAATGAAAAACATCAAAATAAGTGAAGGAAAATTTTTTTTTAAATATGGAATTTTTAGCGATAGCACACTTTTTAGATTTGGCACTCGCTTTACATGTTCAAAAGGGGGAAGGAAGAAGTCGAGACTTATTTAATCCTACCCATTTGCATTGTCATTATTTCTCTTTTTAGTCACACAATAATTTTTTCAATCTTAATTTAACTTCAAAATAATTTCATAATTACACCCAAGTATTTACTGTGACACTTAAGACAGACAACATTAATCAGTCTACGTGACACCAAACTGAATTAAGTTTGGTAATTGTTTGATTTCGACACTTAATTTGTCCCGTAGTTTAAACACCACTTCTGGTGGATAAATGCTCAAACTCAGTTTTGTGACACGAACGAATGCTGACTCACCTATTTTTAAAATATTAGAGATTCCTGACACTCCCATGAATCTTTGTTGTAGATTTGAAAAAAACAAAAAACAATACAAAAACCCCACATAACTTATCTGTAAACATGAACGTTATAACATGAGAATTGATCCAAAAACAGACCTCAGTCGATACGACTAAGCATTAACATTTTGGTATTGAGCTCTGATGGGTGGTTGTGGCGCGGCGGGTGTCGTGCTCGTCTCTCATATGAAAGGTTGCGCATGTGATTCCCCCACCTCCCCCTCGCTACATGTCAAATCATCCTTGAGCAAGACGCTGAACCCTAAACTGCTCCCAATGGATGGACCAAGCGCCCTGCAAGGCAGCCGCCTCCATTGTTGTGCGTTTGAATGGGCGAATGATTAACAGTGTGAACTGCTGAAACGGTGGATGAAGCGCCATATAAATGAAATCCATTTACCATTTGAGTCCCCACAATTGTCTATTTCCTCTGTGAAATTTTCACCTGCTGGCTGATGTATCCGCCCACTGGCCGTCGCCATGATGAAGACGCAATCGGCGCTATTCTCTTCATCTGTCAGTGATCGGAAATGTTGTTCAGTGTGAATTGTAGTATGGTTGGAACTGGTTCTGTAGTGTGCAGCAGAGGATGGTGGGGTCTTCCCCCGCTCTCACAGATCAGCCCGCAGGCTCCTCTGACGCTCTGCATGACAAACACTGTGTTGTGATTCCCAGCGCCTCTGTATTTCTTTCTTTCATTTTTTTTTTTTTTTCTCCACGGGGTCTGATTATAATGCGCCGTACGCTTCCTGCCCAGCCTGCACAGTGAGCGGCGCTCAGTAATCTGTACATTATTTTAATTACCTGTCAACACTGGGGAAGGTGATGGGCAGGGCGCAGGGGGATTCATCATTAGCTCAACGTCTTACTGTACAGTGCTTTATTGGAATGAACAAAATACTTTAGACTTAATGAAATTATATGTGAACATGAATTAGCATAACAGCTAACATGTGTCAAAAGAGTCACGCACTCACATGCATGTGTGTGTGTAGTGGTGGTGGTGGGGGTGGGCTTGGGTATCCTGTAGCTCCCCCTGGGTTCGCCATAGCACCCCCAAGATATATAGATTTTTTTTTAAGTGGTGTATTTGATTTTTTTTTTTTTAATGTGTGACCATTATCATTTCTTGTCTGGGTAATTAATAAATACACCAATAAAACATGTATGTATTTTATTTACTTTTATTTTAAGGCAGGGCTGCTATGAGCATGCCAAACCTATAGGGGGCAGTGTAGCAAGAAGCATGAAGCCATGATAGCTAATCAGAATCCTGGGAGAAAAAACAGGACGTCACAAATTGTGACATAAATAGGAATCAAAATTCAGGAATCATCGTTTGCAGTGAGTCGTAGCTGCGTTTATGCGTAAATGCTCGGCCCAAATGCAGAGAAATATCCCTGTTTTATTTTCTTCAGATAACCAGGTACATATAAACGTGGCCTGAATGACCACACTCCCCCAAAGCACTTGCAGGAAAAAAATTAAATAAAATCTCTGGCGCGGCCACTGGTGTGAACGCCCTTCGAGACATGCAGACTTTCACTGTCGCGCGCCCCGCGTTGGCTTCCCGTAGCCGTGGGATTACCTGAGCTCATGAAGCATGAGGGGCACACGAGGCGTTACCGCATAAAGCAATGTTTACATAAAATAAAGGTGTGGAAATGGCTTCAAAGCGGAGCAGATAAAGGAACACCAAACGTGTTATGTAGTGGATCTGCCAGAGAGAAACCCTTCCAGGAAGCTGCACAGGTACCCGCCTCGCCGCCGCCGCCTCTTCTTCTCCTGTGAAAATGTTTTTTTTTTTGAGAGAGAGAGAGAGAGAGAGAGAGAGAGAGAGAGATGCCACTGTACCAAAACAAACAGGATAAATCTCACCAGCAGAGGCAGTGGTGCAGAGACGAGCCTGACAACAGCCGCGGGGCCCAGCCACCGCTGCACTCCGCCTAATCAAGCAGCCTTTTGAACACCGTGTCACTTTTATCCTGCTTTAGAAAATAAAATAAAAAAATAAATAAAAACAGTGTGAGAGCATGGGGTTTCAGGTACCATCGCAAACAACAAGAAGACAATAGGAGATTTCTCTCTCGGTTCTTCAGGAGTAGCCGTCCGTCAGGTCTTGAAATAAATCCGTGCTGTGCATAGGGAGGTGGAAAGAAACAAAATAAAGCCATGTGCAGTGTGTAGGAAGCGGGAGTACAAGCTTTCTCTGCAGAATAATGAAGTTTCTTCGTGGCTGCAAGCGTCTGAGGAACTCATAAGAGATCCAAGGATATTGCTGGTTTTGTGCCTGTTTCTTTTGTGGTATTTTCTTTTTTTTTCTTCAGTTTGAACAGTGTTGTTTTTTTTTCCCCCTCCTCCTGAATAAAGTTATGTGCAAACTGAATGGCAGGCAATTAACAGTGTCTCTGTATGACCTTGGAGGATAAAAACACTTCAGTGTGTGGTTTGTGTCGGACTTAACACCCTGCGACCTACTCATTCAAATCGAAGTGGTTGGAAATCGGCAGCGAGGCCTGTGCGGTGATTTGAAACAGACCGGGTGGCCTGATGTCCTCCAAAAATATGTGACGCACTTTCAAGTCTCAGCGCACAGTCCCGAGAAAAATAATGGTCTCTGAACCTCCATTCGGTTGATTTATATAGGAGCGTTCACATCAGAGTCATCTCACAGGAAGAAAAAAAAACGAGCAAGAAACGGCAAAGACTGAAGATAAGAAAGTAATTTTGCCGTCAGGAGGAAACCTGCAGAGAAGTAAAGGGGAAGGCTGATCATAGGAGAAAGAGACTAAGTTAATTAAATGATCTGCTGCTGCTTGAAATCTAGCGAAAGTGAAGAGAGGAAAGAAGCGGTCAACCTAAAACAGCTAAACTCAGAAATTAGTTTAATTCATCTTAAAATCTAGCATAGTTGTACAAACATGCCTTTTTTTTTTTTTTAAAGGAGCGTAATAACTTTATTAACGCAAAACTATTCACTTTGGAAAGTGGTATTTCCATGACTTATGTCTCATTTAGTCTGTCCTGTACCACTCTGGTGAGGCAGTCAATCGGAGGAACACGCTCTATAGTCTGGATGTTAGAGGGAGGAAGATGCTCTATAGTCTGGATGTTAGAAGGAGGAAGATGCTCTATATTCTGGATTTTAGAGGGAGGAAGATGCTCTATAATCTGGATGTTAGAGGGAGGAAGATGCTCTATATTCTGGATGTTAGAGGGAGGAAGATGCTCTATAGTCTGGATGTTAGAGGGAGGAAGATGCTCTATATTCTGGATTTTAGAGGGAGGAAGATGCTCTATAATCTGGATGTTAGAGGGAGGAAGATGCTCTATATTCTGGATTTTAGAGGGAGGAAGATGCTCTATAATCTGGATGTTAGAGGGAGGAAGATGCTCTATATTCTGGATGTTAGAGGGAGGAAGATGCTCTATAGTCTGGATGTTAGAGGGAGGAAGATGCTCTATAGTCTGGATGTTAGAGGGAGGAAGATGCTCTATAGTCTGGATGTTAGAGGGAGGAAGATGCTCTATAGTCTGGATGTTAGAGGGAGGAAGATGCTCTATAGTCTGGATGTTAGAGGGAGGAAGATGCTCTATAATCTGGATGTTAGAGGGAGGAAGATGCTCTATAATCTGGATGTTAGAGGGAGGAAGATGCTCTATATTCTGGATGTTAGAGGGAGGAAGATGCTCTATAATCTGGATGTTAGAGGGAGGAAGATGCTCTAAAATCTAGATGTTAGTGGGAGGAGGATGCTCTATAACCTGGATGTGAACACATTTATAAAAAAAGAACAAATGGTATATAAAGCAATGTCATCCCTGAGGTAGATGTAATTTAAGCGTGCCAATGCTAATCACAGCTTTTATGGAAACAGGAAAATGCAAACGTAAATTACCGTTTCGTATTTTTCACTTTGTAAATACAACTGATGTCAGGATTGTTGAGGCACCACAGCTACAATAAACATGAGTTTAGGGGAAAAGCAACCATCAACACAATAGCTTGAGCTAAACTTAACCCACGACTCGGTAACTTCAGTCACTAAGTGCATCAAAAATTTAACAAGTACCAACCCATCACTGGGAAGTATAGCAGTATTAGCGTATCACACTTTGACCATTTACTCCCCACTCTGGGGACGGCGTGTTAAAACGTACAGCGAAGGTTTCAAGGTTGATCTTAAACGCAGAGACACTTTAAACACGTCTCACGACGCAAAGCTCAGCCTCCTATTCCACTCGGGGAACCCCCCCAGTCAGAAATGACTGCGAGAACAAAGTGTTCTGATGGGATAATGGGGAACTAACAGCTCTTCATGGGCTGAATGAGCCTGGTTGTTAAGAGCTTTATATGTTCAGAAAGGATTTTGAATCCTATTGTGGATTTTACTTTGGAGTAAACGATACGGGAGCTCGTTCCTCCTCCTGGCGTGATTTCGAATCAATGTTTTTGAGACTCACTGGGCAACGTCGACAAAAAATAACAGTCTTTTGTTTACTTTCAGCCAATGTATTCTTGATTTTTAAGCGATAATGGGAAGAAAGAAATGCAGTCCTGGCGACTGGAAGCATAACTCTTCTGGACGATGGTGAGAAAGCCTTTTTTGTCTTTGAGGTGTCCTCTCTGCAAGCATGAGAAAACCTCCAAACCAGACAACAGAAATATCTCTGCCCTGGAAAAACTATTCAACTCGTTTGCTCCGTCTCCCTCTCAGACCCAAAGGCTCCACCTCGCCGAGATGTTATCACTGTGTTATTAATGGGAGCTGATTGTTAAACCAAAGTACACTCGAGTTAATTTAAAGGAGACCATAAATTAAACGTTTAAAGCATCTGTTAAAGCTGCACTGTGCTTCAGGAACAAAAAAAAAAAGCCCTGCACTTGGCACGCAAATTTAAAAGCTCTTATGTTTTAAAATTACAGCTGCAAACCCGGAAACCGGTTCAACGTTAAGTATATACTGTACCGTAAAGAACAATCACCCCTCTATTGGGGAGCTGGTCCTTTTGTTGGGCCTCAATTCGGTTATTCCAGGAGTGTTTTCAGCTTTCGACGAGGCAGTGAATGACCTTCCACTCTTATTCTTTCCCCCTCCATCCAGTTAAGGGTCTCATAATTACTGGCCTTTACTGCTGCTGCATTCCAATGACCCTCTTTCAAATCAGAATAAGGTTAATAATTTATTCCGAATAATTAAATTATAAAACAGTACTGCTGGAAAGTGGTCCTCTTGATTACATTAGAAAGGGAGGGAGTTTGCAGAAGGTGTTTAAAAATTCTGATAATAGCTGAGTTTCAGTGAGAAATCTCTAGTTGGGGATGTTTCTGTGGATTAATTTGAACAGATAGCATCAGATGTGAGGCAGTCTCCGTTTGGTGGAGCTTTTTTTTTTTTTTTGCTGCTGCTGCTGCTGCTGCAAGAGCATGTTCCCCTTTTTAAAAAGGTGACAAGTAATGCATTTGTTGGATGAGCTGCCAAGTTGTGAATGAAGAACCACAGATGACCACAAAGGCTCGGTACCCCCTCCTTTAGTTAGTAGAGCAGATTGTGTGCCAGTCACACGGTTGCCAGTTTAAATATCCATCGTCTCTGTCCATATGTTGAACCCATCAACCCTCTTCAAAGCCTGAATTACTGGATCACACAATCCTTCGTACGTTGCTGCTCTTTTGAGCACATTTCTACCTTTTAATGAGAGTTCCAGCAAATGTCATTGTGATTTTCTTTCTTGATTACTATAAAGCCTCCCGTATCCTTCAAGTGTCCTTGGGCAAGACAATGGAAACCATTACTTGTTCCCGATGGTGTGCGAGCACCATCTGTGAGAATTGAGAACCGGTCTTGATTTAGTTTCCATTGTTCTTCCAGCATCACGCAGAAAGCCTGAGTTCTCAGTCATCATGACTTACAAGGACGGTACAAGCAACATGCGGAAACCTTGAGATGGTATATTTCAAGAATGTCCTTAGCTCTGAATGTCTGAGCGCCAATAACAACCATGATACTTTGTCTGTTGTTTCAGAAAACTTAAGAGAATTATCAAATATTACAATGCGTCTTATTTCCTGATAAGTGAAACACAGAGGCTGCGGGTACATCATGTAGCCACAGTAAATCAGGAAGTATATTTATATGAATGAATTCATAGTTAACACTCTAAACAGGCTTGGATAAGAATTGCTTCAATGTATTGATTGGTCATTTTCATCAAATCGTGACGCTACTCTAGATACCAGAACTGGAACGTTAAATAATGATCCGGAATTGATAATGGCATCAGTATCAATAATTTCATAGCGGTTGTCAGTTCCAGCAAGCGTCGCGATCCTGTTCAGACAGCTGAAGCTGGAAAAAGTTTCTCTGCTGTCCAAAATAGTGAAGAAATCCAACTCAGTGGGGATGAGCATCATTGCGGAGGACAGGTGTAGAGATATGAGATTACCACTGGTTGCATGATCTCATCTTTATATTCTTCTGTATTGGAAGCTGCCAGTTCTCCTCCTCGGGGTACCGGAGTCTTAAAACAAGAGCAGGAATAAGGTTTTCGTGGGTTATTCCTGGAGCATTCCATCTATGCTCCTGAAAAAAAAAAACTGAGGGAAATTGAGCCTTTTAGTATAGTACAAGATTTATAGCCAATAAATATTGTTACAAGAAAGAAAATTTCTATAAATTAAATGTTTCTTATTTTGTGAAGTTCAACAATAGTGCTTTTCTGGTGCATATTTGACATGGGGCCTTCTCTGTTTTGCAAAAGTATTTCTGTTCAAAGTATGAAATATCAGTCTAAAACCCAACCTTGGCTTTTCCTGCAGAGCTTCTAAAGAAATTGAACGAACAGAGGTCACTGCACCTCGAACCCGCGTGCGCCTTCACTTCAAAGTCAGTGGCGGAACAAAATCTGAATGGGGATGTCGTTCCTGGTGCGCCGGGGCAAGTCTAGCATCATAACGTGAATCATTTCGGGCAGATAAATGCTGAGCAAAAAGATGGCAGGCAGCTTTCAAGAGAGGAATATCACTCGATGTAAAGTGCAAGGCTAATCTACTTCATGGTGTAATCATACACCACTGAATGATACACTCATAAGATGCTAAATTTTTCTTTATTACTGTGTTCCCCAATAAACAAATTGTGATTTGAGTGCAGAGTGCACTCTAGACTGAATCAAATGATCTATAGTATGTCTCATATATACTCCGTGTGTCCATTCATTCTCCACTTCCTTCTCGTAAACGCGCCCTTGAGCTAAATGAAAAGAAAATGACTTTAAACTGCTATTAGCCGTCATCAGCAATCAGCTCGTCAGGAATCCAACGGAAACGCTAGTGTTAAAACAGCAGGGACTTGGGGAGAAGGTGGTGGTGGTGGTGGTGGTGGTGTGTGTGTGTGTGTGGGTGGGGGGGGGGTTTGACATGTGTAGGTGAGTTCGCCAAAGCCGAGGACTTAATGGAGGTGGGTGTTTATAGTTCCCAGCCCCTCGTCTCGGTGGTATCAATGTCTTCATCAGCACAGCGAGGCTGAGAGAAGCCTCTCCATGGAAAATCCTTCAATCTCTGCGAGCTTTGTCAGGCAAATTAAACAAATGTTCAAATTTAGCCTCCCCTCCCTCCAGCTTGGGGGGGGCGGGGGGGGAGTTGACTTTTCGTCTTTTCCCATCCGCGCAAAAATGTAGAGTAACAAACTCGCAGTGAAAAAATAAAAACAAGGTTCGTGTGAGGAGATGAAAGAACAACTCTGGAAACATCTGGCAGGCAGACGATGGCAGGTTAAGGTAAACAGAGTTGTCCTTTTATGGTAGCGCTTCTAGTCTCCTCCGAATCGGAGGTATGATGTGGAACACCTTCAAAGGAGCGGAGGGGCCAGAACATCTTGTTTCAATTTATCCTCTCACTGGCAGACATGCTCTTTGGTCATAATATACTCCCACAAAGGGGTTACTAGGCATGCGCTCATACAGTGATGAGTTGGTGGAGAGCCATGCTCAGAAATGCGTGCCTTCTTGAACATGGACTAAAAATAGTTCTGTTGATGTGTTTAGCAGTACAACAAAAAAAAAAATGGTTTGAGCGTAATGACTTTCACAACAACTGGGTCAGACGATCTGCAAATCCAAGTTCCAAGCTGTGTTGGCCACTATCTTTAAAAAAAAAAAAAAAAAGGGTCTGAAGAAGGAGAGATATGAACAGGTGACAGGGTCATGGATGGCGCCATTGATGTGGGGGGGGGGGGGGGGGGGGGGGGGGGGGGGTTGACCTAATACGAGCTTCTGTAGGATGTCGTGCTGGTTGTGATCGTTAGCGGTCAGAATACACGTTTTTTTTCTGGTTCAAGGCTCATTCATGCGTACAAACCCTTCCACCTGTACACTGTGTCCATTTCCCCTCGATTTGTTTCCATCTCCTGTAATGTAACGGACCAGCTACTTTCTCCCGTCACCATCAGAACTTACCAAGAACTCTACTCTTCTTGGTATTTGGTCACGATGTTGATTTAGAGCAGCATGGTGAACTGAAAAGGTGTAATTCTCTGTGTGTTTTCAAAAAGAGTTTAATGTGCACTAAATCAAGGAAAAGTGAAACTGTCATTTAGTTTTGTATTTGATTGTTGATCTTTGTTTGTAGTCCGTTGACGGTACAGTATCGGAACAATAAGCCACAGGCTTCAGCCGATTCCTTTTTCAGTTACTGGACGGTTCATTTCTTTTGTAATAATGTTCTTGTTTGCTGCTTTGTATGAATGCAACTGAAAAAAAACCTAAAGTAAATTGTCCTTTAGACTGCAGAACAGTTGGGGTGTCCATGCTGGAGCCTGTAAATAAGACCAACTGCGGCCAATGAGCAAGTATGAAGTCAACTGTGTTTCTATGACATGTCACATCAAAAGTACTGTACATCCTATTACCATGTCTCAGTGGGTGAGAAACCTTCACTGCTTTAGACAGGTGGTCATAATGTTACGGCTTATCTGTGTTTTTTTTCGTCGCGGACCCGCATGCCCAGACAGTCAGACACTCGCAGCCTTGCATATTTTCTGTCTGACCTTCTGCGAATCCAGGGCGGGAGTTAGATTAATTAGTCCACGGCCGGCCCTGAAAACCCGGTGCCAGACCTGCATGTTGGCCTGTACAACATCTGGCAGCTGGCATCTGGTGCCATACATCAAACCGGCTCCGGCACGTTCCACGCCCCGCAAACTGAATGTTAGCCTGATCAAACTAACTTCTAAAACTAACATTTGCTTTACAGAGAAAGGAGGAAAGAAAGGAGGGGACTGACTGCGAGGTCCAGGGGCAGAACAAGATCCTGTACCTCTTTTATTTTTTTTAGTTATTATTCAAAGGTCACTGCCAGTCCAAAAAGAAGTGGCCTTATTCTTTGGTTTCAAGAGAGAGGGAGAGAGAGAGAGAGAGAGGGAGAGGGAGGGCGGGGGGGAGGAAAAGGTTGCACAGGAATCCTTGTTCATCTATTTTTTTGTGTGTTTGTAGCAGTTCTAACCTTAGCCTGGCAGCCTTCATACCCCCAGCTGCTTCGTGCGTCGCCTTTGCCCAAACCCCTTTGAAGTGACTTGCTGAAATGTCACGAATCTACAAACGCTGCCGCCGCTTAGAAGGCTCTAATGAACAGAAATAAAAAAAAGAAATAAATATATATATATATATTATATATATAAAACAACCACAACCCTCAGCTAGCAGGCGGTGGCAGCCGCTGTCGCTGTCGCTGTCGCAGCGATATCAGAGCGGCTCTGCCCCTCCGTGCTTCAAGCTGCAGGAGGAAAACAGGCTTCCCCCGTGATAATAGGTAGCAGGCTTTAGGCTGCTAAACTGGGTCACCTAGTGCCGCATGTATCAGCGTGGCTCTCCTCGCACTCTTTGTCTTCGACTCTTTTACCCCCCTTGGACCTCCTCTCAGATGCTTTACTCTCCTCCAGAGCTCTGCCGCCCCGAGTGCCCCTCTCTGGCCTCGCCACCCCCCGCGCCGTCCGAGCATTTACCACCTTCCGCCAGCATTCCTGCTGCTGGATACGCGGCGCTTTGTGAGACCGCCTGTGTCTTCATGGCCGTGAAGCGGCGCTGGCAGCCCTGGGTTTGAATAGAGCTCCCTCCCGTCTTGTGTGCGGTGTTTAATTATCATGTTTCGTTGAGCCACGGCGCTCTCTCTCTCTCTCTCTCTCTCTCTGTCTCGCTCTGTAATGAGAGAAAAGAGATTGTTACCTTCGCCGCTTCTCCCTCTGTGCGTGGTGCCGTTACTTGGTTGCCGGGGTATAATTGAATGATTTTGCGAAGCGGGATCAATGAGATTAGGGATTGTGTTTATTCCTCCGTCGCTCCGGATTAGCGGTCCTTTTATATCTGCCTTGAGAAAACGCGATGTACAGTACACACACACACACACACGGTTCACGCATGGACGCACACGCCGGGGGTGGATGGAGTGGCAAACATACTCTCAGGACGGCAAAATGAGGTGCTGAAGCCGTAAATGTGCTAAAGTTACTGTAAATTATGAGTCACCTCGGTGTTTATGTAAACAACCTATATCGAAACCTGTTTTCAGTGCGTCTCTTGCACGTTTAACCCCATGTTAGCCATCTCTGGAAGAGTTCAGAGGAGCTTCTTCAGGCAGTTTTTTTTTTTTTTTTCTCAGACACTACTCAAAAAGTGGGGGTAGGCACAGACGGTTATAATGCAAGGAAAAGCCCGCAGGCCTGTCTATCTCTGCTGTTATGCGGGTAAAAGGAGCCTTTGCTATTATTAACCTCGCGATGAATCCCGTCCTTCCACCAATCCAACGGTAATCCTAATAATCCCAGCTTGTGCTCCCGTCCCTGCGTAATAAATGCCAGATGCTGATAGTACGGATAAACAGCAAACCCGTGTTCTCATCCAAGAACAACAAAGCCGAGAGGTCCGCTGGATTCTGCGTGCTGTGATGAAAAGAATGTGAAAACAAGAGCGGTGAGGATCTCTCATCAGCGAGGCCCCGCGCCTCAAAGCACTCACACTGATCTGTTTTTAAGTGGAAGGTAGTGATTCAGAGGGAAGTATCCGTGCACTCACATACTTTCCACAAAAGCAATGTCTCTGAATCATTTCTAGATCATCAAGTCTCACTGATGACTCTCACGACTGGCGTTAATAAAATGCAGAGGCTCGTCTGTGCATGAGAACCGTCAGTCTTGAGACTTCAGGATGTCACATTAATGCCGGCATTGACAAAGGAAGCTGGTCATGGTTGCTGTTATACACCTCAAGGCATCACCTGATTCTCTTCAAGACCTTCTGCCGTTTGTTTTTTTGCTCTTAATGGCAACGCTGCCCCCATTGGCGACAGGTGGTACTGCTCCATCAGTAAGATTTCAGGACACAGATGAAATGGCTTTGTGTGTATGCATATCTAACAGAAAGCATTCATGAGCTTTTACTGTAATATAATTACATTTAGAAGCAGCACAATAGTCTCTCTTTCTTGTAGTGTTAGCATTAGCTCATAGCCACAGTCATCATTAGCAGTCGCCATAAGCAGCAAGGCCTGTTTTAACATTGGTAGTTTATTAGTTTCTTTCTGCTCCTTGATGTTGCCATAACATCCAGATTAAAGAGCATCTTCTTCCCTGAAACTGATGTAACTTCATCAAACATCCAGATTATAATGAACTTTTAACTGAAAAACACGAGTGAAATTCATCATGAAGTGAGCCAGTTCCCCCCCAAAAAAGAAAAAAAAGTTGGTTTTCCCTCTGGAATCTAAAAATGTTGAAAAATCTTTGCTGAAAATTTCTATCAGCAGAATCCAAACGCGTGTAAGATGATTCACAAGTATGCAGAGGGGCCGGAAAGACAAGGACACACAGAAATCTACCGGCGATTTTTCACAATTCAGAGAAATTAATGACACATGCTCTGGATCCAGAGAGGAAGATTGTTCACACTGAGCGCTTCTGGTTTTTCACTCCTTTTTTTTATTATTCTTATTTTCAGCGCCACAGATTGCTTCCACCATCGCTCAGAGGCAGGCCGGTAGTGATGGAAGTCCAAAGAGAGGCGATGGTGTGGAGGTGCAGGAAAATATAGAAGATTTATCTGCTTGTGTAACCCACCAAAAAAAAACAAAAAAAAAAAGTCATCGAACCACCAACTTTGATGCACAGCTCTCGGTAGGTAATGAAAAGAGTTTGCACTTTAATACAAAGGCGGTGCCAGTCTTTGAGTTTTGTTTGAGGCGACAATGAAAGATGACAGCGGGGAAGAGGAGAGGGGCGAAATGTAACGTCTGGCTCTTTATAAAAAAAAAAATATTTTTTTAAAAGGACCGGCAACCAGGTGAAGCCATTCAAGCCACCGGGTTAATTAAAATAACTCTCAGAACTGTCGCTGGAACTGCACGTCTCAATAGATGTTATTGAATTGTTTCTTTTGTCACTTGTGACAGTGATTCATTTTTATTGGTAGCAGGAGTCCACCTGACCCACTTACATTGAAGCTTTGTTTCCCTGCTCCTTTCAGCTTGAGAATATTCTGGCCTTGACTAATGCACTCACATGATACTGTTGCTTATAAGTCTCTTACACTGCTCGGGAACTATTCACTGTTATATTGTTTGTGAGCATTGCATACCATCAATACATCGCTGCAGTTTTGTTTTTTTTCCGTCCTTCGGGGATTCAGGGTTTCGCTGATTGGATTGTTATCTCCCATTGAATGGTAGAATAGTGATTATCTTTTGTCATCATGACCATGTTTGGCTTTATTGTCCAAAAAATACCTTCAGCGACATTTTTCTAGTGTGATCATGGGAAACCATCTACATGTACACAAGGCCTTTCCATCTTCCTTGGTCACACCTAATGCATTCTTACAGTTCATGCTTGCCTCTCACGTCCCGCACTTCTGGCAATGCATTAACATACCGTACACCGACTTGTGCTTCAATATGAATGCTGACGATAAAATGCTCAACTGTGAAAGTATTTGTTTAAAGAAAATGTTCTATATGTAACTCTCTGGTTGACTTGTTGACACCAATGTTCTTCTGCCTGAAGAAAAAACTAATTCCAGCGACAATCTGTTCTCACATACATATTAGTGTTTAGCATTGAGCAGTTTTTCAACTTTAAATGTACATTTGTTTTTGTCCAATGTAAACTGTTACTGAGGGTTCAAGAGAAATGTTTCTGATAAAATAAACAAAACCTATTTGTGACTAATCAGTATTTTCGGTTATTATACTACTAATTATTATGCTAATTGTGTGACAAAAACAAACTAAAAAAGCCAGTTACTGAGTTTCATGAGAATGTTCACTGGTGCTAATGGGCATTTTAGGGTGGCCTAGAAGGGTCAGAACGTACAAAAGTTGTAATGCAAAAACAAATGTTACGAGATGATTACAAAAGTTGCAACACAAATACAAATATTACAACACAAACTAAAGCTACAATGCAAATACAAAAGCTGCAACACAAATGGAAATGCTACAAGACAAATATGAAAGTTACAACCCAAAAACAAACGTTACAGCTTCAATACAAAAGATATAACAAAAATACAAAAGTTACAACATCAACACAAAAGTAACTATATGAATACAAATGTTGCATCATAAATACAAGTTACAGCACTAATGCAACCAAACACAAATTTTCAACATGAATACAAGCGATACAACAAAAATGCAAAAGCTGCAACATAAATAAAAAAGTTAATGTAGCTTCAAACTGAATGTGTGATGACTTGGCACGCCATATATTTTCAAATTGTTGCTCTTGTTGAAGCCGCCATCTAATCATGTGGTCCGTCATCAAAGATAGTCCCTCTAGAAACATGATGGAAACCACAGTTTCCTCCCTGTTACAACAGTAACACCTGTTGGGTTACGCGTCGACACATACACACCTGTGCAATCATGTCAATAGGTGTTTGAGTCAGAGACTCATTTCAGTCCAGTGGCTGCATGCTGCCTAATTTTACCACGATAACGAGACAGCATATCAAGTTTTACGTATGACTACAGACGTTTTCGACCAAGACAACACTAAGACTTTCGGACTCCTGTTTGAGTTTTTCCTCCTGTCGCTAGTAACGTCAATATTTTATGCCACCGGTGCAGTTAAACCAAGTTTTAACAATGGATTTGTCCAATTGATTGAGCGACAACAGCCTTTTACTGCTTGCTATTGGTACATTGGGTACACATTCATTCATATGATAACAGCAAAACATGTTGCTCTGAGTATTGTGAGATTTAGAAAGTGCGGCCTGATAAGAGTAGATTAGCATAAACTATTTACGCCTCTGATGATTCTTCAAAATGAGTCGATGACAAGTTTGATTGCGATGATGAAGATGGTAATAATTCTCCTCGCCGGCGCTGTTGTTGACGAAGATTCAAAGCAGATGCCAGAACGGCCCCATAGCGTTCCTCATCGTGAACGTGTCGTTTGTACCACAGTGTTTCAACCAGAACGTGAATCTTCGTTTCCAAGCGATCGTCGGCGTGTATCTCACACCGATCCGTGAGCCCCCCCTTCCCACGTATTTAAATTCTACAGCTTCACTTGTAACCACTCGGAGTCCTCTGGCCTTTTTTTTTTTTTTTTTTATCGTGCCGCACGGTCAAATTAATAGCCACTACCATCACGTGTAACATCACACGGAGGACAAAGACGTGCCCCCCCCCCCCCCCCCCCCCCCCTTCGCTTCGCTTTGATACTCTCACGAGCTTTAGCATGCAAGTTCATCAGATGCAGTGTCAAAAAATCTGAACAATCTTTCTTTTTTTTCTTTTTCTTTTTTTTAATCTTCTGAGACAGGCTTCACATTTATGCTCATTAAAACTTTAATTGGTGGGTTTATCCTTTCCTCACACACGCACGGTTTCTTCGCAGTGCTTGTTGCCGCTCGCCTCGTGCTAACAAGCCCAAATGAAGTGAATTCGAATTGAAAAAGCAGATGTGCAAATTAATGCAAGTCAAATGTGCTCCGTTTGATGAGTGGCAAAAAAAAAAAAAAAAAAAATGCACAAGACTTTTCAATAATTGCTGCCGTGACAAGATTACGTTCCCGTCGGGCAGCCGCAGATATAGCACAACGTAATAAAATTAATCCCCTCTGACCTTTAGAAAAGCAACAAATCCCCAACCACTCTTCCCGGACGTCTCTGTTGAGGGGAAAAAAAAAATAAAAAAGCATTGTTCAAGGGTTGTTGGTTTTTTTTTGTTTTTTTTTCTTCCTGATAAATCTGTGACAGAGCATGACCAAACATTGTCTCCTTTGTTGAGGGGGTATAAAGATGTGGATGACTCGTCCACGTGGCATCTCAAAATCCAAATCCTGTTCTTTGTGCCTCACCCTTCTCTTTCGCCCATAAAGGGGAGGCCCCCATTAGGCAGGGGGATGTAATTGCATGAGTCAGGACTGCTAACAGCCTCTTTTTTGTGTCTCTTTTGTCAGCCGGTGCGTCATAGTGCTTGATAAGAGAGCAGGGCAGTCTGCCAGTACAAACTCCAGTGCCCTGACTCCCACTATCCAGTGTGTGTGTGCGCGTGTGTGTGTGTGTGTGCGTGCGTGTGTGCGTGTGCATCTATTTACCACCATTATGAGGACCTTGTTTAGACTTGAATTAGAAGACTAAAAGCTTGATTTAATTTTGTGGTTATGCAGCTCCTCAGTAAATCATCAAGTCGATGCAGAGTCTCCAGATGGCGTGGAAACGCTAACATGCAGGTGTGTGTGCGCGCGTCAGTTTTCTTCCCCAGTGATGGGGGCTGACGTCGCCATGGGGATAAAAAATGGAGGTTGAGGCATGTTTTAATGTTGGACCGAGGTCAGGGTAAGGCTAACAGTAGATTGAGTCTGCGGCAAGGGAATGTCAGTCCATGCAATGTTCCCTGAGAGGCTCAGAAATACATGTTTTAATGGGGTTCTACATCTGATTTCACATTCAAATTATGAGGGATTTTTTTTAAAATTTAAATATCTGTCATGCAAGAAGTAGTATAAAAGAAAAAGTGTGTAGGTGAAGACATGTTTTAGAGCTTGATCAGTATTATTCGGTTTCAGGTGAGGCTTAAATTCCACAAGAAGATAATGTAAGTCAATGTAATGTCCCTGAAAGACATGAAAGCATGTTTGCGTTTGTATGCATGGGTGCACATTCATTACTGTTATCGAGACCGAAATCGGCTTAAACACCCTCAAATTCTGGGACGCTGATCGGATTAGGTTTTATAAATGCTATTTGACGATGAGTTAGCATTAGCTTAAGTGCGATAAGTCTGCAGCAATTGAATGCAAGTCAATGCAATTCCCCCAGGGGTAAGTGTGTGTCCATGCATGCGTTTTTATATAGTACTACTGCAGATCCAAATGAAATTTGCAAGGTGAGCGATATAGGCTTGAAGTAACTGCTGGAAATGGGTGTGAGTAATTAAATTAAAGGCATGAACATGGTTGAGAGTTTTAATATTTAAGTTGGTCTAACTTTAGTTTGAGGCTGAGGTCATATTTAGGCTGCGGGAGATAAAGTCAATGCAACGTCCCAAGGAGGACGTGGAAGAGTGTGAGCATGTGCATATGTGCTCATTTCATGCCCATTCTTTATTTATTGATTTCTTTGCCTCATTATTTGTCTATTTGTCTTCAGTCCATTACAGCATCATTGCCATGATTGCCCTTTTGGAATAATTCATGCAGAAGGCTGTTAAGCAGTCAACCCACATCGAGTACAACGAGGCATATCTCTGATACGATTGACTAAATTGTGATGGTTTATTAGCACAATAAGGATAATTGTTATCGGTAATTGACCAAATAGATGCAGCTAAATAGGTTCAAACTGCCTCACGGAGGCTGGATGCGTGCTCAGATCATTCCTGTAAGCGGCGGTGTTGGCGTCTTTTCAACGGGAAAACAAATGGGCTCATTTGTTCATGAAAGCCTTTTTCCTATATTATAAATTACTGGCGTAAAAATAGCGCGCGTTCATGCATTCATTCCGCACGGAGTTGCAATATACTTTCTCGAATCACGCATAAGTGGAGGCGGGGGGGCCGCACATTGACCTCGGATATGAATGCTTTTGCATTTAATTTTAATAAAATCAGACACAGTGTACTGGAAACAATTAGTGTGTGTATTGGTAGCCTCTTGTATAAAATCACAGTATAGAAATAAATCATGCTATGCTCTATCACATGTTGATCTTTGCTCTCTGTCGAACGCTGCTTCATTAATCATTTAAAAACCCACATTTTATGTTTTTTTTGGACAGTAATGTTGGTCAACCAACATTCAGTCATTGATGCGTTCATTATTTTTTAAATTAAATTTAAAAAACATTCTATGTAATGCAGTTTTTCCCAAACATGTTTGCTGTTTCTTCAACATCTCATTTTTTTGTTCAATTTATTCAGAATCAATATTGCTTGATAATCAAATAATTAATCATTTAATATTCATTCATTTATTTTTAAAAAAACAACAACTTGAGTATCACTTTTGTTATTTCCAATTTGATTTGATAAGGTTTTACAGTTAAAATTAGTTCTAAAATGCTTTACGGATCATAACATTTGGATCTTTGCTCATTAAATTGTTGCCATCTTTCATTAAAAATTTTCAATTTCAATTTCTTTTTCTATTGGATTTATTTGCTATCAGTTTTCCTGTTTATTTATTTGGGTATTTATTTATTCATTCATTTGAAAATGTAGATATAATTAGCTTTATTTTGCGTTGTCCTTCATTTCTAATAGGTATTTCTTCTGTTAGCAGATAGCTCTCCGTTACATAATCATCTTTTCCTCCCGTCGGCAGGTTCTGACATTGAAAGAGTGGTTTTTAGGCGCATTTGGAAGACGCTGCACCTTTTGCCTGTGAAAATTCAGAAATAGAGGAGGGCATGTACACCTATTACCTTCTCTGACAGAGAGTGGCTTCCTCTGGGGGTTTATTTTTTAACCTTGCTCCCCCTCTCTAATGCACTGCAGCTGAAAGCCACCATTAGCCTCCACCAGTTAACCACCACAGGCAGGACCGGTGTGACACCAGTCGTACGCAGGAAATGAGGCGCTTTGTTAAAATAAAAAAAAAGAGAGACCGCTCGAGTTATTGCTTATAAATTATTAATGCAACGGTGTTCCTTGTTTCTTCTTTTTTTCCGGAGCTTAATTAAAATCTCAGGAGCCCTCTGACTGTGCTGGGGATTAATCTCCCATGGCACATCTCCATCTGCAGCCATTCCTCTCTGTGTTACCCCGCCCACCACCTCCACCCCCACCCCCCCACACCACCCACCATCCACCAGCCACCCAGGTTGTGCCACTGTCCGCCCCACCCAGGCCTGGCACGGCGAGCTGCAGGGGGCAGGAGGGGGGAGATGAGAAAGGACGAGGAGGGACTGGAAGTCTTAAGGAGCAGTAATAACTCTTAATGTTTCACTTCAGTTTGATTATACGGAGCTGATTTGAACCTCATTTTCTCCCAAATGGCCCTCTCCACTGAGATCTGATTGATACTAAAAGCTCCGACAGCGGTTACATTTGCTTTTTTTTTTTTTTTTTTTTTTTTAATCGGTGCAGCACCAAGTAGGACTGTAAATTGGACTCGTTCACGTAATGTTGCTCCTGAGGGAGCTTCAACTCGGTGCATTTCAATGATCAACCACAATGCATGATTATATATATTTTTTTAATAACCTTAATTTCTGGACTATAAGCCGCTATTTTTTTTTTCACACGCTTTGAACCCTGCGGCTTAAACAATGACGCAGCTAATTTGTGGGTTTTTATGGTTAAGGAGCTTCATGCTGCATTCAGGTGCATCACGTAAATCCAACTCATTTCTCTCTTTTTTTTTTTTTATTTGGTGGATGTGGCTTGTATTCAGGCGCACTCAATAGTCCAGAAATTACGGTGCAAATAACAGGAATAAGGTGCAGATTACTGAAAATACAAACAGAAGCATTTATTTTAAAAAAAAAAAACATTTTTAAACTTTCAGGGTTACTTTAGTACAAAGTAACTATATTCTTGAGAAAGTAAGTTTCGTGATACTTTGAAATGGCGAATCCAGCAAACAGTTTCCTGACTTGCTCTCGTTCCTCTTCAGTAAACAGGAGTTCACTGAAATTGTAACATTTCAGACAGTAATTTATGTAGCAAAAAACAGTCAGAAAAATAGAGATCAAGTTACATAAGTCATTGAAAATGAGTGTCAGACTATAGAAACTGGTTATTTCTCTTAAACGTAGAGGAGGCTAAAGCTCATGCTATTAAGTGTTGCCTAATGAAATAAAACCGCAAAAAGCCAGAAGAAAATGGAACTAATGTTACTAAGAGTTTAAAGTTTGCAGAATCTCTTGTCCTTTTCAAGTTCAAGATTCTCTCGAACAATTACTACAACAAATAACGCTAAACCTGAGAAACTGAGAGGCGGCAGCTCAGCCACTGATCCACAGAAACTTAATTAAGTAAATTTAGGCAAATTAAGAATAATACATTTAAGAATCAGAAAGAAATAGATGAAATAACCATTTTGATGGAAATTTTCACATGCATGCACACTAAAATCCAAATCCGAAGTAATCCAACGTGACAGCAGCCACTCACAGAGCCGTGGGTTTATACCTCTCCCAGGCTTCGGACTGGAAGCCGCTCCCTCTGCCAACCCAACAGCCAAGTATTTGGCCGCATCGCAGTCCAGGCGATTTAACAGGCCCTGGGCTCCAAAATGCAAGATACGGTTGATCCAATTTAGGCCATGCTCAATCAACCTAATTCTGCAGGGGACGCGCAGGCTGGGTACTGCAGTGTGTGCAAGAATGGATTGCTCAACAAAGCAGCTTTTAAAGGTCATGTTTTCGCTGCAGCCGTGCCTATAAGATCCTTACAGAGGCCACCATTTGTAAACCGACTATGTAGATTTATCGCAGACCTCGAATTCAATAGTGATTTATGCTGCGGACCGAAAAACTGAGCGCGGAGGCTCCCAGGGCCCGTTTATGAAAAAATAAACAAATCCCACTCGCCATCAGATTGTGAACATTTCTGAGTCGTTCAGGAGGACGACCTACAAACTGTTGTTTGCGTCGGCGACGCGGAGTAATTACTCGCCGCGCCTGTAATCTGTCACAAAAAGCCCGCACGCCCGCGCGTCGGCCGGGGGTTTCTGTTTCCCCGTCTTTCTCACGGGGGAGCACGGTGTCATGCTTTCGCTTCTGCCATACAAGGAGCCAATTATATTATCAGCGTGAGCCCTCCGCTTGACATCCCATGTCCTGATGGTGTAATGAAATAAAAGAGGTTTCACACACGTGCTCCCACTGTGTCCTTGACGTCAGGAAAACGTCGACGACTGCAGTTTCTCTGGCTCGGGTGAGAGGTGCGTTTCCAAAGATACTGTGAAGCTTAACGTTCTCCGTGGGGGGGGTGGGGGGCGGCGGCGGCGGGGGCGCTGAGTGGGTATGCAACCCATTAGAAGTGGTGATTCTGTTCAAGAAAGCAGAAAATGCTTTTTGTGTTTCTTGCTGAAAGCTGCGTTTACTTCCATCCATCCTGCTCCCATACTGTTGCGACGCTGCAGACGATCTCAGCTCGAAATGAACACGGGAGAGACAAACGATCCACCGCAGGACAAACACAAAGACACACATTCTGTATTTATTTGTAATTCTTATTATTACTTCTCATTATTTATAACTAAATACTTCAGTATTGGGGAAAAACGAGCCAAAACGATGTTTTTTCTACCCGAGGTTCGAAAAAGAAAATTCGGTCCACACCTCACTACGATCACGGCTCAACACGAGGCTTCAGGGCATGTAGTACACATGCCAGGCCTTTAGGGGGACTGTGACTCACCATACGCACTGAAAACGCAGAAGACGGAGCACATACAGATTTAGAAGTGCATGACTGCCCCAATATTTGGACGAATCTCATGATCCCTCCTCCGTTAAACTCCTCCACCTGGGCTACGTGGAGGAGTTGTCTGTTTTGATCTGTACGATGGGAAAGTGACGCGGTGAAACTGGACTGTGGCTTGACTGAAGGTTTTTCGCTGTTCTAGTCTGATACAAATGGATGTCGATGAGTGCGTTTATGTGCAATTTTACAGGATTTTGTGCTGGCTGTTGTTTTTCCAATTTTTTTTACATTGTGCATCGACATGGTGCTCGAAGAACTGCTTATGCTTTTATATGACCTCTACAGCACAGTTCTTTGCACTTTCTACATAAAAATCACTCCATATCTCTTTTGTTTTAGACACGTTGATGCTGAGAAAGGACTAAAAGCTTGTAAAAGTGATTAATGACTATTTTTATTTAAATAGACAGAATAGCTGTGTAGTTCTGTCCTAATTTTTTGGGTATTTTTGGAACAATGGTGAAATTAGAATGTACTTCTTACTTCTTCTTACTTCAGGTATAAGACCTTGGTTTGGCGTGACTAGTTGGAGTGTAGTTTGCTTGCTTTGTGCCTGTGTGTCATTGGGTACTCTGGTTTCCATCCATCCATCCATCCATCCATCCATCCATCCATCCATCCATGAAGCATTTCCCTTGTTACCTTTACCTTGTGTCTTTTCAGAGTAGTGCACTTCAATACACGAAGAAAAAAAAAAAAAAAGAAAGAAAAAAGTCCTTCTGGTATTTGGACACCGAGTCAATATAGTGCAGATTGACTGTTTCCACGGCAACGGTTGCCTCTGTGACGAGGGGAATTTTTACCGGCTGTTGGAAGTCGTCAAGTCTGACACGCTAAACTTTTAAACGGCAGTCAGGAATGTTTGGTTGTAAAAAAGCTCGGCACGCCGCAATAAAGCAATGTGGCGGCCGCGTTTGATAAGCGGGGTTTGAAAACAGGCTCGTTATAATGAGATCTCCCACCAACAAACAGATGTGGTGAACCAGCACTCTGTGAAGTTAACATCTGTAGATAATTGGATGGTGTGTAGCTATTGTGGAAAACATTTTGCGGGGCCCCTGTTTTCTCGGTGAGAAGTCATTATCAATGTTTACGTTAATAGCTTCGTCGTATGAAAACCGTATGTGTTCCTCAGCTGGGATAGGGGGGTGGGATGGGGTGGGGGGGGGGGGGGGGGGGGGGGGGTTACAGCTCCTCACTTTGTTTGGCTGTACCTGCATTTTCTCCTCGATAGTTTTAAACATTACAGTTCACTTCAACGGCACCCCGATGTAGAGGGAGGAATGGTGACGCTGGAACTAAAAACACAAAAAGTATCCAGTTCTGAATATTTTCTGCACACTCTTTTAATTAAATGGAGGCGTCGATGATTGGCATGTGATTGCATGTTGGGTTTTGTTCATACTTTCTCAAGGTGTCCCAAAGTTTGTTTGTTTCCTTTTACAGGTTGAATGCTTTGAAATGCTCAGCTCATATTTAATATTCTCTGCAAACTGTTGAATAAATTGTATGTTACTCTGAGAGAAAATGCTCTCTCGCTCTCTCTCTCTATCTATCGCTCTCTCATTCTCTCCATGTCTTCGGTTCTAGTTTGTACTTGATTGCAATTTGATCACATTTGATGTTTGCATTCATCCTCGTGGCACATTCAATACATCATTTATTCATTTCTGCAAAAATATGCACAACCAAGGACAAGGCACGGCGTTGTAACTGCGCCATGATGGCCTATTGAAAATGTTTGTGTGTACGCAGCGTTGAATGGAGGTAATTTAACGACTCAAGCAGAGAGAATGACAGTAAGTGATGAAGGTTGCTGTCGGTGGCCATTTGTTTTAAGGCTCCCTCCTTAAAGCTCAGTCCTGCAGTTTCTCCCTGATAAATAAAGCACAAGCATAAACTGTAGAGCATTCGTTATTTTCTATTAACAAGGGCAGCAGTCCAATGGGAGCATTTAAAGGGGGGGGGAGGGCCCCCACAGGGAGCATTTATCAATACAGTGTTGTTTCTGAAGGCGTAACACAGTGAGGCTGCTGAGCGTTCACTGATGTCGTCACTGGTGGAAATTTGTGGGGAAAATGGAAAATTGCCGACATGAAATTAGTCAATTTTTAATCTATATAAGGATTTTTTTTTTCTTCAAATGAACATATTTGTATCGATTATATAACCAAACCATCCATTTCTATCTCCAAAAAGATCATAATTCCTCGTATGTGCCTGACAGTGTTTTTTTCTACCTGTTGATCAGTGGAAGTAACTTGACATATATTAAACATATAAATGTACATACTTTTCTATATAATGTTAAATACATTTACATTCGACCATATCAAAGCGTGTCACAATGGAAGTAACTTAATAATTTGATAAAATCACTTCAAACGTGTTTGTAGACAAGAAAAGGTGATCTTGTAACTGGTGTTTGTATTCATCAATCATTCTTTTAAATTGACTATTAAATACACTTAGATCATTCTTGTACAAGTAGGAAATGGCTTCTGTCTGAATATTCCTGTACACACTGCAGTAACAAAGATTTATTTAAACATTTGGTGTCCATCCAACAATATGACTGAAGTTTTGTGGTTGATTGTTGATTTTAAACTCCAATAAAATATCCATAAACTAAAGAAGCAGTCAGTCAGGGGGACGTTTAAGGGTAACTGCTCAGCTCTTGTACTGCCTATGCTTGTGAAGATGAACCGAGCAAAGTTATGTCGATACAATTCCATCACGTACCGACTGGAAAGTATGCAGAGAGGTGAAACTGTGTTGATGCTGACTGATAATCCTCTGGTATTTCAAAAAACTCTGACTTTTTTTAAAATGCAGAAGTACTACTTAAATTCACAATGAAACTTGCTGTAGTGTTAAAAAAAAAAAAAAAAATGTTTTCTTAACTGAGATGTTAGAAGAGAATCCGAAAGGAACAGCGAAGACCCCTCAAGCTGAATGTAGGCCACAAGAAAAAAAAGGGCAAAATATGGTTGTGGAATTTTATTCTGGTATTATTTCACTCTTTGTCATCGTCAGATGCCCAAACGCTGCCAGTTGGTTGAAAAGCTAGCCTCTCCGATCTGCTCTTTGGAGTCAAGTGTAAATACTTAGTTTTCGGAAGGATCGCATATTTTCCGTAGATCGCCGAAACCGCCATTTGCGGGTTGACTTCTCGTGCGACGTTCGCCGAATTCTTGATATCTGAGGGGCTTTCGAGAGGCTTGTATTGCAGTGACGCAGCCTGTAGAGCCGTGTGGTATGTATTCACTGTCATTCAACCGTCTGGATGGTATGTGGCTGGGTGCTAGAATCGAGTATTTATTTATTTAATAACTCGTACGGCCGCTCTTTTAATTTGTATTTAAGATTTATGATGATACCAGAACTACATTTTCAATATATATGAAGTTTTCTACGTACAGGCTATAAGTCCTTTTCAAGAATTAGTTCAATGAATTTGTCTTTTCTGACCGAAACATTGTTATATTACATTCGATGTTCACGTCACAATTATTTTGTATCGCAGTAACGATATAATATCAAGAAAAACAAACAATAGAAAGAAAATGATGTCATACTCTATGAAAGTAATCTTTTTCTGTATTTTTACTGTTTCAGTATATTTAACCATATTTCTGACCTACAAGAAAAAGATTATAATGTTGACGTTATCTTTGTGGCTGCAATGGGTCATAGATAGCACAACACGCTAGTTTAGCATCATGAATTGAAATCCAGGGAAAACACTAGGTTTTGACAGTAAAAGTGTCAAAACACTTATTGTCTAGAAGCGTTACAGTACGGCAAGGCCAATTCCATTCTGACACGTTCCAATTCAGTGTTTTGCAAAGAAATACACTAAAGCTTTACAAATAAATAAAAGAACTCAGAACAGTACAAGAAAATACTAAATATTAAAATATATTATTATAAATCAAAACTAATTAGTTCAGATAGTGAGAAATGTCCTCGGGGATGTAATTCGGTAGAAACTCATTCTCATACTGTCACTATCACTGTAACCTGATTGGCCAACAGTGTTTGGTTGACAAGTTGCTCACCAGTTCAATTCCACTTTATTTATATAGCACCAAATACAACGCAGTCCTCTCTCGGCGCTGTTAACAGAGAAAAACCCAACGAATCCACATGAGCGAGCAGATTAATTTTTTGCGACTATACAAGGGAAAAACTCCACTCTGACAGGAAGAAACCTTTCCAGTGTGATCAACCGACCTAACCAACGCGGAATGGAGTGTTCCCTTTAACTCTAAAGAAAAATCTCTGGCCCAAAATGAAAAGCCGAGGGCTCCTTTAACGGGACCTTTCCAACTTTCACTCTGTCCTGTGTTAAATTCCTCAGAGGGTGTACACGTCTGTGGCAAATACTTCCTCTCCTTCGACATTTTCGTCAAACTACTGGCAGACGTTACACAAAACAAAGACACATTGACCTTATTTGGCCTTTTTAGGCTCACCTAATGGACGCTGTGCCTCACTTCAGTCAGCAGGAGAAAGACCATCGCATGTTGAGGAGGCATCCGTTTTTATAGAAGCAGGTTGTTTTTGGTCCATTGGAGACAATTAACTATTTCCAAACATGTTTTTGAATCTACTCTGTGTTTAGGTCAATTTAGCCTCCGTACATGTTCCCTCAGAGGTCGTAATGGAGTCGCACTGCACGTCAATATGATCTAGAGTGTATTATTATTATTATACTCTAGTCCTGATTTTCTTTTCTTTTCTTTTTTACAAATATGCGATTCTATTGAACTCTGAGTGCTTTCAAAATTTGTGGAGCTCTACGACTCGGTATTGTGCCTGATTGCTTCCTGTGTAGTGAACACGAGCGCTGCTGCTGCCCCGCTGACATTTTGCATGACCTATGCCATCTGTGGAGAAATTACTTTCATCCCATCAACAAAGCTCAAACTGTTTGAGGTGAAACTGCAACAAAAAAGTGGGCTCGCCACCCTGACTTTTCAAATAAGAGTTCAGGGGGAAAAGAATGTGCAGACAGTGATTCTGGATGGTTTCATAAAATAGGCTGGATTTTTAGTGTGTTTTTTTTTTTAATATATGCACACAAATATTCCACTGACTCTGACCTGTCTGAAAAACCTATTTCTAATATTCTCCTAAAATACTTGGAACAAATACAAGACACTCTACTATATGTACAATATACTCACATACATATACTTATTTTGGGACGTTGCAGCCTTATTCTAAATGAGATTAAATTCATTTTTTAGACATAATATCCCAAAATCACATGTTTTTGTTTGTTTGTTTTTAGATGGAACGCTAAGAAAACACGTGTACATTCTGTAAGTATCCACAGTTGGGTTGTCACAAAATGACACAGTAATGTGGATTAATTCATCATGATTAATCTGTCATTACAATTAATCTGATCGTTTTAGCACAAAAAAAAAACCATCTGTGGCGAAGAATGACTTAAAATCCCTCAAAAACATCTTTGGCAACGTATTTCAGCCAGTTTGTGGAAAAATATTCGTTTTGAAAAAGAAAAAGTTTTTTGTTAACATGAACTGTTTAGTATATACAGTATGTGTATATATAAATATATATACATATACTGTATATATACACACACACACACACACACACATATATATATATTCACCATTCTCTTTCCTTTATTTGCTCATGCAAAATGAAATGTGATTAATATAGGTTAAAAAATGACATTTAATTGTAATAATCTAAATTGATCCACAACAACCGTGTGATTAATCTGTTTCAGATTTTAATTGTTAGACTGCAGTAAATTACAGCCTATGGTCAACACTTAAAGTCTTTTTGAGTATGACTGCACAAGCTTGCCACACCTGGGCAGTTTGGTCCATTCCTCTTTGCAGAACCTCTCAATCTCCATCAAGTTGGATAGAAAGCATCTATCAAACATTTTCTCCAGAGACATTCATTCACCGTCGTCCTGAATCCTCCTTTCATATCTTGGCGGAATTCTTCGGCTCGTTGACGTGGTGAGAGATGATCACCATCCCAATCTGAGATTCCAGAACGCTCCGGAGCAGGTTCTTTACTCGGGATGTCTCCGCACACTCATCGTGCCCTCTGCACTGGCTCGCCTCCCCACAACTTTGTCTTATTAGATCAGAGAATTTAGTTTCTCCTGGTCTGGAGAATCCTTCAGGTGCGCTTTTGAAAAAAAAAAAAAAAAAACGAAAGAAAAGAAAATAACAACTCCAGACGGCTGCTATGTGCCTATTTACTCCGGAGTAGCTCGCAGAAATATACACATTTGTCCAACACTATCTAATACATGAGTAATACAGAGATTTAAACATCAGATTGATATATGAACAATATATTCATTTCACAAGGAACGCTGGTACGTGGGCAATATAAGCCGAGAGCATTGGTCTCTGTTGAGCCCAGCCTCGCAGTGTTCTTACAGATAAAGATCTCATTATTAAATGAGGACACATTTCTCTGAACCGTTCGCAGCAGCTGCTACGCTCTGCCGAAAAGCGAGCGGGCGATTTCTGAACTTGGCCAGTGGCAGAAAGGAGCGTGGTGCAATATTCAAGGCTCCGAGGCAGTAATGTTTTATTTAACGTGATGTAGTTTTAAAAGGGACAAGCTTTTAATCACCTGCAAAAAAAAAGTACACCCTGAAACATATAGGCCAGGCCGTGCATTATTGATGAATCTCAAACCCCAATTTAAAAAAAAAATGTAATCACCAAAATCAAGTAGGTTCTCCTTCTTCTTAAAAAAAATAGAATTACTAGAAAGTAGACCTTCTCTCTTTCTGTGAAGTGGGATGACATCAAGAAGCAGATGGAGACATGCTGTCGGTGTCTGTATTGATTATCGTCTCTCGTGTGATCAACAGGCTCCAGTTGAGGTGATAAGAATGCTCCTTTGACCGGGATTCAAATTAATATTTGAAGTGGCATTGACATCCTTTTATTACGTGTTGAGTAAAGGTGATGTTGAGTCGAGCTGGCAGGTTGGCGCCACGCGGAAAAGATAGCAAATTGATCATGAATTAATAAGGTCACGACAAATCAACAAAAAAAAAAGCCGTCTCCGCTCACGCCTGAAGACATTATCACCTTCAGATGACGTGTGTTGGGAATCAGAGGAACCGGTGAAGGTTGTAGGCGGGAGGGCAGAGGGATCACAGGTCAGAAGGTCAAAGGTTACGTCGGAGAAAGACCAGATATGTCTGGACACGTCGCGATTTATTACTATCCTCCATTATTACTTGAGACGCGTCCGTCGGCGCTGGCAATCTTTTTTTTTTTTCCAGTAATTGTCTGCACGTATGAGGTTTTTCTCAAGAATTTCAGACGATAAACAAGTCCAGGTTTTATCTCCATCGCTGTCCCGGGTGCTGGAGTCCGTCCCCAACAGCGAGCAAAGGTCAGGAGGCGCCCTGGACAAGGTCACTCGTCCAGGGTGAAATGAACAGTGATGCATCACACACACACACACACACACACACCAAATTCAAACACTGCTTTCAACAATGAGTTCTCTTATTAATTCCAATAAAACAATAATGATAAAAGCTGTTTTAGAGCTTCTATATGACTCATCTTTTACTTTATATTTATGTTGGGTTTTTTTATTATTATTAATTTGTCATATTTCTGACCTTTTTGAGGTTGAGATAAGAAAAACTGATGAATCCGGGAGAACATGCAAACTCCTGGCCTGGAATCAAACCGGGGATAATGTCCCCGTGTGGCTCACCACAACACCACTAAGCTACATTCAAACCCGACAATCACAAAACAAATGGTAACTTTGCTCTCAGTGCATTGTTATGCTTTTTATTATTCATTTAGTGTCGAAATTTGATTTATGCAGTTGTATTGATTCGTATCAGTGTCGCATTTATTTTCTCAAGCGTCCCTTTTGTATAAATTACTTCATAACTATTGAAACAAAATGAGTTTCAAGTTTGTTTCAGACTTCCTCTCCATGCAAGTAATTTATATTATGACCTTTTGGATGAAAATGAAACCAAAATAGGTCTATCACTCAGATACTTCACTGTTATACACCTGTACTGACCTATGAGAGGTGAAAGCGTAACCGTACACAGGTAAGAAGAAAAAGAAAAATCACAGATTATTTCAAAGTTCTGCACGGAAATAGAACTGCAGCAAAAGGTCATTAGCATGAAGAAATCCTATTTACCATCCGCTGTTTCCTGCTTCGCTTTAAAGACAGAAAAGTTTGACTTTTACCAGAAAACTGAAAGAAGTCCTGACCTGCCTCAAAACTTAAATCTGAAAAGTTTCCAGCGCTGGCTGCACTTGTGTTGATGTGACTTCGCCCACCTTCCCGCAGTAATTATAAAAGGCAGTGAGACTGTGAGGAGGGAAAGAAGAAGAAGAAGAAGAAGAAGAAAATAAAATGAGATGAGTTGTTGAGACGTGCTCGATGATAAAACCAATCAATTTGTTTGTGCTAGTCAAAGTTTAGTTTCAAGGTCAAATGCCACAAATTCAAAGCCTCGCAGATGAAGCAGCAGATCGACAGTGAGCTCCGCACCAGTCCAAGAAACTAGAATTAAACAGATTTCTCTTAACAAAATTGGGGTTCGGGTCCATCAATAGATAACTGCGAATGGATTTGACTACTATATATGTTTACATTTGGAAAATAACTACAACATCAACATGAAGCCAAATCTAATGAAACCTTCTGGTACATAATTGGCGTAGAAGTGTTTTTTTTATTGCTAAAGAGATCAAACTTACACATTTTCCTTAAATACACTTCTACTGATCTACGCTAAAAAGAAATAAACTGCAGTTTTTCAGTTTATATATCAGAAATATGCTTGATTAACATGAGCCTGAGTTTCTTGTTAAATGGTTCATTCTAATACTGTTGTTCAGATAATATGAATAAATGGGATTCAATCTACTTAATAGGAGTAGATAGAAATGTGTGAAATTATTAAATTACATTAACTCAACAAATTCATTTTTGTGATTGTGGAAATGACAATTATTTTTTCTCAGTGTACTGACAAAAACTTTAACATTACGAGTCAGACCGGGAAGCAAATGCATATTTCTGGCTTTAAAATTTGTAGACGTTTTCAGGTTTAGTTTTTTTTTTTTTTTTTTTTTTAAGTTAAATTAAAGCAGTTTTTAATTGAATCTTTTTAATATGACTGGTGATCGGTTACCTCCAATTTCCATACGTTCACTGATCCACAGAGAAGGAAATTAAATTATTTCTTATGGGAATCTTTGGGAATTTCATAATTTTTCTCCAATCATATAAGTAGAAAACAAAGTTGTTCCTGTGAGTATAAGCCAATGTTGCTGTTTAAAAAAAAAAACTCCACAGAAACTGATATGAAGATATGCCACTGTTTTCATTAGCGGTTTGGAATGAATTATTTCTCCACCTGCCGTGACGGTCATGAAACCCTCGCTGTTCTCCGAAACGCCCCAAATTGTATTTCCATTTGAACATAACTGGTATTGATTGAAGTCGCTGAAGGAGAGTTTTGTACTGGCACTGGAGTGCTATGGCGTATAATTATCTCCCACTGTCTTATGCTGATAAGGGACAAAAGAAAATAAAAAAATGCCACGTCTGAAAAAATGCTAATCCGAGCATTAGACATGAGGGAAGATGAACGTCTCAGTGCAGACCCGGGAATTAGTTTGCAGATACGTTCATTAGAGCACTCTGATTGAAATAACTCCTTTGGCTGGGAATAAAAACTTTTCCGGGGCTTTGTCTTTGCTTTCCGAGCCAAACGGCCGGCCAGAGTTTGTGCTGTAACGGCGTCGTGGTAAAATATTGTTCAGTCTGCTGACGGAGAGAGCAGCTTTTACCCCCCATTATAAACAGACTGTGGTAATTGCTATCATTGGACTATCTGAGAAAATGTGCTGTTATCTGCAAAAGCTTTTAAGCCACTATCTAAAGGCGGAATTTAATGGCCAAATGAAACTGGAAGGACGGATTTTAATTTTGGGGGGGGGGGGGGGTAAAGCTGTGACAACACTTTTTCCAGCTGTATTATCAGTATTTCAATTTAATATTAATATGAAGAATCTTAATGGGGTGACTCGGGACTGTTTCTCCAAACAAAAGGACAAAACTGAAGCGTCGTCCCTCCATTCAGAAAAGCATTTCAATTATTTCTTTTGAAACTTTTAACCGCTTTGATATTTGGCTAGGTCAACTCGTTTTCCAAAACCAGCTTGATAAATACTTTTATATAGAAATAATTTCTTCATTATCAGTGCTTCACTAACAGGTTCAAGTATCACACACACACAAAAAAAGTTAGTTGCCTCAAATAGAATGTGATTCAACAAGATTCTCAGAAACTGCAGAGATGTTTTTGTAAATCCTAATATGAATAACAACAAACTGTGAGAAAGTATTCATGAAATATCTGCAACATAAATGTTAAAACTGCAGCACAAATGCAAAAGATGCGTAGATAGATAGATAGATAGATTGATAGATAGATAGAAGCTGTAACATCAATGCTTAAGTTGTAACTTAAATGTAAAAGCTGCAGATCAAAAAATGAAAAGCCATAATATAAATCCAAAAGCTACAACCTCAATACAAAAGTTGCAATGCAAGTGTAGAAATTGCTGCATAAATGCAAATGTTGCAACATTAAATGCAAGAGCTGCAACTCGCATGCAAAAGCTGCCACACAAATGTAGTTTTTACGTATGTGTTGCAGCTTTTACAACATAAATGCATATACTACGATGCAAATGTAAAAATTGCAGCATAAATGCAAAAGCTACAACTCAAATATATAAGCTACAACATAAATGTAAAAGCTGTCAAATAAATGCGAAAGTTACAACACAAATATATAAGCTGCAATAAAAATGTAAAAGCTGTAACAAAAATGTGAAAGCTTCCACACAGATATAAAAGATGCAAAACAAATGTAAAAATCTGTAACTGACATGCAAAAGCTGCAACACGGATGCATAAACTGCAACATAAATGCAAATGCTTAAATATAAATGATAAAGCTCCAACATCGATGCAAAACCTGCAACAAAAATTCAAAAGCTGCAACATAAATGCAAAAGTTCCATCATATACTGTATGCAGAAGCTGAAACGTAAATACAAAAGTCACATTAGATTATACAGCAGTGGCTTCTACGTTCACATGGAATGCATCTTGTGTCGTGGTTCATGTGTTGTCACAGTCGATGACTTGCAGTCTTCACTCAGCCCAACCACACAAATATTGAAGTCGACGGTTCTATTCCAACACCTCAAGGTAAAACTTTCAGTAACTCAGACCAGGTCCCCCAAGAGCTGTATTTCTTTCATAAATACAGAAAAATAACTTGCCAAGTCAGCATTATATATCAGAAAGTTCACAAGATATTTTAAGTGAAACTAATCGCTCCATTTTAACAGTGTTCGTTGCTTTGGAATTTCACAGAACTGTAAACAAATTGGAAATAGTAGCTGTTAAATAATGATTAAAAAAAAAAAAAAAGTCATTTTGTTGCAAAAGCCCCCATGTCAATAATTCCGTTAATGAGATGCCTCCTCTGGTATCGGTCTGTTAGTATTGTGCATGCCGGCTTCCTGAAACGCTTCAAAGGAAGGAAAGCCATCATTAAATTTATTACAAACACGTGTGCCTCCCCTCATTTGAAAAGTCAAAATGCCTGCGGTGAAGAAAAGGTCAATCACTCGTCAACAAAAGTTCATCAAACACCCAACCTGAGAAATCCCAGTCTGATCAACGAGAGGCGAAACACACCGCGCTCTCAAATCAATGTTCCCTTTGACGGACCTTTTACTCCTCTGTGGCATTTCCTTCTCTGCACTGGGCTTTTTTTTTTAAAATTCCTATTAAGAGTCTGAGCTCTACTGCTGGAACAAGAAGTTCTCTCGCTTCTCTCGCTTACGTCTGCAAAACTTGGAGCTTCGTTGAGAATTTGCCAGATGAACATTCAACCCGACATTTCTGTGCCTGTTTAATTACCTTTTTTTTTAGCATCCGAGCAAGTTTACCACAAACTTCCTGAATTGAGTAAAGTCACTGATCTTTGGGAGCTCCTCCACCTGCAGGAAGACTTTTCTGACCTACTTAACATGAGTCACTTCCAACGTTTACAAAGAGGAACAAGGCCAGAACTCCCATGAGAAGGATTCAGATTCAGGGGCAGGCGGCGCCAGAGATGATTATTTTCTTACTGTAGCACCAACATTATGCGCAAACCGCACCGTGCACGTATCTGTCGCAAACATACAGTAAAAACTCTGCCATTTAAAAAAAACATTACTATGTGACACATTACGCAAGATATTTAGCGAAAGTGATGAAAATGACATCATAATAGAATCTGCATCGAGATAACCAGACAGGCAATTCGGTTGTTGTTATTGTTCAGAACGAAGGCATCGTAGCAAAAAGCGCCCCATGTTTTATTAATAATTCGCCAGCAAAAATGTGCTCATTAACAGGAAGTGGTAAGTTGAAAGGTTAATGCATGCACTGCACCGATTGGCCGAATCAGAACACACTGCTTTTTAGTCAAATAATAAATAAATACATGCTCTATTACTGTATTTATCATTTAACCAGAAAACAAATTAGGATATTCATGCATAAAAAAAATGTATCCAAATAAACCACTTAAAAGAAAAAACTCGTCCCTTGTTCACATTTCACATGTTGGACTCTGGTGGTTTCCAAGCAAACAAATCTTTTGAAGATTAACAGATTTCTAAGTCGCATTTCTTGTCTTTGTCTGGAGATTTAATGTCAGTTTCTACTTTGGAGGGTGGCTTGTTCGCAGCAAATCGTCTGTGTTCGGTGGAACTAATGGGTCTGGATTAGCATCAGCGAGAATACTCTGTGATTTGTACGACCACAATGCCTAATTCATGTCTTACGTAATGGCTAAAACACAAGCATGCATTTAAACGGACACAGTCTGAGACAGCGGAAAATTTTCTTTTACACATTTTCATACCTTTAAGATCAGCGACTCAGTCCAATAAAAAAAAAAACGCATTTAAAATGAAGTTCATGTCAAAATCATTACAAAAGGATTTCACGTTTGTGTTTCAGCTCCATCACCAACAAACAAACATGTGTAACTAGTTTTTATTCAGTTTTGACAAGAAGCCTCTGCTTTTTCTTTAAAGTGTCGCTTTATTATTTGGGTTGTTACGGAGTTTAAACGCGATTTTCCTTTAGTTCTTTGTTCCCACAATAATTGCTCGGCACTTGACATTTTCCTGCACTTTTCTTGTGTATTCTGCTGGGATGGTAACGGTTTACCTGGCCAGGAGGTGACCTTTGACCCCCCGCCTGTCTGCCGGGCAACAGCGCGGGGCCTTCGGTACTTGTCACGGGCATACTTGTGTCTCTGCACGGGGCGGCGGTGATTTATTCTCGGGCTATGAAGAGCGCCACAGGGTTGAGAGATGATTGTCCTGCTGAGCGGGGGAATAAACCACGGTGTGGTGGTGTCAGCCACCGCCCCCCCCCCCCCCCCCCCCACCACCACCACCACCACCACCCCACGCCGGAGCCGCGAGCAAACTCTACCCCACACATAAAGGAAGTAGCTGACCTTTAATCAAAGTGAAGCTATTCCAGCTGTTAAATGAAGAGTCCAGCTTTTAATTATTTATTCCACTTTTTCTTAATCATTCCTCACTGATCACAAGCTTTTTAATCCCCATTAATGTATGTATATATTTGAGGCGAGTTGCGATCTTTATGACTCAGGCCCAACTACAACTGCACAATTAAATCACTAATAATGTCCATGTAGTTTTGACACGCAATTCAGAAACTGTACTTTTAAACTTTTACTTGAAAATTTTGATTTTTTTAGTTTTTTTTTGGTTTCCCTTTTGCCAATCAGATCATGTCTGAGCTCGAGTGAACATGTGTGCCAAATATGAAACCCGAACAAATCCCCGCGGGCGACGCACTAACGGACTGAAATGTGACGCCTCCAGCCGGCAGCTGTCATCGGTCAGAGGCATGAAAAGAAAGAAAAGTTTCAATTTCTGGGAAAATTAACACAATCTGACAACCATCAAAAAAAATACATTAACTAAAAGTAAAACCCTGCTGGTGCCTCTTACAGGTTGCAGTGTTTATTACATGTCACCATCTCAAAATAATTGTATTTATCTCCAGCAGATACATTCTCAGACATCCTGAGAGCTTGTTTGTTGTTTTGGCCCGAGGCGAACGGAACCAGGCAAAACTTTTATTTAAGGTTTTTTTTGTTTGTTTTTTTTGTTGTTTTCTCTCTTTTCACAAAAGCGGACTTTTTGACAGGAGAACAGCGGTTTTAACCTTTTTAGTGCAGAAATTAAGGGAGAAATATGTGGGAGCCTTGTCAAAAGCGGTTTTCCTTGTTTACTTTCCGTTACCTTCTTTTCCTGCTAATGTGAAACCTTGTTAGGGCGAGAGGAAGTAAACGAGAGACAATGAACCCTCTCGGAGAGGATCTTCTGGAGTTCACCGGGGGCTGCAAGCTACTAAATAACAGTACTAGTCAGGGATGAATACCTATTATCTGACTTTAACGACACCCCTTTATACGATGAGCAGTGCCAACGTGTCTCACCGCCGCAGACTAAATCACGTCCACCCACAATCTGCACGTCCTCACCCACTCCCACCACCCACTGCTGGATCTGCCACAGACACTATCACTGATGCTCCCTCAGAGTGTGTTTGTGTGTGTGTGTGTGTGTGTGTGTGTGTGTGTGTGTTTGTGTGCATGCACGAGGGCAATAAATCTGTGTTAGCATGACACAATAAATCCTCTTTGCTTTCTAGATTGCTTGAATTTAATCTTGTTTTCAGACTTCACTGGGTAAAGTATTTGGAAAGTAGCACATGTTTCTGAACGGAGGTCTGATGTTTGTCAATGTGGCAGGAAAAGCAAACTGTTGTTTATATATATAATACATATATACACACACACTCAACCTGGTGCACTCCTGATGTGCACAGCAGGGTTTTCAGAAAGTTAATGAGCTTCATGCTGCAGATACATGGGTGATGCGTTCAGGTGCATCATGTAACTCTGAACTTTCTTCGTTTTTCTTTTTTTTCCTTTTCAAATTTGGTGGCTTCAGGTCGGCTCAATAGTCCGGAAATTACTTTTACTTGTTTCGTTGTAACTGGTAGAGTAGGGGTTTGGTATAACAACTAAAGTCTTGGTTAGTTTGTGACTAGTGGGGTTGGGGTTACTAGTAATGACTTGTGTTTAGTTTTAAGGTTAGTTCGGCATGGTTCAGTTGGAACTTGTCGATGGCGGTGAGTTGTAACTTGTGAGGTATGAATAGGTATAATTGTAGGAGTACAAGTGATTTTCTAGAGCTGGATTGTTGGTGATCAATCCGATCCTCTAACCCGTACTCTAGTTAGAGCAGGGGTGGGCAATCCTGGTCCTCGAGGGCCGCAGCCCTGCACGTTTTAGATGTCTCCTCACATCAATACAGCTGACAGCAATTAGTGGCTCCTTGTCAAGCTTTCTGCAGAGCCTCATCATGACAATGCAGGTGTGTTTGAGCAGGGAAACATCTAGAACATGCAGGACTGCGGCCCTCGAGGACCAGGATTGCCCACCCCTGAGTTAGAGGATCTGGGATGCTTTTTATCAACTAGGATGAGGTTTAGCTCTTCATTTCTCAGGACTAAACGGGGATAACTGATCTATTTATCAGTACATGAATGTAACTAATTTGCATCAGGAAGCTCTGAGATCTTGATAGAAATGTTACTGGAGGAGAATCACAGGGAGTGGGGGAGTGTGTGGGGGGGGGGGGTACAGTCAAGGATAAATTATCTACTGATGTCTCTTTTAAAATCTTCTATCTTACTTGTGTGTACTCAACCCACACTATCTACCCACCCACTCCACCGCCACCGCTTTTCTCTATCTCTTCCTTATTTGACTTAATGCTGATAAATGAGCCAGTTCTTACCCATTTCTCATTTCTCTCTTCTAACCCCCCCCCATCCCCTTACTTTACTCATAGAATTGATCACGAAGACAAAAAGATTCTCATCAGGTAGCTCAAGCAGAGGTCACTCGCATTTGAGCGAGAGCGTTTGGCACGATGAAGTCGTGGTTAATGCCATTGCCATCACAGTTCATTTGCTGTTAAATAATCCAGAGTGTGTTGTTGCTACACGTCTGCTCTGCGATGAACTGGTGACCTTTGACCCAATGTCGGCAAAGATGCGACGAATGTATATCGTGTGGACATTTAAATAAATAACCAAAATAAGAAGATGATAGTTTTTGGTATATTTTTCATAAATCTGTATTTGTTTCTTCAAACTGTGTGCAGTGATCTGCAAAAAAACCAAAAAAAAAAAAACCTTTTGAAATGCTAAAAGGGGGAAAATACTGGAGCTGTTATTGCACTTAGAGGGGAACGCTGCAGCTGCTAATTTTTACCTCGGAGACTTGCATTCTTTAATGCTTTGCCATTGATGTAAATGAGCACCATTATTCTCCCGATGGTTTTTCCGGAACATTACAATAATTACCATAATTATATACTGTAAAAAAAAAAAAAGATAAATAAATTTTGCTGAACGACTAGAGTGATATCTCTGCCCTGCCTCACTATTTAGAGCACATTTTTCGTCTTTTTCCCCAGTTTCTGACTCTGAGCAAACTTTCAGGAGAAGAAGGAGAAGAAAATTAGGAACTGTGTGCAAAGACGTGTGGCGCTTCTCCTGACACGCTGCCGTTTCTGGTGTCGTATCTGGGTCAGGCCTCCCAGCCCGGTTCAGGAGCGAGGGGGGGGAAATACTGTGGGGAGTGCTCTTAAACACCGACGTGGAGGATGAAGGGGAGATGGATTTGGAGGGGGGTGGGGGGGGGGGATATCTCCTCCCTGCAGGTGTGGCGCGGCAGATAAAAGCACTTCCCGGTAAGACAGACCCGAGGATGGATTCGTTCGGCGCTCGCAGGACCAGCTGCCGCTGAGCTCTCGCCGCCACACGATTGCACTCGAAATCTCCGTCGCTTGTTCCCACCTGTCACCGCATTACTGACGGAGGAGAGTAATGGTAAAAGGCAGCGGAGCACACCCTTGACCCGGCGCACGGAGCCGTTGGCCCGGCGTTCCAGGCGGCCCTCTCGGGCACTGGCCTGTTGATGTATGTAGTTTAATCAAACTGGCAGGACAGCCTGTGCTGACAGGGCGTGTTGCTTTCTTTCTTTCTTTCTTTCTTTCATTCTCTCTCTCTCTCTCTTTCTCTCGTTCGAGCTGGTTTTTCCAGTGCAGCAGTCCCAGCTCCTCCTACGCTCACACGCTCCAGGAAGCTCTCAAATTAACCAAACTTCTGTTGATTTACACACGAGGTGTTTCTCCTCCAGACTTTCAGAGCGTCGCGTTGCTTTGATGGTTCACGATGCTACTTTTAGACGTATATCTGAGGATCTGAGGCGAGTTAATAAGGTCATTACAGCACCAATATGTCTTGGTTTATTTTTCTGAAACAGGCCTTTTTAGTCTGGTCTTTATGTAATATGTATGATTATAATTGTGATTGGGATTATATAGCTGTGAGCTACTAGGATGCGGCATTGTTGTCGTGAGCAATTTCCATTTATTGTGATCAGTCTGATAACTTTTTAATTTTTCTTATTTGGTTAAGTGTGTAAAATGTGTCAGTGGCATTGTTCTCGTCTAAAAATTATATTCATAGATTTGTTGGTTTGGAAATGGTGGCAATTTTTAGGCCAAAAACAGCCATTTTCAGTACTTAAAGGTGATTTTCAGGAAAACGATTTGGTTTTTTTTTTTTTTATTAATTTGGCAAGGGCATACTATGGGTCATTTCTATCATTCCCGTTCAAAAATTAAATTTGTAGATTTGTTTGCTGGGAATGAATGTGAACAAAAACCCATTAAAAACAGTAATAATATACCAGGATAATAATCACGACATTACATCAGTGTGTGTGTATGTCTATTCAAGCTCTATACAAGCAATATCTTACCATTTGAAATCACTGTCAATCTGCTGCGAAGCACCCTGGGTGTCTAAAAGCTTTCTGGGACAGATTTAGTCTGGAAATGAGAGCAGAGATCAGAAGACTTTTCTCTCATGTGGGCCCGTGGTTGACGGGATGATTCCCCGCGCCTTCGCACTCCCAACATGTGACCGTGTTGGCGAGTGGGCGTCGTCGCTGCCACACTCGTCCCGGGCGTCTGCGCAGCGGGAGAGTGGCGCCGTGGGAGCTGCTCGCATTAACCTCTTAATATTTCCAGACCTCCCGCTGAAGCGGAGAGAGGGAAGTGCTGCCTGTCGCATCCTCTCCTTTGATTTCAGGCCTGCGGCTCATCGACGGGCCACCAAGACTGCCGGGAGACATAAAGATACACCGGTGGTTTCTATAAATATTAGAAGTGAACAGCTACCACAAGCTTGCTCAAGATAAAGAAGTATTACTATTTCTGAACTACAGTATGTGGAGTAGCTGATTCAGGGTTAATCAGAGTATAGAAATACCTTTTCATTCATTTTTGACATGCATTTTTCTCATCATATCTATCTTTTTTCCATTTTAAGAATGTAATCTTCTTTTATTCATCTTTTAATGTTTTTATTGTGTTATTACATTTGTGTACTTTGATTCATCGTAGTTCTTTTAAGATAAAGATGGATTATATTAGATTTGTTGATACAGATGCTGAATAGGATGAGAGGAGTTAAACTACAATAATAACAATATACATTTAATTTTACCTAAGCAGAAGATGACAAATAATAATAATTTTTTTTATGTTGAGGATAAATGTGTTTTAGGATTATGGGTGGAAAAGCGTATATAATAATCCTGAGCAAACCCATGCACAGTGAGACTATGCAAACTCTGTTCAATCTAAAGATCTACACTGAGAAAGAAAAACAGTTCTACTGTTTGCATTATGTATAAAAACTTTCAATTGAAATGAACTGAACTGCCCCTGCTATATCCTGCCAATACCGCCTTGACAATTTCCGGCAGTAAATATTCCACATTTATTCATGATTGACAGTTTGTCAAGAGAAAACGGTGTCGTCTTGAGCTGATTCGGCGATCAATTACATTCAAATATTTGATGTATAGAGGAATCCACAGGTCATGTTTACATAAAATGTTGAAGCACCCATTGATTGCAATCACAAATTAGAGATGATCCCTGAAACATTAGAGGAAAAAAACAATCTTCACCGGTGACATTTCTGTTTTTGTTTTCAGCCTCCGTTCAGAGTCGGCTTTGTCTTTGGATCATATTGGTTCCAACTGTGGAAGTCTTTAAAAGAGCCTCTTTTCATCTCTCTGTTCAAAGCAAACCCTTTATTGTTGTGCATTTCAGACCAACAGTTTTCCTTTCGGCCAAACTATTAGTTGCGCTTTGAGCTTAAAGGTTTTTTTTGTTGTTGTTTTTTTTCTTCTTCTTCTTCTTCTTCTTCTTCTTCTTTTTTTCACTCCGCTCAGAACATGAGTCACAAACTCTGATCAATGAAGCCTCACACGGAGCCGAGCGCCATCAGTCCAATCAGAGTCCGAGCTGGTGGGTCGAGAACAAAGAGGAGGATGAGCTCACGACCACCTCCCGCGGCCGCCATGCCTGACGGCCCTTGGATGCCAGGAGACGGGCCGCAGCGCGCTCATCCACATGGCGATTCGGGCTAATGCGCTTCGTAAGTGGGTAGGTCGACTCAGCGGGACTCGAGTCAAATAAACATGCGGCAGAGTCTCAGGATTTCACTCTGGGGTTTTTTTTTCGTTGTTGTTTATTTCCTCACCACAGTAATGGAGACTGGGGAGGATTTCACAATGGGTAGTTGTAACCCTTCCCATTATCTGAAGGATCACGTTCAGATTCACCTGATTCACTCTGAGCATGCTCGCTGTGGTTTCCTGTGGCGTAAACTGGAAGATTTAAATGTAATGTATTATGTTGGGGGGGGGGGTTTTCACGTCGAAGCATCGTAGTCAAACTTCTCAAAATAAATCGTGTTTCCCATGTGTCTCAGATGAATTTTATTATTGTTGTTGCTAATGTGAGGAAACAAGATTATAGAGCATCTTCCTCTTGCAAACTATAGAGCATAATCTGGATGTTTGATGACGTTGCATCAGTCTTGAAGTAACAAAGTTACGTTTTCCTACTGACTGATAGAACTTCTAATATCCAGATTATGGAGCAAATTCCAAAATCTTGAGTCACATGGATTGTTTCACTTTCTGATTGAGATTGAAGCGTGTCGCTCCACCTTTCACGAGCAGCCGCACAACGAGAGTACGAAACTTCAAGCTCAAATTGTAAAACATGTCAAATGGTACATCGTGTTCATGTAAAGCGCGAGATGCGCCGCCGAGCAGTGACGTCAGCTGACTGCTGCCTCACATCTGGGGCGCGAACCTGAAGACGTATCGCGAGAGGTTGAATCGACAGCCACGGGGATTTTGTCTCGGCCAAAGGAAAAGGAAACGCTGGAATCGATACCTTCACGACTGCATTTGTAAATTACTGCCCGCCATCTTCTCTCCTACTTCCTCTCTCTTTGTCTTAACATATGTGTACACAGATGCCCACATGCACGCTCGCTCAGCCTTGTTCTGTAGGACTAATTACTGAAAATGAGTAAGAAGAAGAAAAAAGACACTCTCCTTGAGGGCAGCGATTTCACCCGGTGTCTGATGAGCAGAAATTACATGTCTAATGGAACGGAATAGTTGTGCAAATTGACAAAATGAAATGCACTTTTTTTTCTTCTTCTTTTTTCAATCTCTGTGCCACCTTAAATTAGATTTTAATTTGGACCGCACGCACACATAATGGAGTGCAGCAAGCCGTCTTTGGCACCTCTCCTAATTGCCTGTGGCTTTTCTTATTCCTACGGATCTTCTGCCTTTATCCATTATCGACTCCATATGATGTGAGGCTATAACTGCATCCCGTGTTCAGGCTTTCAGAACCGTGACTGTGTAAAAGTTACTCCGTATGTCAAAGCAATCTGCCGAGCCGGCACAGTTGCCCCGCACGGAAGACAAATGTTGGAAATGCATCTTCCCGACCGGCCAGATTCCCCTCTGGATGGCAGAAGTACGGTTGAAGGACCTGCCTATACTGGGGAATTTCTCTGCCCAACCCTGGAAAAACACCAAAGCAGCAAGGCGCCATTTGTGCATTGCAGAGTGTTTCTCTTACACAATAACTCTGCCATGCGAAAAGTTATTTACGGAGCTTTAGCCCCGCCGGCAGGATACATTTTGGGGGTCACTCTGACTCAGAGGAAATTTACAGCTTTATTTGTGTATTGCAGCTTCATAACAATGCAGAAATCCTTTGTGCTGAAGTGGAAAAAACTCTGGCAAAGTGTCAGATTACACTTTTTTTTTTTTTTTTAAGGGATTTCAACTTGTTCATGATGGATTATGTAAACTGCGCATTTCTTGCTAACATTCTCAGTTTTCACTTTGTGCATTTGGCTCAAAGGCTCAAAACGGCAAGAATCTCCGTAGGTGGAACAGGAGCTCTTTTTTTTTTTTTTTACCTCAGACTTACCTTATTCCAATTTTAAAAATTCTGTTGACCACAATATCAAAGTCGTCGAGATCACAGGACATAATGAACAGACGCAGAACACAAAGTGAGACACTGAAAAGCTAATGTGGGATTTTTTTTTCCAGAGGTGTTTTCAAATGATCTTTCCTATCTCCTTTCGTATCCACTTTTCCTTAACCTTAGGAAAGGTTGTGAAGAGACTTCCTAAAGGAGTTAGGAAAAAGGCAATCACATCCTTGTGACAATCAGACCAGTGGCGAAATGTGAGTGACATCTGCCGTGAGGATACAAACAGAAAATGTCAAAAAGTGCATTTCTAACACTTTCCCCTGTGACTCTAACCACCGATTTAATCTCAAATGTCTCAAAGGAAAAGAAGCTACTAGGTGAAAAAATGTGATGATGGCTGCAGACTCTGGTCACTTCACAGTTCTGGTCTTACTGGACTTGACATCTGCTTTCAATACAGTGGACCACAATGTATTCAACAGATCAACAGACTGAAATCAGAGTTGGGATGTTCTGTCCTTCAGTGGTTTTCTTCCTACATAAAAGGCAGAACTTTCAATGTTCCCATCAACAACAGACTGTCTGTGTGCAACCTGTCCTGTGGAGTTGATCAGGGCTCTGTCCTGGGGCCTGTTCTGTTTCTATTGCGCCTGTTGCCCTTTGATCATTTCATCTGTGGTTTTAAATGTGTGTCCCACCATCTATACACCGATGACATCCAGTTGTACTGTTCCTTCACTGACTCAGAGTTTCATGTCTTGTCTATGCTTTTGGAATGTGTGACCTGCATTAAAAAAGTGGGCTTTCTTCAAAGTACCTCCAGATGAACGCTGACAAAACAGAAACTCTGATCATTGCCCCTTACCACCTGAGAAATATCTCTAAAGTGGAGAGGATGCTGTCAAAACCAGACCTTGAAATGATAATCCATGCTTTCATTTCGTCTCGCCTTGACTACTGCAATTCCATTTTCACTTGCTTCAATAAGACCGTCCTCGGCAGACTTCAGGTCGTACAAAATTCACCTGCAAGACTTTTGACAAGTTCACCCAAAACAGCTCACATCACCCCCATTTGATCAAATCTTCATTGGCTCTCAGTCAAATTTCAAATTGATTTTAAAATCCTCACATTCTGGGTGTTGCATGGCCAGGCCCCTCAGTACATTGTTCATTTTACAACATCAAAACATTCATAGTTGGGATATGGGTTTTAGATTATTTAAACTTGTTCAAGGCAGATAATTGCTTTGGTCACTTACATGAATTGCGTCCCCTTTGACCCACTTCCACTCCTCTCTGGGCCAATCGCAGTTAAGGATTCTTGGTCGGCAGTTATCATGGGGGCCTCAAGGGGTGTTTTCTCTCAGTTCTCAGCCTTTTTTAGGTTGAAATCACTCACTGGGTCCATGTTTCAGGTGAAGACAATCACACAGTCAAGCACAGGTGAAACACATCAGGGCAGGGGATGACAGACACGAGGGGTAGAAGTCAAGGAATGAGAAATGAAATGAGAGACAATGTCAAAATGGACACATGAAGCACGACAACAGCTTGAGAGCTGAGATCTGATTGAGGATTGAATGAAAATTAGTTTGACCACAAACTAGTTTTGGGGTTGTTGTGGTTTGTTTGTTTTTTCTGTCTGTGTCCTGTCCTTTTGTCTCTGTCTGGCCGAGACATAATGAACGTTTACCATCCTCACCGAGAAAACATTGAATAAATAAGATTTCGTGGCGCCTGCCAGGCTGATGATTCTGCCCTGGTGGTCATGAGCAAGGGACGGTAATGTGGAAAATAAATGTCACACGAGGTGACATTTTTCCCTTTCCTGAGGTAATTCTGCATCAGGTTCATCACTCCGCTCTCTCCGAGGCTCCGAGCTGGTGGCCCGGCACGCCATTTCAGCCTTTCCCCTGACGACGATAAGCATTGACCACTCATTTTGGGTTCCACATCAGCCCAAATCCAGAATTTAATCCCAAATTTGTCTGGTTTACCTGGCGTGTACTGAATGATGTCAGCGCATGCTTTGGTGGCAAGTAGCTGCTTATCCACTGCGACGTCAGCACCCGGTGCTGTGGAAATGGGCGTATTGTGAGTTATTAGGTGACTTTCCAGAGCTTTGAGCTGTGTGTTACTGCCGATATGCTCCGTTTAGCCCCTGCTGACTATATAACTTAGCTGTACAGCTGCGCTCTGTGTGGCCTGTTTACAGTACTTTGCAGTACGAGTGTTGGAGGTTGTAATGAATAACGTCATTTTCTGACTTGTCAGTGACTGGGAGACATGGAGTCGTTATTCAGAAGGAATAATGTGTAATTTAAAAGGAGAGAAAGGTCAAAATACACTTGTGGCAGCGTTATTAAAATAATCCATAATCTTCGCCTCTACTTGTTTCTTTTTTGCCCGAATTTAAAGGGAACGAGAGGAAAAAGACTCCCAAGATTTCTCCTGCCGCTAAGCGAGCAAAACTTCAGCAGAACTTTGAGACGGATCGTCGAGATTGCATTTTTTTTTTTCCCTCTCAGATTTGCGTTTACTTACTGTAGTGCTGGGACATGTTTGAGAAATTCTGGAGAAGTTTAGAAACTATATATCTTTAAGCAGTGGTTTCTCTTGAGGGACCTAAACTTGTGTATAATTGGAAACCTTTGCAACGCCCCAACACACCCTGTAAAATTACAAAATAAAAGTTGAACGAGCCTCGTAATGCACTCAATGAAACCATATCAGTGTTGCCAGATTGTGGAGGTTTGCGCCCGATTGGGCTTCTTGTGGAGCCTGTTTACATTCCTATTTTTCTCTGTTTATTTAGAGCAGTTGTGTGGTTGGGGTGTTTCTTATCACATTTCTGTTTTATGGTTTTAAAATGGGTTTCTACAGAGATTGAGATTGGTTTATATTGAGTTGTGCAGGTTTTCCATTGTGTTTGAATCAGACCTGGCAACTCTGAGATATATATACAACCTCGGACATCTCAGTCCAGAAAAGTGTAGTACTTGGAACAGCAAAGATACTGCGCAGGACCCTCAAGCTCCCAGGCCTCTGGTAGAGGACCCGAGCTTGGAATAGAAAAACAGGTGACCGCCCGCGGAGGGCGAGAGGGGAATTTTTTATATATATAACTCTCTTTTGTTTGATGCTTGGCAATATTTTCACCCTCTGCTGACTTGTGTATATCACACTTTTAAATAGTATTTTTTTATCTATATATATATTTTTTTTTTATAAAAAAAACTTAAACTGGGTAGTTTTGTGACATAAGTGAGTTCGATGTCTATTTTTAAGACAGAAATAGAAGATATACCGTTAAAAACCAAGAGGGCTGTGTGTGTGTGTGTGTGTGTGTGTGTGTGTGTGTGTGTGTGTGTGTGTGTGTGTGTGTGTGTGTGTGTGTGTGTGTGTGTGTGTGTGTGTGTGTGTGTGTGTGTGTGTGTGTGTGTGTGTGTGTGTATATAGTTGAATCAAAAGTGAAAGTTCAATCTATTCAACGCTCAGTAAGTCAGACCGATTGTGTGGAGAGAAAACTTCAATAGACATTCAATAACATCCTGTAAACTTGACCAGTTTTTTTTTTTTTGAGTTGGAGAAGTATTTGTTGGAGCCTGTGTGTGAGAGGAAAGTGAAGGTTACAGTGAAGTTCTGAGTGAATCAAGACTCTCACCACCTACATATTCCACAAGCACCCGGAGACGATAAACACCAGAAGGTTGCGTGTGTATTTTTCTGAACTGTCTTTATGTATATATAGAAATTGCTGGTGGAAAAAAACATATTAAATGGAGTGAATCACTGATTTTGGTACTTTGGTTGATCTACAGGCAGAGAGATGTACGTCTGGTGTGCGTCGGACAGACGTCACCATTTAGGAGAAGTACTTCAGCTTTAAAATGTCAACACTTGAGACGTTTTCTTTAAACTCTGACTTGTTATGGGAACATTTATTAGACCACTGAGACGATTCATGACACTGCAATGACAATAAATCACCTCCTCTACTCGACTCCTCTACTTGAATATTTGTTTTAAGGTTTATGTGTAGTAACAGTAGTCGTTGTAGTATAGTAGTGGTAGCAGTAGTAATAGTATCACAGTTTGGAGTGTAGCAGTGGTAGTAACAGTAGTAGTATAGTTGTGGTGGTGGTAGTGGTAGTCGTGGTAGAAACAGTACTAGTTAGGTAGTGGTAATAAACAGTAGTACAATAGTGGTAGTATAGTAGTAGTAGTATAGTAGTGGTTGTAGTAGTAGTAGTGGTAGTGGTAGTAGTAGTAGTAGTGGTAGAAACTGTACAAGTTAAGTAGTGGTAATAACAGTAGTACAGTAGTGGTAGTATAATAGTTGTAGTTGTAATGATAGTAGCAATAGTAGTGTATTGGTTGTGGTAGTACTAGTAGTGGTAGAAACTAGTAATATAGTAGTGTGGTGGTGGTGGTAGTGTTAGAATCAGTAGTAGTAGCAGTGGTATTAGCAGTAGTAATATAGTAGTGTGGTGGTGGTAGTAGTAGTAGTAGTGGTAGACACAGTAGTAGTATAGTAATGGTAGTTGTAGTAGTGGCGGTGGTAGTATGAATGAATATGAATAGTTTTTTCATCATACATGGGGTGTGACTAAATACAGTATAAATAGGTGCCACTGGTGGTACATTGAAACAGGCTTGATTAACAATATATAATATATATAAAACATCTATGTTCTCTCAATATTTAAGGCATATTAGCGGGTATTTGTACATTCAGTGTAATTATTTGCTCCCATGTTTTCAAAGATGAAGCCGGTGAACAAAATCAGAAAACTGCCAGACTCGCTTATTTCACTCCACAGTTCACTCAATTGAAATATTTAAATGATGGCGCAGTGGTTGGTACTCTCACCTCACAGCAGCACTGAACCCGATTCGATTCCCGACATCAGAATCTACATGTTCTCCTTGTGCCTGCATAGATACTCCAAACACTGTTCTACCCCATTATCTCGAATCCCCACAGTTTACCTCTTTTGTCAGAAACATAACAATGAAGCCAAACACGGTGAAGGGTCATTTGGCACTTTCCTGGGAAAAAAAAAAAGAAAGAAAGATGCATTATAGAGAAAAGTTTGAGAAGCACTGTTACAAAAACTTTTGTAAGGTTGATTTAGTGCACAAGCTGGTTTTTCCACATTCTCTCTCTCTCTCCCTCTCTATCTCTGCTGATTTGTATTAAAATGGTGTACTTGTGTGAATGCCACCGCGGCTTCAATGCAAAAAGTTGCATTTAGTTGCTTTAAGCAGGCAGCGGAGAGCCACTGTGTGCAGAACATCTCTGCTAGTGGAGTGCTTGACTTGTAAATGCCGGCACAAGTAACCACCATCACCGCCACACACAGACACGGGGTTGTTAAATTTTAACAAGCCTTTTTTTTTTTTTTTTTTTGCTATCTTGGAGGAGGACGAGGAGGAGGAGGAGGGGGAGGAGGAGGACAAGCTGAGGAATGTTTGCTTTGCCTCCTCCATCTGAAAACACGTCTGAGGAACACAAAAAGAGTGAGAGAGGGAGAGAGAGAGGAGGATGAGATACAGCTGCCAGAGTTAAAAATAAACAGAGAGTGCACTTACGGGAAGAGAGCTGCTGAGAGCTTTAGAGGCGGCTTCAAGAGGCTGACCCCGTGGTCCAGAGGTCGTACGGCGAGGGAGACGACGAGGGAGACGGGAGTTGGGGGGGATGTTGGGAGGGGAGGGGGGGGGGGGGGGATTTTGGTTTGGAAAGTCCAAGATTTTCGCAAGACTGAGCAAACTTTGTCCAGCACAAACAACCGGCAAGCAAAACAAAAGAAATCTGAAGTGTATCTGTGAAAACAGGAAACATGATGATGAAATTAGCAGAGTATGTGCTGACTTGGTGAAAAATGCCACAATGCAATGTACTCGTAACTGGTTACTGGTTATAGTTACTGATGGTTCATTGTTGGGAAACAGTTATAGAGCTGCCACCTCTCTAACTCGTCGACAATGCCCTTGTGGATTCCTCACCCTCCTACTACGATGTAATTTGTATAGTCCAGATTATAGAGCATCTTCCTCCACTAACGTCCAGATTATAGAGCATCTTCCTCCACTAACGTCCAGATTATAGAGCATCTTCCTCCCACGGCTTTGTCCAAATTATTTCTGTCATCTTTGCAATTTGAGCACCGCTGCGCACAAAACTTTTTGTAACATTTATGGTTTTTACTTTTTAACGATATTCAGCTATTTAAAAAATAAAAATAAAAAATAGAGGGGTGTATTATAACAAAACATTACAGTAGTTTTTATATTAAAAACACGTGCGGTTTTCTCAATGGAATATTTTAAAAAAATGTCCCCTGTTCCTCATTTATTTGTACCTATTTTATCATGTGGACATGACTGATTTCACAATTTCTTTAAAAAGGAAAAAAAAAATACCATTAAGCTTCACACCTTCATCCATTTATGTGTTCATTCTATCAACAAACCTCATTACACCTTTACAAAGGACCGGTTCCAGCAGACCCACTGAGATTCAAACGATAAATGAAAAATGTCTTTATGGAGGCCTTATTAGGATGCAGCTTCAGCCCACTATGTTCTGAAGAGAAGAAAGAAAAGCAGCCTTCACATCATCCATGTGGGAATTCTGGCAGCTGTCGAGATCCTTGTGTGATAATGCGAGGCGGGGAGGCACGGCGGATGTGTTGAAAGAGCCGCGGTAAGAATAGTAACTTATCAAGCGCAGCAGATCCCGCTCTCTGACAACAGCCTGTAGCTGAGTCAAGGCCTCCACCACCACCATCACCACCACCACCACCCCATCCCACCCCCACCTTCGCTCTACGCTTCATCTCGTCCAGCAGAACAAACCGGAACACATCCAGCACCTGGTTAATGCATGTGGGAGAACCGGGGTGGGCTTCACAAAAACTTCAATTAAAACTGCAATTAATTATTTTCAGTATTATTAATTTGAAGTATTATATTACACATTTGGAAGGATTATTAAGTCTATTTGTCACAGGAACAGAAGATATATATTTCATTATGAAGCAATCTTCATTGCATATCACAGTAAATTTTTATACATACGAATGTACAGGTCTACAATAATCACAGTAAATGTATCAGTAATACACAGTTTCCCCAGATGTTGAGCTGGAAAACCAGGAAGGTTGTGGCTGATTGCTCTGCGGGAAATCAGGAGGTGTGATCAGAGAAACAAAGCCTTATAATATGGTACTATGTATATATATATATGGACATATACTAGATATATGGAAAAAAAATATTAAATATCAATTAGAAATAACATGTACATTGTACAGGATCTATTTTGCACATTATTCGATTACAGTTACTACTTTGAAGCCGGGGGGATTACTTTCAAAGGTATTGACAACGTAAACTTGTGCAAGTTACAGAAAGTTCTTTTAAAAGTCACTTACTGGTTCATGAAATAAAGAAACGTGTCGTATTTTACGTAATAAGGGAGACGATCTGTCAAAGAACAGGAATGGACGGGGGGATAAAATGGCACATAACACATACGTCCCAATTTTATCTCGATCATCTTTCTAGTGGTAAAATAGTGCCATAATAGTCATATAACATAAAATTCAAAGTTTTACTTTTTCATGGTGCGGAGCATGCATGGGGAAAGCGTTGACGTTTTCACAGAACCAAACAATTACGTCCAAATATTATGACTTTTAATGAAACCTTCTGGTGTGTATGTAGTGAAACGTCAAGAAAAAAAATTCTCCTATAGCTGTTGCATTCGGCATGTTTTTACAAACTCAACCTGACAATCTGTCCTTGAGGTTTTCATGGCAGCATCACCGATATCTCAGCTCGGGTCTTAGTGTTTTGTTGTGTCTGTTACCTTTTAATACATTTGTTAAAAAAAAAATATATATATATGTTTTTTATTTTTGGCCTTATTACAACTTCTATTGGGCCAATTTTGGCCCACTGGCCTTATATTTGACAACTTTCAAAGCAAAACTGCACAGACACTGCAAAAACAAAAATCTTTTTACTACAATAACCTAATAACCAGCCACTGATGTAAAAACGTATAAAGTTACTGGAAAAATGTGGCTTAAATGCTTTATCACACTTTGGACAATTACATCTGATTACATGTTATTATTATTGGTTGCTGTGGGGCAGTGGTCAGCGCTCTCGCGAGGAGGTTGCAGGTTCAAATAAGGGCGCCGGATATTTGTGTGTAGCGTTTACATGGTCTCGTGTTGCGTGGGTTTCCTCTCGCGGTCGTCCAAAGACATGCATGTCAGGTGACCCTAAATAGCCCCGAGGTGTGTGTGAGAGTGTGTGTGTAGTTGTGTGTTTGCCCTGTGATGGACTGCGGTGCGGGTGCATCCTGCCCTCGCCAGTACTACGCTGGGATCGGCTCCGGCACCTCACGACCCTCCAGAGGATTAAACGATATAGACGATGGATGGTTGCTGCCCACCTCCTTGTCAAATGCGTATTAGTCGCCGTCTTTGACGGGGACCAAACTAGTAAATCTTCCTCCCTCTGTGTAAGCGTCATTTCTTAACTTCTACTTAACTGAGCGCCCAGGCCTGACGTCTCACCTGCGTTTCGTAAATTATGTAACTTCCTGCAGCCGGTGTCACCGCCTCACCCCTCCACACACTCCTGCTAGTGCAAGATAATACTCAAAGCTTAACCTCCAAAATAATTCACCGTTGCATAAGATTTTGCTCCTGCAGGGGGGAGGGGATTATACTCCAGCTGTGGGATTCTTTTTTTTTTTTTTAAGCATAAGCTAGAGTGGCACAAAGTTCCCTGCAACGTACACAAGTGACAGATGGAAAATGTTCCGATTCCTCCACAGGCAATCCTCCCCGTGTGGAGAGTCACTGAGGTATTGTTTTATCAGAGGTTCATATAGAGCCTCCTAATGGACTTTCCACGGCGGACAGTAAAATTGGTTCTTTTTCTTTTTTTTTCTCTCCATTTGCAGAATGGGATAACATTTTATTTTCTTCATTCAGTCGTATTACTTGTTGGGCCCAATTAACCTCTCCGTCTGCACGCAGCCCGACACCCCCCCCCAACCCCCCGGCACATTGAAAAACCCGCTCAGAGATATGAATGCTTGTGGAGTGAATGCTGATGTTACTCCAAGCTACTCTGGGGGGGGTCAAAGGACAAAAGAAGAAATGCATTACATTGACGGGTACAGGGGGGGGGGGGAACAGAGAATTACCTGCAGTAAATGAAAGCTGGGGCAGGAGAGGCGGGTGGAGATAAAGCGGGGCGGGTAAAAATAGACAAACGTGGCCGCCTGTTTGCAGATTTGTTGTTGTGGAGTAAAGCCGGCTATTATCTGTCCAGCCAGGAAGGTTTTTTTTTTTTTTTTTTTCTCGAAAGCACGGTGTGAGGAATGCAAAGGTGTGTCCTGGCATGTAATTAACAGATAAAACTGTTGGTTCATTAAATGCATATGCAGTGTCATGCATTCACTGTGTCGGTATTGATCGTGCGGACGTCTCCTACGAAGCTCACCGGACTTCTGACACACTACATCCATCACGCCACCTTCCCTCCACCATATTTATAGAATTTTAATTAGTTCGGAGCTCAAGCCAGCGTCATTAGCTTCTCTCTCTCTCTCTCTCTCTCTCTCTTTCTCTCTCTCACTCTCTCTCCTTTTTTTATTCGCAGCAAACAGCCACGCATGGTAATAACGGTGCTCTTAGACACAAGGACACAGCTTCAGAGAGGCTGACAGTTTGAAATGACAATGAAAAATGGGAAGACGAAAACAGCCCAACATGTGAAACGCAGACAGTAATGTCACCTTGGAATAATTTCGCTATGATTAAATGAGGAGCCGCAAACGCTCCAGTGTGATGACAGTATCTGGAAACAGTCAATACGGCTGAATCTCAAGCAGCCGGGAACATCATCACGGTTCGCCTTCAGAACATGACTGGACAATACATATTGTTTTTTTTTTGCACAGGGGAAACCGATGCCACATGTCACAGCCAAGCACCTTGTGTGGATGTAATGGAGACGTCAATGCCATCTTTTCTTTGTGCATGCACAAAAACGTGTTTTTCTATATAAACTACACAAGCGGTGGTGGTGGTGGTGGGAGGGTGGGGGGGGAGGATCTGGAGGAATCGATTGTGTTTTCAATCATTTTTCTTCCAAAATAAGCCAAAAAAAAAATCAACAGAATTGACTTTTGATTAATACCATCCCTGAAAACAAACTCGCTGTGTGTGTGTCTGTGTATAAGCTGCTAAAAGTGCCATCAACTGTGCAAAAACAGTTTTCTTCAGACGCTAACGCAAATACACTCCATATCATTCACATACAAAAACACAAACATTTAATTATTTTTACACTTTTTAGAAACCAGCAAATACCAACAGTGTACTCCATTTACACATTAGAAAATGAGTTAAAACGGTCGCAAATTACTTATATTTCGCCTTTTTAAAGCTCAAAATTGTCTCCATGTAGTGAAATTCTCTACTGAATGCTTCATAATTACAAAATCCAATCCGCCAAGAGTTGCACAGTTCAGAAATCTAACAAGTTAAAGAAATGCATTGTTTTTGTGTTTTCACTTCTCCTGTTTACACAACAATGTCTTGAAAACCGAAATGGCAGAAATGCTAAAATGTATGTAGTTTTCCTGTTGTGTCACTAGTTGGTGCCGTTTTGTGTAAACGCAGCCGAAAGCGAACGTGTGGATGATCTTTCGCGATTCCTCTCGCAGCCGAGTGGAAAAGCATTTTTTCCACAGCTCACTCTGTAAATGTGCTTGACCCCCTCAACCCCCCCTCCTCCCCACCCCCCCTCCAGGTCTGCTGGGGGGGGGAAACACCATTTTGCAATCCTCACTTAAGGGTGACCTAATTAAGCCTGAGGGTAGGTGTAATTACATGCAACCTTCATCTGCCCTGCTCTCCATTGTTGTGGCTACTCACCGGTGATAAACTGAGTCACCATGACCTCCCCCCCACCCCCCACCTCGCTCCACCCCCCCCCACCCCCCGAGACTCTGGCCTTTTTCCTTTTTCTCTTTGCTTTCCTGAATCTATTGGTTTAATTCCACGGAGACACAAACATCATACATTTAGTTTTAAGGAAAGATATATTTAGTCTGCTGCTTTAATATTCCATTTACTTTTCAGTGGAATCACATATGGGATCACATTCGGGTTCTTTCATTTGGTTTGATAAAGGAGAGGTATAAAATAATTACTGAAATGAATAATTGAGGTTGGGTTACTTTTTTGTAAAAGACACAGTAAGTACATTAATTTACTGAACTTAATAAGTATATATATATATATATATATATATATATATATATATAAAAGTGACATTTTATCCATCAATATGGAGGGGGGGGTTTCGGGGGGGTTTACATATTTCAGTAAAATGTAACATTAAAGAGTCACAATAGGCTTGAAGTATCATGGGTAACATTGTTCTCTTTAGATTTGTACTCGCGTATCACCATTTAGTGAATAAATGCTCATACCTGCAGGTTTACACCTGGCTTCCTCTGATTGGTCGGACACAGTCATGTGACTGAGCCTGAGGCAGAAGTTTAACAACATGGGCAATTTTTCTCAACATATTCATTCAAAAGTAACAGTAATGAGTGACATTAAGCTCAAAGCAGCAGTATTTTTTTTTTTCCCCCCTTTAGATTTAAACTCCAGTAAAAGTGAAATTGAATCCACGCTACGGAAGAACAGTTTAGTAAAACTGTTTCCACTGGGAGCTGGAAGCCGCGGGATTCCTGCAGGACGCCTGTTACCTGCTGACAGCGCGCTCACACGTTCTTCTCCCGGTTATTAATGGGAAGTGTTTTACCTCATAAATACACCTTAAAAACACACACACACCGTATATTTCTCCACCTTTAATCCTTCAACTGTATTAATAGAAGCTCTTTCCACTGATGATAAACAAGCGGCGCCTCTTCAGGAAAGTGACTTTACAAAATGTTTCCCCATATTTCAAGTTGTCTGGAGCCTCTTTTTGGGAGAGACGACACAAATGTGGGCTATTTATTCAAAACGTTTGACTTAAAGTTAAGTTGCAATGAGCAGATTTGGACGGGTACCTATTTATTACATTTATACACGGCTTTTTCGCCAGGTTTGGTTGTATTGTTTCACTCTGACAAATTAGTGCTTACCCTCAAGTGCCACTTCGGTATTTTATTTTCTTGACTGTTTTAGTTGTTTCCCTATTTAAAGCCTCTGTGCTTTTCCTCATAGTAAAACTTTTTAAGCTATACTAGCAATTTTACTCATTTTTCCTGGAGTTTTTTGGGGGGATTTTGTCACTTCTTATAGAAGTGTATTGCATTCACATGAAAAAATAAAAATTCAGTTTTTTCTGAATCCATGAGATCACAGTTTTCTGAAAAAATAAAAAAAATCTGCTTTTTTCAGAATTTATGAGATAATTTTCTCATCATTATTATTATTATTATTGTTATTATTATTATTAATATTATTATTATTATTGTTGTTGTTGTTATGAGATATTATCTCATTGATTCAGAAAAACAAGGTATATCTTTTCTTGTGAATGTAATAAGCTTCCATAGTTTCTACTGTTTATTTTTTATTTATTTTAGTAGTTATAGTAATGTATTCATTTTTAGGAATTCCAACGTTTTGAGCTGTTTTGCCTTATTTAGCTGTTTGTTTTCACAGTTATTTGAAAACAACAACAACAAAAAACAGTGTGGTATGCACGTGACATAAAAATGAAAACAAAATGTTTATTCACACTATTTTCTGGAAGTTTCCGGGAGCCGCTACAGTGGAGCTGAAGAGCCACATGTGGCTCCAGGGCTGCAGGTTACAGACCCCTGATCTCGATGGAGTTTTCGAAAAGTAGCGTTTTCCCTCATTTATACAGACACAGGGCCAGAGGTTGTTTTTTTGTTTTTTTTAGTTTTTAAAGCATTTTCCACCTGTTGCCATGGAGACAGACTTGGAAGTGTTTTATTTATTTAAAGCTCCATCTTTTGAGCCATTTTCATAAAGTTTTTTTTTTCCTTTTCTCTCATTTTGGAAGACAAATGCTTGCAGATTCCACTACAAGATTTCCACTTTTTACTTGAAAAGATTGTGTAAACGCAGTCATGTTGTTGTTGTCCTGCTGGTGTTACGCATTCGCTAAACTGGAGTTACATCAGTAAGTGGGCGGAAGCCGCTGTAGAATCTCACCGCGAGTGGCAGAATTCAACAGCTTAATCTAGACTAGGACGTCCTTGAGTCAATCCATTAAATAATAAGAATAATAATCTTTAAAAAAGAAGCACTTTCTTCATGGATTTTATCAGCGTAATCTCCACTTGCATGCGCTCGCTGAGTGAGCAGACTCTCACGTCATGTGTGACTTCACACATCTGCGAGGTTGTAATTTTATCTTTCTTTAGCAGTTTTTCTCGTGATCTCTCGCTCTGACCTGCGTCATTGTTTAACACCTTGAAAGAGGAAAGAGAAAAGGGAACATTTCTGCTCTCCTCATTCCTTCGTTCATTCCGGCAACAATAACTCCATTAACGCCTTCCAGGAGAGACGAGCTGACGTGTGTGTGTGTGTTCGTGATGTGAGCGATGAACATCACCGATAAGAAGTGTTATCGCGCCGGTTGTCATGTGCAGCGTTGATTCGCTGTAGGCCGCGTTCCTAATGAATCACGGGGCGTCTGAAAATATGTTCATCCCATGAAGAAAGAGAGGATTGATCACTGTGGACCCTGCAAAGGTCACACTGCCGAGGAGTCGGTCATTCTTGCACAGATTCTCTATATATGCACATATTAAATAAGAAAGACTGAATTTTAATGTGTCTAATAGAATCTTAATTAAAAAGAAATAATTCTCACCACAGCAAGTCGGTGTACAACCACGTTTAACCCTTCATAGTCTCGACATTCCTTTTTTTCAAGCTTGAGCTAAAAATTGTTTTTTTTTTTTTACTTTTTTCATCTTTTCTTTTCTTCTGTTTTTTTTTTTTCTTCCCAATGTTAGGCGGGGGTGGTGCTAGTCTCAGATTCACCTGATTTGTGGGGAACGATAAAAAATTCACAACACTTAAAAAAAGAAATAAAATGAACCGGGCGCTTCTCACAAGAAAATGTGTGAGAAAAAAACTGAGAAGATCTGGAAAAAGTCGTCATATTTAATTTGGAGGTGCAATGCCTCTGGTGGCAAATAGATAGATTTGCCACCAGAGGCACCATAGGTTTAGGGTTAGATTTAACATAACCCTATAGATAGATAGATGGATAGATACAGTAGATAGATAGCATATGATGTTTTTATTAGAAAAACCCAAAATAGACTGCTTTCTTTTTTCCTTTTCTAAAACCTAAACATCGAGGCCCAATTTATTCAGCGTTTTCAAGTGAAAACCAGAAACCTTTGTTGTGTTTTAGGGTTCAGAGCCACATTGACAGTGTGAGTTGTAGAACAGTGCCTTTTCACTCGGCTGAAAGAGGAATCGTGAAAGACCATCCACATGTTCACTTTAGTTGTGTGTTTTATTCTTTTTGATGTTTGAGGGCAAATTAAAAAGGGAAAGGAAAACACAGCAAAGTTCTACTGATGTTCATGCGTTTCTCTTCGCCTCAGCCTATTTTTTTCTTTCTTTTTTTTTTTCTCAGGTTGAACTTCTGGTGTAAAACCAAAGTTGCTGTGAGAGATGGAGGGAGACGTCTATCTCTTTTCTTTGAATCTCCCTCGACTGTTTTCACTGGTTTTTAAGTGAAAATGTAACGTTTTGATAAGAAGCTCCGTCTCCTAAACGGTTGAAATGGCAACTTTTTGAAAACCGTGCCACTCAACATGCCGTAGTTTTCAAAATTTGCTGGGTAAACATGAAACTTTTCAAAAACAATGCATTTTCACTTGAAATATTATCATGTAAACGGGGGCCTCAGGCTTTTTATTAGTGCAACACATACACACTTTTATTGTTTTAGATTTGTGTCAAATTCCCGCTAAAGCTGTTGACAATGTGTTGTTGTGTTCCAATGCGGTGACATTAATTAATTCTGCTCGACAAACGGAGCAGAATTAGGAGGAATTCCAGCGGTTCAGCCTCCCGGTGCCGGAACGGCTGACGATGAGCTTTGATTTGACCCCTTGCCGGAGAGGACGAAAGGTCGGGAGGAAAGGAATGACTGCCAAACGTTCTGTCATTGATTTCTCCTCCTCCATTATTCCTTCACCTGCCACTCACAATAGATGGAGTGATTTCTGGGATGTCGGGGAGGCGATCAATGAGCGGAGAAGAAGAGGAGGTAGTTTGGGAGCTTGTAAGAAGAGCTGAAAGAGAAGCTTCTTTTTTTTTTCTTTCTTTTTTTCCCAGCAGCGGCAGAGGAACAGGTGATCCTCCGTGGGAAGCAAACAGGTCCGGGTCGGATGTTTGCTGAGTGAGATCTGCGCTGGGAGCAGATGACACTTTTTTTTTGTTTTTTTTTGAGAAAAAGGGGTAAATATAGAAAGCTGTAGCACACCGTTTTATTACTTTGCTACAGGAGCGCTGTTTATTTTAGGATGACTGAAGCGGAGGTTTAGAAGAAATCGCTCTACATACTCCTGCATATGTGTCAGTGTGGGAAAACTTGGTTTTGGCGAGGAGAGATTTGGAGAACCGCCCGCAGGCAGACAACTTGATCTACCAGAGGTTTTTGCAGGAATAAAAACGAGGAAGGGTTGACACTACCAGATGAATATACACATATAATGCGTTCGTTTTTAGTTTATAAAAGGAGGTGTCAATCAGCTGAGAGACATTTTCTCACCTGGCCCACCGCAGGTTTTTTGTTTTCCAGAAAGTTTTTGGAAGGTAGTTGCAGTTCTTAGGCCCCGTTTACACAGCGTTTTCATCCCTAATCCCTTAAAAAAAGAAAAAAAAAAAGTGTGTGTGTTTACACTTCTGCAGCAGACACACTGACAATGATGTAGTTAGCATGCCGGGCCATGGGATGGCGCTGTTTCTTGTGTGCAGAGAATAATGCACTATAAACCCGAAAAAAATGTAAACCCCCCCCCATAGTAAAGAAAGTTTTGCCAATACACTCATTTTTGTTGTCATGTAAATGGAGCTTGAACTCTTCTGCCCCTCCCCCCACACACACCCACACACACACACACACACACACTTTTTTAAAGCCAAATTTATTAACTTGTAATGCTCTGATATGGGGTTTTTTTCTTCCTCCTCCAAATCCTTCCATTTGTCAATAAATAGGCTCTAATCCATGCAATACGCTTCTTTCAATACTATTATTTACATGTGATGCAACTCGTGGCATTATTCTTAGTTGATCACTTGCAAAATGCATGAAAGTGGATGTAAATTAAAACTTGTTTACACGCCATCTGTCAGACTCACACCCATGACAATGTGCTTCAGCTTGCATCTATCTGCAGATATCATAATCAGGATGAAAAAAAAACTTTTTTGTGTGTGCGTTTCACGATACAGCCGAGGGCTCGTGAGGAGTTTCATGTCAACTTTTGCGTTGCGATTACACGGACGTGACGTGGCCCCATAAACTGGCCTCAGCAAGGCTCGCCGCGCTCTTCCAGTCGAAGGCAGGAATCTAAACATCAAGCTTGTAAACCGAGTCTCCAACCAATTAATGCGGTTTCTCCGGGTTCACCTTTTGGAGCAGATCGCAGGGTGGATCCGTAAACACGGAGCACACCGCTGCGATGTCTTTCATTTCTATCGATTATCCAATTCACGGACTCGGTTGAATCGTCTCTTTAGAAGACATCCATCACCCGGCTGCCAATTTTCCCAGTGAATGCCGGCAGCCGAGTGAACTCTGGCAGAGATCATCAGCTCCGTGTGACACTTCTTCTCCGGAGCCACTTGCAGGAGATTCCAGGTCGAACCGTCGCTTGCTGGCGTGTTTGTGCGGCACGTGGCCCGCCGCTGCATATCGAGCTCTTTTGTCGAGGCCGAGGCCAACTCGAGCCTGACAGCAAAATCAATGCATTCTATACCCTCGGCATCAGTGTTGGTGGATAGAAAGAAATGTGTCTTTTGAGCTCCGTCTGTGAACATGAAAGGGATCAACATGTAAGGATGTGTCAGGGCGGTTTAAGTCCTCCTGACTTCGGCATGAAGAAACAACAAAGTGGCCACCGGGCTTAGTGAGAGATTTGCTGCCTCACAGTATCTGATTGTTTGGCTCCTGCCGTAGATGTATTTATTCAAAGATAATGAAGTTGTATTCGTTTGTGTCTTCTTGTACATATAGTGTTTGCAAGGTTTTTTTTTTTTTGCAAATTGTCCTCACGATGTTTGATATACAGCTGCTTACTCTCTTTTTTTTTAATGTAAAATGCATGAACTGGGCACATACCTGTCTTTGAATACATCTGGAAATGTTAAATAGGAATGTAGTGCTTTTTAAATTAAAGCAGTGGTATCTTTACTGCTACCGCTGCAGGCGTGGTACATTCACAGACACCGAAGGTGCTGGAGGGGGGATTTATAAACGCCTCATACTTGGAAAAATAGAAATTATTCCTGAACCTATATAATTATAAGAAACACTGGATCAATAGAAGCATGTCAGAGTGGATGAATCCAATTTCCAGGAAAGGCTCGCTGCTCGTGAAAAAGCACCTTATAGTAAAACTTTATCGATAATATTTGAATCCACAAAAAGGTGCACTTTATTAAAATGCTTAAAAACAGCTACCTCTTTCAAATGTGGGATTAGACCCTTCGGAAAAGATGCATATATGTAGTTTTAGATCAATTAAATGAACCTAAAATCAAAGGGTCGGCCATGTTCAATCCATACTGACTCACTGCGAGAACACAGACATTCTAGTGGACAAATGACCAAGTTGGTTTGTTATTCCAGTGGCTCTCAAGTATAAAACTACCAAGATCCAGGAGAATATCGACTGGGAGTCGTGACACTCTGGAGAAAACACCGTTTTTAGTGTCCACCTACTGAGCATGTGCAGGAGAACCGTTTGGCCAGAGTTCACATCTGCAGTGGCAGCATTTTCAACACAGTTGGTTTCCCCCGTTTCCATGGACACTGAACCGATATGTTTTCAAATAAGTTGTGTTTTTGGTGAGTCTGAGCACCGTAAACGGACACACAAAACACGACGAAAGTTTTCTGTTTTCACTTTTAAAGGTTGTGTAAATGGGCTAAAATGTCTGTTTTTACAAGAAAGTTTGTAAATTCAGTTAAAAAAAACAAAAAAAACCCCGGCTATATGTGCTTTTTATTAAAAGGAAATGTAAAATGGACAAAAATCTACACATTTTTCATGATTTATTTATGAAAGTCTTATTCAGGGCTACTCTTCTTAAGGTGAAATACATCCGTGTTTGTTATTATAAGATTAGTTCAATGTGCCATGACTTCTGATTATTCACACAAGTCACTAAATGTTTATGCCATCTGTGATCACGATAAACTTATCACAGTTGGTTTGGAAGAAATCAAGAAATTACAAAATGTGAATGAACACGTGGCTCGTTCTCTAATAAAAACCCGCTCAAATGTCCTTCAGTACTGGAATAAAACATGCAGATTCAAACCTGTACCTTCAAACTACTCCTCCACCGTGCCACGCCAATAGCTCAAGAAACATTTATATATTATGAATTCACGTTCACAGAAGAAGAACTCGGTGAAGTTCAGCTCAAACTTGAGTTCAGTGCGGTTCAGTGTTTAGCTTTCATTACCCTCGTCATGTCTCCCAGACATATTTGTGCTCAGGTCACGCAGCGCTGGGCTGAAAAGAGAAGATTTAAAAAAAAAAAAAGAAGAAAAACTCTCAGAATCGTCGCTATAGAGAATCCCTAAAGCTGTTTAAATGTTTACATGAAGTCCAATAATCCTCGCATATGTTTCTGTTTTATTTATTTTGAATCTGAGAGGTGACTCCCGGCTCCAAAACTTTCTAAACACCCTCATCAATATGTAAATGTGTGTGTTCTGGCCAATGAGCTCGGAGGTCTTGAGGGGGCCGAGATTTGGGCCGCGAATTCTCCAAACCTTTCGCTCGTCTCGTTCTGACACCTACAGTGTCAAAACACTCCCCGAAGTTAAAAAAAAAAAAAAAAAAAAAAAGGCGCAATGGGCCAATTAAAGTCCACATTGAGACTGTGTGGTCAGCGGGGCGTGACCCCGGGAGAGGCCCTGTTTTGTAGTCAGCTGGAGTCTCTTTGTGCAGGCGGCGGCGGCGGCGGCGGCGAGGGAGAAGCTGCAGCTCGTATGGTCAGCCATATAGATCCAGACTGCAGGATGAGACTGGGGGGGGGGGTTGCGACGTCAGTCTCTGATATCAGCTCGCCAAACCACACCTGAAAACGATCTCGCCTCTGCTGGTATGTGCGCGACAAGAAGCAGGTGAATGGAGGACTTCTGGAAGAAAACTCTATTTCTGTCTCATTTCAGTCACTTCAATGAGTTTATCACTGAAAAGGGAAAGTTTTCAAAAGTGCTGCTACTGTACGTGCTCGCCAGGCCATAACTATTCAACTTCTGTACCTATGAATTCCGTGTACTCGCCATTCCCGATATTTGTAGCGGATTAATTACAAAATAAAATGTGAAAAAATCAAGACAGAAATTGAATCAATGATGAAGACAATACAAGTCTGGGTTAAAAACAGGTCAAAAGAAATTATTGGAAATATTAAAGTAAATGGAAAAGCAGAAAGAAAGAAAGAAAGTATTGAACAAGATTTTTTGTAATTTAAATTCTTGATATAATAAACTACTATTTTCAAGAGAAATAAGACAATAAATAAATAAATATTAATGTTAAAAATTTAAGAAAGTGTGAAAATACAAAATAATAAAATAAACACCATGTTTCTCGAAGAATCTGAATATTAAATATGAGTAGTTTTAAAATAATAGGATGAGATGGATGAAAAAATACCGAAGAAAACCAAACAAAAGAAAAGTTGATGAGGGGAAGAAGGCAAGATATATATATATAAACAAAAGACAAAAGACTTCTTTATTTTATCATCCATTATCCCTAGTTCTTTGAAAAATAAACAAATAAAAATTACAATAAAATTGAATAAATAAAACCATAGCAGAAGCTATTTAAATCAGATTAAACCACAGAGTGTGCAGGCAGGCTGAATGGAGCCGGAGCCTCACCTGTCAGGCACTGCGCTGCTTCTCTTTTCATGCTCCTAATCTATCTGTTTATCCTCGTCTCCTCGGCTTGTCTAACCCCGTCTATCGCTTTTCTTTCTACTCGGCAACTCCGCTGATCCCGCTACGTTCGCCTGTTAAATCCGAGCGGTTCAGCTGCTAAATTCCAGCAGTTAGTGAGACATGACAGAGGGCTCACTTTGATTATGACGACTACAGAGGAAAACACAAACGCGTGAGGCCCCTGTGCTAATATGTGGTGCTTCTGACGGGCAACGTCGTCACACTGAGTCCCTCAGTCAGATCTCTTCTCTCGAGGCTTGCGATTATGAGCCGTTACCCTCCCCCCCCCACATATTCATTAAACAGATTATTTGGTGTTGTACTCCGACATGCAGCAGCAGCCGCAGAAGTCACTTCTGCCTCATAGCAGCAGGACCAGCACAAGCTGTGAAGTTCTCTCAGAACAATTTTCAAAGCCCAACCACCTGACTGGAGAGTGTGCGCTGCAGTGTAAGCCTCAGCTGGATGAGCCGTAATGAACCGGAGCCTTCACGCTGCCGTTGCGTCGCGCACGCATGTGTGTGTGTGTCCTGTGTCGGCGGCCCGACATAAACTTTACTGCACTTCTGCAGCACTTTTGTTCAATAAAGGCCTCGCGGCTTTTGATGTGGCTCCGAGGTGCCGACTGCGGAGCCGAATGGGATCACAAGCAGGCAACCTCAGCTCCTCATTTGAAACAGTAATGAGTGTGAGGCCGGCGTCCTTCACCCAGCTGTTGCTTTTCCCGTCGCTCCATGGGTGGAGAGAGAAGAAGAGCGCGGCGGCTCTGTCGTCCGGTGTCACATCCTCATTAGGAAACTGAGGATGAAAGTGGAGCTTTTATCTCGTTACGCACCCTTTTAACTATTAAGAGCAATGCAGAAAGCTGCTCTTCTGTGTGTCGGCCGTGTCCTCGTTTGCACCTATTACCACCACACACACACACACACACACACACACACACACACGCACACACACAAAAATGCTTCTGAGGGATAATGATCACATGGACTTTTCAATGACTTCACAGAGACTAATGACACACTCATTTAGACGGTATTTACAAATGTCAGCGCACTCATTATCTTTTCAGGTTGAGGTGGTTTGGACATGTGGAGAGGAGAGATAGTGGATGTTTTAGATGAAGGGCGAGGGAAGATGGAGCTGCCAGGCGGGAGGAGGCTGTGGAGATGGTCGGTTGGAGAAGTGGAGGAGGTGGGAGGAAGGGTGAGACGGGAGTTAAGCAGCCAAAAAACAAAAAAACAAGAAGAAAACATTTCAGAAAGCGTTCAAAGTTATATCTTAACCGTATGATGAATACATGTGTGGCCCTGTCGAGACTTCAGAGTGTGAATTCATTTCAAAATATGTAATTAGTTGTATAAAAGCAAAAATAGAGAGCCAGTAAGTGCATTTTGTATAAACTTGTTAAACTTATGTTAAAACGGTGTTTGTCTCGTAGTCTCGTAGGTCTCATAGATCTAAAAACATTGTATTCAAAGTTTATCACCCCATTGACACTATATATATATAGGGTTTGATTTCTGATTGGCTGGTTGGAGCAACACACTTTTTAAAAACTTAAAACAAGCCAGGGAGAGAGAGGACACACTTTCTTCACTTCTGGTATGGGGACGATTATTACTGTTGGAAAACCTTTAGAAAGTGCGTTTTGAATAATATGACCCCTTTTAAAATGGTCTAAAACTGAAAAAATATATATTTTTTAATCAAAATGTATATGTTGAGTTTGAAAGTAAAGTCTTATAAGGTTTAACATGTTTTTCAGAACAGTTATGTTGCTAAAGAAAAAACAATCTTAATATTTATGGAGTTAAAATAATGTTGGGTTGGTTTGAAGCCACCAGATGAAAAGTGGTTTTCAAGGTCAGAATGTCACTTATTGTTTTCCTGTACTTCCATTAGACTGAACTGAACACAGACAAGAACCAAGAACCAGAAAAACATGAAATACTGAATCAACAGGAAACGAGAAGGAATATAAAAACATGAAAACAAGTTGACACTTTCCTGAAGGTTGGGGCACTGTGATCAATCTGTGTAAAAAATAACAACATAGTGATATGTAAATAACACAAACACGTATTTGTTGCCAGACATTTAGACATTAGAGACATTTTACCATTTCATGGTAAATATGAATTTATTCAAAAAAAAAAAAGATGCAACAAGTGCTTCCTCAACTTCCACATTCCAAAAAGAAAGAAGGTTGCTTTTCTCCTCACTGTAATCATCAATAACATACTTTTAAAGGTAGGATTTGTCATATTTTTGTTTAGGCCTCATCCAAACAGAAACAAGTTTTAATGTATCTAAACGTTTTTTTAAATTTTAATCACATCAGAGAGTAAAACAGCAATTTATATCTGTAAAAATGCTAAAAAGGTGACGCCATAGCCTCGTCTCGACCTGAACCATTTGTGTAATACAACTTTCCACCACAAGGTGATGTATTGAGTCACTCAAAGAAGCAGCAGAAAGTAAAGTTAACCCAACAAATACTGAAGTGAATCCCGACTACAGGGTGGTGGAAAACCTTTACTTATTGCCACAAACAGAAGCCAAAGAGCCAAAACTCTGGCAGTTAATCGGATTAAAGTGACCAGTTATTCACCAGAGGTGTGACATAAATCGTACATATTGCTCATTTACAGCCAAGACTTCAGACTGTAAGAATGCTACTGCGGTGGATATAAATATCAACCATGTTTACACCGCTGGCAACCACACAGAAGACCAATTAAGTAATGCATATTTTCATTTCTATAGCTATTGTCTTTGGTGCATTATCATATATGTAATGAATGGAGTAAATCTGGTATTTATGTTTTTCTCTATAAGCTGAATTCTTTGTATTAATTAAGAATTGCGAGGTCTTATCGAAGCCTCATTAACACGTGGGCTGCACGGGGCACTTTGACTGAGAATGATATGGAAGTTTAGGTGGAGAAGCAAAGCCTCCGACAAACATCGTTAACAAGCAATTTAAGCTCCTGCATAGCTAATGGAGGAAAAGTTTGTTTGTGCAGTTCACTGAAATACACCTCAATGACTGCTCATCCCACACTTTTCAGACGAGTATCATACTTCATTATAGCCTTTGTTTATTTGGAATAGATATGGAAACTGGGAATAGCCTTTAATTCTCATGGTGACAAAAACAAAACTCTGAAATTAATAACTGCTTTTTATATCCGGTGCTTATGTCAGCAAACTTTAAATGCAGGAATTCAAATAAAATTTGTTATAAAAGGACATTCTTGAGATTTTTTAGGATTTCACCATGAACTTATGCAGACTCAAATTGGCTTAATATCATGAAAAGTATGTGAAAAATTGTGTAATTGAATCACAATCTGATACCTGCTGATAATTCGACATGATGTTATTAGACTCCAAACTGAGGGAAAACAATCCATGATGGTGCGGTCATGAGCACCACACGTGTATGAAGATGATGGTTTAGCTTAACAAACTGTTCGTTTCAGTTCTCAAACTCCTGTTAAATCCATCAAAATCTCAAAAAAAAAAAAAAAAAAAGCCTGTTCCTATTGAAGTCTGGTGCCAGTTTGCTTTCCTGATGTGTAATGATCTGACTGCGGCTCAGTGGAAACCCGATACGAACCAGTTCTAGTCCTACTCTCTGGACACCACAGCCAATTCAGTCCAGTATTGGGCCGATTAATGCAAGTTATTTTTTACAGGTGTGTGATTGAAAGAAAGAAAAAAGGGGGGAGTGGGGCAGAAAAAGGGAAAAAATAACGGTGCGTGATTGAAAGGGAAAAAAGGAAAATGAGAAAAAAAGAAAAAAGGGGGGGAAAAGGGAAAAAATTAAAGGTGTGTGATCTCATACATGCTGTGGTAAAGTACAGTCAACATACTGTGTGTGTGTGTGTGTGTGTTCTATACCTATACACATATTTCTTTGCATTTAAAGGAAAGGTCTTTCAATGCTACATCAAGATTAATGTCAGACTGACAAACCAGGATGTTCTTTCCCCGTCCTTTGTAAATCAAACAATGTCCCTCTGAGACGACAGAAGCTCATCACTGTCCCCGTTTGGGTTGTGATTTGTCACATTGTCACATTCCCACCATTAGACGGGCAAATTTTGAGATGAATTCTTATTACCGGCGTCGCTTCTTTCTTCATCGCGGCCTCTTGAGTGATGCGGCGGTCTCTTCCAATCTCCCTCCGGTGGTAATGAGCGCGGAGGTGCGGCGCACATGTAATGAGAAGCCTGATGGTGTTAGATAAGTGACACTAAACACCACTGAAGGGGGGATGTGGAGCACGTGGCAGCCAGACAGATGCCGCGCATCAAAGAGAGTGAGCCGGGGCTCCTGCCACCGGCGCTCCCCGTCACTTCGCTTTTCAGCTGCGCCGTTGTGACTCCACCGCCTGATTTGAAGAGATTCCAGGTGTTTGGTTACACATGAGTCAAGCCGGGGGAAGAGTCTTCACCGGAAGCTGAGTCCTTTCCACAAATACTCCTCCCGCACCTCAAGCCGCTGCGAGGGAAGATACAAGCCTGCCACCTAGTGTCCGTGTCCTCGAATGTCAAGGAATGGACACTCCTTGAGTCGATGGGGGTGAAGACAAAGCATGATTACTGCCTCTGGTACAAGTACGTCACGGTGAATCCTGAATACGTCCTCTTGATTCTCAGTGAATTATCCACAAACTAACTTAAATTCCATCTGTGCTTGAACTAATTATAGGCACATCGAATAAGAAGACGATAACAATTTGGCCATTATGGCGTCGTTAGCCGCTAAAATATCTCACACATGCCACTTAAAGCAGTAAATCCCGACGCCAAAGTCAACAGGGGGTTAAGACGTTTGTGTTGGCGAGCTGAAGGCCGGAGTCGACTCCGTGTTGAACCGAAATGAAGCCAAGTGTCCTCAGACTCTCCGGTGGAGGGTGAAAACACCCTATCTTGCGGAGATTGTTTTCACAGTATGACGAAAACTAATTACGAGCAATAAATTAATTTCACGCTCCTGCTTTAGAATTAATTGCATCTTTACAGAAGTGACTGGGAGTGATGGCTCAAGCAGCCCCGATAAGGCGTGGACACACAAAGTGGTCTATTGAATTAATGCGGGCTTATCAGCAGCAAGTGCTCCAACGCGGGGAGGGGATGCATTTGATAATCCTTCAAGAAATTATCTAAAACTCCCGTTTGTTGTCGTTTTAATTGCCGCTGCTTAGGTATTTTTTTTGTCATTGCAGCTCCCCAGGCACCCACACACACACACACACACACCATATGTTAGGACAGCTGAGCTTGTTGTTTTTGTGCAGCAGGCCTTAAAGGTGCAGTGTGTGATATTGTTTTTCATTTAAAAGATTGAGCTAATCAAAGAACTGAGAAGCAATATCTTTACATATGTTGCCCTCCATAGGTTGTGAAGTTAGCGGGCTAACAGGCTAATTATAACCCAAGGGTGTCCAACATGGCCGCCCCTCGGGAAGATTCGACCTGGTGTAACCTTGAACAGTGGAATAAAAATAGAAAAGGACATTTCGACAGCAGCAATGCTCCTGGCAAGACATACGTGAAAGTTTAATACCTTATTGGTTTTAATGCCTTACAGTGATCTTGTTAAATCACGCAAGCTAAACGCCGCTGAAATAGTGCGATCTGTCGTTTTAGACATCCGACCCAACCGACATAGATTCTGTTTGACGGATGAACTGGTATTTGTTTTACACACTTTTACGAATGTCTGTGTTACTTGCATAGTTGTTAATGTTTAAAGTGTATTGTTCTGTTTAAAGTGGATTATTCTCTGTGCTCACGTGTGCATGTGTGTGTGGGTGTGTGGTTTCAATACAAAAACATCAGGCAGCGCCAACTTGTGGTCTGGCAAGATAGCTAATTAACTTTCAGCGTTTCATCCGTTTTTGTGTAAATGGACAGCGTTTTTTTTTTTTTTTTTTAAACTAAAGATTTCTGAAACAAAAAATTCAAAAACAATGCATATTCGCTTAATCCAGAGGTGTGCAACTTGGTTCAGTTCAGGGACCCCACACTTTTCATTTTCATTTGAACTAATGATTGGTATTTTAGATTTTTTAAAAATAATGAAAAATCTGCATCTCTGATCTATTCAAAACTGACTCTCGACTGCCACCTAATGCACACAAGTGGTATTACACAAATTGAACGGAGTGCACGTTTAACCTTTTTAACCTTTTGAGCACACACAGCTCAAATTGATCTCAAAAGCAGGTGGACATGTGATCACAAACAAGGTGATTTTATTCAAAAGTCAGGTTTTCTAAATGTTTTTGACACGATTAAAGGAGCAATTTGGCCGACGGGCCTCATGTCGAACACCATTGTGTTTCACGTGAATATCGGCGAGAGGAGACTCTCGGTTTGAACTCCAGCGACACATTTCACACTCGCTGGAGGAGTGAGGGCCCATAAATAACTCGCCTGTGAAGTGATTCACTCCCAAGTCCCGATGCTAAGTCGTCACTTTGGCACAAGCAGGGAGAAAAAAGGAGGCTGCGACTTTCACCCACAACGTGCTGAAGACTTCCGCTCGTCCCGGATTCCTCCAGAAACACGAGTAAAAACTTTACAAATGCATGGGTTTGTAATTAAAAGGTGAAATAAGGCAGTGGAGCTGCTGTCTCTAGCCCCTTCTTTAGATTTATGAGCGGGCTGCTTATTTTCATTATTCTGAGTTAAACGACTTTTCAAGACTCTTCCTAATTGGGCCCGGTGGGATTTGGAGCAAAAACAAAAGAAAAGAGAGACGGGGAAAAAAAAGAAAAAGCCTTGATGTTTCACATCTCGTTCACAACCTCCTCTAACTGTGACAGTATTATTTTAATCTGAGCGGATAATATTGTTGTATTTTTAACAAGATCCCAGCAGTGTTTGATCGAGGCGAGTCCGATTTTATTCCAAGAATTAATTCATGCTCTTTTTTTTTTTTTCATTTATATTTCCTGTGTGCTGTCAGACTAAATCCCCCCTCAGTGCAGTCACATGACAGACTGACCCCCCCAGGACCCCCCAGGACACTACAGGACCCCCTTGTAGTATTTCTGTTTCATCTCTTTTTTTTGAGAGAAGCACAGAAAAGTAGTAAAGTGTATCATCTTTGAATTAATAATCCATAATCCTCCTCAGATGAAGTACACGGAGGGGATTTGAATTTTGTTTTATTTATTTATGAAGACTTGTGAACAATGTCGCTGAGCTCATTATATTGAAAATGTTTATAAAGTGCTCTGAATAATGTATTTAAAGTTAGCGTACATGTGGCTAATTAAGTATACTTAATGGACAGAGAGACAAAGTAATGACTAATAAATGTTCTTTTTTTTAAAATACATTCTATGGTCATTTAGTTGAGTATTTGTTTTTCTAAATACTTTTTGAAGATCAATATCTCTACTTTCTTCTCTTTACATTCTTCAGACTGACCGACACCTTCCTAAAGCATCTAAACTCTGAGCAAAATTAACATTTCAGATCGAATTCATTGTTTTTTTAATACACAACTAGGTTGTTATGTTGTATGTACATAATATTAGAAGTCGTAGTGTTATTTGTAATTATTATTTTAATGCAATTTTTTAAGTACTTTCTTTATTTATTTATTTATTGAAGTGTAATCAAGAGTAACAAATTAAAAAAAGATTGAAAATTTTGGGAGAACCAAAAAGTATAATTGTAGGAAATGCCTACAAAGCAATTGAAACAATAACAAAAAATACCCCTCATAGTTAGAAGTAAATTTTTACTTTTTAGTTTGGTATTTGCAGACAACAGAACCTGCATTTTATTTAAAATACATTTTGTAATTTTTTTCCAGTGTTATTTAGTTTTTATCATTTATATATATATTGCTTCATCATTTTACAGACATTTTGAATTCATATTGTATTTCTTATTACATTAAAGATGGCCTTAAAGGGTGTTTTCGTGTACTAAAGGTTGTTTGTCTAGCAGCAGAAGTGTGAGGTGGAAATGTGAAGGTAAACATTAACTCAGCTGGTTGAGACTTTGATCTCTTTACAGGGACACACCTAGAAATGATTCACAGAGAGAGAGAGAGAGAGAGAGAGATCGTGTGTTTTCCTTTTTGTTGTTTCATGCTCAAATAAAAAACTTGGAGTTGGACATTTTTCAAAAAGTTGTGTTCTCACCGGTTTTCGCAGAGATAGACTGCTTTCAAAAAGTCGCTTTTTTTTCTCCATTTCCATGGAGACGGAGTTGGAGCATTCTTTTAAGGGTTGCATTTCCCTCCATTTCCATGGAGATGGAAGCAGAGTGTTTTCAAAAAGTTGTGCTTCCCTCTGTTCCCATGGAGACGGAGTTGGAGCATTCTCTTGAGGGTTGCATTTTTTCAGAAAGTTCCACCTTGGGAGCTGTCTTCAAAAATGGAGGTCCTCCCTTTTCACCTGAATATGTAAACAAGCTGGAGAATGAAACTTTTTGGAGCCGAGAGAAAACCGGCTGCTCTTCCCACAAATGCCACGAGTTTAAAAGTAAATAAAGAAGAAACTGACCGGTTTCGTTTGACTTTTTTGTGTTTAAATTTCTCCTCTGTGGCCCGTCCATTTATTCAAAATGGAGCAGGCAGTGTAGGAGACACCCATCTCCTCCCTCCCTCCCTCCCTCCCTCTCTCGTTCACGCCCTTGTGCTGACTTTCACAGGATTACTGTGAGAATGTGGCAATAACCTCGCTGACGGGAGGCTGGAATGTGTCTCTGCACATTATTGCCGCATGATTCATTGTGAAGCAAGTGCAAGTCAACCACACTTAAATCATCTCTTTTTCTTTTAATGAAATATTGCCATTTGAAATACTTCTTTTTTTTTTTTTTTTAAAGCATCCTTTTTAAAAAAAATTGTGAGAAACTATGAAATTTAACAGGCAATTACAATCAGCCACAGTATTACAAACAATCTCTCCAATGATTAATAAAAACCACGAAAAAAAAAAAAAGACCCAGAGTTATGAATCTATAAAGAACTCCCTCTCTTCATGTATCAACACAAAAAAAAAAAACCTGTGAAACCGAAACTCTGAAACCAGTAAAACAGGTTGCAACAACCAATAATGTAAGGATGGCCAATAATATCAGAATTTGAGCCTTTTTCCATGTAATAAAGACAATAATGTAATAACGTGCCAATAGTGTCATGACATATAATAACGTGTTATAATGCCAAATAAACGCCTCTCAAAATGTAATAATATGCGACTGATAATAATACATAAATAATACTGCATTTCTTGCAGGCTTTGTGCAGTTTGCTTATGAAAAATAGTCACAATATTCATTTATTGAGGATACAAGCTCTGTAATACTCTCTGGATGGAAAACATCTTTTCACTATTCCATTACATTATTGTCTATTACATTCAAAATGGCCGACATTATTACGCTACTGGTTGTTACGCACGTTAATACACGGTTAGACGCTAAAAAAAGTATGTACATCTGCAAAGTTTTGTTCAGTGCAAGAGACTTTAAACCAGGAAGCCGCAAAGAATTGAAACAAAAGCAACGCACACACACACACACACACACACACACACACATTCAAACTCATACACACACACCTACACACACACTCTCACACACACACTGGCACCACTTGCTCGTTCTCTTTGTTATTCATGTTCGGGGCGTGCCGTAGCTCGTCCCCGGGCCTCGGCATCCCGTTTTGGCCCGGAGGTGAACACTTTTTTTGCATCGGGAGCAAGAGCGTTCATGTTTTCCTGCAAACGTCCGCCAGAGTGTTGAACTTCGGTCCGAGCTCGTTCAGGAAGTCCAGGCCCTCGTCGCCGCCGAAGTCGCTGCAGCAGCCGACGGAGCCGGCGGCCGAGCCCACGCCCTCGTACCCGTACGCGTTCAGGTAGTCGTCGGCGTAGCGTCCGTCTCCCTCGTTTCCAAAATATCCCAGTTTCTGTGAAGGCAACATTTGGGAAATTAGTAAATTATTCTATTTTCCAGACCACTTTTTTTTTTTTTTTTTGCAGTTTCTCACAAATAAATGTGACCTATAGTCTGGATAATACGGTAAATATAATTTCATATCAGCAATTATACTGCCTGACTGTACTCAATAACAAGAAATTACTGTATTTTCCAGACTACAATCAGCATTTTTTGATGATGTTTAAAAGTTGTTTAGCTTTCATGTGGCAATATGTTAACTTGTACAGGTAAATACCATCTGGGACCACTAGATGTCACTGTATGACAATGTAATGTTCATGTAGAGCTGAAATTATGCCAAAAATTATAGGGAGTAAGAAACTGTATGTTGCTATAATAAATGAGAAATTGTATTTGTCTGGAGCTACAAAATAAGTCTCCACTATTTTAACTGTTGTAACTGACTTAAACAAGTCGTTTAAATTCTTTCAGCAGTTTCAATGCAATTTTAAGTTTAATCAGTTTTCGCTGCTTTAGCAATTTTATCGTATAATGAAGTATTGGAGTTATTTATTCAGTTCAAGCCATATTAGTGATTTCAGTTTTAGTTTTTGTGCAATTTTAGTCTTTTTAGCCATTATAGGTCTTTGAGCCCAAAATTCTTTTTGAATTTTTTTTTGTTATTAGCAAATTTAGGTGTGTTTTATAAAAAAAAAAGAAAAAAAAAGTTTTTATTTTCAGCTATTGAATTTTTTTAATCCAAATTTTCTTTAAATTTTTTTTTAAGTCTTTTTAGCCATTGTAGTTCTTTTAGTAGCTTGGGAAGAATTAAGCATAACTTATAAATATTTTTCCCCTTTGAGTTCCACAACTATTCAGGCGCAATTTATAATCCAGAAAGTTTGGTATATCAGATAAATCATATAAATTCAAGTTGTGGGTGTATTCAGTAGCGACTTATAATTTTAAAAGTATCAAAAGAGTGAATAGTGCTTGAGATTGCGTGGATGTACTTGCTGAAATACAGAAAGTAAGGCAGTTACATTGAATAAATCTCAGTAAATGCATGAAAAATGTGGCGGAGCTGCCGTATCTTTGCTGTGGATGGAGGTGGAGGAGGAGGAGCGCTTAATTAATTAATCCTGTCCTGATGACAGAAACAAACGATCCCACGACTGCAAGTGACATTAGCATTAGCCTGCATGCACAGTAGCTGCGGTAAACATTTGCAATCTTTATATGAGCTTGTGTTTGTTTGTCCGTCCGTTTGTTTCCAGGCCTGGTTTATTACACCGAGTGGACGTGAGCCTGGGAGATGGGAGGGGAGATACCCGGCGCTCCGGATATGACAGACAGTCGGATATTACACAGCGAGACCACCAACTCGCCGACAAGTTAGAGAAATAATAATATTTCCCACCAAGAAGTTGAGAAATATTAAAGTTTACAGAGGATACTATCAGGGCTTAGAGAACAAGATTATATTCCACATGAGGGTTAGCTAAGCTCCGACCGATAACAAAGACGTTATTAAACCTCAGGGAATCAAACGTGGACATTTTCATTCTGTCTCTGCTCATTTTTTTTTTTTTTTTTTTTTTAAACATCTTTAATCCTAAACACGGCTGTTCCCGTGGAAACGGCCTTACATGGTGCAGATAGATGCCGTTGGTTCGCCAGGTGTTGATGAAAGTCGAGTCCTGGGCCATGTTGCTCATGTTGCCCATGTTGCCCATGGAGCGGTAGTCGTACGTCATCCCGGTTCCGAGAGATTCAAACCGCTGACCATCGTACTTGGCGGACTTGTACTCCCGCATGTTGGTGGTGGTGGAGATCCCGTTCTTGTAGAATCCGTTGTCGTTGACGCTCTGGCCCCCGAAGGTGCTGGTGCTCTTGTCGCCTGCCCAGCCCATGTTCGGAGCCGCCGATTTCACGCCGCCCTTCGCCGTGTCCGTGTCGATCATGGGGATGATGAGACTCGAATCCTTGAAACAAACACGAAAAGAAAAAAGAAAAAAAAAAAGATGAAGATCGGGATTTCCTTACACGTTAATGACAAGCTGCGGTCGGCGTGCGCGTACCACTTCGTCTCCCGGGGCCTCGGTGTTGGACTTGAGCAGGATTCCTCCGCTGTCGCCGACGTCTTCCAGTGGGATTTTCTCCCTCCCCGTGGCGCAGAAAAGTGCAAGAAGCACACCTGCAATAAAAAAAAAACAAAACAAAAAAAACAAGCACGTTTTACAAAGATGGCAGCATGTGAGGCAGGAAACACAGTAACGAGGCCACGTGGGGAAAGAAACCTGCAGCGTGTCCTCATACGTGTCAGTTTTCAGAAAGGGATGTGTGAGCTGCAGAGTCTTCAAACACAATCACAAGCTGTGGGAAGCGTGTGAATCTTTAATATTTCATCACGTCACGTGTCTTGACGTGTGTTCGGCTGATTCGCACTTCTAATGTGCATGTCCCCTCCGTGCATGAATGTTGGGTTTTCTCAAGGTACTTTTGGCCATAAACGTGTTTCAGGTGACTCGAAGGGCCAGATTCACTCAAGACCCTCCATTATTTGCGAAAATGCACTTTCACGCAAATACATTGTGCTTTCTGTTTGCGTACGCTTTTGCAGGTGAACCTTATTCTCACAGTTGCCGGACTGAAGGTAATAATAATAATAATAATAATAAGGGTAAAAGTTGTGCTTTAGGATCAATTTATAGCAGGAAAAATTTCACGTTTACACAGCAACATTCTGAAAATTACGTTTGTTTACAGGGAAGCGGTGAAGACTATGTCGTGTTAATTGCTGTTGTCTGTTTCTGTAATGAAGTGACACACACCTGGGCCCAGGTGTGCCCAGGTGTAAACATTGAAAAGTGTTGAGTACGCGGAAATTCGTATGGACAGAAGATGAAGTTTTATTTGCTGTGACGGTGAAAGTCAACTGTGAAACTACCAAGTCCCAGGAGAATACGGGCTGGGAGTCGTGACGCACTGGAGACAAACGTTGTTGTTGTTGTTTTCCATCTACGTACCTGCGCCTGTGCAGAATTATTATTTACTACGACTATGTGTGCAATAGCAGCGTTTCCATAGCCTACGGGGATTGGGAGCCGGAGTCTTTCCAGAAAGCGTCGTTTGAGATGGAATCGCAGCACTTCAAAAAGTCAAAAAATTGAGTGTTAGTGTCGGATGATTGGACACAAGAAAAAAAAATGCTGGAAAAGATATTGTTTGTTTGTTCGCTGGTGTCCAGTTGGAAATGGTTGGTCACAAAGTTAAAGGTTGCAGAAATGTCATCGAAATAACAGCGCCGTCATGATTTTAATAAATAAGCACTGTTAAATCTGTTGAAATCACATTGGAATCACGTCGTAGCATCGACTCCTCCCAGTGTTTTATGTGATCTCCAACCATCCTCCATATTCTTGATCACAAACCGGCTAAGTCAGTAGTTTATTGTAGCAGTTCTTCTAACGCATTCTCACACGGTGAAATCCGTAGAAAATAAAACGGCGTGGTGCTCACCGAGCAGCAGCAGCAGGAGCAGCGGCAGCAGCATCGCCAGCACGCCCATCCCCCCGAACACGGAGGAGCGGTCCTTGTCCAGGCATTTGCCGTTTCTGCACTCGCAGATCCTCACCTTCGCCATCTGCACTTGACCGTTGCCCTGCAGGTCCTTGACCATCACGGGGACATTGTGGATGCCGGTGGGCAGCTCTTTGACGTGCTGCAATGTCGCCGCCGTGTCTGGGGGGGGAACGGTCAGACGCCATTAAGGAAAGGAAGGATGTCTCGTGCATTCAACGATGTAGCCATTAAAAAAAAAAAAAGTTAGAACTAGAGAGGAACACGATTCATCCACTGATTATCAGCTGAATAAATACAAAATGCATTATTTCAAATGGAAAATTCTGCAAAAGGATAACTTGTGCAATGCTGGCAGACTCTAAACAAAGACGCAAACCAAACCACAAAATTATTGCAAGACATGTCCAAATAGCGATTTAAAAAAAAAATTTGAATAAAAATTGATAATAAACAAATGAACAATAAAGTCATAATTGTGGACATTTTTAATATAGAAAACCCAATAAAGTTATAATTTGGGAATTTACTAATGTAAGAAAATTATTAATGTAATAATTTAGGTGATTACTAATGTAAAGAAGGAATATTCTGGACCGATTTAAAATTAATACATTATTAATGTAATAAACTAATAATTTGTGTATTTTTTAATGCAATGAAGTCAAAGTAACTATTCGAGACATTATTACTGTAATAAAGCTAGTAAAGTAATACGTTGGGTAATTTTTTTACCTAAGAAAGGCATTAAGTAATAACTATCCAATAATGGTAATGGAATAGTAAATTTAAAGCGAAATACTGAGATTCTATCCTTAAGGTTCATCCAATCTACCAATTCTTGTTGCGCAAACTGTACGAAAATCTCCCAAAATGTAGTTCTACTGCTGTATTCTAATATTACCGGCTGGTATTAAGTTTAATTTACAAACCTACTTTAACAATGTCATAAAAAGTTAGATTGAATACATGAAATATCACAACATTGACTCAAATAAATGATTACACTAGTAAACTGTTACACTGACTGTAGCACTTAATCCCAACTTTGAGGAACAAATCTCAAACCTGATTAGATGATGAATAATCTATCTGTCAGTTTTATTTTTGTTTTGTTTTGTTTAGTTCATCCGAAGAGCACGTTACTCATGTATCATGCTACATGGATGTGTCTGGACGCCTCCAATGTGTGAGTAACTCAACGTCACCCGAACCCCAAAAAATAGCCAAGTTCTCACCGTTAAACCTTCTGATGGTCCACGTGCCGTCGCTGTCGCTGGGCATGCTGAAGCTGAAGGGGGAAGAGAGGGGCGGCAGGTCTTTGTCCTCGGCCACCAGCAGAATGGAGCCCAGCTCGCCTTCCTTCTCGCACATCACCATCTCGCCGGGCGGGAACGTCGGCACGTTGTCGTTCACGTCCTTCACCACGATGATGACGGTTCCCGTTCCCGTCTTAGAGCCTGGAACACACACACACACACACGGGTTTTCAGATCGGGACGGGGCGGACATGTCGGCGCACGTCAAGGATCGAGGATTTTTTTTTAAAATTACATTTAAAGTTAAATGGAAGTGTCCGACTGACGGGATACGAGACCGACTCGAGATCATGAGTCATCGTAACGCGATGAGTCAGATCAGATCGCATCACGCCGGCGGTTTCAGGTGAAAGCGAGTTGGCGGGACGTTCTCACAGATACAGTAAAAGGTGGAGCACTTAAAAAAAAAAAAAAAAAAACGTCGCAACAAAGGGCGTGATGAAGACGAATGTGTCTGTGGTGAGTTGACACACTGACTAAACAAGTTTACCAGACCTAGTTTTTTTCTGGATCGCAGTACGAGTACATAAAGGTACTCGTCTGGGAGTGGTTTTGCAGGCAAAGTTTGAAAACTGAGGAAACTTGTTTGGTGGATTGATAACACTTGTTTGTGTTTGTTTATTTAAATATTTAATGCTGTGACATTTATGATGAACATGGATTCGTGAGACAAGCGGCAGACTTGTGTGTGTGTTTAAAAAAAAAAGTGAGGAGTTTGTAGGAGATATCGCTGTTCGAGGAAGCCGCAATCTTAATTTGAGGACATTTTTTTGACATCAGCTCTGCAGTTAAAGAACAAACAAAGCAGTGAGAGGTGGGCTTAACTGGTAAAATATACATGTGTGTCATCAGCATACGAGTAAATGTAAACAATTTCACAAAGGGTGGAAAACGCGTTGGGTAAATTATTTGTTGCAACAACGCTTCTTGGCAATAAATCGGATATTGTCTAAAGAACATGCATCTGTGGGATGAGCATCAGGGTTGAAAGTGGATTACGCCAGGGTTTCTTGGTTTGCAGTACAATTCCAAGACACTGGGAGGCTTTTAGTGATTTTTTGGGGGGAGGGTAAAATCCAGCCTGGTCGGCCGACTCTGGTTACAAGATGGGCTCCACCTCACATCAATAGGACGACGATGGTTAAACTTCCAACATGGCTTCTTTCTTCAACCGTCCAAACCACCAAATAAGATTCAGTAGCAGAATCTTCTGTTTTGCAATGGCGGAGAGGATTTGGCAAATAATCACTTGTTGCAACTCACATACTCGGCTCTACTGCTCATCCCACAAATGCCTGTTTCTCAAAACAATGTGGCACCAGCTTCCCAACTGTGAAGGATTTATTGGCCAAAAATGCATCCAAAAAAAAGAAGAAGAAAGAAATAACCTGCCAAACACACATTTCTAGACTTTTTGAGATGCAACTGGACATCATGAGTATTTTAAGCGACTTACTGGAATCGACAGCCTTCACAGTGATGTTGTACATCCCGTCCTTCACAAAGGTGGACTCCCTGTCGATTGTATTTGCAACCTTCAGCTCTCCGGTGGTCTTCTCCATATTGATCCAGCCAGCCGGGTCTGTACTCTTATAATACCTGAAACCCAGAGGAGACTTGATTGTATCACTTCCACTCAAAGTTGAGCAATCCAAGTCTGCCCCCCAGTGTTTAAGACGGGAAGCAGAGAGAGGAGGATGCAGTTTAGTCACTGTGTTGATGCCATGCAAGCTCTTCAATTTAGGGGTCATTTTTTTTTTTTGCCACAAAGACTGTTTAACACAGGGGTCTGCAACCTTTACGACCAAAAGAGTTATTTTGGCAATTTTCCACCAGAAATTTGTCCAGAGCCGCAAAACATGTTAAATGTTCTGAAATGATGAGTGAAAAAAAAACTTTATTCATTCATAAAGTATTTGAGGTAAAGTTTTGATATTTGATTACATCTTTAGCTCTTGTTGCCATTTTTAGAGATTATTCCTAAAAAAAATCAAAACGCTAGTAATTTTAATAATTTTCTTTTTACCTTTTCTACCAATTTTTTTATTCATGTAATTTCAAATATTTTATCTAAAATTAAATCATAAAATCATAAATAAATAAATAAATAAAATAGGCAATTCCAGCAATTTCGTCTGTTTAGACCAAGAGTAGTGGCAGAAGAATATCAGTGTGGTATTCAAATCAAATAAAAACGTAAGCAAAGTGTTTATAAATCATTTTCTCAAAATGTCTTGGAGGCGCTGCAGAGGAGCCAAAGAGCCGCAGGTTGCAGATCCCTCGTTTAACACATTAAAAATAAATAAATAAATAAATAACATGGCAGGATGGGCTATCGAGACGCCGTCTGGGCATAAAAGTGTGATTACATGATCCCGTCGCTGCTCTTGGTCTCCGGATCCACCGCAGAGTACGTTCCTAGCAGCGTGCCGTTGGGCGTGTTCTCCAGGACGGTGTAGATGACGGTGGGGGCGGAGAACTCCGGGCCCTCGTCGACGTCGGTGACAGCGACGTTCACGGGGACGCTGGCCCACTGGGCGGTGGTGCCACTCAGCGGGGCTTGGTTCTGCGCCGTGATCTGGAGGTTGACGTTCTTGTTCTTCTCGTAATCTAAAGGCTGGACGCAGCAGACGCACGTGAACAAAGCGCTCCGTAAAGGCAGGATTTAAGAGAGGAATGCTCATTGGCTCACCTTCGCGACGTACAGAAGCCCCTCGTTTGTTTTGGGGTCGGTCTCAATCCGGAAATTCCCGTTCTCGTTTCCTTGGCTGATCACAAATTTGGAAATCCAGTTTGGTGTGTTCTTCAAATCTTTGTCTTCGACGGGGATTCGAAGGATGAGTTTGCCTTTCTCGTTTTCCGGGACGCTGGCTTGATACTGAAGGAAACGACCAACAGAAGGATGTTACAGATGATTATTTCTACTTGTTTCTGTGCCTCCGTTCCTTCCCGAGCAACTCACCGACGCTTTGGTGAAGGTGGGGGGGTTGTCGTTGATGTCGGTCAGATGGATCGTGGCTTGGCCTTGGCTGAACAGACCCGACGGCGCACCGTTCATGTCTTTGATTTGCACGGTCACAACATGTTTGTCTTTGGTCTGGGATGGGAAAAGAGATGAAATGATGTCGGGGAAAAGATGGATCACAGGCAAAAATAAAGCCAAGACTAATATAGTGCTTACGAATGATTACAATTTTTAAACTGATTAATTTTGATTAATCGTGATTAAATCTCATTCACTTTCTAATCTATACTAATCTGCATGAGCAAAGCCTGCACCGTGCTGCATTTCACATCGACAATGAATAGAAAGTGGGAAATTGACGGATCCTGTGGACACGCAACTCCTTTCTGTGAGTTAATCGCATCACATTTGTTAATCAGATTAACTACGATAACGGATTAATGCACGTTAACGTGTCATTTTTGACAGCACCCCCCCCCCCCCGACGCTCACCTCTCTGTCCAGTGTGTTGGTTTTGGTGGTGATGATTCCCGTCACAGGGTTGATGGCGAACAGGTCCTGTCCGGTCAGGAGGGTGAACTGGATCTTAGTGTGGTCGCTCCCGGCCAGGTCCCGGTCTGTAGCGTTCACCTGCCCCACTCTCTGACCTGTGGCGAACATTTCAGAACGTCCAAACCACGCAAGACGATATCGCACTGAGTGCTACATGCTCTTTTGACGTTCTCCTCACCCACGGCGCTGCGCTCGGCCACAGAGAACACCAGGGGGTCCTTGAATGTCGGGGCGTTGTCGTTCTGATCGTCGATGTCGACGACGATGATCAGAGGCTCGTCTGTCTCCCGGTTTGTGAATTTGTCAAAAACACTGACTTTTAACTGTTGAGGAATGAAACCAGTTTGGAAGGATAATACGCATGAGAATATCGCAATTCCACAAAATATGCACATAGTGCCAATGATATGCATCTAGTAATTACAATATGATGAATTTTTTTAAAATATATTCTTGAAGTTTATGGATTATAACGTCTTATTAGTGGCCATTTTTTATAATTTTACACAATTGTACATGTGTTTTCATTCTAAAATAAACTTTTTTTTCACTTATTTACACTGAAATTAGACTTTTTTTCTCCACCCAACATGTTAAAAACTCCAAACTTTTAATTTTGCATTTAGTGTTTATGTTTTAGGTGTCCATCTGTAGGATGGCCATCCTACGGGTTTGGGTTTAGACGATGTTAGTATGTGGAGGTTGTTTTTAAACCCTATGAAACACATTAAGTGGCTCTTTTTTTTTTTTAAATCAAAAATGAAAAATACCCCCAAAACAATGATCATTATTGCAATCAAAATTATGAGATCTACCACAGAGCAACACATTTACAAAGAGATGATCCTGGCGGACTCACTTTGAATGATGGGTACTCCTCACGGTCGATGGCAGAGTGCACGGTCAGCATCCCAGTTTCCGTGTTGAGACTGAACAATTCGGTCGGCGGCTCATTAACTCCACGTCCCGTGAGGGTGTAGTACACACTGAAGTTCTGTTGTGAATCGGACACAATCTACAACAGAAAAAAAGAAAAATCTTAAATAAAATCTAAATTCTCTCATATATAACACAGTTAACACAAAACCCCGCGGTGTCTTTCCTGCAGGTTGATTCTGTGACGTTGGTTTACTGGAGGGAAATCAAAAGCACTTCACATCCTCAGTCACATTTCAAAAGGATCTAAGTTTGAATCTGGTCATTCAGGTATTAGAAAAAAGTGCATCATAGCAATTAAGCTTCGCATGAAAGTTGCACAACAGATGAGGCGTGTCTGAGTGTGTGAAGGGACTGTTCAAGGAGAAAACACCGGAGTAATGTGAAAAGTAAACGTGTTGCGTTTAAAAAGCTAAACGACAGATTACCCTATCGATCGATCTGGGATAAGGCCCCGGGGTATTCTCCAGTATGTTGAAGGGTGGAGGACTCCAGCGTCTTTTGGTGCGCTTCAGGAAGCCGGCGCCGATAGGCTGTGACATGCAAAGACAATTACAAAAAAAAAGAAAAGGTGAACAACCACAAAAACATAAAAAAAGAAGGAAAAAAAATCAGTGAAAAGCCTTCAGGCTTCATGGGAGGAAAGAGAGAGGAAAAAAAAAAGGTTAGTCAAGTTTTGAACACATTCTTCACATTTCAGTATACCTCTACCAGCACCTAGCCATGACATGGGGCCTAAAGAATCACTGGCCTGTTTTCAGTTTGTGGAAATGGATCCAAAAATTGCCCTTCGAGGTCTTATGAGCTTTGCTGATCTCAGCAAGTTTGTAGCTACTAGCACAGGGAATTAAGTGTCAACATAAGGAGCAATGTGGTGGGTGAGGTGGAGGGTCTGATACAAAGTCTGATCAAAGCACATTCAACTCATTTGCATCGAATTCCACATTTCCAGCATGTTCAGAGTAGACCCATACACAATGGATGAGTTTCAAGGAACTCCAATGACGTTATTTCTCCAAACTTGGCAACATTGTCTTTTTTTTCTGTCCCTGTTACAGGTTACAGCGACAAAACCCCACGAATAATAAAACCGATTCGTTTTGGGGGGTTTTCTTAATTGTTTACATCTGATTGTCTCAGATACCTCAGTAAAAGAAGTTGTGCGCATTTACGCACATGGCACAGCAACTTATCCGTGATACTTACAGTCAACATGAAATAAATACACGATGGGGAAGAATTTAACAGTACAAAATCTGATCACGTCTTTACAACACACATTACATATCCTGTTGGAACGGGCACTACTCGCTTTAACGCCCAGGGCTTCATCATATACGCACATTTAAAATATTGTTTTTAGGTAATGATCAAGGATCGGTCGCTGTTCTAAAACAAGATAAAGCTCTCCTCGTGAAACCGACGGCTTTTGTTTTATATATCGCTGTCCTTTTAAGTGTATTCTGAAGAGGTTTCTTTCAGTTTTACGCAGCGCACAAAAGGAGAATACCATGTTTATGGAGACCGGCTTCTCTAAGCTTCTCTAATCTATGGCTGCGCCATAATCTGCTTTCGTTTGAGAACAGTTCAAGTATTTAGACAACCAGAAGCCGACACGATCTCTATGAGTTTGGCATATTGTTGATTTAGAAGACTTTCTTTCTCAAATCCTTCGCCATTCAGTCACTATGGAACATGTTGAGTGAATAGAAAAAAAGCCGCCACCCTCCCTTGTCCCAGCACGTCTTTTCCAACAGGTAGCTGAAAAGTTTGAGAAGCACGTCTGGCAGTCTTACTTTTCGACCCTGCATTGTTCTACGGACGCGGTGCGCTTCCATGTCACTTCCCGGTGCCGACGCAGAAAATGTCCACAGGCCCGCAGCCGCACACACCAGCGCGACCTGAGGGGAGAAACCGGATCTCACGGTGAGTTACACTTTAATCCTGATCACAGGTTCTTTTTTGATATATATATATTACAGAAAAAGTGGAAAATATAAAAAAGAAAGCGAGAGTGAGCGCTTACCAGCATTACGCAGAGGCTTGAAATTAATTTATTCGCCATTTTTTTTGGAGTAATAGTTGCCGGGAATTCGTCCTGGTCCCCCGTGGAAGTAGTCCACTCGGTGTCGACGGCCGAATGGCTGTCAGATGGTTGAGTGATATTCGGTGTGTTTGCCCGCTCGTTTGTTGGCGCTCCTGTGCGCTCCTGAGGCGGACGCGAATGCGAGACGCTCCTTCAAGTCGGTTAGTCAGCGGAGCGGACACACCTTGTGTGAGGCGACACACCCAGGATCCTCCCTGCGAAGGTCTGGGAGTGAAAAGCACCTTCGGGCTGCGCTCTGGGTCGTTTCTCTATTGTTAAACTCACAGAGAGAGAGTGAGAGAGAGAGAGTTGCGAACCCAGCGACTCCTCCGAGTTTGGAACGGCTTCTCTCCGCCAGCAGGGGGAAGCGTTGCATTATTCATCTCTCAGGAAAGGTGATCCACAAAGGTACAAGACTACGCAAGTGGGTACATTGTGATTTACCATAAGAATAATGCGATTTTTGAGAGGCAAAATGACCAAAGAGGAAGTGCGTCAATACATGCGACATGATCACACTTGGAGTTTAAACAAAGAGGAAATGAGTGATAATAAGTCGTAGAGACTGACAATAAAAACATGCAAAACTGCAACAGTTGACAATACAAGGAAGATCTTAAACTTTAAGACTCCAAAAGCAACCAATGATGGTTAACACACTCTCGCAGTGAGAAAATCCCCAGTTTGAGTTTGACTTTGACTTTAATAGCTTTCCTCCATTAGTTTGTACGTTCTTCCTGTGTGTGTCTGGATTTTTCTCCAACAGGCCAGGAACGTCTGCAATATCAAGTCTGTGCTGCACATGTTTTTTTATTTGACATAAAAGCTGACTTGACTTGTTGTTTTGGTTTAATTGATGTTGGTAAATGTCCTTTTGAGTGTGTATGAGTGTTTGTCCTGATGACGAGCTGCTGACCCGACCTTGTGTAACCTGCTGTAGTCAGCTGGGATGGGTTCCAGACACCCCCCCCCCACTCCCGCCCAGCCCCCACCCCAACCACTTTCTGTATAAAGAAGATGGATGGACGATCTAAAACAAGCAAAAAGAGACACAAACAGGATTAAAAGAAGTGATGTAAACATCTGACCCAAGCATGTTCACGAAGTAATATGTCTGATGTAGTTAAGACACTGGAAAAACTTCATATCCAGGAGTAATAAACACATATTGAAGATCAAATTGACGCAGAATTCACACATTGAGATAAAACAGAAGAGAGCAGAGAGAACAGATGAAAGGATTTGAGGTGATCACATATTTTCTCGAGGTGATAAGATTTACTTGGCTTATATCTTTTCCTTCAACTGGCTTCGGCTCATTCTACTGTAGTGTTGTGCAATGAAACTATAAGATACAGCAAAATGAAATGATAGATTTCTAAGACGTTTGGCCTCTTGTCCAAGTAGTTTCATCACTTCATGCTGTTGCCAAATGAACTGATGAAACCAAACGTCTTGTCGCCAAGTCTTTTATACGCTGTCCTGTCTGAACAGTCCGTGAAGGGTCTGCATGAGAAATCTTTGTGTTTCTTCTTTCTTTTCTTTTGCTTTGGGAACAATGTCTGCTTGCTGCCTGCTTGTTTTTTCTTTTTCTTTTTCTTTCTTCACAGGACCTCTCCCAGGTCCACACGGAGATTGACCCCGGCTCAACTCCTCCTCTCCTCCCCTCGGCTGCTCATTCTGGTAGGACGAACAGAATCGGGCTACTCACTCAACACCGCAGGAATGCAGGCTGAGTGAAGCCTGGTGTGTGTATTTGTGTGTCTGTGTGTGTGTGTGTGTGTGTGTGTGTGCGTGTGTGCGTGTGTGTGTGTGTGGAGGAGGCTGGGATCTCACACTATCTCTGCAAACTGCCGATAACAACAGTGAGAGTTGGTCTGAGCCAGAAACCGTTCCACGTCCTTTTGACACACTCAGTGGGGCTGGTTTTTAGATGATTCATTTAATATAAGAAAAGAAGAAAAGAAAAAAAGGGAAGTGAGACGTCGTGGGGGTTGGAACAGGAAAAGTGAGGGAAATGTCAGGAAGACAGACGGTGGGCGTGGACATAATGACTGCAAAACAGCCTTCCAAAGCAAAATGAGAGTTGTGACAGCATGGAGGTTCAGTGTGTGTGTGTGTGTGTGCGCACGCACACAGTGAACTATAAAACACTGTTTGTATTTGGTGACAACATGTCTGACCTCTTTCTTCTTAAGCTCACTAGACATTACAGAGCGCTTATAAGTAAAGTCAACATCCAGATTATAGAGCATCTTTCTCCCCTTAACTTGATTAAACATCCAGATTAAACAGCAGAACATTAAAATAAAAGTAACACGTAACTGTAGTCAGGAGCTACGTTAGATTCCTCTTGGCACCACATCTTTCCAGGTGTTTGAGCCTCTCCTTTCTCTCAAAACATCTGTTTATTGCTTTCTGACATCACAACGTGCATCTTTTAGACCAGCGTGACGACAGGAAACTGTCCCGTGGCGCCGGAAGGTCCGAACTGCCACCGGAGGGCCTGATTCATCCCACGACCATCAAGAACCTGCAGTCCTGGTTGTCGGCTTCTCACTCTTTCTTCCTTTTGTTTGTTTTTTGTTTGTTTTTTTTATGATACTCACTTACCCCAAGGTAAGAAAGTTTCGGCGCGCACCTCAAGCATGCGCCCCACCCCGGAGCTCCACGCCCTTTGGACGAGCGCCAGAGGAGCTGCAGATAGAAACGTCCACGTCATGAGCGAATGGCTTGTTGCCGGGCGACCAGCCAAGACAAACATTTCGAAGGCATACCTGCCTCATGATCCGGAGATGGGTTTTGACACAACTATACATCTCATATTTACTACTGATTACTGCTTTATACAGGTGGGGGGGTCAGCGGGAAAAATCTGTGGACCAGGAAGTTACCCCCCCCCCCCCGTCATGTGACCCTCCCAGGATTTAGCGTTAAACTAGCGCAAATATAATCTGTCGCGATCAAATAAAACATGATCTGGGCGAGAGGATCATCTCCGACGCTCGGGTGTCAGAGGTGATTTGGAATCTCGTGGTTTTTGTTGTGAGTGTGTCGGGTCATACTTCATGTGAAGTGTGTTTGTCATCCGCCGGGTCACGCCTTCCTCCACCTGCCTCGGCTCTGCGGTTTCACGGAGCGCGGCGATGACACTGAGCTTTTGGGCGTGACGGCCGGGAGTCGTTCCGCTCGGCGCTAGTGACAGATTCACTGTCACAACATCAGCAACTTCACATAAGAAAAAGGACATGATGCAAACTTGATTTTTTTTTTTTGATATAATTTAATTTTTATATTGATGTCTATTTTTTAATCAAAGTGAAATATATTATGCACAGGGATGCAGTGCTGTATGTCATACATTATCATGCTGTACTTTACTACAGTAAAGATTTTCATCATCTCTGCTACACAACACTACACCATGAAATCTATATGCCATGCTGTACTGGACTATTATAATACACTGTGCTATGTGATTTTTTTTATGTTATTCCATTATATTGAATTGTTTTCAGTTATTTTCAGATATACTAAGCTATATTTTACTGAGATATAATATAATACCCTAAAATATACTATACTACACTCAACTGTGCTATACCATACAAAACTACACAATACTACATTGTACTCCACCAAACTATGCTATACCAAACAAAAATATACGAAACTCTAGGCCGAGTAAAGCCTAGCATATAGTATAGTGTGCTATGGTAGTTTATTATAACAGTACATAATACCATAGAGCTTTATACAATAAAAAACTATAATATACAATACCAAGCTACACTATACCTCACTAAACTATTCTATACCATAATACACTATAGCAACCTGTAACACTACACTACACTCAAAACTATACTATAATATACTAAACAATGCTAAACTATACAAAACTATTACATACTTAACTAAACTACACTGTACTTCACCAAACTTTGCTATACTAATCTATAATATATTATGCGATAACCATAATAACCTATGATATACGACACTAAACTATACTATGCTGTTATATACTGACCTGTACGACATATACTAATAACACCCTATACTCCACTATACTAAACTGTACTGTCATTACAACAGCTGCATCGTAAATTCACCAATTCTACTTTTATGGGACAGGTTTAGTTGACGCCCTCAGACAGATAAAACCTCTATACTGTGTTTATTACCGCAGCGGTAACATATACAAGTTATTGTACCGCGGCGTAATATGATGAAAAGTGTTTCCGACAATCTGCACTATGATTAGGGGATTAGTCAAAACATTGCACACGGCCTTAAAGTACAACCTCAATAAGGAAAAGGTGTCAATGAGTAACTTTGTGCAGAGGAGGCTTCTGGAGTGGCCGTCGTGAGTTTACGCTTCTTATTAAGTACTACTAATGCTGATGTGGTCACTATAACAATTTTCACAAGCTCAATGTCCCCGATTCTTCTTGTCATGGACACATAATTACCCGGTTGTCCTCTGCCGGTGCAATCAGACATGCAGAAACCGATACCAGCCCCCCCTCACCCCCCCCTCTCTCTCTCTCTCTCTCCGCCCTGCCGAATAAAAGTTTCATGTCTCCTGGCAACTCCGCCTGTGCTCCACTGCATCTATTTCTTATCTCTTTGTTCCTGTGTAAAACAAACTCACTGCACCCTCACACACACACACACACAGACACACACACACTGAGGCCATTGTGCCGGAGAGTGTATAAGGACGTGGTGACCCCAGAAACTGCGCTGCACTCCTGAAGAATTTCCCGGGCTTCGGTGAAGTTTGACACTCCAGTGAAGAAAACAGTGAGCAGATGCAGAGTGAAACATTTAGAAAGGATTGTAAAAAAAAAAATTAATAAATTGTGTGGGTCATGGTAGGGAAAAGGGTTAGGGCCACATGAAAAACTGGAATAACTGTGTGACGTGGAATTCAGAGAATTCACAGGTGAAAATTCTGACAATTTTACTCAAGTTTCTGACTTTGTTTTAAAAAAAATTTGAGATGAAATACAGACGTCTTTCTTTTTTTTCTAATATTTCATGAAAGCATTGGCAATTCAGTTGTTCTTGAATTTAATTATAAAAAAATAAGATTATAGCCACAATTGTGCCCTTTATCCTCATAATTCTGACATTTCCACTCAGATTTCTGACTTTATATATTTTTTTAGAATTGTAACTTTTTGTGTCAAATTTCTCACAATAGTCACAAATGTGCAATTTTACCCTCATAATTCTGACATATACTCTTAACATTTCAGACTTTTTTCCACATTTTCAACTTTGGTTAAATTCTATTTCTCAGATTAAAATCACGATTTTATAATTTATCCTCATAAGCCTGAGTCCTTGTAGAATTTTAACTTTGTTTTACTCAAATTTTACAGATAAAAGTCCCAAACGTGACATTTTGCCTCATAATTCTGACTTTAGAGTGAATTTGGACATTTCTTTCCCCTTACCTGATTAAAGTGAGAAATTTGACCTTTTACCCCCAAGAAAAGTAAAATAATAATAATAATAATTATATATTGAGGCTGTCTTATTCTTCATCCACTGTAATCATGATTTTCAAAGTAGGCATGGAAATGTTCAATATGCGTTGTTAGATAGATTAGAAAACTGAAAAACAAGCCTGTTTTACGCACCAGACTCATTAAAAAGTGCAAAACAATATGAGTTTGACTCTTAGTTTTGCTCGTGTGGTGTTTGCAGACTAATTTCCCTTTCTTTTCCCTCCCTCTACCTGCTTCTTCCTCCTCTCTCCCCTCTCAGACTCGCAGACAATGCACTTGCGCACTTGCGCACGGTGGACGCGTCCGGCCCGTTCCTCCGCCCGTTATCGGCAGCTCATGAGCAATCAAACGAGCGTTTGGACCCGCCTCCCGCTGTATAACGCCTTCCTGCCCTTCCATAGGGTCAAAGTCTCCACCACACCAACAACAGACGACAGATTCAGTCAGGTTTCTTTCCTCTCCGTTGACGATCCGTCACTCTTTTATTTAGGGAAAGAAAAAAAACAACAAAAATGGCTCCGCCGCTGAAATGCAGCTTCTTCTTCCTCCTGGCGACCCTCCTGCATGTAAGTGAAGCTCCAGTAACTTTAAACAGACGTGAGGATTCTGGGTGGAGGTTCTCCGGCAGGTGTGGCTCTCTGGTTTCGCTGCGATCAGGAGAAAAAGATCCGCTTCTGCTGCGCAAAGACGCCAAAATGCGCTAAAGTGTTTACGCATTGGTTTTTTTTCTTTCTATTGTTCCTGTGACGACGCGCTTCAGCTTTACGCACTTTCTTTTTAACGCTGAGGTCAGGAAGCTGAGTGGATTCACAGGAAGAAAAAAAAATCCAGAATTAAATTAAAGGGTCTGTTTTCATCACGGAAGTAATCTATTACTTATACTCACATTACCGTTACTAACTAATACAAGTTATTGTATCTTTCACTTGTAACGGACTGATCATTTAGTTCTCTTGATGCAAATAAAGGTTTCTGGAAGTAACTAATACTCTATTAGTGTTGGAGATGAATACATGTTACATTTACTTGAGTATTTTGTGAAAACAATACTTTTACTTATTGACAAAAGTGCCAAAAGTAACTATTTACTCTTACATTAATGTAAAAAGTACAAAAACGTTACTTTTACTTGCAATTGAGTAAGTTCAAAGGTATGTAACTGTAGGAGTACTCAGATGGAAATGGAATGGGTTACAAATACTCACATCATGTTGCAGTTGAACTTTTTTTTAATAAAGGTACTTTTACTTGTAATTGTGTGATGGTTTAATGATCTTAGTACAATCAAATGTGCCTGGAAGTAACATTACTCTGAGTACTTAACATAAGTAACTTTTTTGTACTTGTATTGAAATAAGTTACACTTTTAGTTGTCATTAGATTACAATTTAAGTAGAGAAGTAACGGATTACACATGCTCACTTTACTGTGAGTAATTATGTTCTAACCTTTGTTGCAACAGTACTTTTACTTGTAATTGAGTACAGCTAAAGCCAAGTAAAATGTAGTTCTATTTACGATGTAGTTAAATGTTGAATGTTGACTTAAAAGTAAGCAATACTTTCAACAGTTATGATTTGCATTTTGAGCATTTTGTAACTTCAGGAACTCAAACTTTTGGAAAAGGTTACTTTTTTTTCTAATTTACTGTCATCACAATGTACTTTAAAAAATTTCACATATTTTTGATGTATTGACACTGCAGTTGATTGCATGTGAACTCTACCTGGTCATTTTTGTATTTTTAGCTAGTTTACTAAAATGATTTAGTACTTTTTTTAAACAGCAGTACTTTTACTTGTAATTAAGTATAATCTAAGTTGTGCAACAATAGTGATATTCATAGTCAGAAGTAATAGATATTCACATGACTAGAATCTAGTAACTTCAGGATACGCCCACAATTTGGAGAAATGTTCCAGTTCCTTGAACAGAGAAGATTGAGATTAATCGCCACACTTGAGTATTTTCATGTCACCTGGTGGGATTAACATCATACATAACTTTGAGGTTACGGCGTGTAATCCCGACGTCTCCGTGTCTCGCAGGTCGTTTCCGTGGAGTCGGGGGGAAAAGAACTCCAGAGACACAAGCGAGAATGGATCACGATTCCCAGAGAGCTGCTGGAGAACAACGACTACACCGGCCTGCCATTCATCGCAAAAGTGAGCCAGTCTCCGTTGTTGTTCAAACGTAGTGATTTGATTGGAGGAATGGCTGTTTCATAAAGTAAACAGTCTTTATGTAGCTATGAGATGTGTCATCAACACACGTAAGTTTCCACCAAATAATCTGATATATTTGTGCATCTATACCAAATAATTGGATATATTTGTGCATCTCTACCCAATAATCTGATTTATTTGTGCATCTATACCCAATAATCTGATATATTTTTACGTCTGTACCAAATAATCTGATTTAATTGTTCATGTATACTAAATAATCAGATTTGTTCATGCATCTATACTCAATGATGTGATTTATTTGTGCATCTATACCAAATAATCTGATTTATTTGTGCATGTGTAGACACTGTTTTCTGAGCTAAGATGCTAGCACTGATTAGCGCCCACGTTGCTAACCCTAACCCTGCCACAATGTTAAAAGCAGGCATTTCCACATTCAACGAGACAAAACCAAATCACTTCTCGCCTAAGGTGTTCCTCCTCTGTGTTTTCGTCTTCCAGATCCATTCGGATAAGGCGAACTACACCCAGATTCGATATTCCATCACGGGGCCCGGCGTGGATCAGCCGCCGGTCGGCATATTTGCCGTGGACTCCGTCACCGGCTTTGTAAAGATCTACTCCATCCTGGACCGGGAGGAGATCGCCAACTATCACGTGAGAGCTTTCAAGTACCAACGTTATAAGAAAAAGGGAGGTTTCACGGCAAAGAATTGGTCTAATTGTTTCTTCTTCTTCTTCTTCTTTTTTTTTTTAGTTAAGAGGCATCGCCAAGTTCGTGGACGGGACCCGGGCGGAGAAAGACATCGACCTGAACATCATTGTGGGCGACGTGAACGACTGTCCGCCGGTGATTAAGATGGCTCAAGTGGGATCTGTCAATGAATCGAGTGCCGTCGGTAAATAAATCATTCTATCGTCAAGCTTTTTAACGACGACTCCGGAGGAGGCAAAGCCTCAGACCCCCATTGTTGATATCCAGTGGCCATTTTGGGAACCTCTGGTGTTCAGGGTGATGCAGCAGGATTAATTATACTTTTAGAAAAAAATAACCTAAGCCATGTTGAAATATGTGTGATTATTATGTATTTATTTTTCACTTTCTGGTTGATTTTATGAATCACAGAAATGATTGTTTTTGGCAATTATTGACTTTTTTTGTCTTGACCCTATGTTTTTGCAGGTTAATTTTCCATTTTAACTACCTTTAAACTATATATTTCACTTAATTCAAAGCTGTTTAACTAAAATTTTGGGTGTCTTCTTTTGTGAACTTGATCTCATTATTGTATGATTCTACAATAATTTATTCATTTTGACATACTGGATCAACACACTGGACCTAAAATTACAACAACAAAAAAAGACAAAAAGTGGTAAAATGTTACATATATGATATTGAGAATCACAAACTTGTAGTGAAACATTTTCACAATTTAGGAAACATAGTTGATTTCACAAACCAATCCTCCAATTTCCAAGTACTTTAATAAGTGTGTGATAAAATGTCGTGTTTCACATCATTTAACTAAATTTTATAAAGTTTTTCGATTCCAGTCAACACATTAAGTTGTAAATGAACCAAAGTTGACCCAAACCGGCAAATTTTTGCATGTTTCTTTAAAAAAAAAAAAAAAAAAACAGACAATCATGAATATTTCATGCTTTGTTTGGACATCCAGGTACTATTGTCATGAGAGTGGTAGCTACCGATGCCGACCAGGCCGGCACGCTGCACTCACAGATCCACTACACCATCGTGGAGACGAGCAACGCCGGCAGGATGTTCTCCATCAACTCTCGAACCGGAGACGTCATGGTGCAACGCAACACTTTAGACCGGGAGGTGAGTCACGGCCGGTCGGCCGTTATCACACTCACCTAACTGAAAGCACAACTTTGGTTTTAATGGATGAGTCAGTGCTTATTTTTCTTGCTTATCATGTTGTAGACAAAGGACACCTACTCGCTGATGATTAAAGCTTCCGACCTGAACGGATTGTCAGGCGGTAACACGGGAACCGGACAGATCCAGATCAAACTTCTGGACATAAACGACAACGTTCCAACTCTGGAGAAAGAGACGGTAGGTGTGACCGACAAAGACGAACAAATCCGGATCCGGATCACCTCCAAAATGGAATGGTATCTTCCATGTCCTAATATCTATCTGTGGTGAAAATTCCAAAAAAATCCGTGAAGTAGTTTTGCCGTAATCTTACTAACAGACGTACAACCATAAATATATACCAATGATTCTATTACATCCTTGGCTGACTTAATACATGTAAAATAAAAGGAAGTAAAGAATACAGTCTTTCATTATACGTCTCTTTGACACATGTCAACTGATTCACAAGCAGTAAAATGGACAAGACCATTGTCAAGCAGATTTCGGGGGGGGGCGGGGTTTGTATTTGGACATGAAACAAATGAGAGGGAGGACATAATGTTGACAAATCCGTAATTTCTTCAGCAAATGCTAATGCTAAGGTGTGTTTCCTGTTCAGTATGAGGGCAGCGTGGAGGAGAACACCATCAACGTGGAAGTCTTGCGGATCAAAGCCGTTGACATGGACATGATGTACACGGCCAACTGGGAGGCGGTTTTCGAAATCGTCTCCGGAAACGAAGCCGGTTATTTCACAGTAACCACGGACTCGAAGACCAACGAGGGGATTATCATGATTAACAAGGTTAAAAAAAAAACGTGTTGATTCGATGCACTCAAAGTTAAGATAGTAGTGAGATCCATGTCCGTTTTCTAAACGATTGCACTGGAACCTCCAGGCTCTGGACTACGAGGAGCTGAAGGTGGTCAATCTGGACGTGGCCGTTTCCAACAAGGCGGCGTACAACTTCGGCAGCAGCTCCTCCACGGTGGTGTCGGGAAAATCCTACCCCATCAAAATCAACGTGGTCAACCAGAAGGAGGGCCCGCGTTTCCAGCCGACCGTCAAAGTGGTGACCGTCTCGGAGGACCAGACGTCCGTCACCAGCCACTCGGTCATCGCCAACTACGCCGCCATCGACAGCGACACACTGCAGACGGCCACCAACGTGAGGTGCGGCGTCAACAGGATCACTTTTCCTGACTTAACTGTACCAAAAAAAAAAAAGTTCTTACTGATGAATTATTCCAGATTTATAAAGAGGTGGACTTGTTCAGGAGATTTTTCTGTGAGTTTGGGCTGCACACACACAGTTTGAGTTAATTTGGATTAAAGAAGTGCAAAAAACCCCCAAAAACTAAAATAATAATATGATAAAAATATAAAAGGTTATATCATAGAGAAATTGTTCAGTTGTGATGTACATAATCTATCTGGCCCTTAATGTGTTTTAAGGGCCAGGTGCTTCAAACTGCAAATGTTTACAAGGAAATCTTTGTACAGGAGCACTGTTTGGTCAAAATGTGTTATAAAATCAATACGTTCTGAACCTAATAAATTGTTTTTTAAGCTATCAACCACCCCCCAATAAATGTAATCATAATAATAATAATAATACATTTTATTTGTCTTGCACTTTTTAAAAACACGCAAAAGACACTTTATATCATGATATTATAAAATAAACATAAAATATTTCCAATCCACTGAGAAAAAAAAGAAAATAAACTAAAGAAAATAGAAAAAACGTTGGAAAAAACCCACAATATATAAAAAAAAATGACAAGATGAAACCGAATGAATAAAACTTTTTTTTTATATCTATAATATAATTTGACATAATATAATCTTTAAAAAAATTTAAAGAAAGTTTATTGTGTAACAGTCATTGGCAGTATTTACACCAAGATAATAGATAAAAGAATAGTATATTTTTGCTTCTCTGAAAATCATACCTTTTCTTCATTTATAGGTACGTAAAGATCCAGGACGACTACAACCTGCTGATTATTGATGAGAGGACGGCAGACATCCGGCTGACCAAAGTGCCGGACCGAGAGTCCAAATTCATAGTCAACGGAACGTATTACGCCAAAATCATCTGCGTCTCCAACGGTGAGCCTCGTTAAAACACACGTCGCCGGTGAAAAACCCTCAGCGGTAACCGCACAGACGAATTCACCCCCGGTGTGCTGACGGCTTTCAGAGACTCCCTACAAAACTGCAACGGGCACCATCGCCATCCAGGTGGAGGACGAGAACGACAACTGCCCCACGTTGATCACCACCAGACCCACCATGTGCCTGGAGGACAACGTGATCTACGCCACGGCCGTGGACGAGGACCTGTTCCCCAACTCGTCTCCGTTCGAGTTCTCCGTGATCGAGGGCAGCAGCTCGGGGAAGTGGACGGTGGAGCATTTGAACGGTACGTCGACTTACAAACGTTAATCCAGGGGTGTCAAGCAGAAGGTCTGTGATTCTTTCCATGAATCACGTTAACTTCTCGAACGCAACCTCTTTCTCTCGTCTTTAGAAACCACCGCCATCCTCCGAGACCAAGCCAACTTGTGGCCGGGCGTCTACAGAGTGATGCTGGAGATAAAGGACCAGCAGGGAAAGGTGTGCGCGGAGGACCAGGTCATGGACGTGACCGTATGCACCTGCAAGGAGGCCACGAAAGGCTGCGTCTCGCGCAGCACGTCCACAGTCGGCCTCGGAGCCGCGGGCATCCTCCTCCTGCTGCTGGGACTCCTGCTGCTTCTGCGTGAGAACACACTTTTTTTTTTTTTTTTTTTTCATTTTACTTGCTCGGTTAATTTGATAGCCATCATTGGCGTCTCCTGAGCGTGGTTACCTAATCCAGCGTGTCGTGGCGTGCTCGGAGAGTGGGCCACAGCGTGCAGTATCATGCAGTTATTAGCATATTGTGTCTCTTGAAGTAACTCTGATTGATGAGGGCTTCGTTTGACATGATCACAAGGTTTGATGTGGCATTAAAACATTTTTTTTTTTGTTCAGTGATCCCCTGTCTGATGCTGTTCTGCCTGTGTGGGGGAACCGCGGCAATCGGAGACTTCAAGCAAATACCGTTTGAGACGAAGCAGCAGCTGATCTCGTATCACACCGAGGGACAAGGAGAGGACAAGGTGCTCTCATTGGTGTCCAATGCAACATTAACATTCGCCACAAACTCTGCAAATCTGACCGGATCTCACTTTTTGGACTTTCTCCCCCCCCCCCCCCACATGCAGGACGTTCCCCTCCTCCAGATCCCGGTGGAGGTGGACGGCGGCACGCTGAATGCCACCAACATCAATAACTTTGGGACCAAAGGCTACGAGTTAGGAGGAGCCGGCGGAGGAGCCGGCGGAGGAGCCGTCGGAGGAGGGGGGTTTGGCATGGTGAACACATCCACCCTGATGACTGAGAACATGAACATGTACAGCCAGTACAGACACGCTGGCGGGCTGGATGAGATGGGCATGATGGGAGGACAAGAGTTTGGCTACTCGCAGTACAGCGGCGGTACTTTTGATGGGATGGCTCTGTCTGAACAGTTCCTGGGGGAGTACTACCATAGCGTGAGTGTCTTTCTCAAGACTTCTCCATAAGACATGCCAAATTGTAGATGTCCCTCTTAACGAAGTAAATGTAACGAACGACTAAAAGTCTGTATTGTCTTTGCAGAAATCGGGCCACGCCTCACAGCAGCCTCAGCAGAAGGACAGCTTTCTGGTCTACGACTACGAGGGTCGCGAGTCGCTGGCGGGCTCCGTCGGCTGCTGCAGCCTTCTCGAAAACGAGAATGACCTCTCCTTCCTCGATGACCTGGGGCCAAAATTCAAGACCCTGGCGGAGATTTGTCAGGGAACCGTAGTGACCGAGATGGTGGACGCGACGGTTTCGGTCGCTCCGAACAGGCCGGTGTCTCCCGTCAGGCCTTCCACCTCCACTCACGTCCACACCCACACGGAAACCGCGAGGGACCGGGACCGCCTCGGGATCAACACCCTCAACACCTCCAACGTAACGTCCGGATCCTCCACCTTCATCCAAGAGGGGAGATTCACCGAGCGAGCTCAGGGCTTAACCGCCGTTCCCAATGTGCAGATTCAGGATAAGATCGTCATTCCCAATCAGACGGTGCTCATCCAGCAGCCCACCATGTACTACACCGCTGCGCCCATGTACGTTGTCGACTCCAAGCCCCAAGTCATGCTGGTGGCCGGCACCGCCCAGCAGGCCGTGGGCCAAGCCGGCCTGACTCAGGGGCTGGTGCAAGTCGGCGGCCTCCAAGGCTCGCAAGGCATGGTGCTGGTCGATAGGCAGGTAGGAGTGGGTGGGGCCACAGTGCAGAGTGTCACAGGCCTCTCCGCTGGAACCATCTCCCGGCCCAGGCAGGTGCTGGTGGTGGAGAACGGCTCATCGGGCCTGGAGCACGTCGCTGCCGCCACCACCACCACCACCCGAGGTTTTGCTCAGATGGGGCGGGACTCTGAGGAGCACAACCTGGAAGTCAGAGGTCAGGGCTTCCAGATGCACACGCCGGGCTTTTCGATGGGCTCGCGCGGGTCCGCGGGGTCGACGGAGGATTTCAGCCTGACGGCCGCGCCCAAGACGCAGGGGAGCCAGAGAGTGGTGGTGCAGCACAAGAAGGTGTCGGTGACCGAGAGGAACGTGGAGTCCAGTTCCAGAGCCTAGGAGGGCCGAGCTTCCGACCACCGAAGTGAACGACACTAAATAAAAATCCACCTATTCAAGCAGGTCGAATTTAAAAGTGTGTTTAAAAAACCAGCAGAGTGCAATACTGCGTGTCAGAATCTGAATTTCATTCAGTACATACAGCAAAGTATTACAGTTAAACAAACCATCCCGCGGCATTGAAGATGTGTTATGTGAACTAAAGGTATTTTCAGCTCCTCCTGCTCCCAAAAATGACCAGTCGGGTGTCAGATTTCAGATTCCATGCAGCTTGAATCAATAGGACAGATCCAAACAAGCCTTCAGTGCACTGAGGAAACCAAAAAATAAAAGAAAACTTCATGTCTCAATGCAAGAGTACCATGAAGAAGCATAGAACACATTAAAAACGGTTAAATGTTTAAAGCAGGTAGAACGCAAAGAGAATAAAGACATTTCAGCACTCCAGTGGGAATGTGAGGGAATCAGTCCTATTTGATTTAAAAGACTGGTAGGAACATGTCTTCAGACGAGCACGCAGGTAATGGAAATATGTACTTTGTGCCACCGGTATCAACGTTTAACTGGGAGGAGGATGTGATGGTGTGAAATCTTGACTTATCTGGATTAGAATTAGCACAAAAAAACTGCTGTGAACGCTACAGTATGCCAAACGGAAGCAGACTTTTTTTTTTTTTTTTGAATTTTAAGCTTTAGCCACACGATAAGTTGTTTTTGCTGACTCTTAGACTGCTGTACTTGATAATCAGGAAGTTCTTGGAGGAACTGACGACTAGAGAGAGAGTAGATTTGTTTTGCTTTATTTGTTTTCATATTGCTGAATCCCCCCCCCCCCCCCCCCCCCCCCACACACACACACACACACACAAATACACCCACACCCCCCTTGCAAACCAAAGAAAAAAACTGAACCGATCACAAATGCGAGATGTCTGTGAACCAAAGCGACTCATCAAATGCACATTGAGTTCCTGCACTGTTCTTTAATGTTTTTTGGTTTTTTTTGTCTTTATACTGTATGTATATTTCTGGATTTCTCATTTATATAGAAAAATCATGACAGCCCTTTTTTTTAAGTGTGTAAAAAATGTAAAATGATTAGGGTATGCGCTAAATAATAAGAGGGTGAGCTTATAAAGCACTGAGATTGTTTTTTTTAATTATGCTGTGTGTAGCACACCACTGCTAAAGCTACATGCTAATTAGTACGTATTAATAATTTTTTAGTTTTTGTACTTTCTATCATAATAAAATCAAACGCAACAAAAATATTTGCTGTGTGCTTCGTTATTTTACACATGATTTAAAAGCTTATATCAATTATGGAATTTACACAACTGTGTAAAAAGTGTTTGAATTTCATGATGTTTAAGCTCCTCTATTTGTAGAAACAGTAATATATTCCTTCCTGTAAGATGTTATGAATTCTTACACACTAATTCAATGTGATTAGTTGTTTGAGACAGTTTCCCAAATGTGTCTATTGTCACTCGTTTTATGGGCATTGTGATTGAACTGTGTTGCAATTTTTCAAAGTTATATGAGATTTTCTTCTCTCACTTGAAAAAAAAAATATGAAAGAATAAACAACCGTTTATTAACATTACAAACCATTTGATCTTGTATTTGTGTTTCACAGGAGTGGAAAAAATAAAATACTCACACTGTCACTACAATCTTGAGGTACTTTCGTGGATATTTTTTTCCCCAAGTATGTTAATTTTTAACACTCCATGTAATATACTTGTAACGTCACAAGTAACTACTGATTACATCCATCATGTCAATAAATATTTATTAATAGAAGAATTCCTGCTTCGTATCTACATTACTTTTCCATATATATAACATTCATACCATTTGATTAATATATTGGTGCTTTGAGTACTTTTACAAGTTATGGAGTACAATTTACAGTTAGTTTTATAAACTGACTCCCATGTGAAAACTATTAAACACACTAACAAGTTTCCCTTGTTCAGGATGAACAAACGTATTTTTCACACAGACGGCTCCATTCTCTAGGTTTTCAGTGGCTGTAAAATGTCTACAGGTTTTCTTTTTACGCGGACCTGTGTTGAAAGGACACAACTGGTTTCATTGTCGCTGACCGGAAAAAAGAAAAGGTCCATTCAAGCATTGGCCAAACAAGGAGTGGAGAAAGTGGCGGATCAGGTTCCTGTCACTGATAACAGGAAAATGCCCTCAAAAATGCATTCAGGGTTAAGAGTGGGATTTCAGGCTCGTAAATGCTGAAAAGGCCAGAGGTCAAAGGAGCTCTCGGAGGCGTTTTGACGACTGATTAACTCATCAGCAGCCGAGTTTCTACCTGGAGGGGGCGGAGCTTCAACAACACACAATGAAAACGACTCGGAATTGTAAAGTGTCTAAAGTTAAGCCTGATCAAATCATCAGTTGATCTCAGCATTACAGGTTAAACAACAATATGGCCACCGACTGTTACGGTATCACAATATTCCACTTCGGCTGCCCGGGGTCACTGAAGGTGCAACTTTTTGAAAATGCTTTCGAAACTCTTTTCTGCAACTTTTCTAAATGCTGCTACTACGCTCTATCACTATTTTAAATGTATTTTTATTTGCTTCATTTTAAATCCTTTCCTATTTTATCATCACTTGTATTTAAATGCATAAAATAAAATAAAAAGTCCTCACGAGAATAGATACACCAGATTCCTGAACAATTGACTAACATGAAGTAATGAAGTATAAATACTTTGTTCCTTGCTACTTTTTCATACTACAAAAGTGTCACAGTGTTGAATGCATCATGCAGCTGCAGACCGTAATATCTGATTCATTAGAAAGAATGAGGGAGGACGCTTCCAACGAACCCGGGAGCGGTTGTTTCCTCAGCGGGGTGGCTTCGTTGTAATTGTTGTGAAGAACTATTTTTTAAGAATAGGTGTGTACTTCAAAACATGTTGTGTAAACTGAAAAGTCAAGATATTTTATTGTAAATGACATCAGCAAATCTTCTTGGGGGGAATGCGTATTTCAAATCAGAATTGGGCTTCTTTAGAAATTCACAAACCAATATGAAGTGATTCACATGTTTAGTGTTGTTGGTCTAGCTCAAACCTGAATCAGAATGGGACTCAAGAGAAATGTATTAATCTCTGTAGGAAATTAATGTTGTGAATTCTCCAGTTTCCACCTAAAAACCATTTAGGAAAAAACAAGTCTATCAACTTGTTCCTCGACTATGAAAACAACTGGGAACACCTAAGTACGCCTAAGATAAAGTACTTCCTGGGAAATTTACTTCAAAAGTAAGTATGTACAATGAGTTTTACAAAATATAAAGTTTATTTATACGATACTCTGACAATTTAGTTCTCAAAACTGTGATAGACGTCATTGTTATTGTTCACGTCTGAGCCGCTGCATCCACACAAACACAGCATTACAGTAATTATGGGTGGTGTGTGTGTGTGTGTGTGTGTGTGTGTGTGTGTGTGTGTGTGTGTGTGTGTGTGTGTGTGTGTGTGTGTGTGTGTGTGTGTGTGTGGTAGCTCAGTTCCTTTCATAATTGCTGTCGGTAATCAAAGAACTTAATGCAGAAGTTTTGCTTCTTGCTTGACCCAAATATTTTTTTTTCCCTTCAGGTATCTATACTTCTACTCAGGTATTCGCTGCTCCGGCATGCATGTACTAGATATAATACTATGAGTGAAACCCCTATAGAAAGTATGAGGACAGTGACTCATTACTGCCACCTAATGCACTAAAGAGGCATTACTGGATTTGAACATGGTGTCCCTTTAACAGTAACGTCCTGTTCTGTGCTGTTACGTTTGTCTGTCATAATGACTGTGGTTATCTTGTAATGCATCGCTCGTCTCCTCACACGTGAACCGAGACGTCCCCCAGATAACATTGTGCCGCAACCTTTCCCAGTGCGAGACATCTGTCAGACACCAGTTGAAAAAAAAATCCCTCCGAGCTCTTCTAATTACGACTCTTTCGTCTGTTTCTGACATCCAGGAGAAAAGTAGGTCAAACAGACGACCTGGAATCTCTCGAACTTCAGCTTGGAGCTCGACCGTCGGCTTGTAATAGAACCGACCTGGAACTCACAGCTCATAACTTCACAGAAGAACGCTCGCGTTTTCACCGTTGTGCCTCCGGCTTTAATTCTTCATATCTCCCTTTTTTTTTTTTTTTTTTTTTTTGAAACTTCATAAATCTGACTCTCATGTCAACGCACATGTTTTTCATCAGCCGTCAGATGGAACATTTTTTTGCTCTCAGAGCCGTGACTTGGGCGCGGCCCTAAGAGAGAAGCCAAGTTCCTTGCTCCGTCTGTCTCGAATGTGCTGACGGGAGGCCCGACCCGGCCGTCACTCTCAGGTTTCATCATGTCGCTGTCACGGCACGCATTTCTTCACAGATCGTCATCGCCGAGAAATTCTTGGGTTCCTCCGCACAGATGTGTTTATTTCACCGTCACCGGGCTCCTCACTGGCCGCTTGGATGTGTTAGCTTCATAACTACCTGTGATGTAATGCCATCGATGTCACGGTGGCTGTCGACCTCAAACCGAGCGGGAATGTCTTACGGCTTCTTCTGATTGCCGCTCTAGATATGTCACGGAAGACTTTCATATGTGGCAGGTTGTCATGGAACCGTGAGGGAATGACTTCGCTATCAATCACCTCACGCTGTGGGTGAAGGAAGGTCGACGGTCCGCCATGTTTGTGGACTGTGGAAGGACGCCAGAGTACCTGAAGTAAACCGAAAAAGGGAGAACATGCAGTCACAGAAGTAAACGCCCTTCTACTTTTTAAAGATTTCTTCACAACAATTGCAATAAAGAAGTCTTTTCTAAGGAAACAACCGCTCCCATGTTGGTTGGAAATGTCCTCCGTCATTCTCATTCATGAATCAGATATTACGGTCTGCAGCTGAATGTCGCGTCAAATACTGTGTCACTTTTGAGGTGTGAAAAACTTGCAAGATATACAACTTCCTCATCTATATTGATCTACAATAAAAATCAGCGTCAAATCAAAGTCTACAATCAAGCAAAATTGCTTTTGACATTTCAAGTCACTTGCATTTTTGTTTCAGAAAGGTTTTGTGTCTACATGGAAACATTTTGCACAGAAAGCAGAAACAGAAAAAAACATGATGTGGTGTGTGATGAGGGCCACGAGTTGGCGCTGCTCGTTGTCATTGTGATGAAACCACAAACACATGAGCGCAGAGAACAGCACGCTGTAAACAACAATGTCAAGTGCACAGACAATCGTATGGACAGGCGATGATGTTGGATTGCTAATTACAGGTAATTCAACTCTAAAACACCAGAAAACATCTAAAAAAGTTCCAGAGTCATGACCTACTTCAGCTGTACACATGCGTAGTAGCAGCATTTGAGAAAAGTTGTGGATTAGTGGATCATTGTCATGATAATGTGAATGAGAATGTGTAAACAGAGCCTTATTCTAAACTTATCTATCAATACTTACTCATCCATAATCTTGAATGACACATTTTCCTTCATTTAGAGTCACTAATTATTCCCATTATTCCCTGGTGACCACGAGATTGTGATGAACTGTCGTCGTTTCACACCCTGAAATCGTGAAGGAAAAAAAAAAAAAAAGAAAAACTCAAGACATTTGAATTGTATGTTTTATTGGAGACTTGAGACGATGAATGCGACGTGGATGTTACAAAACTGTATCAAGGACAAGAGCGGACGTCATGACTGAGACTGGCAAAGCAAAGGCTACAACACTCGCATATCTTCGTGTTTCTAACGCCGCTCGTGGTCTTTGTCGGAACAAGCCGTATTTATATGCAGCATAAGTTTGGTTAAACGCCTATGGTTCTTTATTTAGTTGCATCTCTAGCTCACAGCCGATGATTCCGTTGCACGTGTCCAACGGCAGTTCTTCTGGCTCCGTGTCGGCGTTTTCCGCCATCAGTGGCGAACGCCGTGGCGAATGTCTTCCTCGTCCTCCATTTCGTCTTCCTCGTACTCGCCCATCTCGTCGGCGGTGGCGTCCTGGTACTGCTGGTACTCGGACACCAGGTCGTTCATGTTGCTCTCGGCCTCGGTGAACTCCATCTCGTCCATCCCCTCCCCGGTGTACCAGTGGAGGAAGGCCTTGCGTCGGAACATGGCGGTGAACTGCTCGGAGATCCTCCTGAACAGCTCCTGGATGGCCGTGCTGTTGCCGATGAAGGTGGCGGACATCTTGAGGCCGCGGGGCGGGATGTCGCAGACGGCGGTCTTCACGTTGTTGGGGATCCACTCCACGAAATAGCTGCTGTTCTTGTTCTGCACGCTCAGCATCTGCTCGTCCACCTCCTTCATCGACATGCGCCCACGGAAGATGGCCGCCACGGTGAGGTAGCGGCCGTGTCGGGGGTCGCACGCCGCCATCATGTTCTTGGCATCGAACATTTGCTGCGTGAGCTCGGGCACGGAGAGAGCGCGGTACTGCTGGCTCCCCCTGCTGGTGAGAGGCGCGAAGCCCGGCATGAAGAAGTGCAGGCGGGGGAAGGGCACCATGTTGACGGCGAGCTTACGGAGGTCGGCGTTGAGCTGCCCGGGGAAACGGAGGCAGGTGGTGACGCCGCTCATGGTGGCCGACACCAGGTGGTTGAGGTCTCCGTAGGTGGGCGTGGTCAGCTTGAGGGTGCGGAAGCAGATGTCGTACAGCGCCTCATTGTCAATGCTGAAGGTCTCGTCCGTGTTCTCCACCAGCTGGTGGACGGACAGGGTGGCGTTGTAGGGCTCCACCACTGTGTCGGACACCTTCGGGGAGGGCATGACGCTGAAGGTGTTCATGATGCGGTCGGGGTACTCCTCGCGGATTTTGCTGATGAGGAGCGTGCCCATGCCGGAACCGGTGCCTCCGCCCAGCGAGTGGGTGAGCTGGAAGCCCTGCAGGCAGTCGCAGTTCTCGGCCTCCTTCCTCACCACGTCCAGCACCGAGTCCACCAGCTCAGCTCCTTCAGTGTAGTGACCCTTGGCCCAGTTGTTCCCGGCGCCACTTTGACCTGCCAGATGCAACATTGAAAATAGATATCATGTTGAACAAAGTTTCTAACACACAATAGATCAAACATAGATCAAAAACTTGCCAAAACCTTAAACCGAGATAAATGTTAGACTAAAAATAGGTCAAAAACCTGTCAAAAACTAGTCCAAACACAGATAAACCCCCAGCCCCACCCCCACCCACCCAGAAACTAAACTAAATATAGTTTAAAAAATTTTTTTTAATTCAGACAAAGAAAAAAAAAAAACAACCTGAAACTAAACTAAACATTTATCAAAAATCAGGGAAAATAAATCCTGTAAGAAATGTATCCAAATCCAGAACAACCAGTATCAATGCACTCCGACTCTGAAGCATTTGGCCTCTAACCAAGTACATCTCTACATTTAATTTGGTTTAAGAAACAAAAGTAAATCATTTGTGATGAATAAGCTATTTGTTAAACCTATTGCCATCCCCTGGTCTCCTCCTTTTTTTTTTCCAGCACTGCAGCAATTACTCCCAGTGGATTGTCATTTTTTTCTGCTGAGTCATTACATGAGCTGCCCGAGCCTGACATGTCGCTGCCCCTCGAGCTGTACATGGCACCACCGGGGGGGGGGGGGGGGGGGGGGGGGGTGGGATTCTGCAGAAGCCTGAGCTGTCAGGTGAAAAACGATGACACGTTCACACAACGCCACAGTAGCTGACGCGGCGTCGACTCACCAAAGACAAAGTTGTCCGGCCTGAAGAGTTGGCCGAACGGGCCGGAGCGCACCGAGTCCATGGTCCCCGGCTCCAGGTCCACCAGGACGGCACGAGGGACAAATTTGCTGCCTTAGGACGGGAGGGCGGGCAGGCAGGGATAGAGAGAGGCAGTAGATGGGAAAAGGGGAGTATAATACTCACTATTATCTCACTACCCATGATGTCATTTATCTGACATCATGGCTCATATCCCGACATGAGTATGCACTCATACTTACTGTTTTTGTGCATACAGTATCAATTTCCTGCTATATTTGTTTCTCATAACTACAGTGAACTCCACCCTTCATCAAGCCAAAGTGCTGCAGCGTGCTGTGCTGCAAGAGGGTGCTGAGCTCAGCAGAATCCAACCAAAACGCATTCCCTCTGTACATGCATTGTCTCTTTCATTTCATTTAGAGTCAGAAAGCGACTCGCTTCTGTATAAGCATAAATATGCCAGTTTCTTTTTTTTTTTCATTTGAACTGGATGAGTTAAGAGTTAAATCCACATGCAGTCGTGACCCATTAAGGGACTGATGCCAACATGCAACATGGAAACAAAGGATCAATGACGCCTGCTGCTCGGGGGCTATGACGGTGTTGTGAGAGCAACGGCAGCCGTCCTTTGTCGGGTTCGCATGCTCGCCGGAACAGCTGACGAATGTTTGCTAAGAAAACATGGATTAAATGTTACATCCTCAAAGAATCAGTCTAAACTCTGGCTTTCATAGTCGACTTAAGCTTCATTCGTCGTGTCAAAGTGGATGATGCGAGTGGAACGACCTTCAAGATGTCACAAAACATTAAACTCAGCGGGGCACAGAGCTCATGTCGGATATACAGAGAATGTAGATACCTGTGCTCCCTACAGGGAGGGAGAGGGAGAGAGAAGAAGGGAGAGAGAGGGAGACAGAGAGAGAGACAGAGAGAGAGAGACAGAGAGAGATTTTTTTTAGCAGATTACCCCGCCTCTACACAGAGTGGGACCTACTTTCCCCCACCCTGCAGCTAAACCAGGACTGTGTGGCAGTACGGCCATGCAAGCAAAGGAAACTTCATATGGGATTCGTATGCAAACATGTCATTTACTAATATAAAAGTCGATTTTCCTCTTAAATGTTCTACTTTACCTGACGCCTCATTGTAGTAGACGTTTATCCTCTCCAGCTGCAGGTCACTGTCACCTTGGTAGCTGCCGGTGGGGTCGATGCCATGCTCATCACTGATCACCTCCCAGAACTAAAACGAGGACAAACGAGTGACTTTCACGTCACCGGGGATTCGGAATTTTTAAGAAAAAAACTCAAACGAAACATTTTGAGGTGCGTGCAGGTCACACGGTGGCAGCGCATGCAGCTGTCCGGAGCCACCCGACTGAACCGCACCCTGCACCTCTGGCAAGCTTTCAGAATCAGCAGCACTTTTCTTTTCTTTAAAAAAAAATCTAAAACACCTTTATTCACAAAACAGGTTTAATTCACTCTATTCTGGGGTTGATGTGACACACGTAGCAAGTGACGAGTTTCATCCCCCCTGCAGACACGAGATGACCTTCATACCTTCGCTCCGATCTGATTCCCGCACTGTCCGGCCTGGAGGTGAACGATTTCCCTCATGGTGATGCTGCGGATGCGGGCAGGAGAGCGTCCTTTGTCAGCTTCCACTCTTCGGGGGTCTCTGGTACTCAGAACCTCCGGAGCAGCGAGAGGAAGGTAGGGAGGGAGAGAGGAGGAGGAGGAGGAGGAGGAGGAGGGGCAGCAACGCGGAGAGATGGAACTCGTGACGTCGCATGCATCCTCAGCATCTCTGTCAGCCAATCAGAGAGCAGCAGTTTGATGCAGTGGAGCAGGGGATGGTGCCGCATCATCCTCCTCTTCGTCCTCCTCCTCCTCCTCCTCCTCCTCCTCCTCCTCCCCCCCCCTGTTGGCATCAGTCTGTCCCATGCAGGGGAACAAATAAAAACCTTTTATTCCTGCTGGATAGGGGTGCTATTTGTTTTTATGTTCATCTTTTAAATAAATAATTGTTCGGAAATGCCAGGAAATGTCACATGTTGTCAGTATGAGATATGCAGAGTGCTGATTCAGTGTGCAGGAGTGACATGACGGGACAGTCGATGGGCCATTTGGACATTTTAAGCAGTGCGATTATTCGTCTACGGCTCATATTGATTGGAGTTTATTTCAGCTGATTCAATGTTAAAAAAAAACAGAAAACGAACAACAGAGCAGGATACACCCAAGATGGGAGCAAAGAAATCGCACACTCATTGTCTTTCAAACTGCATATATAAGACTATAGCAGCTTTGTTTGATCCACAATCAAATTAAAATAATAAAAAATGGTTACCCATCTCATAAGTGAGCTTTGTGATCAATATTTTTCAAGTTAAACTTAATATTTTCTGTGATTAAGGTGCTTTACTCTCTCTCGTGCTGTTTAAAACATGCAGCATGTCTCTAAAACATCTTCCTGCTGTTCTGAATTTCCATTTTAAAAGATGCAGAAATACATTTTGATAAAATCAAATTTGTATTTTTAGGCCGGCAATAAACAGCAGGACAGTAAGTAAGTTAAAAAAAAAAAAAAAAAAAAAACATACAATAACAAACCCTTCACCTTCCAAAATGAGTTTTGGAAACTTAAGTATGAACTGGCAGTGATACAAACTATAAGAAAATTATTTTTGCAAATTTCTTTCAAAAAGTTTTCAGTTCACGCTGCAACGTTTTCAAAACAATATATTTAGCATGTCGAGTCACCGGGTTACCGTCGCCAACTAAAGGTGGAACCAAGGTTATGTTTTTGTCCGTGTGTATTTATATATGTATGTAACCACCTTTTTGCAAAAAAATATAGACGTGAATTGCATGACTTTTTCAGCTATAAAACTACAAAGTTCCAGGAGAATATGGACTGGAAGTCCAGACACTCTAGAGGCCGCCATTGTCATTATTCCACACACGCGTTTACAGAAAAAACTATTTACGAGGGCTGAGGTACACATGCACAGTCGCAGCACTTCAGAGAAGATGCTTTTTCCACTGTTTCCATGGAGACGGCGTTGGGAGTGTTTTCGAAATGTTCCACCTAAGAAGCCTTTTTTTTTTTTTAAGTTGCATTTTGAGTGTCCCTGAGAAACATTGTTGTGTAAATAGACACCCAAAATGATGCAACTATGGATTTCTGGTTTCATATGACAACTTAAAAGGGGATTTACCAAGCTCATTGTCTAACTCTGATCCACATTCAAATATTCCAACAAACAGGAGCCACTTCCTGAGTCATTGTTCCAAGGGGTGGGGGTGGAGGGGTTGCAGCTGCACCTTTCCTGAGCAGCAATCTGTGGATGTCCGGGGAAACCAGCAGCAGGGACAATATGTAGAATTTAATAGGATAAATGTCTCAAGGGATCAATAAAGATTAACCACACAGTCATGAACTGGGTTGATCAATAAATAGTGGTTTATTTTAACAACAGGTATGGCTTATGTACAAGTGCATTACGTCTGTTAAAACAAAATGAAACACTTGGAACTTATAAATGGTACAATCCATGTTTTTTTTTTTTTTTCCTTTTTCTTTACATTCATTCAAATCTCCCTTCGGAGAGATTTTTAAGTCGCACAACTGATAGAAGCAAAACCTGAAATGTATAACTGGGGACTTCATGTGTTCGAAGCCCGTCCGCCCTCGGCCGATCTCCGATCCTTCATCTTATTGAAACGGGGGGCGTTTTCACACATTTTTTATTATTTACAAAAAAAGAAAAAAAAGAAAAAAGAAAGGCAAAACGCATCCTGCACTCAAACGTGTGTCCGCCTGCCCCGTCGATGGTGCTGGCCATTGCTTTGGATGGCTTTCACAAAGTCAAACCCAACTTAAACAGGATGTGTTCACTTCCCATCGTCGCCGCCGACCAGCTGCCTGGGAGAGAATGGAAGCCACTGATCTCAGAGAAGACACTCTTTGTTTTGTGCTGTTTTGTTGACTGTTCACTGGTGTTGCGTGGGACGACGATGTTTTGTTGATTTGATTTCTGCAGGACACACACACATATGCACAGATGGAGACAAACAACACACACTCTGACCACTGCAGTCGACTTGCCCTCGACTCCACCTGCCAACATCATCTCAGAATCACCATTTTCCAAAAAGTAGACGAAACGTGAATCAATTGGAAATGTTAAATGTAACTGTTTTCGGTATTATTTATGACCCACACTATTTTCCCTTTTCGCGGCCTGAAACTGTCAGAATACCAAACTCGTGATTGCAAACCATTGTGCTTTGAGGCGTAGCAGCGCAGCCGCACATATGTTGGACTTTAGATGATTGAAGAAATACTTTCAAGAAGTCGGAGGAAAAACAAGCAACTGAAGACGAGTACAAACTTATGAAACAGAAATAGATGAAAAGCCAAAAAAGTAGAAAAATTATTGAACGTAGTTAAAGCAATGGAGGAAAATTAATAAATTTGATCATTTTGAAAAAAGTGAATTAAAAAATGGGTAAATAATCCCCCAAAATTAAAAAATTATATTGATAAAACATTTGAAAAAGACATTTGAAAAAGAGTCCATTTAAAGAAAAACTAAGAGAACATAGTTAATTATTAAATTATAAAACAAATAAGAAAAGAGGATCATAAATTTTTTTTTAAACAGGATCCAATTAAGAAAAGAATAGATTAAAAAGTAAATGAAAAATAGTTTTACATTAGAGCTGCATGCAGAAGTGAACTGCCCCAGCTGGGATTATTCAATCATTTAAATCCAACAGATGTGCAGCCAGTAATCAGCGCACACAGCCGAGTTTGAGGAAGTTTGTAGATTGAAGTACCTGTGAGGGTCACAATAAATCGAAACCCCCAAAATCTGATAAACTGTGCAAACTTTGTCACATCTGAAACCACTAGACACCCCTCACTCCGTTCTACAGTACAGTGTAATTATTATTCATAAGTAGGATTATTATCATCAGTAGGATTGTTGTAAACAGCGGAATATCCCAAATCACATTTTTTTTATACGCCTCCTTCGAAGCATTGAAGTCAAGTTACTCACTTTCAAGTATAAGAGTCTTCACAGAGGAACCCCAGCTTTAGAAGAAAACCTTTTAAAGGGGTCGTATTATGCAGCTTTTCCAATACTTTCACAACGGTCTTATTGGTCCGAAATTCTAAGTTTATTTCCCCAAATCCAGCTTTTCCTTGATTTCCCTCCATTTGAATATTGGATCATTGGAGCTGCATTCAGAATCTGCTGTGTCTGTGTGAGCTGGACTGGCTCCGCCCCCACATGCCCATCTATAGGAAGAGGAGGAAGTACTTCCTCTCGTGGTGCCATGTGCCAGAGCAGAGCTGTCTGATTGTGGGAGGAGTCAAAGGGAGCCTACCTTGATTGGGATTGGCTAAACCCCCAATGACACTATATAGGGTTTGATTTCTGATTTGAGCAACACTTTTCTTTTTTTTTTAATGAAACAAGCCAGGGAGAGAGACGACAGATTTTCTTCACTTCAGGTCAGTCCAGGCATAGGGACGAATATTAAAGTTGGAAAACCATTAGAAAGTGAATTTTGTACAATATGACCCTTTTAACTAGTTGTATTATTTAAGGTTCCTCCAAATCAGAGGGCTTCAAAGTGTGACAGGACGAACCTTGCCTCAACGAGGGGAATTCCATCCAACACGTCCATGCCTCGTAACCCCTAAGCCAAACCCTAAACCCAATGCCTAACCTTTGCGCCCCGAAGCACAACTCCAACCCAGACCTCAAAGATTAAACCTAAACCTTAACCTAATCCCAAACTCTAAAGCTAACCCTAACAAAAGCCCCCGAACCTAACTGGAGACCCGTTACATTGTCCCAAAAGTCATGCTAGGAAAAGGCGTCCCCCCCCGGAACCCCCTGAAGATCTGCGTCGCCCCTTAGAGGCGGCCCACTGCACACTTTGAAAGCCACTTCTTTATCTAGAAATGTGACCTGTTTGTTGTATCAAGTATTGTCATTATTATTTTTTATTTTTTTTATTTTTTTTAAATGAATGTAGATGTAGCGGTATAACAATTTGGGGGGAAAAAATATTAGCGATGTTGCGACGTTGGCGATCACATCAGACGGTTTTGTTTTTATTTTACTCGTTTTGTTTGTTTCTGTTGTCACGTTCACAATAAACGTCATGCTTCATCCCCACGGCGAGAAAAAAAAGTGGCACCACACCGAGGTGACACGAATACTGTAAGAATTAAGTCTAGCTCTGTACAATTAAGGGCACGCCATGGGAGAATATTCCAAAATAATACTTTGATTTTTAAAAATTAGGTTTAAAAAAAAAAAAAAGAAAAAGAAAAAGAATCAAGCTCAACATCTAATTATCCATTTACTTACATCATCACATTCACAAAACAGAAGAAAGCGTTCGCTTACCATCAATTTCATTGGCTGAAACAACTGGAAAAATAAAGGTTTCTCGTCAGACCGACAAAATGCGGGTCATTGTTTTTCATGAATACATCACTGCTCGCAACCACGTGTTGACAAAAGCGATTCATTTTTTACTTTCAGTCAGATTTTCCCCAAATTTGGAAAATTATCCGATTCAATCGGCATACAGGCTTATGGCAGGGGGCAGCACTGAGCAGTATTCCCGCAACACTGCACTGCTAGTTCTGCTTCTTTTTTTCTTTTTTGGCACTATGAATACATTAAATTTTGGTCAGGGTAGAATTTTGGCATTTTATTTAGAGGAATAACTCAAATTTGGATGGCTTCTTTCAGATTTCGTGTTCGCACAAAGTAATCCGACACACAAATTCATTATATTGACATTAAACTGGAGCGAAAGTACTAGTCATTTTCCTAGTCTTTGTTTTTTCTTCTTCTTCATACTCGCATCTTTTCCACCAGTGCTGATGACACATCTCAGTGGTTGTGGATAACATGTGGAGTCTCTTCAGAAACAGTGGTTTTCCTCCCGTTCATTTACGTCAGAGTAAGTTTATACGCTGGTGATTTCCAGTGGCATTCACGAAAGAGCAGAAGTTCCTGTCACATTGTCAACAAACCAGCCTGTGGTCTCATTTTTATTGGCTGAATGCACAAGGAGGGTCATGGAGTGGGGGCGGGGGTGGGGGAGGGGGGGTTATTGAGAAACATTCAGCAGCTCTGTAACACACATCCACTTGACTCCAGGTTGGATCAGCCTTCTTTAAGCTCCTGAAGTCCAAGTATAACTCTCCTTGCACCCCCCCCCCCCCACCGGTTCCATCTCCGGCCTCGCTCGTGCCGGGTGGGTCTGCGTCTGGGTGCAACACTTAAAGCTTCTTTCTCGGGGTGGCGGCGCCGGATCATGACGGCGCCGCCGCGCCGCTTTCTGTGCTGGCGCTGTCTCTGTCGTCCTCGAATGGGAGGACGCCGGAGTCTATGGGGGAGGACACGGTGGTGCAGTCCAGCAGAGGGGATGGAGTCGCCTCTGCGGAGCCAGAATCGGCGCAGGGCGTTGGTGCCAGGGGGGCCGCCGGATCTGGTAAAACGTCCGTGACAGTCAGGGTGGTTGTTTCCGGGGTGGAGCTATGAGCAATGTCTGTGATGGGGACAATAGTAGAGGGTGGGGCAGTAGAGGAGTCCTCCATTGGTGGAGGTGGTGTTGGTGAAGGTGAAATGGGGGTGGGGCCAGGGGGGCCACAGGGATCTGAGGACGCGCCGTTCAGATCCAACCGAGGCTGTTGGGAGTCTGTGATGGGAGTAGATGAGGGTTCATCTAGGTTTTCTAACTGAATATGAATGTCAGAGTGTGGGGGAGGAGAAGGAGGAGGAGGAGGGGGAGGAGGGGGCTGGGTGGGGGGGTTCAAGTCCGTCACGGGAACGGGAGAAGGGGGAGGCTGGGTTGGGGGGTCCGAGTCCATAATGGGAACAGGTGAAGGGGGAGGCTGGGTGTGGGGTTCAGAGTCTGTCATGGGAACAGGAGAAGGGGGAGGCTGGGTGGGGGGGTCCGAGTCCGTCACGGGAACAGGGGAAGGGGGAGGCTGGGTGGGGGGGTCCGAGTCCATAATGGGAACAGGAGAAGGGGGAGGCTTAGTGGGGGGGTCCGAGTCCGTCACGGGAACAGGAGAAGGGGGAGGCTGGTTGGGGAGGTCCGAGTCCGTCACGGGAACAGGAGAAGGGGGAGGCTGGGTGGGGGGGTCCGAGTCCGTCACGGGAAGAGGAGAGGGCGCGGGGGACGGAGGGGGGCTCCCATGCTCAGATGGAGTAGGAGAGTCGTGCAACGGACCGGGAGGATCGACGTCTTCGCCCAGCGGGTTCGGAGACTCCAACGTGGAAGTGGGCGGGGGCTCGATGATGGGCGTGGTGCAGATTAATAACGAGGCGGGTATAGTCTGAGGGGCGGGGGGAGGGGAAGGCGCACTGGCGTCTCTTGCAGGAGAGGCAGTGGCCTGGTTCAGCTCAGGGAGGTTGGAGGCCGCCAGTGGTTGGATGGACTCCAGGACGATGGCCGGTGGCCCCTCTGCATCGGCCAGCAGCGGGTCCATGGCGGTCGGCGCTTTGTGCAGGGGAGTTGAAGACAGGAGATGCTCTTTGCTGGCATGTATGACGCCGTCTCTGTCCGGCGGCGGCGGCAGCGCGGACGGAGACCCGGCCGAGCGGCCGTTGGGGTCTTTGGACTCCAGCTTGCTTGCCTGCATCTCCATGAAAGTCAGGCCCGACACGTCTCCGACCGACGGCGCGGTCAGATCCACGGCCGAGGAGGCGGTGGAGTCCATGGTGGACACGGCGGTGGCCGCTGCCTCGTGGAGCGGCGTGTCGTGCACCCTGGTGTAGTCCCTGCTGCTCTCTGACTGCGGCAGCAGGAGGCGCTGCTCTCCGGGTTTCCTCGGGGGGAGCAGGGGCTGCCGGGTGTAGCTCTCCCCGTCGGCCAGCGTCTCGGGGAGCGGCTGGTAGCGCGTCTCCGGCAGCAGGAGGATGCAGATGATGCAAATGAGCGTGCAGCAGGCGAAGATGACGTGGTGGAGGAAGTAGCCCTTCTGATTGTGGAGCTCCATGATGGGCGCGGTCAGCATGCCGAAACCAGCGCTGGCCAGGACCAGGCCCAAACCGCCCCCCCTGTGGGCACACAGCATAGAATTACCCTGTAGGACCTGAAACATTTCCTATTTTTTTCCATTTTACACTGAATAATCCTCATTTAGATCTCAGAGACCCTCTGTCATTTCTGTCTCTTTGTTCGGAAACAGCAGAGAGCTGCAGTGCCACACACACACACACATACTCATAGATGCACAGCCTCCTCGACATGCACTTCACCCTCCCCAGCCACCAGATGGAGCCCTTTAAACATCATCCCGCATAGCAGCGCCCTTTCAATAACCCCACAGGATGAGCATCAAGCGCTGTGTCATAGGCTGTCGAACGGGGGCGGCTGATTTTCACAAGACGTGGATTGCGTCTGACACCAGACTGACTGTTTCCAGCAGGCCAATAAATGCACACAGGCGGGGAAAAAAACGCATACGATTCTTTATACATTACCTCACCATGGTGGCACTCAGTCTGCTTTTTAAAAATTATTATTATTACCTGATGACAGTGGGCGTGATCTCCGCGCAGAAGAAGATGCTCAGGTTGCTGACCGCGTGGGAGGAGAACATACCGATGATGGAGAAGGCGATAGAGAAGTTCTTTTTCAGTGTGTCTGAGCTATCTGCAGATGAGACGAGAGACATGGGAGAAAAGTAAATGTAGATAAAGCAATCAAACTATATTATATTTTAGATTATTGACATTGGGTCAAAAGTAGATGTTTAAGATCCCTGCTGAGAGGGTAAAAGCTGGTTCTGTGAATATCATCCAGCAGATGCATAAAACCCAAACTCTTGGGGAAAGTGGGCGTGACCACCCATGTTTGGCTTCATCCCAGACCACAGAGGGGGTCTGCAGTCTTTTAGAGCTAATCTGTGGGGTCTCCAGGGAGAAAACCACTGATTTAAAGCACGAGGAATTAAAAAAAAAGAAAAGAAAAGAAATCGTTTGTGTATTTTTGCAGAAACTGCAGTGTGGAAATGAACCTCATTGACCACATGAAACCAGACAGATTAATTTCAGAGTGAAATCGCATCAGCACAGTAATTGTGTCTGTTGTTATTGAAACTTATTGGCAGCTGTGGGTCGTCTGAGGTCGTTTGCGGGATTATCGGAATGGCTTTCTCAATGTGAAAACCTCATGCTAAGAGTGCAAATAAAGTGGGTCAAAAACGTTCTGGCTCCTGGTCTTCAATGTTTTTTTTGATGAGGTAGATGGAAAGAGGCTTTCAAACAAAAAGCCCATTTAGTCTGCTGATGTTTTTTTTTTTTTTTTTAAATGAATAAGACATGTTGAAGATGGCATCGAGAGGATCGGAGATGAGCGTGGGCTTCCCACTGGGTGATTAGAGAGCCGGGAGTAGAAAGAAAGAAGACTGACAAACAGAGAGGGGGAGAGAGAGAGGGAGGGAAGTGGAGGGTTCGCAGCTCAGTAACAAAGAGCCTCGCCCTGTTCAACACAGAGGAGATAAATAAGTGAGAAGCTTGATGTAATTACATCCAGGACTTCATTACAGGTCTCCGCAGGGCTTTTTACACACAGTTTCTGAAACCTCATCAAGATACTGATGAGAAGAGCAGGAGAAAAAGCAAGAAGGAACCGTGTGTGATCCTTTTCATCTCGGCCGGAACAGCGAAAATATAGTCGTCCCGATCTATTCCGTCCTGCAGATCGAATCACTGCTGAGAGACCAACAAACTTTTTCCAGTCAATAGAGGAATAAATTAAGCTCTTACCTATATTCAGCTGGTCACTGTACTTCCCCAGCACTGGAAATAAAGAGATGCACACAGTGAGAATCACTCACAAACACGAGATAAATAGTAATATAAAAATGAGTGCATGTGACTGGACAATCGTTTGAGTTCAGCCCACATTCATTTCCCTTCAATGCGAGTTGGGTTGAAATGGTCAAATTAAAGCAAGGCAACATATGAATGATGAGAAAATAAATTAATAAATAATAATTTCCCCTCAAGTTGTCGAAAATGTTGACTTTTATACTTGACTGATCGAAAGTTCACACTGGGGTCCAATGTAATGACTAATACAGGGATGTAAAGATTGACTTTCGCTTTGTTTCAAGATCCAAACATAGAACTTATCAAAGCAACCGACAGCGAACAAATCAGCTATACGGTGTAATGTGGTTTTTGGCCGCTGGGTACATGCCTAGCGCCGCTGGCACAGAGCGACACCATCAAAGGGAAGAAGACCATATAACCTCGGTGTGTTTGCCGTGTGGTTAAACATTAAGTGGAGCTCATTTGTGACCAACTGAACTGGCTTGTACTGCGGTGATCATCTGCTACACATTGACTAAAAACCTGTGTTAAAAAAAAAAAAACCTTCACATACAAGATATGTTTCCACTTTAGGGTCGCTGCAGCTCACTGGTTATCACCAAAGCGGAACGTCTGCAGATGTTTAAGAAGCCCTGCTGGTATGAGCCACCATGACGCGGCTCTTCCCGAGTGCCCATCAAAAAAAAAAAACCAGACAAAGCTAAATGGAATCCAGCCGTCATCAGCGTTACTATTGTTGTTGCACACCTGCGCTGCAGTAATCATATTCCATCTACAGAATATAATGAGGCTTCCACTGTGACTACAGAGTCGCCTGGGGTTGGCATTTCTGCCTTTTTTTTATTGCATGGAATTAAATAAAAGTTTAATATACAACTAGACATTTTATTTCGCATCATAAAATACAGTTTCGGCATTTATGAGTATTCAGGCTTCGTGACTCAAATCTTAGAGGACTCTGAAGATTTCAATGTTTGATTGACATTCTCAACAGGGTGAGGTCACATGGTGTGGATGGGGGCGGGGCATAGTCATTTAAGAGGATGACTCAGCAGTATTTTTTCCATACAGCCATTGTGCATTATTACAACTTGACATTGTGTTTTATCAATTTTACAAAAAGCTTCTGATACCATATCGTCTATTTGAAAAGAAATGTCATTTTGAAAAAGAAGTTGCTCCTCAGTGATCATCTGTGCCGTTTCCCAACTGTTGCATTCGGAAATTTTTTATTGGACCAATAAATCCATTTTCACAACTTGTAGGTAACGCTGTGTGCACATCACAAACAAGCCAACCTGACATCATGGGATTGAGTCAATGATTGAATCACATCATAGACCAGCACATGAGTCTGATCTCTTTATTCAGTGTTCTTGTAAATTACCTCTTACCTTTTGTAAATGATTGTAAGTACTCAATTCAACGAGATTAGCGGTGGTAAACAATGGAAATGTTGCCATTGTGGGGCAAATGAAGGATCATCTTATCTGAAACACAGATTCTAAACGAGTACAAAGTGGAAACATCTCACATGAGCTGCAGGTTTGGTGTTACTTGACTCAAGTCAGTACAATTGATTCTTTTTTCTGCTCGTAACGTCAACTTTGAGGTTGTTGCCTCTTTCCACAGTCAGTGGTCATAATGTTATGGCTGATTGCTGATCCAAACAAGACAACTACTTGTTCTCCACAGGGGAAAGTCGTCCTAATGTTGATTGTCGATTGGTCTTAATGTGACGCAAAAAAAAAAAAACCCCAACCCTCAAACTACTATGGCGTCGCCTCAAAGGAAAGTGTAGAAAGCGTGAGAATGCGTGTCGACTCACAGTTGAGCAGACCCAGCTGCAGCAGCGACGCCAGAGCGGTGATGATCATGAACATGAGAAGGCCGCCGCGCCGACCCATCACCCCGACCGCCGGGCACAGCGCGATGCACGACGCCACCGCGATGCCCGCCATGGTGTAGTAGTCGGCATAGAAGTTGTGAAACATGGTGGTTTCCTGCACGTCGTGGTCCATCATGCTGCGGGCGAAGCAGTGGTGGATCCCGTATCCCGTCAGCCTGAGGCAGAGAGCAAAAAGGGAGAGGAAACGCTGTGAGCCTAAAAACGTGTGGAAAGATGACGTCTGCTGTGTGCGTCGCTGGATTGCACTCCGGTATCCGAAATGGGACGGTTTCACACGCATGTTGTATTGATAGTATTTTATGAGATATGGTACCTTCATACGTCATCAAAAACATCTTTAAAGAGTCCTACCATGAGTCTGTTTCTTATGATTTAAGTTGGTAAAACAATCTGCCGTCTGTCACTTCAGTGTTAAGCAGAACTGTTGACTTGTGGTTTGGTTTGTTGTGTATACGTTTGGTACTTTGTTGGATTTTACCATCCAATAATGATATGGGAATGCTTGTACACGCTATTATAACTATGGTGCGATCCTTTGATTGGACCATGCTGAAGTTGGCAAAAGCTTTTTCTTGGTTATCCCCCCCCCCACAAAAAAGTAATAAATCGCTATTTTTCCCCACATTGTCAGCCTATGTACAAAAGAAGACACCCGCATTACACTTTAGAATTGTGTTAAGATGAAATCTAAAATATATTTTCCCATTCCCTGTGAAGTCACCTGGCAGCCACCAGAAAACTTAACTGAATCATGGAGGAAACTCAATGCTAAGTAACTGCATTACTACATTTACTATGACATACCGCACATTAACCTGTTTTTCTATAGCTTCAGGCTAATGATATCTTATAGTCTTTCATCACATTACCCAACTCGCAAGGTTGAACTGTTGGGGAGAAAATTTCTCTTTTTTTTTTTTTTAAACTCAGTTAAGATTTACTACAGGTACATGACAGAGAATTACTGTGCATTTAGATTCAGAGGTGGCCTGTGGAAAAAAAACTAGAAACACCACATCTATTACTGCTGCCACTTTTCACAATGTTGGCTAAAAGCAATATAAAGGAAACCAGAAGGAAGCATCAAATACAAAGCAGGCCAAAGAAGTCTGGACTTCAGCCATAATATTACAACCACCTGCTTAATATTGTTAAAGGGATCATATTATGCACTTTCTAATGGTTTTCCAGCGGTAATAATCATCCCCATACCGATGAATGATGCCCCAGAAGTGACGGAAGTCTGTCCTCTCTCTCCCAGGCTTGTTTCAGTTTTTAAAAAGTGTGTTGCTCCAACAAGAAAGCAAACCCTATTTAGTTTCATCAAGGGTTCAGCCAATCCCAATCAAGGTAGGCCCTCCCTTTAACTCCTCCCACAGCTCTGGTCTGGCACATGGCACCACTAGAGGAACTACTTCCTCCTCTTCCCAAGATGGACACGTGTGGGCGGAGCCAGTCCAGCTCACACAGACGCAGCAGATTCTGAATTCAGCTCCTACGATCCAATATTCAAATGACTGGAAAAGCAGGATTTGGGGCAATAAACTTTAAATACAATGTTCTTGGACCACCAAGACCCATGTGAAAATGTTGAAACGCTGGATAATACTACCCTCTTAAGGTCCAACTTTCCAAACCATGGATGCACGGACTCTTATCAGAGGTCTGATTTTGTTCTGTGGCGCCATAATATCAGCAGCACGACATGCTCCAAGTCTGTCAACTTGACATTTTAGGGCTTAGCTGAACGTGACCCAGCCCGCATTTTGCGCCTTCTTTGAACCACAGAGCAGAAACAATGGAAAAAGAAAGACGTTTGGAGATGCTCTCACACAGTCTCGGTTGAATCCTTGCACTCAAATTTCAAGATCAACTCTGAGGACTGATTCTTCACATGGTGTATCCCGTCAACGAACAGGAACCGTGCTCAGTGTGTAAAACACAAAAACAAAGACTGACATTCATACTAATAGCGCATGAGCAGCCATGCAAGGCGCTCGCCCTTGAACGGGAGCAATTTAAGGTTAACTGCCTTGCCCAAGGACACGTTGGCACATTGACAGGTGTAAACTGGGATCAAGCCTATCTCCAACCTTGGGACTGAAGGACAAACCCCGAAGGGTTTTCACGAGGAGAGAGGACAAACACCGGGATGACGCCGCGCACGCCAAGCAGAATGAGAATGACAAACCGTTCATCATATATTAATGCCGCCTTCCTCCCATCCGCTCATTCCCAAAAATGCTGCGGCACGCGTGTAAACACGCGCTCATAGACACAAAGGCACACACCCCGACAAACACAGAAAAATACAAGCAAACACTCGCATCCTCCCTGCTGGTTGTCTAATGTTTCATAAGGACAAAGCTCATGTAAAATTTATGCCGACTCGGGGAGTGAGGGACACCATGCACTGAGGCAGCGGTAAACCTCCGCCCGGGTAGAGATGAGATCCCAGACGGAGAAGAGGCGAGAGGGAGGGAGGGAGGGGGGGAGGGGGGAACTGCAGCGCTAATATGGAAGGACAAAAGGAGTGAAGGCTGGCGATATCCAGGATGCAGGTTAATAGTGGCATCCTGGCTGCGCCTTTGTCTGAAATTTACTCCTTTCAACCCCCCACTCACATCCGGAGAAGCAGTTTTCAGACCCCGAAATACAGTTTCCATTCACCGTCTCATGAGACTTACGAGTTGACACAGAGGACGACGATGTTCTTCCACAGGTTCCTCGTGCCGACCATCTTCACGATGCACGTCTTCTTGGGCTTCTTCTGAAGAGCTCGCTGCAGTTCTGGAAACACACAAACTCAATGAAGCGGCAAATAAAAAATCAACAATACGACGCGTGTACCGAGCGCGAGAACAAAAACATGAATTGAAATCTGGATAGTCCGTCAGCACAAGACTTGAGGTGTCCCGGGTTTTTCCCACACGCCGTCTGGCCAAAGTCTTGTAGGCGTTGGAGAGGGAGACAGATCTGTTATAACCGCCGAAGCAGTCGAGAGATGGAGGCAGTTTGATATTTAAATGGTAATCTGGATGAAAGTCGGGCCTAATCAGCAGGAGGATTTTTGATATTGGACTTGCTTTGCAAGTCAAGGTTTGACTCCGATCTGAATTTTCAATTACACGGTCAATGCCACTTTGTCAAGTCAATTTGTACCACATGTAGACCACCCCTGCACAAATAGTCCAGAAAAAGGGCCTGTAATTATATGAAGTAGGGTATTTACACAGTACAAATCAGTGGTTTTCAGAGAAGTTGCCTGAAAGAAAAGGCTCCGGACCACCGGTCTGATCGCTGATCTGCCAAAGAGCGAAGCCGGATAATTTCTGATGTAGATTTTAGAAAGATTCTTAATCTAGTTTTCTTTGGAAATTGTGTTTTAATCTCATTGACATCCTCGTTTCAAGCCACCTGCATCTTCCCAGTGTGGCTTCAGAATCACAAAAAAACGATCAATCAGTTTTTGGAAGAGGAACTCTCCTGACATTCAAGAAACTCATAAAATCAGCAATGTTAAAAAAAAATAAAATTGAAAAATAGATCTGAATATAAGTAATAATAATAATAATATATGATATGAGATAATATAAAACATTAGATATTTGATTTGGGCAAACATGAAAATTATATCATCTTTCTTTTTTGTGTATTTTTTTAATATGCGGTAGACACTGTCCTTAGAATGCTTAAAAGACATCTGTAAATATGTATATATTTTAAAAGTTGGACATTGTGAAGCTATTGAGAGGCAACTAAGGGGCAGACATAATGAGAGTAAATCTTCTTTTCTGCTTCTTTTCATTGAAAATGTGAACTGGAAGTTTTGATTCGACGACTGTTTATTTTATTTTTGAATGAAATAAAGAATTACAACAACAATTTTAGCCTCTTTTTGCACTGTGGAAGGAAACCCGTGCGGACACACAGAGAAAACATGCAAACTCACAAACTGTAAGGATTCATAAGCCGGAGCTTGAACCAGTGAGAAAAAAAAAAAAACCAGAAGAAGAAAGTGTTGAAAAGTGTTTGCTGAAGCTGGATACAGATTAAATTTTGGCCTGGATGAGGATTGATTGTCCGTTTGGCTGCTGAGGTCAGAGAGAGTCGGACATCTGCAGCTCACCGCAGGCTCCAATTCAATTATTCAACGTCTCGGAGTGCCGTGATGTGACGTTTAACATCCAGCACTGCCACGGTGGTGCACGTTACCATAGTAACGCAACAGGAAATGGGCATAACCTCGTTATTTTGGGTGAAAAGTGAAAAAAAAAAAACGAGTTACACCTTTTTGCACAATATCACGATCGGGACGTCTTTTAGTCGTTTAAGTCGACTGCTCGGCGTGGTTACCTGTGAGGATGTTGTCCGCGTCCAGCTCCATGTTGGCTCGATTCTTCTTGGCGATGTGTCCCATGATCCACTTGGAGCGGCAGTACTGCTGAGTGGCCAGCAGCCAGCGCAGTGACTCAGGGAAGATCCTGCGAGGAGGAGGGCGGGGGGGGGGGGGGGGGGGGGACACACGTCCTTGTTAATGTCACGTGAAAAATGAGCCCTCCGCGCTTAAAAGGCCCGATTGAGACGTAACTCGGTTAGGGAGAGCGGGATTAAATCTCGTTTGTGTGAACCAGTGAATCATTTCAACACATTTCGAGTACGATACTGAGCACAGCAGTGACGGGGAAATATCGAGTATCAGCAGTATTTTAAACAATGAAAATAACAATATCTCTCTCTATATATATAAAATAAATCTATTATAATATTTGAAGCTTGACTTTGAAATAAAACAAACATACCAAACCATGTGTTTTATAACTTTTTTTTAAAGATAATAGCCTGGCTGTGGATCAGTACAAGCAACTCAATTTAGATATTCAATTCATTTTCAACAGATTGCTGTCACCCCGCATTTTAACCGAACTCCTCTTTACCCTGGCACAGCCTCGCCATATTCAGGAACAAAAGCTCAACTAATTCGACACAAAATACAGCCGAGGTGAAAGCAATATAAGAAACACAATTTTAGAGTTCGGCAGGCTTTGGATGAGTGCTGGATTGGTTTCATTATAGTCTGAGATCGGTTCCACACTGGATTTAGACTTGTTTCAGGCACATTACAGGCTTGATTCAAGCATTAGGCTCCCTTTAGACTGGTTTTGGACAAGGTGTGGACTGGTTTTTAGGCCCATTTGGTGCTGATTTTAGAATTGAGGACAGCTTTTGACTGGTGTCAGGATAGTTTCAGACCAGAGTTGGTGGGAGTTTTGATTTCTTTTAGTCCAAGATTCTTTTCGTGCTGGATTTTGTTTAATTTTAGGCAGCTTTGGGTTATTTCTAGGCAGAGTTTTGATTGGTTTCATGCTCATTTTGGGCTCGACTTTAAAGTGAGAATAGCTTTGGACATTTTAGTCCAACAATTATCACCACACACCGACATAAAGCAAAAGACAATGATGACAATATTCCTGTAAATTACCATCTCTGTCAAACGCTACATGGAATCATTGTCGGAGGGATAATTCCTTCAACTTCTCTGCAGTACAAATGCTCAAAAGTAGAGTGGAAGTGCTCCAAAATTGATTGGCTGGCTTGATTTCTTTTAGCAGCCCATAAAGCAGACAGTCTGCAAAGCAGCATGTGCGTCACAACGGTGGGGCGGTGCCTAGAAATCAGGAAGAAAAAAAGCATACAGTTTATAGTTCCCACTCATCTATGAAATGGGATTTCTGTCCTTGGCTGCAGTGTCACATAAAGACACACAATCTGGCACGCGGCGTTGCCTCACAGCCACGGTCACCTCTGTGCATGTTATGGTTTAGCACGCTCTATTATCTGCTATTGGTATTATGTGGCAAACACTCATCCGGGCTGCCAGGTATCTACTTGCAGATTGAGTGCATGTTGATATGAACACAGTCAGCGAAACAACGGCAGCGAGTGGCGACTGCGTGCGTTTCCATGCAGCAGATTTCTACCCCAGCCAAAGTGCCTGTTTTGTCATTTTGTACATTGCAGCCCTTTTCAACACAAATCAGCAGACTTGCATCATCTGCTGGACTTAAATCTGCACCCGTTTAGTGCTGCAGTACCGGTTTATACCACAAGATGGTGTTTTGAGTCACTCAAAGGAGCAATATCAAATTCATGTGATGAGATTGGTTTAAATGGTGTGAAAACAAAGTGGGGTTGTTCCATTTTCAGGGCGTAATATTCAAAAACATTAGGTGGAGATTTTGAACAGTGATATCAAAATGTTGTTGAGTGTATTTTAGCATCACAAATAACATTACCGACATGGATGTTTGATCACATTTTAGTACGTTTCTCAAAGGGATTCCTTCCTTTGTTCTTCTGATTCACATTGAAGGAAAAATCAAGGTCTTTTGATGCACTATAAAGATCTATACAGTTGGATTTGCCCCCTCTGGCTTTGTACATATCAGCAGTACTGTGGGCCTCACGGTGGAATAAATGCTGAAAACACACACACACACGCTTGGTGACTGGGCGTACGCAAAAACGACTGCAGTCACAGCAAAGCAGGTAAACGAGAGGAATTTGATCAGGGACAGCAGTCACTGCTTGAAAGAGCCTTCAGAAATAACATTTCCCTTTTTTTTTCTGTCCTCTGAAATGTGGAAATCTGTACAATAATGTTTAATCCCACTGCAGACTGCCCCACATATTTCCATCTCCTGAAGTACTGAAAAGACATTTTGAGGAACGACGTCGGGCAGGTTTTCCTTACCAAATGTAGGACAGCATGAGCAGCAGGGGACAGATGATGACAGCTTGGAGGACCTGCCAGTCGCGGCAGAGGTACGCGACGCCAGGCATCAGCAGCTGCCCGCCCAGAACCACGAAATTGGCCACCATGGTCATGGAAAACCTCCATCCTGGCAGGCACACCTCAATCCCTGGCGAAGGAGGAGGAAGAAATACTGTACCATGTAATCATAGAAACATTATTATTATTACATTTGATTGAATGACGAATTTATTTGTTGATTGGTTAAATATTAAAGTACATTTTCAGGGTCTTAGTCTAAAAGACAATTTTTCAAGGTCTTAGTCTTTACTTTGTCTCGGACCCTTAAAATGTTGACTCCATCTCAGATTAGCTGGCATCGACGACAAAACTAGTTAGCAGGTTGGAACCAGCGACTTTCTCACTGTGCAGCGACGCCACTAACCACTGACTCATCGTGTTGCACCATTTTGCACAATTGAAAGGTGCAGCTTTTACAAGATAAGCAATAGAAAATAAACAGCAGCCGTTGCCATGCATACACAGCTAATCCAGCATTTATTATACAGACTAAAAAAAAGAAAGAAAGAAGAAAAGCCCACATTAAACCAATATAAGATTTAGCTTTGAAATGGTCTTTGTGTGAAGTTTTGTTTTTTTTCCATCTTTTCCCATTTATGTAATTAACTGCTTGGTTGCAGCTCTTTGACAGTCATGTATATGTAACTGGGATTCTTCACCATACCGACAATAACAAAGCAAAAAAGTTTGATGAATCACCAGACAGAGCAGCGAACATTTGTGACGAGGCCGGGCGGACGGGTCCCGGCAAGCATCCCAGAGAGCGTTACGCCTCTCCGATGACATGCAACTTCGTAACCAGACGACTACAGCCGTATTTTCAGTTTGACTAAGAGACAGCTGCTACCACAGTGAATAAAAGTGAAGAAGTCTAAATACGTCAGGGCTGGGATAACCAAAACACTCATATCACCTCATTTGAAGCTGGTACCCTGGCATTCATTTAGATTTTTTTTTCTTTTTACTTAAAATAATGGGAGAAAAAATGTGCATATATTTAGTCACAGCAAATTGCATTTCCATTTTTAACACGTTTTTTTTTGTTTGTTTTGCATAAATGCAAATGACAACAATTTCTGTGAAATATTGAAAAAAGATTTTATAAGGTACATATATTTAGAATATTCATATATTTTACTCAATATTGGTGTGACGAGTCAAAATTTAGTACCCAACTCGATTTTTTGTCTTTCAAAATACTGATTAGTCTTCAATCACTTGATATTAGGGATTTACAATTTCAGAATTTCCTGCTTTTTTTTTTTTAACAATTACTTTTTTTCTCTTCATCCTGATGCTTTCTGATTAACTGACAAAATGATTAACTGATCAAAAGACAAAAAAAACAACAAAACAAACACAACCACCTTCTGTGGGACTGTTGTTCGGAGACGGGACAGGGACAAAGCCAGTAGGCCACTGTGAGGGTGAACCGACTAGAAAGGGCCTCCTTGTGTTCCGTTTCTTCTTCATCATAATGGCAGCGATTCATTCACTCAGTCATTAGCATGCACACCACAATGGCGGCCGGCGACCACAGACGGCACTGGCCCTTTAGTTACCGCAGGAACGAAAGTAGCGCTTCAAATCCCCGACGCTACTGTAACGCGCCGCTCTGTTCACAAATCGCAGATTTTTTTTTCCCTCCAAAGTTTGCCACCCAGGAATGTGAGCAACCCCCCCCCCCCCCCCCCACCCCCCACATGGGCCATTCAAGGTGACAGGGCCGGGATAATACAGTGGGTGTCGGCAGGCCCCCTTCTCCATTCCAGCGGAAAAGACTGGAATTTCAATTAGGACTTGCCCCCCTCTGAGGACATGAATAATGCTCTCTGTTCACAGACACTATCGCAGCTGGAATGACAAAGCCAATGAGTGCCGAGCAGGGCGATGGGTGCAAGACCTGCTGGGTTTGAACCAACTAACCTCCAGACTCCCGTTCTCTCCCCCCAACGTGCGCCGCCGGCTCACTGCTCACGGACCGCATGAGATTTGAATTCTCCGGTTATGTATCTGGAATCATGTGCTCCGAACACAGGCCGCTGCATTGTGACGGAGGGAGAACACGCTGCGGCCCGCCGGAGCAAAGTGCCCGGAGACATTAAGACGTAACGCTTATAAATGACTATTCCTGAACTCGGTTACAGGTGTTTTATCGTGTGAGTTTTCTCGTTGCTCTACGTTGTAGAGCTGCTGTCCCTGTTGTGTTGACTGTTAGCCTTGGCTTCAGCCAAAATTAATGTATCAACTGTGACATATTGTTGTAAAAACAAATACTTCTGGGAGATGTAATTGATTCCGATCGCATTTACAAGGCAATGTTTGAATGACGTTGTTTTACACGGAAATCCCAGGAACACTGAAAATGATGTCATTTTCACGTTGGGCCACTAGTGAGTGCCGTTTAAACATTAACAATGGTGAGTACACACTCGACTATAAAACTACCAAAGAGAATATGAAGTGGGACTCATGACGCTCTGGAGGCCGCCATTGTTGTTGTCCATCGTGCAGTAGCGGCGTTTCCACCGTCTGCAAAGAGATGTAGCCGGGTGTTTTTCAAAAAGTTGCATTTTCAGTGGCTCCAACCAATCATGTTAAACGGACCCCCCCGAAGCGAAAGCCAGTTTTGCACTTTCACTTGAAAACGGGCCACAGTTACTGAACTACTGAGCTCCTTACAACCTACTTATGCAACACTACAAAAGTTCGTATTTTCGGTAACTTGCACAACACCGACGACGAGATCTAGCAACACATTAGTAATGTCCACGTGTGTGAAGGACTTCAGTGCATGAAAAGAGCCCTGAGCGCCTTACTCCTGCTGACCCTAATCCTCCACAACCCACGAGTCAGCATTCCCACAATGCTCTGCTGCAGCCTCGGACCCAGTGACATAAATCTACCAACATCTACTCCGACATCAGCGGATTGGGAAAGTCGCCCACACCCAGAGCTCTCTAGAAACATACAATTTAATGAAAATAAAGAAAACAAAAGGGATAGCATTGGGATGTGACATGATCAGGACAACGGGCAATTAATAATAATGATAATCCCCAAAGGAGCTTTGGCAAGTTTGCTGACTTTGGCAATATGTGGGTGTGAGCCACGCTGTCTGGTGCAAAGGCTGCAGGAGCTCACCAGACGTCTTTCAGGTTACCCAGTGCAGCAGAGAAAGGTTTCCCGACCACTAAAGGCACTCAGTGCCGCCACTCCCTGCAACCACAGGCTAATGCCTCCACTTTATACCGGTCACCAGAGAACCATACATCCCATCTCTCCACCTGATCCCGGCCACTTGATCCGTTAAGTAGAATAGTTATGATAAGATAAGGTTCCCTGACATTGATTTTTATTTCAGGATAACGATTTTGGGTTTTTTTTTTTTTTTTGGGGGGGGGGGGGGGGGGGGGGGGGGGGGGTTGTAGTAAGAGGGATCTGAAGCATGATGATATCGCAGGTTAAAAGCTGGAAGCGTTCAGTTTCTTCTTCTCTGCATTCAGCAAAAATAAAATGACAGTCAAAAACCAGTGTGTAGCAGCCATTAGCTCAGGAATTAGCATTAGCGCACTGAGGGTGCATGAGTAACACACGCAGCCTGATGATTTTTGGTTATTTTACAGTTTTAGAGATGGAAAAAAACAAAAAAACAAATTAAACTCATTTGTGGTAATTGCAACAAGATTTGAAGATAAAAATACCATAAATAGAGGAGATTCCTTTTTGAACTTTTGACTATTCTGGGCCTGAAGCTGTTTTTTTACATAGAAGACGATTCTTCTTGCAAAGAAGAGGATCATTATAACGCATATATTTAAAACATATGAAAAACCAGTCCGATATTAAGAAAACATTGAGTTTCGGTGAAAAATGCACCATTTCACATGAAGAAAATAAAAACGGCTGATTGCGAAGTCTAAGCACTCGAACAACCATTTTCCTTAATTTGACTCGCAATAGTGGAATTAAAATGAAATACAGTTACAAAACCGTATTAGAATCCTCCAATCACTTCCATCTTCTCCGATTCACTCTGCAATTAAGACAGGTTTAGTATCTGCCTATTAAAAGGTGGTTTCACCATCGTAAACATGCAATTAAAGCCAGGGAGGTAGGACTACAAGCTAACGAGATGCACAACAGAAGCAGATTGAATCATTGTTTACATGAACGATACTGATTGTTTGCAGCAGACGACACTAACAAACATGCAAGCGATCAGAAAGTGTGTCACTCTGAGCCGAATTCTGATCTTCTGGGAAATGTGCAGCGTCTCTGAAGCTCTGCTGAAAGAACAAACATGAAAGCTTCCAGAATGCCCTCACTGACAGAAGTCGTTTGCGTGACGGGCCGCCATGACTTTGTCTGCTTCAAGGTTTTCAAAATTAGATTTGCACATAAATAAATAAAGCCATAAAGTGATACGTGAGAGGATCTGGAGCCAAAGTGGGGAAACTCCCAAGTAAGAAAAAAAAAAAGGTTGAAAACCACTGATATAAACAAAAACAGAAAAATCAACTTACAGGTGATTCACCATCATTTATTCAAGGGAAAATTCAATTTTACCAATGATGTAAGAAGTTATGTCCACGAAGTAGCATTTGTATTGCCACAAATACACAAGGGACAAATGTAAGAGAAAATATGAGAGCATAACTCAATGCATAACTATGCAAAAGCCTAAAAAAGTAATAAACAAGCACATGTAATCACTGCAGATAATTCTATAATAATCCATAAATAAGACTATTTCTTAAAAATAAATCCTCTTTGGATGGTTCCACAGTGAACTGGAGATCTTTCCAGAATCTGTGCAAAATCTCCACATCGTTTGGCTGAATGATGGAATTCAGGTGGATCAACAAGGTTCTTTACAAACCGAGAAGTGTTGGACGACAACATCTCACCAATGAGCCGCAAAGGGATGAAGGTTCGGGCAACTTTGGCTGTTCTTCTTCCCTTTACACAACAATATTCAGAGTCATGAAAAACAACACATTTTTGTTCATGTTTATTGCATATTGTTCTCTGCACAAATGTGTGTGGGCTTCATTGCAAAACAATCGAGAGCATCCACTAGTGGCCCAACGTGAAAACTACATTGTTTTCAAAACATTGCCGTATATTAAACGTGGAAGTTCTCTGAAAGAAAAACAACACACTGACGACATGGAAGAGAAAAAGTGAACCAGGTCGGGGCATTGGGTGCGTAGCCCCTCGGTCCAGAGGAAGGCACTTTTTTTCTGACGATACCCTCCTCGAAATAAATCGGAGAAGTCGTGGCAGGAAGTCGATACGCTGACGGAGCGCGGAGACACTTTGCGCTGACGAGGTCAACGGCCTTTCGCCGGGTCAATTAAAGACACCGTGGAATAATCTCTCTGCTCATTTAGAATTTCTTTCAGCGATGGCGGAGAGCAAACTGCAGCTTATTTACGATTACTTGAAGGGAGAATTTTCCCCACAACTTCCTTTTCAGATTTCGAAAATAACTGTGTCAGCACACAGACTGAAGAAGGGCTATTGGCAAAGATCAAGGTCATACTCATTGATTAGTCTCTTATCTAGAGCTGCGCTGAACACCAACAAGCCCGGCGTTCCCGTTTGATCCGTGTGAGGAAATCCTCGACACCAGGAGAGCCTTTTCTTCTGCTAATGTTGGCGTTACTGAGAGTTCTCGTGTGTCTCGACCACACTACCCCCCCCCCCCCCCCCCCCCCCCCCCGGCGCACTTTTGAATAATCAGCAGAAAAACAAGCTGTCTCTGGAAGATACCGTGAGAGGAATCGAGTGACTGACGGTCGGCTTACGGTTGTAAGATAAAAATCCTGAGTTGGCTTTGGAAAAGCAAAAGGCTGCTGATTCGGCAGTCGACCTGGACTTCACTCGGGGAATTTACGGCACGAGATAATATGAGATTATGCCATGTGGCATGGTGGACAAACAAGGGTTAAACCACCGGCGTGACCACAAATCGAAAAAAACACTGCTTTTTAAACAGACAACCCCCCCCCCCCCCCCAAAAAAAAAGGAGCCTCTGTGTGAAACATGTATAGTGCTGCGATATTGTTTTTTTTTTTTTTTCTTTTTCTTCTAACATGTGCAGCTCTATGTTGCTTGCTGAGCAAACAAAAGTACACGCTATGCACAAAAAAAGGAACTTTAACCCGGGGGGGGGGGGGGGGGGGGGGGGGGGGGGGGGAGAGAGAGAGAGAGAGAGACTGCTGCACCTTAACCCATTTATAAGGAGACAGTTGAGCGGATTGTGGGGGAAGAATGACCGTGGTTCAAATTGTTCCAGATGAAAAGCATTTGCACACAGTCAACGTCCCACTCAGATTCTGTACAAGTTTCACCATCTCGATCATCAATTCAAGCCGCCAATAGAGTTGTGCAAGTTAGTGAAAAGTCCCACAAAGTTACTTTATTTATTAATATGGAAGTTAGTCGATATTTGGTAATGTCCTCCCTTTAGTGTTTCCTGGTTAATAAGGTGCAAATAGCTGTGTCATTGTAGTTTTAGCATCATCATCATCAGCTGAGCTGTCAGTTCTGTGTGCGTCAGTCGAATGACTAATGATTCACTCAGTAAACTCAGAAAAAGTTCAATAAAGTACTTCTGATTCTGATCAGTCAATGAAGAAGATGTTCTATAATCTCGATGTTCATTGGAGGAAGACGCTCTATAATCTAGATGTTAGTGGGAGGAAGATGCTCTATAATCTAGATAATTAGTAGGAAGAAGATAGTAGGAGGAAGACGCTCTATAATATGGATGTTAATAGGAGGAATATGCTCTAATCTAGATATTAGTGGGAGGAAGATGCCTATGATCTAGACATTAGTGGGGGGAGATGCTCTATAATCTTGATGTTAGTAGAAGGAAGATGCTCCTTAATCTAGATGTTAGTAGGAGGAAGATGCTCCTTAATCTAGGTGTTAGTAGGAGGAAGCTGCTCTATAATCTAGATGTTAGTAGGAGGAAGATGCTCCTTAATCTAGATGTTAGTAGGAGGAAGCTGCTCTATAATCTAGATGTTAGTAGGAGGAAGCTGCTCTATAATCTAAATGTTAGTAGGAGGAAGATGCTCCTTAATCTAGGTGTTAGTAGGAGGAAGCTGCTCTATAATCTAGATGTTAGTAGGAGGAAGATGCTCCTTAATCTAGGTGTTAGTAGGAGAAGATGCTCATATAATCTAGATGTTAGTAGGAGGAAGATGCTCTATAATCTAGATGTCAGTGGGAAGGAAGATGCTCTATAGTGTGGTCGCTTGTCATTAACTAACATTGTCACAGAATCACAAAAGAGCTATTTTGTGGCTTTCCTGATAAAATCACTGCAGTGACTCAGACCCGGGCTGCTTCGCCTGCGTCTTTCACCATATGGTGGAAAATAAAAATCTGCCTTCAAAGTCCAGACTTGGCACACACACACACATACACAATTCCGATGAGTTTAGATTGAGCGCCATCAGTCAGCGGCGTGCACATAAAAACTGTCCGAGCACCAAGAGCGAGACAGGTACGGAGAGGAGCCAACAAAGAATGCTGTCTGTCTGGCTGCACCAACAAACAAGAATCCACCGCCGACACAAAGGAAGCCATTTACACACACACACACACACACACACACACACACAGCTCCGATTTTTTTTTTCTGTGCTCGTGGCCCCTTGAGCCTCGTCCGTGTGCAAAGAGATTAATGCCTGTGGTAAGCTGAGGGCACCGCCGAGAGAGCGCACCTCATTACAGCCAACAGTCGGGGACAGTGAAGGCCCGAGAAAGCATAGCTGAGCACCGCCGTGGGAAGCGGTACTTCACCGTTAGGAGGCGTCGATAGCGCAACAACATATATCCCTTGTTTATAGAAGAATCCGAAAGCACAAAGACACTAACATCATCTGTGTGTTGTATTTAGCACAAATCGTATCGTTATCGCAATATTCAGCCAAGATACTCGACAAAAACATTACATTTCAACCTAAAAACTCAACTGGACTCCTCAGAATAGACTTTGAACTTTATTTCCCTCCTTCCAACCACCTGGAATCTTTAAACAGGAATGGATTCTTCTTTAATAGATAAAGACAGATTCATTCTGATTCAGTTTTTTTCAAAACTCACCACGACTCTTTATTTTTTCTTGAACTATAACTCGCATTCTTTAAAGTAAAGACTGTTGGAGCTAGACCTTGATGCTTTAAGGTATAACTTGGGCTTATTGAACCTTAGGAAAGCCACAGATCTTAAGTCTGTCCTCAAACACCTGGAATCTTTAGATGGGAATAAAGTTCTTTAATAGATTGATTCAAGATTTTCTTTTTTCTTTTTGCACCTCGACGCTTTTTACTTTTGACTGCTTCAAATCTACCTGATCTACATATGAAAAAAAAAGAATAAAAAAAAAACATTTGGGGAAAAAAAAAATCTGGAAAATGTTGCCAAATAATTCTTTAAATATTTAAAATAATTTTCTCATAGTCTCATCATTTTATTTCATATTTCCCTGATAGAAAGCAGCCCTTATGTCTCTAAATCATTTAAAACTCAAAATAATTCGAAATAAATGACATTATGAACATTAAACATTAATGTTCCCAGACAGCTACAACCATGTACACCCCAAGTACCTTTTCTCATATTTAAGGTGGAAACATGATTGCATACCTCTCCAGAGATCACACAGCGTATAGTCTCTCTCTCTCTCTAATACAGGAGGAGAATGGTCAGCGAGGTATTTGCATGAAGCATCAGCGCGGCCGGCGGTGAAACCAACTTTTGTGTCGTCCTGAAAAATTCATGTCAGGGGTTACAGACAGACAGACACGTCATCGAGCTCTTTACAATGCACGACTATGAAGCGGTCATGTGATGTGTGTGTCATATTCACACACACACACACACACACACACACACACACACACACACACACACACACACACACACACACACACACACACACACACACACACACACACACACACACACACACACACACACACACACACACACACACACACACACAGGCATGCCACTTCCCAGTCAGACAGACAAAATGAGCAATCGCTCCACTCGAGACGTGTCAGGAGACGTTTGCTGGCTTTTAAAATCAGTGAAATAAACTGAGCATGTGTGGAGCAACTTCGACGTGTCGTCGGGTTCTGGACTTTCTGAAGCCGTCAATCCACAATCCACACGCACACACCCAACGTTCAGTGTGTGTGTTTACTGTAATTAACTGCATTAGTGAGCAGCGCCGTGATGCTGAGCTTCAGGCACTAGGAGCCGTGTGCTGCGATGCTGGAAAGGCGAGCTCACGCTGATGGAGCTCTGTGGTATAAATAGCCGCGCAGCATCAGATGACCCTGTAGCCGGCGGCTAGGCTAGCCTGCAGCTCAGGGCCGACGTATAGATCAGCGGCTCCGCTTACACACCACGCAGCTAAATGCTAACTAGCCTCATGCGAGTTACCGTCGGAGTAGTACTTCTTCCAGAAAAGTACAGGAAGTTACCGATGTTGTGCCACTTAGTGGAAAAATAGTACTTCATTGAAAGATACTTGGTCATACATTACAGTGAATGACATTTTTCCCCAGACGTTGCACATTCCTCAAAGTTTGACTCGACTTCTTGAAAGCGGTGGATTAACTTTTGACAGTTAGTGTAAATGAAAAGTTATCGGCGCCGTGCAAGATTACACTGAGTTACTACTGAAGGTTAGTACATAAGATCTACTAGCGGCTTTGTAGAAAGGAGTTGCATTACTTTATGAGTTACTAAAAATAAAAAAGTAACCAAGTGGATTGGAAAGTAACCCTCATTAAATTACTTCACACTATCTCGCTCACTTATGCTTCTCTTACTTGTATCTTTTGTTGCAAAACTTTAGCTCAGAAGAAGTTACATTAGTTAGCGGGAGGAAGACGCCCTATAATCTGGATGTCAGCGTTTGCATTTGTATGAATCATATCATTACCTCATGTTTACCTCAATGTGTAATAAGTAATTAGGTACACAAGCCTTTCGGCAACAAGTGACATAGTTTCAGTATAAACAGGAAGAGTTTGACTGCAGTGGATGGCGTCACTGTTTCACCTCCTCAGACATGAAAAGAATCTCACTTTCTCTCCCCGGTGTAATCTGCACATTCCTCTGTCTTTACGTTCCACCTCGGTCTCCTTAAACTAGATGCTCGGAGTCTGAAACCGTGCGGCTGTCACTTCTCTTTTCCTTCCACTCCTCTGCGAGTCAGACGCAGCGTAGGTGTCACATCACATCAGCCGGCTCCATCTCTGCAGGCCGATCCTGCCGGAACGAGGAGCAGCCGCGTGCAAATTGCCCCGCTGCCCATGGGGGTGGGGGTGGGGGGGCTCTCGCATAGCCTCCAAAGTGAGATAGATGCCCCCCGACTGGAGCCAGTGAAGTCACATACGAGGGGTACGAACGGTGTGTTTGGTGCATCTGTGATTTACAAGGGTGGATACAGTGCACGCGGCCCTTTTTGGTTCAGATCGGGAAGAATCGAGCGGAGGCTCAGGTTTGCATTGAAACAAGACTTGATTGCACTGAAGTGATGAGGAAGGAGAATGGGATTAGCGTAATGTCTCCAGTGCAAACACAGCTGAAGCTGGGATTTGGCTCCGGCTTTCCCTTTGTAATCCGAGTCAAACAAAGCGAACCAACCACACAAGGTCATGTGGTTTTCCCTGGCATGTCACATGACTGACGTTAGCATGTCCCCCCCCCCCACTGCCGTGCCAACGCGATAAATTCTAACGGCAGAATGCCTTGGAATAAAAGTATTGACCGTGCCCAGTAATGTGTTATTGAACGACTCTGTTCCCACTCCGGGGGCCGCTCTTGCCGAGTTTTGTCAATACCGAGGAGCTGCAGGGGGCAAATATCATGTGACAGAGGCCACACGTGATTAGACATAAAGGTGGGCGGTGTGGCAACACTATGCAAAGTTCAAACCTGCATCAAGCACGTTCTGTGCAAGAGGAGTCGATGACACTTTACGCTCCGTCGTTTTCCTCTAAGAAGGAGCTCTAATAAGGAAATCAATTGAAATCATCCTCCTATAAAAGTGCAGAAAGGAAATTATGCTAAAAACCGCAAAAAGAGGGGGAACAATTTGTACCAGACTGTTTATTTTAGATTGCCGAATTAGATGGAAGTATAATCAGCATCCGATGGAAGGAACTGTGTTTTCTGCGATTTGAAAGAGAATCTACAGTCCCGGTGCGGTTTTAAAAACGGCAATGCTCAGCGCACTGTAGTTTGACAGGGGAAATCCTCCAGCACCATTTCATAACATTAAGGCCGTGCACTTTCCGACTCCAGTAGACCTCTGAACGTGTGCGCCATGGAACCTACACGTTCCTCTGAACCATTCCCGAATCATTTGGAGTTTTCGACAAGCCAATACTAGTTGAAAATATTTCGAAAACTAGTTACCACCCAGAACGCAAATGGTTTGATCTCCCGTCAAAGAGTCTATGAAAGTTGAAAAAAAAAACAAACACAAAACACACGACGTGCCAGCAGTTTCTACCCAGAAGCAAATCGACAGACTGAACTCTGCAATGTTTACATGGACTATGCAACAACCAACACTGTGCAACACCTGCTGACTGCAATGGCTGCTTATGTTTAAGCTCTATACACATGTGAACACAGTAGGCGTGAGTTGTGAGCGTGCGAGCCAGTTCTTCAACCAGTTCCTTATTTATACAGCAGAAAAATGAGTGACTATAAGGATCTGAACATCCAGCTCGAGGAGAAAATATTAACTTGTTGCCTTGTGTAGTCCAAAGCACTATCAAGAGAATCTCCACCCGTCAGTACTCATGTTATACCCTCGTGGTTTCGTGGTGAAGAGTACAGCCTCTTCCCTCTATGACACATGCTTCTTGTGCTGCATGCGACACATTTTAACAAGGTGATTCAGTTTCCTCGGTAAACTAATCTTTTGTCTTTGAAGGCGAAAAAGATGACCAAACAAAAGAGGAAATGGCAGAAAAGTAAACCAATTAAAAAAAAAGAACACGTCGTTTGGAGTTTGCGTCGCAGGAATGTTCGACTCCGTCAAAACTGTTGAGCAACGCCGTCCCGTCCGGTTTCCCCCCGGGCAGCAGGCGGAGGATTCACTCGGCCATAAAGTGGTGAAAACAATGGCCGCAGATGGCAAGTTTGTTTAAATACGATACGACGCCGTACCATCCCTATGTGGCTCCGCCCCCCTCGCCGGCTCCTTTGTCCCGACTGCACAGTCCGTCTATTGTGGGCGAGCAGTAAAGCCGTTCAAGGTGTACAGTGTGGAGTAAATTTAGAGTGACAAGGACACGGAGGGCCTCTTCCTTCATCGTTTGGTCCTCCTCCGCCTGCTCGTTCCACAACCTCTCTCCTCACCGCTCAATTACCGCCACCGCAGAGGCTTTTAAAGAGCCGACAGAGAGGCCAGAAGGTTCTTTAAAAACTGCCACCAATCTGGAGGCAGGAGGTTTGAAGCGGGATTAGGGTCTTTAGATTATCGATCAGGCTCTCTGGGGGTGGAAAACTCACACTCGATCACCAAATTCAGCGCCTTGTTTTCTGTTAATTTGATAAACTGTGGGTTCTCTGGAAAGAGACTCTAATGCAAGTGGGTTTGGTTGAATAAATATGAAGAGGTATAACATGTGCAAATAAACACATTGTGAAAAAGTGGCTGAATCGCAATAAATGAGGATTCAAGAAGTTAAAATTAGTTGTAGTTTTAGTTGTAAAATAAGATTTCTAACAGTTGTTGGTTCATATAAAGATGCAGAGATGCTTTATAAAGAGCAACTAGCCATATATTGAAAATATATACAAGTTGAAGTTGAAAGCCTTTTTGATGTTGGAAAATACCATAATAAAAGGTTAAAAATGAAGAAAAAAAATGTATTTGAAAAATCTAATAAGAAATACACATTTGTACGTTTTGTTTTAAATTTCTTTGTTTTATTCATATATTTACCAATCTAATGAATTCTGAATAGCATACAATACAATATAACAGTTTAATATTATTTTGGTTTATATATATATATATATATATATATATATATATATATATATATATATATATATATATATATATAATTATTAATTTGAATCAAAAATAGGAACAATTGCCTAACATTATTTTTATTTAAGATTAAATATATTCTTACTCCTTCTCAACCGTGAGAAAAAACTATTTACTTTTTATTATTTTATTTTTTGTTGATTAAATGTCATGTGAGAACATTTGTATAAAACAAATTAATTTGCAATTAAAAAAAAAAAAAAAATTTCTTCAAGTTAGTGTAAACAAACTTACACATTTGGAATTGAAAAGAGGAACTTGAAGCTGTTCCTGCAACCACAGCCACTCCTGCTTCATACACACAAAGCTGAACAAACCAGTCTGACCGCCAGGTGCTAATATTTCATCCTGAAGCACCCCGTGGGCGAACGTTCTGCTTCCTGCACTATTTTCTCCAGCTCTCCTGCTCCCAAATCTATTTTATACAAATATCCAAAATAGAGACGCTCCGACAAATGCGAAACAAAACACAACAAAAAATTACCATTTTTTTCCAGTTCATTTTAAAGTAACAGAAGCACAAATATTCAATGTACACATGAAACGGGGATGAATACGGAGCCAAAGTGCAGAGAGATGACCGATACATGCACACAAAGCTTTCAATACCTTCGGTTCATTTAGATTTCAATTAAATTGTCTTGAATCTAAACTCTTTTGAAGCCAGCGAGAATAATTCGATCTGATGTTTACAAACATCCAGCTCGTACGCATGTATATGTTACCTTCAATCATTTTTTTCCTCAGTATGGCTGTGAACCCCTTGGCCAAAACATCACAGTAAAGCCAAATCCTGGTGGGCATGCCCACTCCCACCGACATACAAAAGCAGGAGCCTTAAAATCTATTTTCCCAGGTGCACTAGAACCCAGTTAGTGGAAAATATGACTTTAAGATCTCCAGGGCAGAACAACTTTGAGGTGATCTGTGGCACCAAGCAAGGAGGACCCAGACCCAAAGTGAAGAAATACACATTAAAAGTATATGGAAGCAGTTGGGAACAACAACCTCCATTATTTTGTAGCTGTAGAAGTTACGCAATACATCATCTTGTACTGTAAATACTCTTTTTTTCACATCAACTTTCTGCTTTTCTCGCCTTTAGGCCACCACTGCCCCAATCAATGGATGTGGCTTTCATATGCAAGGCTCTCGATCCATCCAACACGGGCAGTGTGGGGTGTCGTGCTTTGCTCAAGGACACTTTAACACGTGGAGATGGGAAATCGAAGCTGCAACCTTCCGTGTGAGAAATAACCCACTCAACCAACCTTATTAGCGTTACCTATGACGGCTCATATTGCTCCCCAACGCTGCAGCCAATAGACATGCTGGATTGAATTTGTGAGCCCCGCCTCTTTCTCCGTCCAGAATTCAAACTACACGCACCTGGACGATTTGCACAAATGAATAAAAGTTTACTCACTGAGGACGTAGAGCGATAGGGTGATGCCCGCCAGGCAGAAGCCCTCAAAGAAGCGCAGTGTGCTGAACATGGGCACGTTGACGGAAAAAGCTACAGTCAGTCCGAACACCAGCATGAACAGCACCGATATGATGAGCACGGGGTGTCGGCCGAACCTGCGGGGGGGGGAACAAACAAACAAACAAACGGCGGGACACTCAGGAAAACTCTGCTTGGTTTCTATTTAAGAGTGCGGTGGTGGGAAGAACTTACCAGTCAGCGAGTATTCCAAACACCAGATATCCAAAGATGGAGCCCACCAGGAGGGAAAACTTGGCGATGTGCACTTTCCACGCCGAGTCGCACACCAGACTCCACTGCAGAGGCAAAGACGTAGAGGGCGTTACGATTTAGATTTTGTTTTGGGTGCTCTTGACTGAATGAATTTGAGGCCAGATCACAACCAACTGTCGTCGTTTCCCCCAAATCAGGGTCATCTGAGCGACATAAAGCAGATGGTATCAATAAAATGTCGGTAAATTACAGTATGTTTCAATTTAAAAACGGATCGGTTTGGATACCTATGGCACTTTTCATCATGTGATTGAAACATTCCCACTTTTGTTTTGTGGAGATATTTTTTTCAACAGGTCATATTATACAGCTTGTCAACACTTTCACGTTGATCTTGTTGGTCCAGAAACATTTTATTGCCCCAAATACAACTTTTCCTTGATTTTCCTCCATTTGAATATCAGATCATAGGAGCTGCATTCAGAATCTGCTGCGTCTGTGTGAGCTGGGCTGGCTCCGCCCACACATGCCCATCTTGGGAAGAGGAGGAAGTACTTCCTCTTGTTGTGCCAAGTGCCAGAACAGAGCTGTCTGATTGTGGGAGGAGTCAAAGGGGGGGTATCTACCTTGATTGAAATTGGCTAAACCCCCAATGACATTATATAGGATTTGATTTCTGATTGGCTGATTGGAGCAACACACTTTTTAAAAACTGGAACAAGCCAGGGAGAGAGAGGACACACTTTCTTCACTTCTGGGGTTGCATATTAGTGTTGGAAACCCATTAAGAAATACGTTTTGCATAATATGACCTCTTTAAATAAATGAAGCAGCATTCTTGCCTATTAATGCATCAGACTTGAGCCACACGGTGTGGAAACCAGACTTCTTCATTGACTTAGCCGTGAGTACGATCCTCGTTATCATAAGTAACGATAAGAATCAGCTCCACTGAACGGTTCCAGGAAAGAGAGGAACGCTGCACGTTCATCCGTCTGGCTGCAACAGGCCAAGAGAAGTAACCCTGTTAGCACCAATAATTGACCGAATCCTTTTCATCATGGTCGGACAGAAGCATCTGATCTGAATCTCAGTTATTGCTGCCGATTAATGTCTTGACGCTACAGCTGACTCTGAAGGACTGGAGATAACATTTTTAGCTGTAAAAAAATAAGTGAGTCAGCATTTAATTCATTTTTGTCACAAAACAACTAAGTTTAAGTGTATGTCTTATTTAAAGGCGTTTTAAGGGAAAATTCTTAAAAGTGTCCGCAATATACACAAAAGTAAACTCACAAAGCCAGCAGCGGGAGAAAAACACAGCTTCAGTGAAGCAGTGGAAAAATAAAATACAGCTGATTTCATCTTTTGCGTTTAAATTTGGCAAATGAAAGTTTGAAACTGAAGCGGCACCAGTTCACCAAAAACCCAGAGATGTTGTGTAAACCCAGAGAGTTCATCCTTGGGAGAAAAGGACGTCGTCGTTTCAGAACAGAACAAAGGCTCCTTTAACTTTTGATGCAAGTGTTCAGGGTGTGGTGGAGGTTAAGTCACCCAAGGTTACAATGGTCAACTCTGGTGGTTGAAAGAGCCTGTCCTGCAAGGCCCTAAGGAAGCACAATAAGGAAGTCGCATTGCACAAGGTGTGTTGCAGCAGGTAAACATATAAAACATGCAAGACCAGGATGTAACACTCCTGCTGGAGACGGACCTACAATGTCCAGTCGGTCAGCAGCAGTCCTTCAAATTGGAGGAGTGGCACACATTAGTCATTTTGCACGAATTCAATTGCAGGTGTAATCCAAAGTAGCACCGACGATTACTACAACTGGTCTGAGGGCTTTGTGCTTCGTGGGTATCTCTAGAAGTGGTGGGCAGATGGATCCAAAATATCGATACTTGTATTGGTATCGACATTGAATGATACCAGTGCAATGAGATCGATACTTAGTTTAAGTTGCTCTCATGTATGTATGTATGCTGCTTCATCATGAGCTCTACCTGGAATAATGTTTTCTTCTAATTTCTTCCGTTTGCTTATTTAAGAAAAAAATCCAAACATTACAACGTTATGGGAGAAAATTGTTTTTTTCGGGTTGTTTTTTTTACAGTTGTTTGAGCAAAAATTTTTATAGGGAGAAAAAAGTATTTTCTGTTTATCTACAAACTTTTCCCAGGCTCTAATCTAGTTTCAACAAACAAACCAAAAGGAACGAAAAAAAAAAATCATAAAAACACTTGTCATGAAAATTCATCCGGATTTTGCTTTAACATTGAATATCAAAAACTATCGATGTTGGATTGGTATTGACGATACTGACCCTGCATTTACTTGGTATCGGATCGATACCCAAATCTTGCGGTATCGCACACCACTAATCTCTACATCTACCACAAGATGTCAGAAACAGTTCTAATTGAATCATTGCTGGAACAGAGAATAATAATCATGGAGATAAATCCAAAAGAGAGTACGTCTCCATTAGGACAAATCAACTAATAAAATCCTCCTCATGGACCGACTGAACCTCGATCTCAGGTTCCATTTCCCTCAGAGCAGCACGGGGTGATGCTCGGTCTGTGGAAGATGTAACGTGACTATAAGGTTTGCACGGTTGGTGAAACAGTGAATGTTTTAGAGATAACAACCCCCGCTAGCTGTAACATCTATAGAAGAATGGTGGCTCCTCATCCTCTTGATTAACCCGACGGCCAAATTACACTGTGCTCCTTTAACTCTTGGCACATTAATAGACAACGACTGTGACGTTTGTGTGTGATCCTTTAATGCCCAGGAAAGTAACAAACGATTATCGGCTCACATGACGGGTTGGCGATGAATCGAACAAGAAACAAGAAACTGAAGAGGAACTGGTGAAAATCTCCATGATATATAGGCTACTTCAGGTCATCCTTTCTCATATGCCTATGGTATGAGGAAATAGTGTTCCGTTTGTTGGCCATTTCTGTGCAAAATACATGACACTTCTTTTTTTTGTTTTAAATTGCATAATTGCAGTTCAAGATGTGGTTTGGGGAAATATTGACTCAGCATGTTGCTCCTCCACAAGCGGACGTAGATGCAAATCTCAGAACACGTATTACATTTGAGGTTGGAGAATTTCCCCCTCGACCCCCCCCCCCGATTTGTAATTTTTTTTACCCCTTTGGAAATAAACACCATGATCTATATTCGTGTATGGTGAATTATCGGGGTCAAATCTTCATGAACAAACACTTATGACTGTGGGTATTTGTCAGAGGCTGTCAAGCGATTCCCGGTGACTAAGCCTCGCCTCGTTTTTCCCTCCACAAGCAGAGTCGGTCCGACAGCGCAAACAATGCTGTGTGTACCTGCCTTCGCATGCACCAAGCACTCCCTTTGCTTTTCTCCCCCCCCCCCCCCCCCTTCTCTCCTTCACCAGTAGCTACAAGTTGTGACAAACATCCTTCGAGTACAGCACAAGTAATAATCGTCAAGCGGCGCGATAACAACAGAGCACAATAGAAACACGAGAGCTTTCCCACTGTTAAAAAAACAAAAACGGCCCCATTTAAAATGAGTTTGTTCACATTTACTAATAAACAAATGAAAGGAGATGAGCTCTATTTAAATTCACTGAATGCCATTATATGGGCTATATCTATAATATGACACACTTTATTTTAAATGTCACTTATTGAGCGACATAACTTGCAAGACTGAAATTTTAATTGTGTCCAAAAGATCATTTCACATAAGTAATGTTTAATACCACAACAGACAGATGTGTGAATGACTAACTTTATTTTTATACAACTCGAAAATGAGATCCAGAGCTCTCAAGACAAAGAATAATAATAATGAATGAATAAATACCAATCTTAAGTTTCCTAACTTCAAGGAAATTGAAATAAATTCATATTCTGAATTTTATTTGATTAAGTCACACGTTCTCCCTACCCAATTTTGCCTTGACTGAAGCGTGCAATTTATTTATTTTTAACAACAAATGACCAGAAAAGACATCACCGGCATCATATTCTTTCTTTCCCTTTTCTGCTTCTAAGTTTGAAATAAAGATTCATTCATACATCATTAACGTTTGAAATCCTTGAAAGCACGTGATCACATCTGGGGAGTAACAAAATAATCTTTATCTGAGGAATGTGGGTTAACAGACACAGTTGACCAGAAGCTCCAACTTCTCTACCATAAAATGAGCCTCAAACATGCCAAGGTGGTCCCAGACTTTGGAACAACCGATTCGAAAGACTCTTAAATACATTTTAGTTAAAGCTATTACTTTTCTTCTCAAGGGAGCATCTCATGTGTTCCAGGTCTGTGTGCAGGTACACAACACATGCAAAGGCTGATCAGCTCAAACCTTAACCAAGTCTTATCTGCTAAGCAAACCTCCCCTATGAACATAAACAGCTGTTGGACGGCTGAGAAAGGTGCATTTATATTTGTACAGTAATTGTACTCTGTGGCGCAACACAACATGTGGCTTGTTCTTGTGTTCCTCTTCAGAAGGACACAAACCTCTCATAACCTCTGCCATAGTGACCTGTGCAGAATGGAACGCTCCAGGATTACCCAGAGCCACCCAGCCATCACATGATGCAGGCATGCCACTCATTCATGGTTTCAGTATCGATGTCAGCACAGGAAAGAAGGAGGGAAAAAAAAAAAAAGACAAGAGGAAGGGAAACAAGTTCCCATTGCACAATTGCAGATCAACCAAGGTTATTTAAAAGGAAAACAGAAGCTGCCATCTCCTCGAGACTGGGATTAAGCAACGCATCACTGATTTGAAGCTTTCTGTCGGAGGAAGCGCAACTGTGAGCTTAAGTTTGGTGACTGGGTCGAACCGGTGGCCGACGCTGTAAACACAGACATCAGCGTCAGCCAAGTCACAGGTTGATAGCGACATCTCAACAAGCGTTAGGGACAGGCCTCAAGATCAGAGTTATAGTTCACTGCCATCAGAGTCACGGCAAAAATGCAAAATCTCTCATCACTTAAGGAGATACAGGAATTTGAATGCGACAGATCTGCGTGTGCAAATTTGACGAATGTTAGCTCAGTTGTAAACTTGAAAAATTTCACAAAGTCAATCAGATTACATCTTTATGATACATCTTATAAAATATTTTGTGTTTCAAAGAGAATAAAGCCAAACAAGTGTGACCTTCGCTTGCCCACGCTGTGCCCACAAAACGCACACATTTTTTTAAAAGTTGCAATAGATGGATTGTGTTTTATTCACAATAAAATTCAATTTATATTGGTCTAAGGCACATGCATGCATATCTTGCACAAGAGGTCAATTTTGTCACTTCATCTTCAACGCAAGTAGTGAAAATAGTTTCTCTTTTGTGGGTGTCAGGGATCAGATAATATGTTTACTAAGAAATGTGGTGAACTACACCAAAACCCATTATGCCAAAATAAAGGGATTTTCAATTAAAGTTTCCAGTGCAAAATCCAAACATGAAAATATTTGTGATTTGTGCACGTTTTCGGTCAACATCTTGTTCGCAATACAAATACTATTTGAGGCACATCAAACCTGGTTTTATTTTCAGAAAGCACCCATTATGTGCGGCAAGAATGAAAATCCCCATTATTAAACTTGCAGGATTTGTTTTGGGTTAGGTTTTGTTATTTTTAAATGTGCCTGCACACAGAGAGAGTAGGACAGATTTTACAAGTCAAAACAGGAAGATATTTTATCCCAAAGCAACCGTCGAATGTCTCAGTCTGTTATGATTAGCGAGATAGAATGTTGAAGTCGTAGTCAGTGTTGTAGCAAGTAGCCTTGCATTACTTTGGTTTTGCCTGCCTCACGGGTACTACTGCAGCTTTGTTATTTTTACATTTTAATCACAATTTCTATACAGGTACTTACCCACAACTACATGACTGATCAAATATGATCCCTGGGCAAGGCCTTTATGGTCGTTCTAAAGTCGAGGATCAAAAGGTGGCCGTGCCTTGTTCCCTCAAGGCTTTGAAACAACCTTCCCGTGGAGATAAACCCACAAGAAACTGTACCTTCCTTCAAAAAGCTCTTTCACAGACTTATTTTCAAATGATACTTTTAAAAACCTCCCTGTAAAGTTCCATCAACCCTTGCCGTTAACCCCCCCCCCCCCATATAAAAGTAATTCGGTTTGCGTCAAAGCACCATCTAAAACGGAGTTTTTAACAAGGCGCGCTGTAAATAAAGTAGACGATCGGTTACTCTGCAACAAACTATTCCTCAAAACACTGCTTATCTCAGCGAGAACCGATCTCGTCGCTCGCTATTGTCTTCTTAAATTGGGAATAATGAACAGCGGGTGGACGTGCACGACTGTTCGCCGACAGAAAATGTAAAACAATGTAATGGATGAGGAAGAGTCCGCTGGGAGTCTCTTGACCTCCCTCCGACGACTGAGCGCCGACGATCGGTGCACACCGGCGAGGCCCAGACGGCACTCTCATCAGCCACAGCTGCACATTTCTGCACTCGGTGAACTACAGAGCGGTGGGCGGGGGTTTCAAAGGAAACGGAGCAGGCCAGAAGGGAGGGGAAGAACAAGCACATGAGAGTCGAAGAGAGAGAGAGAGGGGGGGGGGGGGCGATAAAGGAGTATATGATGCAACAAAAGGACGTTTACAGACATGTTGACAATTGCAAAGGGATAAAGCAGACAGTGAGGCATGGAGCAGATAACGGGCGGAATGGGAAGGGATGCTGGAGAGGAGGGAGAAGGCAGAAAACGCATGGGGAGACTTGCTGCATAGTTACTGCCTAGCAACAGACCATCACTGAGGTTATCCGACTCCCGTCTGCTTCCAAGTGCAAGTTTTAGAGCCGCTGGGTTGAAATCCTATAATGTGGCGGTAGCGTAGGTGAGGGCAAGAGAGAAAAGCAAACTACTGTGAAAACGGGGCGAGCGAGAGCAAACAGATTCTGTAAATATACACACAACACACACAATAGGACTACTGACTGGCGAAGGAAATATCAGTTTCCCTAAAAAAGAAGAATGCAAGCAATGGAAAGCGGAGGTGTACTACAATCAGGTTTTCTTTGACGTGGATGATCGGGTGAGGGGCTCCCATGAGAAATGAACGGCATCAGGTTGTGTTATGGGCAGAAGATGAGCTGGTGGAGCAGACGGAAAATTGTGGGTGCTGCCTTCTATATGGCAAATGAAAGATTTTTACCTCAATATTGTTGGAGGCCAATCTTCACCGACTGTCTATTTTAGCTGGATAATCACCACAAAGCAGGAAAACTACACTTTTGACATATTGGAGACGAGATTCCACATAAATATGAGACGAGTTTTGGATATAATGCAGGCGAGCTTGAGACTGGTTTGAGACCAGTTCAGGACCTTATGTAAACTAGTTTTAGACAAGATTTTGGCCAACTAAATTACGGTGGCTGTGAATTCAATGGAGCACTTTAAAGACTAATCCTTAGACGTCTCACCTCACAACATCCAGGCCTTAAAGGGCTTCCTACTCATCGCGAGATACCACAACGTATCTTCAGGGGCCCAATTTTGTGCATCTAAAAAATATTTGGCAGGGGGTCATAATGTTACGGCTGAATCGGCGCAGGCGGTCACCACATGGTAAAGCGAGGAGACGAAAAAGGGGAAGCCTACACATGTGACGGTGCGGCTGCAGCCCGAGGGACTTCACTCCCCGCAGTATCCAGATCACACCGAACGTCACATGAACATTTGACGAGTGGGCCGCTGGCGTTTCTGTTTTTCCTGCAATCAGCAGTGACGGGAGGCAAAAACAACAAACCTTTGTCCGTCAATCTATTATTCATCGGAGTCCCGTTCGCTGGAACTACACATCTGTGTCACTGAATTCCATCGCACGGTCCTGAAAACAAACTTAGACCACGGCCACGGGTCACGTCCCCCCCCCCCAGCCCCACGCTCGTCCCTCCGACTAACCAGCACTTATCAGAAACAGCGCACACACACACACACACACACACACACACACACACACACACACACACACACACACACACACACACACACACACACACACACACACACACACACACACACACACACACACACACACACACACACACACACACACACACACACACAGCAGAGTTTTATCTCCTGGTCACACAAGTGTCTTTCCTTCCCAGCTGACGCAGTGAGAGGCGGTCATTGTGCCACGGCAGGGCCTATCTGCGTCCAGGCCTTCGCCTTTCGACAGCTGAGCGCATTTCAGAGTGTCCCTCACCGACGGGCGCTCAGTGGAAGGAGCGGGCCAGCTGGGTAAACAACGGCGCGAAAAGGGACACGGGGCGCGCCGAGGCCCCGCGCGGGTATCATCTTTCAGATCTATGGGTGTGCGACCTCCAGCGCGGCGATATTGAGCTCTGGGTGTACCCGCCAAAGCACTTATACAACTTGTCTCCCTTATCACACGCACACACACACACCGCACACGCGCACACACACACGCGCGCACACACACAAAGTGATACAAGTTTGCATTGACATGCAGTATTATGGTTGGTTGACAAATCCAGGTATTAATGGGTTAAAAAAAAAGTGGGAAAACATCCTTCCAGTACAATGATCTAATGGATAAAGCACAAAACTCAAAATCCTCACGGTTTGGAGGAGTCATAGTTAAGCTGACGGCGCATGATAAATCTTCAAGTTACATCAAAACTTGGGGGGAAAAAAAAGCCTTTAATTACACCGGAAGCCATTTATCACTTATGTGTAAGCTGTTTGAAACAATTACCAATATTTGCAAAAGACGAGAACCATACTTTTAACACTTGATTTGAGGCCAACTGCAGGATTAGAGATAATTTATATTACAATAAAAGCAGAGGCCAAAGGGGTCAGTATGTCTGTTCGTGAGAATTTGTTTTTGTCACTTAACTTAATGAAAAATTAATTTACAGGAGAGGACTTAATAAAACGGCATCAATTTATTAGGGGGTAAACTTTCCAAATTAAATCATATAAACCCAATAAATCTGAATAATGCTGGGCTCGGGAGTCCTTTTATATATCCCGAGATAAAACATGAAACCTGGGATCAATTGGGTGTTTTCTTGTCGGGACATGATCACTTCTGTCAGGCACGCCTTAAATTTTGGCAACGTCCTGCACAAAGACAGAAATTGAGGCATCAATCTCAGAAAATAATGATGATAAAATAGAAAAATACAGCACCCAAAGTGAGGAAATAAGTTGTCAAATGATGCTTCATTTATATGGACCACGCATTTGTGGGATTAGCAGAAGAGCCGATTCATTATCTTGTGAAAAATGCACCACAATATCTAATAACAACTAAACATCTTTAAACGTCTCATTTTCCTATACAGGCTGAGAAGGTTTGGGACAAAAATAAACAAGAAGCTCAAAAGTGGCAATGTCAAAAGATGATTCAATTTGGTGAAAGTTTGCTTTTGTGGCGACGTTAATCTGATCCCTGAGGAAGGTTCTGGGGGCGTGTTTCCGTGTGCAGCTGCTGCCCGTCAGAACAGGAGGAGGCGATCGGGGCAGGGTGCAAAGAGAGCCGGCCTCTGAGTGATGATACAGTCTCATTTCAAAAGGCTCAGCTCAATTAAGACGGACCCCTGAGGAGAGCTTTGACTCAATTAGGATGGGACTCTCCACATTAACCACTCTGGATCCTTCGCCGCCGCCGCCGCCTCCATGAAAACTCTCTTTTCTGTGTCAACCCGAGATAAGATATGGGATGTTTTTCATCCTGTCGTACAGATTCCTGTGTGGCTCAGAGTGAAACCAGTGCCGTTCATTATTAAACACATCGCTTCTCTCGTCGTTGTGAGAGGATCGGTTTTCCTTTTACGAGATCTGGTCAGACCCGCTTTAGCAAGATTTGAAGATTAATTAAACCATAGGATCCAATTATAAACATGAGTACTAATGTACCCTTACCATGTAGGAACACCACGTACAAAGCAACATGGAAGATGCACAATTGAGCAACATCAGCATTGGCAACATGCTTCCAATATCGATGAGATGAGCTTCGATTTCTCAGAGCCGTTGGTCGTTTATTTCAGAAGTTTTGTTTGCAGTTTATTCTCGTCATTCGTTTATGAATCAGTTTCTTTCAAGAAAAGATGTCGTGCAGATTAGAGCATCTTCCTCCCACCGACTGATGCAACTTCGACTAACCTCCAGATTACAGAGCATCTTCCTCCTGCTAACGTCCAGATTATAGAGCGACTGCCTCTCACCGACATCCAGATTATAGAACTTGAGTCAGTATGCCGCGAAGTAATCCCACTACAGTTACTTGTAGAGAACGTTTGTGCGTCCTGCATGAGCAGAGCGGGGGTTTGAGGCCCAGATCTGTTGCTGCATTTTGACAGGGACGTTGCCGGGGCCTTCGTCAGTGTTGGCACTCCGCTCTGCTTTTTAGGGATAGAGTGTCACGGAGAGCAGAGACCAGTCATGTGCAGTATATGCCTACGCAATCCAAACACGGAGGAGAAAAAATGCCCAGTCATCACATCCTGCTGCTGCGTAGCGGCGTCACATCTCGGCTTCTCTGCGGTGGGGGGGTGGGGAGGAACAGGTTGTTGGAGGGGACAAGGCCAAATGACGCGCGCAGACAGTCGGTGTGCATCGGATTCTCCTGCCGGCGACCTTGTCAGAATGTAGACGGGGGTCAGGGAGGACAGGGGAGTGCCAGAACCCGCCACTGACCTGCAGTGGTGGTAGTATCAACATGACATTCTGGGTGTGTGTGCAAAGGCAACACAAATGTTGGTACCTACAAGCCACAATGCCGGCATGACAAGAGAAGGCCAAAGAGGAGTTTGCAATTTTCTTTCTTTTTTTTTTCTTCTCTTCCACCCATGAGAGAACTAAAATGTTCAGATTCTCAACCCGCCCAGTAAATCTCCCCTCACATATGACTTCATGCGCAGCTACAGATCAGGACAGCGTGGCCACTCTTGTACAACCCCACCCCTCAAAATCATCCGGTGGACACTGAAACGAAAATGAAATTCAAAAAAAAAAAAAAAAAAAGCACGTCCGGGCATTTCAGTGGTGAAATGTAAAATGGGGACATCATCACTGATAAGCAGGTGGACTGCTTGGCGTGCGACAGTGGGTGAAATCTCTGCGCGAGCCAACCCTCGGCCGCTCTCCAGCTCCGAATCAAACTCTTCCTCAGACGCCTTTTCATTATGACGCGCGTGCCAAATTCTTCAGAAGTGAAGCCGCTTCATATTAGGACGCGGTTTCGCCGCCCCTCCGCGAGTGGGCGTCAAGTAATCCGAGTATCTGTCCGTGTTGAACATTTCAGCTTCAATCCAAGCATTTGGATTCATTTTATTAAATAGGGAGGTCAAGTTGGACGGATCCTGAGTGATGGAGGGAGGCAGCATCCAGAACAGGAGAAGAGCTGATTGGTGTAACAAGATATTAAAAGAAAAAAAGAAAAAAAAAAACCTTCATCCAACCGGTTGGCTCCGGGGACATACTGTCTCTCTCTCTCTCTCCAGCCGGGCCTGGAAGGTTTTAATGATCGGACTGTGAAGGCATCACACACAATCAAGTGTCCACAGTCACAAGTACAAGACTATCTGCCCCCGGTTGTTTGGTTAGGGCCGCGGCCGGGCGGGTGATGTTTGGTCAGGGATGGGATTGCATTATCCTAGAGAGAGTGCACTAATGACCTTTGCTCCAAATCCAAAAAAAAATAATCAGAAGGGCATGTGTTTTCTGTGAATGAAGACAAATAGCAGATTCCATTGCCATTGGTGTTGTGTGTTTGTGTGTGTGTGTGTGTGTGTGTGTGTGTGGGGGGGGGGGGGGTTACTGGATGACTTGCATGTGTGACACAGAAGACGGTCCTGCTGCCACTTTTATTATTGTGGATGGGTTGGGGGCGGGGTGGGGGTACCCCAGTGTGCAGAACAGATCTGGTGGAAAGGTGCATGACGGATGAAGGCTATGCCACAATTTCTACATTCACAATATTGTTAACAGGGGGTCCATGAAGTCTATCTTTTGGGTGTGGGGGGGGGTGATTAGAGTGGTGATGGGAGGGAGGGAGGGGGGGATCCTGGCCCAGTAGTACCCCCCCCCCCCCCTCCTCCTCCTCCTCCTCTTCTTCTTCCCCGCCCCAGAACATACCCGCCCATGTGGATGGGTTCCATCACTGATGCATTCACACAATAGAAAGGATTCCCTTCTTACCTTCGTGACCACGTTCTGCACGAGCCCGGTGTGCAGCTCGAACGTCCACTCGCTGCACTGACACTGCGTGTTGGCGGTGTCATTGTGGCCGACGAACCCGCCGCCGAATCCACCGACGACGCCGCCGCGGTGGCCGCCGCTGTAACTTCCATTGGCGTAAATAGACGCCGGTCGCGCGCTGGCGTTCCTCGGCGCGTCCAGCAGCGACGAGTAGCCGGTACTCTGATTACTCAGGTTCGCCGGCGGCTGCACGCATGTGTTGTTCGGCTGCGCGAGGAGGAAATTGTCCGAGTACTGGCTGAAGCCGATGAACAGCGCCGGGATCCATGTCAGCACGATCAGCTGTTTCTGGTACCTCCCGAACCCCCCGAGAAACGGCAGCACGGAGCCGTCGATGCGCGTCAGCAGCCCCGGCGCGGTGCTTTCGGGGGACACGAAGCCGTTCTCCGGCTGGTGCTCCCCGCTCTCGAGCTGCACCACGGCCATCGCGGGCTTTTCACGATAGATGCCTGCGATGTGAAGCGACGCCGGGGTTGCAGTGCTGCTTATCCCCCCTCCACCCTCCTCCTCCTCCTCCTCCCCCCCCTCCTCCTCCTCCACCTCCACCACCCTCCTCCTCCTCCTCCACCACCACCACCACCGCCGCCGCCGCCCCCTGTCGACTCCACAATGCGTCAATGCCCCCAGCTTCGGCGGTGGAAGCCGTGCGCAGTCAAATCAGTGGCGAGCAAACGAGACGCACCTCCTTATTATTAATATTATTCAAATTGTTATTGCGAGAACGCGCTTTCCCCCTGGAGACTAGAGGGGAAAAAAAAAAAAAGACGACCGGCGACGAGAAAAACAACAAGTCAGTGCGGTGACGCGTCGAGGCGCGCGGCTCATTGTCGCCCCGAGAAGAGTCGCCACGCGGCGGCGCAGAGCGGCTTGATGTGCTGCTTCCTGCGCGAGGCGAGCCACAGGTAACACACCTGCCCATAAACGCCTGCGAGGAACTGACGCTACCCTAACATGGCCACCTGTAGGCAGGGGCACCGGGAACTAACTACCCACCCCCGAAAACACACACGCGCGCGCGCACACACACACACACCCCCACTGCGCTCTGACAGGCCAATAATCATGAAACATAATTATTCATATTTCATTATTTTATTTATTCATCATTTTCAACACCTTTCTCTCTTCAAACACCCATTTTGCAAAACAATCGACACATTGAAACAGAATTTACGCACGAGTCTTGCGCATTGCACTTGTCCAACATGAAAGTGCATTGTTTTGTTTTGTTTTTCTCGTTTGTATTCATGCAAACATTAAAAAACACAAAACACAAAGTACATATGTCATGTCAACAGGGGGGAAGGAGGAAGAGGAGGAACTAAAGAGCTGTCCCCGCCTTGTTTCCAGCATGTAAAACACTGCAGGTGCAATTGTACACGACAGCATTGGAAGTCATTTAATATATAATATTTTGCGTATTGTCAATTATTATTCAACCACCGACGCTATTACCAGTAGCATTACTACCACGAAACACCCTGTTTAATCAGTGTTCACTTTAGAACTTATGTTAACATAATATACACATATCTGATTTAAAAAAAAAAAAAAATCTGGAGTCAAAACCAAATTTACACCCAATAAACCCGGTCCTGCACGTGAGCCATTTAAGTATCATATAAAAAAAATTTAATCTGCGCATATGAGATTTCCATTTGTGTGCAAAGTATAAAAATAAACACTTGTTGGAGATGTCAACAAAGGAAGAATAGAAACTCCAGTGGTTTGCTCAACAGTTTTTTTTCCACCATGCAAAACATGGAGGTGAAATTGTGCACTGCAGCATTTTGAATGAATACTTATCATTTACATTTGTGATCTTTGTCCACACTTTTACTTGTAAAGTCAAATAAACATGCACTGGGTTCACCAACTCTGCAGCGGCCCCGACATTAAGAAAATAAAAACTACCACTCTGCAGGACCGGAGGCCTGAGATGTGAGTTTCTGTATCATTGTGCAGGACTATAAAACGATTAGATTAACAAAATAAAGCCCAGGATTTGTCATTACGTCAAAATCCACATTTATTGTGTCCCCCTGACGTTCTTGTATGTGACTGCCACACCAACTCCTCTTGTGGGAGTTGGCGTCGTGGACTAGTTTACATACAGGAAAATCTCCATCACCTCATCGTTACGAGAGAATTTGTTCTCCTGCAGCTTCTTGCAGGACTCCACCAGCTTGTGTGCGTTAAAAGCAGGGCATTCAAAGTGAAGTTGGAGGTTTCATCTTCCTCCCAGTGGAAACGTCACAGTCCACACCTTCACGTCCACAATGACGGACATCAGCAGCATCAGCTTGGAGTCCAGTTTTCTTTGGATCCTCCATCAACTCGTCAAACATGATGTTTGTCTTTGTCTGAGCTTTGTCTTAATCATTTAAAACAATCACAAGTTCATAAATTGTGAAATATGTACAATCTTATCCGATTGCATGTTACTATTTCGCCCATATATATTTTTTGCTCTTCTTTGTAAATCATGTCTGTTGTGTTTCTCTGTCAATTCCTTTCTTTCCATGCATGTATTAGCCATTAAAGCCTTGTACATTTTAATGTCCAATATATTCATTTTCAAATTCGTTTCCTGTCTTATTTGAATTTTAAATCTCTGTTGGATTTATGGAGTTATATTCTGCGTGGAGTAATGCTGTAAAATAATTTCCCTCTGAGTATTCTATTCTATTCTATTAAGATTGCCTTTGAAAAGTCACACAAAAAAGGATATCTAAAGTAAGTTTCTCCAGTGTTTTGAATTTCGAGGCAAAAGGTTTGCATGTTCTACTTGAGTCTAGTTGGTTTAATCTGACTATATTTGACCCGTGGACGGGATTTCCACCATCCTCGCATTTTAATGAAGCTTCTTTTGAAATTGGATGCTGCTTAAAGATGCTTTTATTAATTTCAGATCAAATCCTCCATGTTTGAAGCAACTCGTTCAAGTCAGACGAATAAAAAATTTATTAAATTTGATAAATGAATTCAAGAGAATGATACCACTCATTTCATAGGCTTCAGAAAACCTATGTGATCTGCTGTCAATGATGTATTTAAAGCATGCTGTTTGAAGGAGCGCTCAGCTTTCATTTTCCCACAGTAGTCTTGAATAATAAATGTTTTCTGATGTGCTGAGTTCGGTAATTGAGTCAGCAAGATTTTATTGGTATGACATACAACAGTGAGTTCAGGATTGGTCAAGTTGGATTTATATTTCTGTTCATCTCAGGATGTGACTGCAGAGTTCCTCTGCATGTTGCTCAATGCTCCACCCTCCTGGCTGCAACCTGGCAGTGCACATTTCTCTTTCTTTGTCCACGAGACTTCATCCAAGATAAAGAATTTATTTTGGCCAATTCAAACTTAAACCAGAAAAAAGGCAGAAAGATTGCAGGGGGGAAACTATTCTCTATAAACATAGTTTTTGTCTGGATTTTTTTTTTTACTATTTAGAACGAAATTAAAGTAACACAACTCATAAAGCTTTTTTTTTTTTTTTTTTTAGATTTGTTTACAAACTTATGTATTATCTTGATTATGATTATCATTTTAATTGAATTACATTCTATTTTATTTTTATTTTATTGTACTCATTGTCCTTGACTTAGCTGTTTTAGCTTTATTTCCTTTCTTTTTTTAACACAGTTTCAAATATTTGAGCGACATTTGAACATGTCTTTCAACAATAACCCTGTTATTATCACAACGAGTTCATGAAACAACAATAACCTTGAGTGACACACTGATGCCCCCTCGTGGCAGACTAGAGCAGCTGCATGCTGGGTTTTTTCAAGGGCTGCATATATTATACTTATTTTTTAAGCATTTAGTTCGGGATATATATATATTTTTGACAGTCAATGTCAATATCTTTAAACACAATTAAGTACGTTGTTTTGTTTGTTTTTGTCATGCAAGTACAGTACATGCAATATAATGTTGAAATATAAATATATATATATATATATATATATATATATATAATTTTGCTCTGCACTCCATGTTTTTTTTAGTTTTTCTACTAGATCTAACCTGTTCCTCATATAACTGCTGCTCCTTTCTCGATAAAATCATTAATACCTTGATTTATTTGCCCAGCATCAGCTGCACATCCATCACCCAGACAGAGCCTTTCATCAGTGTGTCGTTTCTTGGCTGCGCGCCAACAGAAACCAGTTGACCGTTGCACTGTCACACTATCATAAGGTACTGTTTGTTATCATTCAAACTCACTTATTATCCTCGCCTGGCAACCAAATGCAGGTGTGTCAAGGACACACCTCACTACGCTATGACTCAGGCCAGTTGAGTGTGTGTCTGAGTGTGTGTGTGTGTGTGTGTCTGTGTGTGTGTACGTGTGTGTGAGAGAGAGAAAGATAAACCGGCTGGTTACAGACGAGGTGTGAAGCATACAAACCCGAGGCGTGTCTGAGCTTTCACTCACTGTCTTCTTTGTGAGAAAAAGGAAAACTGATGCACCTCTGCCTCTGCTTGGAGGATTAAAATGATACTGTAGTGATTGTTTGAATTAAAAAAAAAACGAAAAAGGAAAAAAGAAATCTTCTCCTGCCACTGAGAAACAATGTAATCAGTGAGTAGATTCAGTGCAGTGTGGATTCAAAGTCCAGTTGGCGGTAAAATGTGCTTTATGGTGTCTGAGGTGCTATCACTGTAGATACTGTGAGGGAGGATATCAATAAATCCAAGAGGGGGGGTTGGACATGTGGACTTTGCAGGACTCTAATAACACACTTCTATCAACCCATTGAAGTGTTTTTACTCCGGGTCAGTGCTCCTGATTGATGGTTTCTCTCGATACTGTTTGAAATTAGTAAGAAAACTATCTCCTCTGTTCACCGTGCCTCTTATTTGATCTCTTTAAGGCATATCTATCTTCAATTTGTGATCAAATAACACATCAGAATGTAAGATAGTACTGTCCAATAGTGTGAAGGCGACCTTTTTCAATTGGAAATGTGTCCCTAAAGCTAAAAATGGGAAAACATGTGAAATTTTGTTGAGTTTTACACATTACAAAAAAAAAAAATCAATATCAAATAAATAAATAAATGTGAAAAGCTCTGTGTTTTCAGGGATTCCTCTTCGTGCTCTCATGATGTCTGGTGTAAACAGATTTTAAACATTTACATATATAATGCTGCTTATTTAGCACTTTCAAGTCTTGACAATAACAGGACTCTGATTCTGATGCAATCACTGATTTGATCAGCCTTCGTCAACACACATCCTCCTCACACTGTTTCATCTTTTCCCCCGTGGGACAAACTAAAGAGACATCTGCTAATAATCCATCTTCCTGCAGATAAGACAACCCAGAGTGACTTGCACGGTCGTGTCCTCTGGTGCAGCGCTGAGGAATTCGGGAGGGTTTTTAACTGGAAGAAGCCTCCTTCACACCCCCGAGTTAGAAGGAAATTCCCCGGCGCAGAGCCGGACTCCTGTGGGAAAACAAACAAAGTGACTTTATATCAACAGGCTGCCGAAGCATCATTTTTACAGATCCCTCAACCCATTTCCCACCCCCCGCAGGTTTAATTCACTCTGAAACTTTCATTTCTCAGCTAAGCTGCGAAATCTCTTCCAATAACGGGAGTATCAAGAAGCATGACTTCATACTCCTTCGCCTCGATGAAGCTTCTGTTTCTACTAAACATTAATAACCAGGAGCATGTGAACCGTGTGCATTGTAATAAGCAGCTGTCAGTTTGGTTTTTTTGTGGGTTTTTTTTAACTCATAGTGTGATGTCAGCTCGCTGTCTGGAAATGACATGTGAATCACGACACGTCATCCCAGAGGCCTCCTCTTCACCTGCTGTCACCCCACCACCACAAACATTTTCAAATCCAGATGTTAACTTGTTCTGTCATACGCGAGTCGAAATCTCCTCTTTATATCCAGCCCGGAGAAAGCAAACACGGAGTTAAATATTCACCGAGTGTCCCGGGCTTGCACAGTTTCTCTCAGACTCAGAGACAAAACGAGTGTCCGCCCTGCTGCCTGGTGACAGAGGAGTGTTGCCAAATCTGCATACTTGCAGAAAGTCGCCACACCTAAATGCAACTGATGAGATAAAGCAACACCCAGGAGTGATTTCTGTCGTGCTGAGGAATACTCCTAAAGCACTTTATAAATAACAGTTAACGCCTTTTGGAAACTGCGAATGAAAAAGCAACTAATTACTGGGGGAGGTTCGTCTCGTTTTGCTTCCCGATAGGCTCAATGTGTCATGTGAAGCTACAACACTATAGTGGGAGGAAGATGCTCTATAATCTGGATTAAGAGTGCTCATTTCAGGCTAATGCTAATGTTATTTTATATGCTAGATGTTGGCGTTTTCACATAATGAGGCCAGATTCCCCCTTCTGGAGACTGTTTAGAACTGAACGTGTGCTTCTTTGACTTTTTCCCCTGGTTGCAGCTCGGGGTTGAAGTTCAACGTTCGTCCGGCTCTTTTGGATGCGAAGCCGCTTGCTTGTTCGGTCATGCAGTGTTTAGGGTGGATTACAGAGTAGAAAAGGGGTGGGGGGGGGGGGGGGGTGTGGACTGGTAAAGCAAACCCACCTGAGCAGGCATATGGAAAACAAAAATGCAGGGTGTGTCTTACCTTTGACTGTCATTATTACAAATTGTGAGAATTGCTGTGGAGACTCGCCAGTGTTACACACACACACACACACACACACACACACACACACACACACACACACACACACACACACACACACACACACACACACACACACACACACACACACACACACACACACACACACACACACATCTTTTTAAAAGAAAGGTGCTTGATGGCTTTGAGATTCCAGGTCAGGGCGTTGGTTTGTTCAAGTCACCGGTTGGGTTTTTTTTTTTTTACACCCATTTTTTTTTACACCCGTCCAAAAAAACCTCTGGCTCCTCTTCTCTCTGCCTCACACTGCCTTGAGAGGTACTGATGATAAAAAACACCAGAGGGCAACAACGTGTCCGTCAGTCAGTCTCTCTTTGACCTCATTACTCACACATGGAGGCATTTCAGGCCTTCTAAGGAGTTCGCCTTGGCTTTATCTGGGTTTCTATTTTTTTTTTTTTTACCTCCACTGAGATCTTCCTGACATTTCAGACTGATCATGCTCCTCTACTTAAACACACACATAAACCCACCCACCCACACACACACACACCCACCCACCCACCCACCCACCCACACACACACACACTTACTTCACCAACAGTTCGCTTGTAGTCTTTTGCATTTTTACTTCCAGTGGTAGGGGTGTGAGTGACACTCCCTGCTCTGTCTCCTGGTCATTCCCACTCCCCTTTCACTTTTCAAAGCTGGGACACTCCCACTGCTGCTGTCTGCAAGCAAACAGGAGAACTGCTGACTGTTGAAAGAAATACAGAAAAGGTGCTTCAGCTCAGACATCCAGGCAAACTGAGTCCCTTTCCACCTCAAGAAGGCTGAACTGGAGATTGCTATGAGATTACTGTGAGCCCTTTGGCCCTCTTTAAGGCTAAATGATCTCCTGTCCAGTTAGCATACTACTGAGTTGATATGTTTAATATGATCGTTTATATTAACTCTCTGCTTGTTGTTCCTTCATAATAGAATAGAATACTTTATTTGTCATTATAGAAGTTACATAATGAAAATGCAGGCGCTGCTTCCTTTGGCATCAAACACATACAAGTGTATTTGTTACAGTGTAAAAGCACTACAGAAATAAAAAGTTTAAAAATGTTAAAAGGCATAGTGATTAAACAAGAAGACACTTTTTAAAAGCGTTATATTATTGCAGTGAGATCAAAACATTGTTTGTTTTAGGTTTCATTACAGTTATGTTTACATTGAGCAGTTTCTATAAACATCTTGGTATTCTTCCCTCTCCTGCAGAGACAGATTTTATTTATTGTAGTTGGTCATTATGGTCTTAATTGATGATTTAAATTGCTGTCCGAACACAAGAGTGGATTATTCCACAGTAGAAAAAGCAACGTGGACTCCAAATGATTGGTTGTTTAGGTGAAAAAGGAAAACTGTAAACACACTTTGTTTGTCTGAGAAACGTTGGTATCTTATCTTATCTAAACGTGTTTTTAAAAGTAGCTTTGAATAAATACTTTGAAAACTTTGTTCAGCAACACTGCAGTCACTTGACAATGAGTAGAATTGACGCACTCTAGCAGTTTTTTGTTTTTTTGGGGGGGCGGGGGGGGGGGGGGGGTCAGGCTTTCTTCCCACCTGCTTGCAACAGCACCTCCCAGACTGCCTGGACAGTCAGAACAAAATGACAGTAACCTCCCCTGCAAAGCAGTATGAGTGTTTCGTAAACACAACAAGGTGTGGTTTCTCTCCAAAAGCGGCCAACTTCCGTCTATTCACAGCAGAGCCCATTATCTGCGCAACAGGAGACGGGGCGGGGAGAGACGCACGGTCTGTCCGCTGTCCAGACAGCACAGCTCAGCACGGAGAGACTTTGGGGGGGGTAGAAACTACACCAGCGTAAAAGAAAAGAGCGAACGGAAAACCTGTCATCGGGGGTATTAAGCGGCTCAGCCAAAATGAGTATGTACGGGTCCTCGTCGAAGCTGGCCACCATGGGTCAGAGGAGCAACTCCCGGCCGGATCTGTCGAGTTACCGGAGCAGCGGCGACGTGTTCGTCGGTGGGAACGGCTTCTCCGGGGAGTACGCGATGGGGGACGGAGGTGGATACAGCTACAGCAGCTTCTCCAAGACCTCGATGCAGGGCGGGGGGATGCTTCCCCAAAGGGCGCACAGTGTGATCGGCGCCGGAGGAGGAGGCGGCGGTGGCGGCGGTGGCGGAATGAGGTGAGCGCGCACAGGAGAAAGGAATAAAAAGACACCTGTTGCTTCTGGATGAGTCTGATCGGAAGTAAATGTGTATGATTCCACGTGAACATAGGTGAAAAGCAGGGTTGATCCCGATAGGAAGATTGGAACGCGCTCTGCGTGTGTTTTGGATAATTACGCGCGTCTTCGTAAATTACGCACAAAAACGCTTCGGAGCAGGTTCCAGTAAATGCCGCTGCACGCTCAGCACAGGCACACGTCAGACTGGGAGTGTTGTTGTAATTGCGCCGCGGGCCTACACGACTTTGTGAAACCGACCTTTCGTCACTTCCAATGAATCCCAGAGAGTTTTTCTTTTTTCTTTCCCTCCCCCCTCATTTCTCTCTCTCCATGTGTATTCAAGCAGTTTCACTGATTTGTTACACAATTCCCTTACTCACAAAACACGTACGCCCTTGATTCGGTGTGATGTCAGCCTCTGACTTGTTGTTTTTTTTTTTGCTGAAAAGTTGAAATGTAATCCGGAATATGATAATACGTTGGGGGAGTTTACAGCAGAAGTCAGGGGGGGTTAATCTTTTACAAGCTGGTGACCTTTTGTTGACCCACAAACTGAAGTTACACGCTGAATGACTTTGTGTTAAAATAACTTGTTAAATGGTTGATCCTTAACTTTCTCGCTTGACTGGGAATTTGTTGCAAGAAGCATTGAGCAGACATTTTCACTTTTCACTCGAGTGAGACTCAGCAATCATTGACAAGTATTTATACCGGTTTAGTGACGCATTGACTCCACGTACAGTGTCTGACTTTCACATTTTGCTTATTTCCAGGTGGAAGAAGTCCGAATAACCTCGTATTTAGAAAATGATACACAGTTAATTCAGTTTAATTCACTGCTATTAGCTCTCAGAAATGGACATAAAACTGACTGATATGTAATATTTGTACATAACTTAAAGGAAAATAGTTTTGATGTGATTTATTTATGGACATGACAACTTTTACGGTAAATCATACATTGAATTTTTACTTCACTGAAATTAAAAACCTCCAAGATTCTCGACATTTACTTCTAGTTTCATTACATTCACTCAAGTTTTTCCAGTATATTTTCTTTGCAGAGTTGTTGTTTCCTTACATCATCGTCTTCGTCATTTCGTCTTTAAATTGGACGTTTTCTGGTTAATAAATTCCTCTTTCTTGCTCGTTTTCCTCTGCAGTGTCATGGCCATCCAGCAGAAAAGTGTAGTCCTCACAAACCAGTGTCAGGATTTTCTGCAGAGGGCCAAAATGATTTCTCAGAGCGTGAGTACAGCTGAACACACTTTCACTCCTGTACGAACACACACACACACACACACACTCACACAACAACAACAAGATGACTGCCATGCTTTGTTGGTTTTAGATCTTTGGAAAGTACTTGGCAGAGTGAAAACAAATAGCAGCTTTATTTTTATAGTGAATGAAAACCTACAGATTTTATTAGACAATCAATAATAGCATAATGCTATTAAACTGTCCAACTCGTTCATTCATGTATTCCAGTACCTACCTGTGGATGTGTAATTAAAACAGTATCTATTTAGACACACACATGTAAAAATTTATTTTTTTCCCCCATAATTTTGCTAAAACATCCCAATGAAGACAAACACGCGAGGACACGCCCGAACACATGATCTTACAGAAGCGTTAGGCCGTGTCCACGATCTGTTCCACGTATATTTGGCACATGTAACTGTAATCTGGCGACCTCAGAGCGGGGTCCCGGCCTCGGCAGGAAGTGACAAGGTGGTTTTGTGTTTGTGCTGCGTTCCAGGGCGGCCCGGCCGGAGAAGCTGAGCGGATGCTGATGATGAGCGCCGAGACCATCGAGCAGCTGAAGACCTGCGGCCGAGAGCTGCAGCAGCTGCGCGTGCCCAACGACGTTTTCAGAAAGTAAGAAGAAGTCGGGTTTTAAATTTGTTTTTTTAAACATTTCATATTTCAACTGTATGTTGAGTGCAGGCGGCAGAACCAGAGAAAAATAATTGAGGAGTCAAATCAACTTAATTTAAACTGTGAAATCAAGAATTCCAATTCAATTTAGTATCTTTACACAAATGTACGTCGTATTGAAGTAAAAATGATTTTTTTTAAATTCCCCGGAACATGAATAATTCAAATAATGTGAGAGAATCTTCTTAAATTCAAACATACGACAAAAAATAAATAAATCACTTGTTATCTTTATTGTGTTTCATTCAGGATTTCAAAACACCAAATACTACAATACCCATAATCCATCAGTGTTCCCAAGCACCAGATAGAACTGGAAGCTAAGACTGCATGTAACCAATCAAACACTCACTCCAGTTTATACAGAGGATCTAAGGATCGAAGATCACTTTACTTGGATTTTACTTTTCATGTTAAAAAAAACCACACATAATTTAAACAAAGAACAATCTTGTTTCATCATCTACTAGAATATGTCCAAAACACATAATCCTACTTCCAGTAGCTTTGAGGAGTCGGTGGTCCTCTGTGTGTGTTTACATCCACTTGTGTATAGTTTTTGTGGGTTTTTTTTTAACGCCGTCTGCTTCCTTTGTTGGAGAACTGAGTGTTTCCCGTCCTTCTCCTGCGTCTCCATAGCGTCGAGCAGCTGCAGCACATGCACGCCGGTCTCCAACAGCAACTCATGGGCACCGTGACCCTGAGACGCAAGAGGAGCAGCGTGGGCTCGCTGGATGGAGGGAGGGTCTTCACTGACGCCATGGGATGGATATCCCAGCAGAAGGTGAGACCAGGAAAAAACAAACAAACAAAAAAAACGACAACAAATAGAAAGTGTGATGGAGGAACTTTAACAAGATAAGTTTTTCTGTTTACAGTTTAATTCATCTTGCTAAAAATTAAACTAAATCGTCATTTTACAGTAATGTTTTCCCATTTGGGGGATTTCTAACAGCAGAAATGACACCAAATTTAATTAAAAAAAAAGATGATTCACTTAAGTGATGTTATAATGGGTTGTTATTTTTTGAAATAATGCAAAAAAAAAGGATGCTAGTAGGTAAAAGTGTAATAAAGGTTAGAAAATGGGTAAAACAAAAGAATAGGTTAAAAAGAAATGCATACAAAAAGGTAAATATGACATAAAGTGTGGTTTTCCCAACCAAAGACTGTGTCTGAGACCCCCCAACGAGGTCGCCTGAGATAAAACCAGAACGAGACACTTTGCAGGCTCGAGAGACGAATAACTGAAAAACAGGAGTCTACTGGGTGCCAGTGGGTAATTAACCAGGTCTGATCACAATTAAATCCAGTTTCTCTACTTTCCCATCGGATGCATTAGCTGACGCCATCACACACTGAGTTCAATGGAAACTTTGATCCTTTGCTGAGTCATTTTAAGCGGAATAATCAAACCTGCATGTGTATTCATGTATTGGCGTGTACATCAAGGTACACCAGCGTTAGTTTTTTGTTGTTTTTATCCCGTCTTCATTGAATGCGTTTCATGTCTGAGATCATTTATCTGTAAAATCTGAATCACTCCTTTAAATTACTGAGATCATTACGGTATTAGTTTTAGTAAAGTACTTTTTTCTTAAAGTGACGGTGCTATAATTCAGGTGATACATTGAGTGCAAGTAGTATGTAAAATAGGACGTTTTTCGTAAGTTTATCATCATTAAATTTAGATAAAATGTGTAGTTTTCCCTGTTAAGGAAAGGAATTTAGTTATTAACATTAACAGATAAAAATTTGTTCTATTAATCTAATCGATAATGTATAAGAAAATTGTACTTTTATGACCCTATACTACGCTGTATTTAGAATGTTACTTATTAAAATAAACAAAGATATTCTCATCTGATGTGTTCAATTTCAACTGTATACAAGCCATTTTCCCATTCTTAATATTTAAACCTGCACAAATGTGAGGTAGTATTTTTTTTTAAATATTGTCCTTGTTAATCTGATCAAATTTAGGTGATTATACCCCTTGAATTGAATGAATGAGTTTTTTAAGTCGGGGAAACGTGTGTGGCTTGTTTTTTCTGCATTAAAGTGATAAAAAAAACAAGCTAATTCAATTGTAAAAAGTAAAAAAATTTTCCTCTTTATTTTTATTTATATATTTTAAATGAATGTATTCTGGTAATGAGAATGTATCAGGTATTAAATAATGGTACTAGTCCAATATATGTTTAATTTTTGAAGATGTGATATCATAATCAAGTTAAATAAGACAAAAATGGGTATTCCCCCCCCCCCACACTTAAAGTCAATGTGTCTGCTTCGTTTAGTTTTATGAGAAATTTGACAATCGGTGAAAACATTTAAATGAAAAATCATCTCTAATGGTAAAAAAAAGAAATTATAAAGGCGGTTTGCGTTTGGTGCTTTAATCCAAGTCACTTATTCAAACCAGCTTCAGGTTTCCGTTGTGTTGCGTTCACTGACTCCGAGGGTGAATCTTTCGCCCTCAGACTGGTTTTCCCAGGCTGCAGAATTAAACCTGCGTGTGCGTGCACGTTGATGCGGGTGCAGTGGTGCACAAAGGTTTTTCTTTTTTTTTTTTTAAGCAGAGAAAGATCCACTTGTGTTATCACTCGGTCTGAACCCACCCCCTACACACACACACACACACCGCCGAGTAACTGAAACCATCTGTACGTGCTTCTAAAACCTGATCCTGGAGTGGGAGAGAGGGAGAGAAGAGGGGTGCAGAAGGACTGAAACAAAAGAAGAAACAGAGCGCAGACAAGAAGAAACCAGAAGAAGTGAAGCCGTGTGACATCTGACGCTGACTCAGCGGGTTACCGGCCGCTCGGGGCCCAGCGCGGCGGTGGGAACACACCCTGTCGCCCTGTCGCCGCTCTCGGCCTCGCCCTCATTTCACTCATTAGTACACACAAACACCTTTCCACACTTTTTGTTTGTTTTTTCTTTTTTTTGCTCACAAACTCCCAACATGCCTCTGACGTGCCTCGCCACCTCCATTGACCTCGAATTTGGCTTGGGGGGGGGGGGGGGGGGGCTTTTCCGTAGCTTCGTAGAGGGGAAAAGGAAGAAAAAAAAGAGAGAGAACAAAAGCTTGGGGAAGGAAGAGAAGGGAGAGAGGCGGAGGGGCGGGGTCAGGTTAGAGCTGCTGGCAGAGCTCCTATCAAGGCAAAACAAGAGGAGGGAGAATACTTGGAATAGTTTTCCTGAGAGGCTAAAAAGCTCAGTGATGGTATGCTGACACCTGGAGGACACGCCCGGGACATCGGACACCAGCAGGGACTAAATCAGAAAGTTGTTTATTTTTGAAAATTAAAAGCAAAATTACTTATAAAGTGAAGTTGTACGAAAGAATAATGTGCAGAAATACGTCACAGTCAGTTTAAAATGCATCATGCAGGAAATCAGCAAAATGTTCTGTAAGATGATGTTTTCATTTAAAAAAGTAGAAATTGGTTTTAAAGTGCAGTTTGTAGTATTATCGATTCAGGCAGCCTCAAGATGATGATTGAGAAAATGAATCATGATCAATTATGGTTTTGATGTCTTGTCTAAAAAATAAAAAAGGTTTTAAATTAACTTAGATGCTTCAATTGAAATACTTTTTTTAATCCTTTTTGAAAATAGATAATTATCCAATTATTTGTTTAATTAAAAAAAATCTAATTAGATAATTACCAATGAGTTTAATACATATAGTTTTTAATTATGTCTGTACAATTAAATGTTTACTTAATAATTTTTTTTTTTAATTTAATCTAATTATATAATTCAGATTTTTTTTCAAATTCTTTATGCAATTAGATAATTGTTTTTTTCATATTAGTTTAAATAATTTTAAGTCTGGTTTTAATGATCTCAAACTCTATCTGTTTTTAATTTTTCAGTCTGAGATACTTTTTTCCCCAACAATTTTTTAAATTTAATTTATTTGGTCTTTTTAACTAATGATCTATTTTTCAAAATAAATTGTTTTACTTATTTGAGAAAAAAATCGAATTATATATATATTTTTTTTAATTGTCCCTATTTCTCCATGGCTGTAATAACGTAATAACCGACGTAATAACTCTGAGCTGTTTGTTGCAGCGCATGATCGAGACGGCTCCGTGGGGCGACGACGGTGAAACCATCGAGAAGCAGATCTTCAGCCACAACAAATACAAGAGCTCCATCTCCAGGAGCACGGAGGTGGACCGGGCCAGGGACGAGCTGGTAACGTCTCTTCTTCCCCGTCGTCCGCACGTTCCCCTCGCTATATAGGTGCATTTTATTGTGATATTCTGTGATAAACTGATTAAAAACGTACCTCCTGTTTTAGACCGGACGGGGCGACAAGTACAACCTGTCCATCCTGGAGCAGGAGTGGGACGGCCTGCAGGTAGGAACCATCTTCACACTCAAATCTTTAATTAGACTTCTTGTTTTTGTTTTTTTTTAATATATCGTAAATTTCCCTTCCACTGTGTTGCAGAAAATATCGCACCAGCGCACGGACCAGCTGAGGGACCTCCAGGCCATCATCGAGGAGATCTCCCGGGCCATCATGTGGGTGAACGAGAAGGAGGAGGAGGAGCTGGTGTTCGACTGGGGGGACAAAAACATCGACCAGTACATCCCCCGCAAGCAAGAGGCCTATTCTGTGAGGAGCTCGCCTTCCCCCGTTGTGCTGACGTGGAGTGACTGAAAGGTGTGGATTTTTCCTGACTGTGGTGCGGCGTTTTCCTCCTGAACAGAGGCTGATGAGAGACCTGGAGGAGAAGGAGAAAGACCTGAACAAGCTGAAGGTGAAGGCCGACGGCCTCCTGAGCAACAACCACCCCGCCTCCGATAAGATCGAGGTGAGTTCCTGAAAGCTCCTTGTCACCAGAAGTAACTCATTTAATATGTTGCCTGAACATATTAAATGTTGGTGTGTCACGTCAAAACAAGGCAGTAATCTGCAACTTTTACAACCGAATAAGCTCACAGATAAGTCAGTTTATAAGCTTTCACAAGATTTTGTTTGAAAATTTGACAAGTATATTAATGAATTTGTTCACGGCTGTTGCTGCTGAGGCATTAGAGAGTATAGATTATTAGTTTTCTACAAGGGGTCGTTTATGTGACAGTAAAACATGCAGCATCACCAACAGGCGGCTTCCATTTGAAATATAAAACCAAAGCATTTTGAGAGAAACAAAACGTGTAATCCAACATCGGTGTGAAGGTTGGATGAAATAATTAAAGCCAAATGAATAAATGAAAGGAGAAAATAAGTACTCAGGTATAGAAAAGGTTATGCATTAATTTATTTTAATGTCATTTGATAGTCATGTCACCAACTTATTCTAATATTTTTGTTTGCTTGTTTGTTTAAATCTGATTAAATAGATGCATTTGTGAATAAATGGATCCAAAATAAAGAAATCTATGAATATATGTTCGATTCACCAAGCAATTAATGTGAAAAATTAGTAAATTATTTTATTTTACATACGGTTTTTATTATCCTCCATACATGAATGCCTAAAATATTCATGCTTAGTCTCAACAGAGGAAGAAAGAATTGTCATTATTATAATACATTTAAACATTGATTCCTTTTTCTATTTGTTATGATCATTCTTTTTTCTATTCTATTCTATATTATGCTATTCTATTCTGTTGGCTTTTCTTGTTATTCTCATTTTATTATAATTAGAATAACAATTATTATTATTCCTTTAAGGATTCAATTGGAATTCTTGCTGTTTTGCTCCACAATTAATGATTTCTTTTTGGTTCTAGTGGCATTAAAACTCCTAAAATGTGATTAAATTATTTTTTTTTTTTTTAAAGTCTGACTGTCTTTGTGTTCGCAGGCCTACATGGACACGTTGCAGACTCAGTGGAGCTGGCTCCTCCAGATCACGAAATGCATCCACGTGCATCTAAAGGAGAATTCCGCCTACAGCCAGGTAAGTCTCACCTTTACTCTCCTGAAAACAAATAAAAATAGAATAAAATCAGCACTGCGTGTCAAAAACAAAAGTCTCTGCTCCTGTCTTCAGTTCTTCAAGGACGCCAACGAGACGTACGCGAAGCTGCAGAAGCAGCACGAGACCATCCGCAACAAATTCACCTGCGACAAAAACACTCCGCTGGAGAACCTGAGCGAGCTGCTGAAGCATCTGGAGGTACGATCGCACTCCGCCTGTTCAGAAAGAGACGCTCTTCAGACTGCTTGCGTGCAACCTTCTGCGCCTTGTTGCCAATAATCTACCCCCCCCAGAGACTCTTATACCTTTTCTCTTTGCAGAAAGAGAAAGCTCGCATCATGGAGAACAAGAGGCAGGTGCAAAGTCTGGTCAGCAAGTCGAAGTCCATCGTCAGGCTGAAGCCCCGGAACCCCGAGGAGAAGAGCTCCAGCCCGGTCATCGTCCAGGCGTTGTGTGACTTCAAACAGGACCAGGTGGGATGAACTGGAGGACCTCCGCCTCTCACTTCTACACCAATTTACACTTACAAATCCGTTTATACACACTGGGTTTTAATGTCTCCAATATACACTTTTTTTTTTTTAAACAACTTGAATCTTCAGTTAAGCATATTTTTATGCCTCAAGTATTTTTTCTTCTTCGTTTTTTAAAGCATCAGGCTCCAAAAAAACTTTAAAAATCTGATTTTATCTTAGAAATCTGATAATGTGACGTGTGCTGCAGGACAATCCTGTAAAAAAAAAAAAAGATGTCGATCTCAACAGTTTTTTTTTCTGTTAAATAAAGGTTAAATTAAACAAAAACAAACCCTGTCCCTGAATGCACCACTCTCACTTGCAGGCTACAGTTCACTAGCACTAGTATTGTTTGTTATTTCATAAATAAAGGTTAAAAAAAAAAAAAGAACGAAAAAAATATTCACTCGCGCTAATACTCATGGTGCATTCATGGCAGAGGTGGTAACCATTTAATTTCTTGTGCGCTGATGAGAAATAAAATACTCTAGTCTTCAGTGATCCATACACACAGTCCATTGAATTTTGTTGCCGTTTACAGAAAGGCATATTCAAAGGGAACGAGGGAATCCTGAAGGACAACTCTCAGCGCAGCAAGTGGCTGGTGACGGGACCCGGCGGTCTGGACATGATGATCCCCTCGGTGTGTCTGCTCATCCCGCCTCCCAACCCGCTCAGCATCGGCCTCGCCAACAAGTGAGTGAAAAAAAATATCAAACGTGGTTCGTTTAAGTTGGATTTATGGGCGATTTGACTCACGGCCTCGCCTCGGCTCCGTGCAGGAATGAGCAGTATTACGACGCCATCATGGCCATCTGGAATCAGCTCTACATCAACATCAAGAGTCTCATCTCCTGGCAGTACTGCGTCAAAGACATCACCTACGTCAACTCTCTCACCCTGAGCATGGTGAGACGTTAACGAGGAAACGCGTTAAAAACCCCTTTGAGTTCGTCTTCAGCTAAACTCCTCTCCCCTTCTCCAGCTGTCCAAGATGCGTCCTGAAGAGTACCGCAGCATCTTGAAGAGGCTGGACACTCACTACCAGGAGTTCCTGCGCACCAGTCAGGGCTCCGAACTGTTCGGGGACGACGACAAGAGAACCATTCAGGGCCACGTCGACCAGGCCCAGACCCACTACGACACGCTGATCGTCCAGTTACCGTCCTACAGTGAGTGACCAACGTCTCATTTAGGTCAGGTCGCTTCTGTTTAGAGTTCTTTTCTGGATTACTGCAGTATTGGTGTGAGACGAGTCCACATTAAAGCCCCGTTTGCTCGACGTGTTCATGTATAAACACAAAACTTTCTTTGCGTTTTAGCCATTTAAAACGACAACGGTGGGGTCATTGAAAAAGAAACCCTTTTGAAAATGGCCGCAGCCAAAGTAAATCGTTCTTTTGCACGAGGGGACGTGAGATGACTCGCAGTCCCAAGTTCCCTTGGTACTTTGTAATTTTGTACTTCAGAGTCCTCCGTAATAGATACTAACTTGGTCGTCTGTCATGTCGTTTCGTTACAAAAACAAACAGCATAAATTGTTTTCAACTTACCAATTTTCAAAAATATCTTGAAAACTCAAAATGGTTGTGTCGTCACTTGAAAGGTCATGTAAACAGAGCCTGAGATGCATTAATAATAGAAATAATAATAATAGTGATAATAATAATGCATTTGATTTGTATTGCACTTTACATTTGTGAATCTGAAAGTGCTAAAAACAATAATATAAACCAAAAGCAGCAATTTAAAACATTTAAGAAACGGCAGTGAAATCGGTAAGAACACTTAAAAAAAAAAACATAGCAATGAAAATCAATACGAGCTGCAAAACAGAAATGTTTTTAGTCCCTTTTTAACAACCAAAAGTCTGCGCATGCATGCCATGAGACTTACGTTTGTAGAGAAATTCTGCAGCTTCACATGCAAACTCTACTGTGTGTGCTGAAGTGCGAACCACTACGCCACATTGTGGAATCATTTCACCAGGAAACTGCAGAGATTTATTAGGCAAGACACTGAACCCCCTCACGATCGCAGTTTTCAATTATTCACGTGTATTCTATCAATTTGCTCAGCAACCAAGCAAGTGGAAGAAACGGTGGTGAAGACGGACACCACCACCGTCAAGCCCACCAAGGTCCCCAAGACCACCACAGTCAAAGTCACTGCTCCACCGCCGGCCTCCACCCTCAGCCTCACTCTGCTCAGCAGCCTGCAGGAGCTCCGACGCAGGCTGGAGCTGGCCGAGTCCGGCCTCACCAGACACCTCCACCTCCCCCTGGGGGAGAACAGCATTCACGAGTGCTCTGTGCACATCCAGAATCTGCAGGTAGGAACGAATCCTTGCTTTGGGTTTTGATAGGCTGAAGAGGGGAAGAAAAAAAAAGTGGGAAAACAGGAATGAGAGTGACAAGAAGTTAATGAAATCTGGTTTGAAGTATGACGGAAATGACAACCATTAGTAGGTCTCAGTCTTAAGCTGCAGCAGTATTACTGGGTAAGTGGACCAAGGTGTGAATATTGAATGTGTTTAATAAAGTCTCCCAGGAGTCTAAACGTAGAGCAGCACATCGAAGAAAATGGTCCTAAAAGCCTTATCAAAGAGGAAAATTCAAAAGTGGACAAGTTCTCTTTGAACTCTATAACTTCTACATTTACTAAATCCTTTAATGTACAACTGAAATCTGAATGAATTTGGCAAAAAAAAAAAAAAAAAAAAAAACTCCAATCAAACCACTTTTTTGGCGTCGTGCTGTTTTCCAGGATGTGCACCATGACCTGGACTCCATTCACGACGAGTACCTGCGCCTGCGGGAGAAGATCATCAAGCAGCTGGAGGGGATTCCTCCGGACTCCGAGCAAGCCAGGTTCCTCCGCTCGGAGCTGGAGATCATCAACCTGAAGCTGGGCGGTCTGCAGGGTCTCTACGCGGCCTACATCCAGAGGTTCATACCGTCACGTTGGCGATTGGAAATGTTCTTTTTTGGCTGCTGTGTGTTCGTTGCCATGACGATGTGTCCGCCCGCAGGCTGTCGGCACTGAAGGGCCTCCTGCAGAGCCTCATGCAGGTCGAGGACATCGTGAAGGTCCACGAGGCCCGGCTGACCGAGAAAGAGACCAGCTCACTGGACGTGCGAGAAGTGGAAAACTACCGCAGCGTGCTCAAGGTTTGAGACACATAATTCTATTTAATACCGTTATCTCATTTGCCTTCTTGTCATTCTCTTGTTCTCCAGATTATCGACCCAAATTGTTATGAAATATAATGTAATACAGCCTAAAATGTAATAACTGGTGAACAATGTAAAAACATTTAACAAGAAATGATATGTGATCTTAATGTGGTTAATGATGACAGATGATCGGAAAAAATAGATTATATAGATTATAGAGAATGGAAGACTATAAATGACTTGGGCAGCAGTAATCATACATAAAGGCAATAAACTTTATATTGATATGTGTATAAACAAAAACAGTCCTAACGTTTAGAACTCATTCTTTCAATGTTATTCAGATTGAAGCAGTTCAAACTCAAGTCCAAACCATGAAATCCTTGACTCACTTTATGATGTAATCAAATTACTACAGTATTAGGGGAAAATATTTACATTTTGGGCTCAGCATCATGTCACATTATTGACCAGTTATTACATTTTGGGTTTTATTAAATGTTCGTATTTACAGTTTGGGCTCAGCACTTTTGTTACATTATTAACCAGTTTAATTACATTGTATTTGATAACAGTTGGGGTTGTTACCTATCGGGCTCTAACAAATCAGATACAAATCAGCTGTTACATGCCAGCATTTTCATCCACCAGCTAGTTTCAATAAAGCAGAACTGTTTCTGTTGCAAGTCAGGTCCAAAAGTAACAGTAAACAACAGTGACATTTACGGTGCTTCTACTCTTTATTAGGCTATATTTGGCAACTTTCTGTTTCCTCCAAACTCATAAAGTTCATTCAACATTCATCTAAATGTTAATAAATCATGTTTGGGTTAAATGATATGTAATACAATCTTCTAGAGAAGTCTTCTAGAGAAATCTGCTAAAAGCTTTACAGTATTATATTTCAAGAAAGAAGTACGACTTAGCGTGGAATAAAGCCTGCGTACGTGTAAGAGTTTGGGGGGGGGGGGGGGGGGGGGGGGTGGCTTTCTGAGAGGAAACATTCCAAACACCCTGTGCAGCATGTTGAAGACGCTCTTATTTCTGTGTGTTTCCAAATTAAAGCAAATGAAAAGCGAGCTGGAGCAGAAAAGAGACCTGCTGACAAACATGGAATCAGAGTTGTCCAAAGCCGTACACTGGAACGGACAGATCTCGGACTCTTTCCACAAGTGCGACATCGATCTGAACAAGTACTCAGACCTGGTGAACCAGTTGTCTGACCGCTGGCGTCGCATCCAAACTCAGATCGACAGCAGGTACGTCTGTGCTCAATGCTTCCTCTCACCCGAGGAGACCTTTAATCAATATTCCTCCACGTCCTACATTCGTCGCTGGTGATAAACAGCTCTAAAAAAACAAAACAAAACGAAAACATCCTTTCATCCCTTTCCCCTTCCTCTCATTCTTTTCCCCTGCAGAGTGTGGGACATGGAGAAGCAGGAAAAGCAGCTGCAGCACTATCAGAAAGGCAGCGTTTCCCTGGATCAGTGGATAGACAATGCCAGGAAGCGCCAGGACACGCTTCAGGCGGCGAAGCTCGGTGACATCCAGACTCTCATGGACCACCTCAACCAGCAGAAGGCATGAAAATCTTTCTTCTACCACAAATTATATCCGCCAATCCGGCTGCAGGAGGATTTTGCATGAAGTTAAAATGACATTGGGTTTTTTTGGGGTCATAAAATAACTGATGTTCCTAATCCGTCCACTAGAGGGGAGACACATTGCAGCACTGACGTGCAGAACAATGGGATACCTTATTGTTATTAGCTTGAGTATTAGAACTATATAGTGGGGAGAATTTGTAGAAATATGCTCTGAAGGAAGTTTTTCGATGATTCTGAAGGTGTTTTAGCTTCTAAATATTAATCACAAATCTCAACAGATAAACAAGTGGCCACTAGCCTGAAATGCAGAGCATTGAGCAGTTAGTGAAGTTGTGGATCTGATATAATTATACAGCAGAAAATGTGGGTTACAAAAATGTCAGTTTTATATGTTGCGATGTTCTGTTAAATTCACCACTGAGGCATTTTTTTAAAGCATTACAGTCGTAGTAGTCGTACATTAAGTAATGTCACTTTTGTACACCGGGGGGCAGTAGTGAGTCGCCCAGAGTTTCAACTGAGATTCCTCAAGTGGTATTGCAAAGATTGCTACTTGACATCTCAACTTTGGTAGCTTTTTTCAGGTTGTTTATTACTATTTTTGATGAAAAATATGACTATATGCACCGTTGATATAATACTAAGAGTAATTGTTGACCAGATAGACTTTTATCAGGTTAAATCTCTCTTTTTTTTTTAATCAACCCTTTTGTCTTGCACAGGTTCTTCACACTGAAATCAAAGGAAAGAAGGAGAAAGTGGAGGATGTGCAGAAAAATGCAGACACTTGTGCCGGCTCCATAAAGGTTGGTGGACTGTTTGGATTCGCTGTAGCAGACAGATACACGGTTTAAAGTGCACGTTGCCTGTGCTGACGCACAATCTGTGTTCTGTGTGAACTTCAGGACTACGAGATGCAGCTGGCCTCCTACAGTTCAGGCCTGGAGACGCTGCTAAATATCCCCATCAAGAGAACAATGCTGCAGTCCCCTGCTTCTGTAGTCAGACAAGAGGTAGGTCCACTGGTTTAATAGTTCAGGCAACCGTACATTTCATGGGTATACATTCGTTATTATGGCATCTTGCTATATCATTTAAATCACTTGCAATATCAAGATTAATTTAAAGCTTGTGCCGTCAACATTGACATATGTGTTCTCCCCATCAGTCTACTGAGCTGCAGACCCGCTACATTGAGCTTCTTACCCGCTCCAGTGACTACTACAAGTTTCTGGGGGAGTTGCTGAAGAACATGGAAGAGCTGAAGGTAAACAATAGATTTGCAGAATTTATGAAAATGTCGTATTGAGGTTTGTTGTTTATCTACTTAACATTTTTACAAATCACCGGTCAACAAGTTGCACTGGAAGGGGGCGGGGCTTAAAATATAAAACATTTCTATTGGCTGCACACTCAAAGTGCACGATGAGTCATCAGAGATTTCACACTGTCTTACAGGAAGAGAAAAGGACGGCTTATAATTACAAAATATTTGATTATTTTCTCAATAATTTCACATAGGTTCACAAGGTAAAAGAACAGTTCTTCCACAGACAAAAGAAAAAACTCGGAAATGTTCTTTTTCAATTCATGGGCTCGTTAATATTATTTTAATGAAAGCATTAGCAAATATAAACGGTGTATTTAACATGAAATGAGCAGTTTTTTTTGTCTAAAAGTGGGGATGCACCGGTACTAGTATTGGGTCCGTTATTGTATGGAAGTGGTGGGCAACTAATTTTCCTAATGGACCACATGAATAATTAGGACTACTATTGAGTTTTGGTCAAAAAGAAATATCTCTTGATTGAGTGTCTTTTAAGCACAATTTTTTACAAGCTACTATTGCGCTGCGTCACTTTTTTCATGATTCCATTTTTCAAAATTTTGAGTCCAGTAAGTAAATAAATAAAAACGATATATTTTTTTTCATTAACCATGTTTCCTTTGCCACTGTGCAACTCCTATTGAGAGGTAACAACAGCTAGCTCTAATAGCCAAAGTCCTAGATGCAACCAATATTTTAATATTGAGGATTTCCCTGAGGGCCAATCAAGTGAAGCTAACGGGCCACATGAGGTCTGCAGTGTGGAGTACTCGTACGCGCAAAAGGTCCCGAATACAACCCAACAAGTATTACATGTGACGTCGTCTGTTTCTTCAATATGAATGAAAATGACGAAAAAATAAAAAATTATTAATTATATTCTGCCAAAATATGGAGGAGGTGAAAGATAGTTCGTGCAACACCAGCAATTTAATCACCAGCTGAGTTAGCCCGATGTCGCTCATTAGTTTAACTGCTCAGTGAGTCCAGAAGGGCCGAGCCGTGCTATATGCTAAAGAGTTTCGATGGGCTCGCACACCAACGATGCTACATGCTACAAACTACGTGATTAAAGTATGAGTGATCACTCATTAACAGTTAGCTTGGTCCCTCCGTCTGAAATCTACGATATACGCATAGCATCTATCTACTGCACTATGCATACTGTAGTGGAGGTGGCGACGCTTATCCTTCTCATATTGTTTCGCCTATCAAATATAAATTAAGTACTTGTATTAGTAATCACTATCAGCAATCAGTTGCAGGTTAGTACTCGTCATTCATAAAACTGTGTCTGAAAGTATGGAAAAGAGATAACCTTTTGTTCTTGTTGTTCTCCGTAGATGAGGAACACAAAGATCGAGATGCTGGAAGAGGAACTGAGGCGTCTGAAGGAGGAGCTGCAGGATCGTGGTCACAAATATAGGTCCCTTGAGGATGAACTGGCGCGTTACAGGATGGACCTCTCTCAGTCCAAAGAGCAACTCATTTCATTTGAGGAAGTGAAGAGGACCACAGCAATACAAGCCACCGCTGCCAAGGAGAGCCTGGAAAACACACACGGGCAGCTTCAAGACCTGAATGACCAACTGACCCGCATCAAATACCAGCTGGAGGAGGAAAAGAGGAAGAGAAGGCTGGCCGAAGAGCGTTACACCAGCCAGCAGGAAGAGTATGAGGCGGCGGTTCGCCGCAGGCAGAAAGAACTGGAGGAGCTCAACTGGATGAAGATTGATTTAGAGAAGGCCGTGAAGGACAAGGAACGTGAGCTGGAGAGGCTGAAGTTACTGCTAGAGGAGGAGGCGGGACGTCGAAGAAATGCAGAGACTGATATCTCAAAGGTAAGAGCACAGTGCACCCAGGAGATTAATCAGCTTAAGCAGACACACGAGACAGCGGTCCACGTCACCAAGACCACCATCCTGAAAGCGTCGCAGCAGCGGGAAGGCGACGTGTCCGAGCTGAGGCTGCAGCTCGACAGACTCACCGCCGAGAAGAAGGACCTGGAGGAAGAGCTGAGGAGGCTGAGGCTGGCCGTCAGTCACATGGAGGACCAGAAGAGCCGGGCAGAGGAGGAGGTCAACCAGCAGAGGGTCTCGGTGGTGAAGGAGACCAGGGTGCGCACCGAGCTGGAGGTGCAGCTCCGATCGCTTATGCAGCAGAGAGACGAGAATGATCTCAGCCTGAAAGAGGTCAACAAAAGCAACCAAGAGAAAGCCCGGCAGATCAGCGTCCTCACATTCAACCTGGAGGAAGAAGGGAAGAAGAGGAGAGCCCTTGAACTGGAAATCAATCATCTGAAACAGGCCGAAGCAGACCTGACGACAAAGAACGCCTCCTATCTGGAAACGATCAATAGGCTCAAAGTGTCAGAGCAGGAGATTCGCATCACCCGGGTGGAGCTGGAGAAGCAGACCAGTGAGAAGAGCAAGGCTGAGCAGAGTTCCGCCAGGATGCAGAGCCGCATCCGGGAACTGGAGAGCTCTCTGGATCGTGCTGGGGCCGAGCTGGACAAGCAGAAGAAGGCGGCGCAGGAGGACTTCACTCGTAGGAAGCGTCTGGAGGCCGAGCTGGAGAAGCTGACCATCACTTGCAGGGAACACACTACAACAATCACTACTATGAAATCCGTCCAGCTGGAGGCCAGCAACTCCGGGAGGAGGTACGAGATGGACCTCATGGCTCTCCAGGAGGCTCTGGACAAAAGTGTGAGAGATCACAAAGCGACAAAAGATGAGCTGGCGGCGGTGATGGCGGAGCTGAAGGCGCTCAAGCAAAAACTGCAGCAGAAGGAGGGACAAATTCAGGAGCTCAACCAACGCAACGATAGCCTGTACAAGACCATCGAAGAGAAGAGCCGCCAGCTGAACGAGTACACCACAGAGACCGAGAAGCTGCAGAGCCTCACCCAGAAACTGACGAAGGAGAGGCTGAAGCTGGAGGAGGAGCTGAGGGGAGTCCGACAGGAACGGGATGACCTGAGGCTGAGCAGAGACACCATGGATGGAGAGAGCGCCACTCAGATGGCGGCCTTGCACGTCCAGCTCCAGACGAGCAACAAGAGGATGATGGAGCTGCAGGCTCTCATCAATGACCTGACCAAAGAGAGAGAAAAGCTTAAGTTGGAAATAGACAAATTCCAAAAGCAGTCGATTGAGGTACTTCTGACAACATTGAAGGATCATCACCTCATGACACGGCTAATTCACACTGCTGCTTCTGCTTGCATGAGTTGCTGCATGCGAACTCAGACCGACCTCTGATTCCCAAGTAGCCGTGCTCTATCCTGACATCACTCCAGATGACTTGTTGTAGCTTTGGGTTTGGAGGTCTGCATGACTTTCAGTGACTCACAAATGCTTTCTCTGCTTAGTCGTGCTTATCAATCATCGTCCGAAATTCAGCGGGACACCGAGTGTGTCCCACTGAACTTCAATCACACCACATTAACAATCATCACTTAACTGAGCACTAACAAGCTGGGAAAGTGTATACACACAGTTTTGTGTATACATACAATATCGTGTCGTTCTCACAAATAAAACAACATGATATTGTATTTCCTTATCATATGTTGTGTTATTTCATACACACTGTATTTATTCATACTGTATCTATATTTTAAATGTTTTGCATCTAATGATTCCTCTTTTTTTCCCCGCCACAGACATCCATGATGGTGCATGAGTCCCAAAGCCAATACACCGAGGTGGTGATGGAAAGGGATAGCTTGCTATCCAAGCTCAAACTGTTCGAGCAGGAGAAGAGCCGATACCAGCGGCTGGAGGAGGAGCTCAGTCGCATCAAGATGACACTGGAGGCCGAGCTCCGCAACAAACAGCGCCTGCTCGATGAAAAAAATTCAGTCCTCAAAGAGTTCAACCTCATCAAGAGCCAGTATGACATTAAAGATGTCCAGGTTAGGCAGTGCGAATCGGACAGGGACAGGATCGACCGGGAGAGGCTCTCCTTGAAGACCGAGATCGAGAGGCTCACAAGGGAAGTCAAGACCATCGACGAAAGGTACAAGAGCCGTCTGACCCTGGCCGAGAAGGAGGCGTTGGAGATGGCTCACATTAGAGATTCGCTGGAGCGGGAGATACAGAGACTGAAGCAGAGACCCAGCACCCTAAATAGGCAAACTCAAACAGAGGAGAAAGTCCCCACAATCGACCCGTCCAAGCTCCTATTCGATGGGGTACGCCACAAAGTGACGGCCCACCAGCTCTGTGACTGCGGCATCATCAGTAAATCTACGCTGGAAGATCTTCTCAAGGGGAGAAAGACCGTGAGTGAAGTCTCACAGGACATCCAGCTCCATCTGAAGGGTACCGGAGTCGTTGCTGGAATGACATCGGCCGGCCAAGGCAAAATGCCCTTCACCGAAGCAAAGAACAGGAACCTCATCAGCCCGGAGAGTGCCCTTATGCTCCTCGAGGCTCAAGCAGCAACAGGTCACATAATTGACCCCACATACTATGAGAAGATGTCAGTGGACACAGCCTCCTCCAGAGGAATTGTAGACACGGAAGATAGGGATACACTGGTGACAGCTGAGGCCGCTAGCATAGGCTTCAAAGATCCATACAGCGGTAAAGTGCTTTCCGTGGGTCAGGCTTGCAAACTCGGCCGCGTGAACAAAGACGTGGCTCTCCGTTTGCTGCAAGCCCAGGAGTCCGTTGGAGGCATTTTGGATCCGGCTCTGAGCGTGTTCCTTCCCAAAGACCTGGCCTTGGATCGCAAGCTCATCGATGAGGATCTTTACTGGGCCCTGAACAAAAAACCTGCCTGCTATCTGGAACCAGTATCAGGAGAGAAGATAAGTTATCAGGACCTTCGCAAGCAGTGTGTGGCAGAGCCTGTGTCTGGCTTGCTTCTGCTCCGCGGTCCAGGAAAGCCCATGACATTTAAGGGTCTGCGTGGGGAGGTCACTGTCGACCAACTCATTGATTCTGAACTTTTGAACAAAGCTGACCTGGAGAATCTCACCAGCAAAGAAATTGAAGACAAGCTGAAGTCCTACCTCTATGGCTCCACCTGCATTGCAGGAATCTACGACGAGGCCAACGATAGAATATTGCCTTTATATCAGGCAATGAAGAATGGTCTGCTCATGAGAGGGACCACCCTGGAGCTTCTGGAAGCCCAAGCTGCCTCTGGCTTCATTGTTGACCCAGTCAACAATGTCTTCTTGACAGTGGAAGAAGCTGCACACAGAGGCCTGATAGGAAAGGAGTTTAAGGCTAAGTTGATGTCTGCAGAGAAGGCAGTAACAGGATACACTGATCCCTCCACAGGAAAGATAATCTCCCTCTTCCAGGCCATTGAGAAAGATCTTATTGAGAAAGGTCATGGGATCCGGCTGCTCGAAGCCCAGATCGCCAGTGGAGGCATTATTGACCCCAAGGAGAGCCACCGTATTGATGTCGCTGTCGCTTATAAAAGGGGATATTTTGATGAGGAAATGAATGAGATCTTAACCTATGAAGGAGATGACACCAAAGGGTTCTTTGACCCCAATACAAAGGAGAACCTGACATATCTCCAGCTTAAGGAGAGGTGCATGACAGACAGCAAGACAGGCCTGATACTCCTTCCGCTCAGAGACAAAAAGAAGCCCCAACAATCATCAGAGAGCCGTACCAACGTTCTCCGTAAGAGGCGGGTGGTGATTGTCGACCCAGACACTGGACTGGAGATGTCCGTGCGGGAGGCTTATCACCGAGAGCTCATCGACTACGACACGTTCCTTGACTTGTCGGAGCAAGAGTGTGAGTGGGAGGAGATCACAATCACGGGGCCTGACGGCTCAGCGCGCTTGGTGATTGTCGATAGGAAAACCGGAACTCAGTATGACATTCAGGACTGCATGGATCGCGGGATAATTAAGAAAAACTCCTTCGATCAGTATCGGGCTGGAACAATTTCCCTGACCCAGTTCGCTGACCAGATCACCAGCCACACCAGCAGCGAGCTGAACATCGCAGCCAGCAACGTTGATGACATGGTGAGGTGCAGCAGCCCCACGCAGGCAACACCGTCTTCTCCCACTGTCCGTAAACGCTTCAGCAGTATCTCCATCACAGTCTCTCCCCCCGAGATGTTTGATGACCAGGGCCCCGTTGGGGCCATCTTTGATACGGAGACCCTGGAGAAGATAACCATTAATGAAGGGCTCAGAAGAGGCATTGTGGACACGATCACAGCGCAGAGGCTGCTGGAGGCCCAGGCATGCACAGGCGGCATCATCAACCCAGCCACCGGTGAGAGGTTGTCACTGCAGGACGCTGTCCACCAGAGCATCATCGATGACAGCTTAGCCAGCAAGCTGAAACCCGCCCAGAAAGCTTTTGTTGGTTTTGAGGATGTGAAGACGAAGAGGAAGATGTCTTCCGCCGAGGCAGTGAAGGAGATGTGGCTGCCCTACGAGGCCGGCCAGAGATTTTTAGAATTCCAGTACGTCACAGGAGGCCTGGTGAACCCCGACAATGGCCGCCGCATCACCATCGAAGAGGCAATCCGCAGAGGCTGGGTGGACGGGAGAGCGGCCCAGAAGCTTCAGGACGCCCGCAACCACCAGAAGAACCTGACCTGCCCCAAGACCAAACTGAAGATCTCCTACAAAGAGGCCATGGACAGCTGCATGGTGGAGGAGAGCAACGGCATGAAGATGCTGCAGGCCTCCTCCATTTCCTCCAAAGGAATCAGCAGCCCTTACAACGTCTCCAACCCAGGCTCTCGCTCCGGATCCAGGGCCGGATCCAGGAGCGGATCTCGTAGGGGCAGCGTGGATTACACCTCCACCTACAACTACAACATCTCCTCCAGCAGTACCACTTATAGTTAGTAACCCACTGCTAATGCACAGCATAGAATCACACTATTACTCTTAGTTCCTGTGCTTTTTGACTTCTTTTTTTTAACATTCTGTTTTTGTTTAATGCTTATTAGAAGATTTGGGAGGGTTTCTTTTTTTGTTGTTTTTAACTCAATCTAAATGCAGTTAACAAAATGTAATTGAATACTTTTCATGATGCAACAGAGATATGATTATATTTGTCATTGTTCAATGTCAAAATCTGTAAAATAATACAAGTTTAACTGAAAGAGGTGGAAATGTATATCTGGATCATTTCAGCATTTATACTTACTCTGTCTGAATTATTTTTATTGGATAATATCACCGTTTGAGTGCATGTTGAATTTGGAAATGGTCTCAAAAGTCAAAAGTAGTTGAGCTATTTTTTGTCCTATCTTTTTCAGCTTGAATCTTGTGTTGTTGTTTTTTTGTTTTTTTTACATATTTTTAATTATGGTTGCTGAGGTGTAGCTTTAATATTCAATTTCTTTGCCAATAAACTGTTACGCTTGAGTGATTTCAAATAAAATTGTAATAAACGTCATGCATCTGTTTGCTTATTCACACTTTAGAATGAATAGAATTACTATGACAGCACATTTTACCATGGCAGTTTAAAAGGCACATTTACAGTAGTTTGATATTTGCAGGACATTTACTACTTTAAAATAACTAATTCTGACATTATAGATGTAAGTACAAATATAATCACAAATCAAGCACTTCATGTCTGGAACCTTTCTTTTTTCTGTAAATTTGAGTTATGCTCAAATTTTGTGAGTTATACTCAAATAATGTACACTCTGCATATTGCTTGATGAATTCAAGAATGAATCAACCATAACTACAAATTACCATCAATAATACAAACGCTTGCATGAGACAACATAAGTAGATTTCTTTATCAATTTGATCACATAGAATACAGACTCAAAGTTAAAAAAAATGTATGTAATCTTAGGTCATTGGTGAAATTAAATCAAAAATCAAACCGAAATATTGGAACAATGTTAATTGTACATAAATATCAGTAAAATCACATACTTGTAGTAATGTATTTGTAATTTCTGGTTTTCACAAAAGTATGCTGAAGCTAAGAATGAATCAAAATACAATTAATTAACTTAAGACATTTTACATTTTTGAAATGTATTATTGTTATTATTGTTGTTATTATTATTATTATTATTATTATTATTATTATTATTATGTCCAACGAGTTATGAAAGGCAACTGTTGAATAAAATATATTTGCTTGTAATTTCACATATCTCATTATGAACATTACTTGAAAATGCAGCTTTGATTGCCTTGCACTAATATTACAAAAATGTCACCAATGTACATTTAAATGCTTTATAATTAGAGTTATACCTGGTTTGATTATGCAATTAGAATGATTTTTAAAAGTTTTAAACTAATGATCTTACAAAATACACAGTGAAATGCTTTATAATTAATTACTATCTGATTTAAAGGTGTCTTTTGGGTACATTTAAATGCTTTCATCTAAAATAATCCCATATTATACATTTGAATACCTTAAAAGAAAATTCACATCTTATTTGATCATGATAGTTTAAGCTGGACATATTACAAAATTGTTACAAATGCATTTTTAAATGCTTTAAATTCGATTTGTATCTTGTTTTCTGTCTGTAATTAAGGTGTTGTTAAACGATTTAAGCTAAAACAAATGACATAATGGACATTTAAAGGATGATTTGAAATAAGTTTAGCTCTAAATTCACAATTACTACAAATGTACCCCCCCAAAAACGTCATAATAAAATTTATATTTGGGTTCATTAAGAGCTCCAAGCTTGAAATATTACGCACTGTGCATTCAAACGCCATATGAATAGATTTACCAGATGACTTATGAATGCGTAATGCGTAAAGGTGTTCCTTATAATTACATTTATATGCTATACTGTGCATTTCGCGATGGAGCCTCCATGTTAAAGGGGGGGTATTGTGGGGATCGGGGCAGGAGGTGAGGACTGAGGGTGAGAACAAATGGAGGGAGGCGGAGGGGAAGAGGAGGAGGAGGAGGAGGCCTGGGAGAGGGGAGGGCGCACAGTGGGAGGGAAGAGGAGGACTGAGCTGATCCGTGCCAGCCAGGACTTGTGGCGGCTGCAGCGGCGCAGCTCGGGACCGGAGGAAGAAAGTTTTTTTGTTTTGTTTTGTTTTGTTTTGTTCTGGAGCTGCAGAAAGAACCGGAGCAGCAGTGCAGGAACTAGAAAGTAAATTCAATCTTTCTTTTTTTTTTCTTTTTCACTCGTGCGATCGGACAGAAAGTAAAGAGAAAAGAGGCTACGGAGGGGAAAGTGGAGTACGCTGCGCAGGAGCGCGTTTGGATCCGCCTGAGAGCGCATTCCAGCGCAGGGAAATGAGCCTGTGTGACGGGCTGAGCGCTCCCTCACCCAGGACTTTACCCCAGCCTGCCTCTCCCGGCTGCTCCCGCTGACAAAGAGGTGGCACAACACGAGGAAAGTGTGCTCACTTTGAAAGGTAAGGCACTTGCGTCTCAACTTTTTTTGTGTGTGCTTTTTTTTTTTTAACAAGTTGGTTCAGTTCTGCTCTGAGCTCCACTTTCCAGCAGAATTTTTTTTTTTTTAAAGAGGAAAAAAAACCAAACTTCCACACTCACAAATCCGTCTTTCTTTCTCTCTGCAGCCTCTCCTCCACTCATTTACATCTCACTGAGTTTGCTCATTTACTCGAACAGAAAAAAACAAAAAAAAACAGGACACTGCTGTCTGTATTTACTTTGGCTGAAACCAGGTGTGTGTGTGTGTGTGTGTGTGTGTGTGTGTGTGTGTGTGTGTGTGTGTGTGTGTGTGTGTGTGTGTGTGTGTGTGTGTGTGTGTGTGTGTGTGTGTGTGTGTGTGTGTGTGTGTGTGTGTGTGTGTGTGTGTGTGTGTGGACAGAGAAGGGAGTCATTCATACTCAGCAAAAACTGATCTTGTGGCTTTCTTTCTTTTCTTTTTTTTTTCTTCCCCTCCATGTCAATGTGAATGAGTTACTGAAGGCCTTTGAATGAAGCTTGGTCTGACCTCTGCAGCTTTTCTTTTATAAAGTCTTCCTCTGTGAATTGTGCTATAATTTGCTATTGTGGGTTCTGTTATGCTCTCTTTTTTTTCTTCTTTTTTTTTTAATGTGTAGCATATGGGGCCATTCTGCTTGACGACTAGGTACCCGGTAGTAGTCCCCCAGTATACAGCCATCCAAAATAAACAGAGCTGGCTTTGATGTCTGTTTGGACGCTTCTGCCAGTGGAGAAATGATGGAGACAAACAGACTGAGAGAGAGAGAGAGAGAGAGATCTTTGAGCTACAGCTGCTGCGCGGTATTTGTAGCCTCGGGCGTCCTCTGTGCTTCTCAGGCGGCCATTGTTGATGATATGTACAAGTGTCCTTGCATCACAGGAGCTCCAGCACAAAAGTGTCAAAGTCATTTTTGTCCAGCGGCCAATAAAAGGAGCCAAAAGAAAAGTGGGCCGGTAAAGTAAAATGATTGCATAGTAACCTTCAGGGGTAGAATATGTCTTTATCTACCTGCTACTTTTTAAAGGTGTCGCCAATGGAGGTAATTACAACTTATACTGTCGTCAGCTGGGATCTCCACCTGGTTTATCCAATCTGAAGGTCAAGAAGTATAACTGGATCCAAGGTGCTGCAGAATTCAAGGGTACTACGTCGGTAGCGTTGAGTGGACCACATTTTCAAGGTCTTGGTCTTGACTTGGTCTTGGGATGCTCTGGTCTCAAAACTCTGATTTGCAATACAAGCTTGCACCACTAGGTTGTGTACTGAGTCACTCAAGGAGAAACTTGAATAAATAGTTAAGAAGGCAATGAATGTAGCCACTGACTGCCGTATTACCCCGGCAACAAGTCACACGTTGTTATAGGTGATTGCCTGCTCTTGCGACTTAAGGTATGAAGTGACTTACGTATCAAAATATATGGTGCATCCTCCCTGGGACCACTAGATGTCACTGTATGACTAGAGAAAGCTGCTACAGTTCCTCCTTTTTTTAATCTTCATGATTAATTTCTTGACAAGCGTGACTTATAGTCCAGAAAATATAGTCCACAGTGGTGTCTTCTACATGTTTTGATTGTTACACGCAGATTTTCAAGGTTGTACAGTTTTTCTTTTCATACAGGTAGACCAGTAGTTCACAACGGTGAAATTCATTATTGGCATGAATCTTTTGCGTGGGACTTCCTGTCTGGATCGATCGCTTATCGAGAACAACTGACTGCAGCACAGACGTGTAAAAGAGACAGTAACGACACATTTCCCACAAAATCCTACAGCGTTCCCAAGAGAAATGATTAATTTCAAGTTTCAATGTGGATCAAATGTTTCACATCGTCTCTTTTAATTCTCGTCCCGACAAAAACTCTGAAAGCGAGGTCGAGTAGCTTTTGTGTCACTGGCTTTCAAATGTTAAAAAATAAATATAAATAGCATGATTTAAATTGTATTCAGTGCTTCTCTGAATATTGACAACTCTTTTTTCATTTTATTGTTGCGTGAAGAAGTATAACCACATTCTGATCGAGTGCATTTCTAAAAAATCAAAGTTGGTGGAATTTTATCGTGGTGTCATTTGGCGCACAATTTCTGCATTTTTATATCGAACTTGTTTCACTTGGCTTTAATGCTAACGGTGGCTAAGGAGGTTGCCATCATCTGCTGTTTACTTCTAGATCTTAGTGTCGTTTCCCGTCTGATCCTCTTTCTAAAACGGAGTTCTGCACTTTCTCTGAAGGCCAAGTTTCATCTCACAATGGAGGTGGTCCCGGTGGACCGGCTTGGACCCCCTGGTGGGCCGGGTTTTTTTTCCCCATGGGCTTTATGTTTGACAGCCCTGGCCTAAGGCTTTAAGCCCCCTTCGTGTTTCTCTTTGAACCTCGGGCACCTCATCCGCACCTGGACACCTTCCTCTCAACATAGAACAAAAAAAACCAACAAAAAAACAAACCCAAACCTGTGCAGGCCGTCGGGAGCATTTTGCTAGCTAAACTTTTCAAGATTGGCTTTAATTACAGAGCCGGCAAGACAGGAGAAACCTCCTCGAACGGGCAATTACAGCTTTTGTTCCTGGTTCTATTTTCAGGTCAGAGTCCTCTGAATAATATCTGCCCCTCCAGGGCAAAAAAGAAATGTTTCTTTTTCTCTACCCCCCCCTCCCATCCCTGACTGATAACAGGAGGCATTGTAGAGGAGCAGATGAAGGGGAGGGGGGGGTGTGATAGTGTAGTTTGGACAGGTGGATTGGCCGAAGGGTTGTGTACTGTAAGCAGAACGCTGTGATCCCGACCCGGGACATTTCACCGTGTCATAGCGGTGCCGCCGCCGCTCGCCTGACATGTGTAAGTCATTAAAAGGAAGGAGAGACCTGGAGAAGGAAGGGGAATGAAAGAGAGAGAGAGAGAGAGAGAGAGAGAGAGAGAGAGAGTGGGAACGTAATCCAGTTTGGAACGCATTCCACTACGACCTCGGGATAGAAAATGGTAATTAGGGACTACTTTAGGAGCCTTTAGGGTGCACGGATTTACTCCCAAGCCGGGGCCGTCATTTATATCTTTGTGAGAACGGCGAGACAAATACACGCTGCAGAAAAAAAATCGGGCTAAAAATACCCCCACACCCGCTTTCTTTTTTTTCTTTCTTTTTTCTTTCCCCCCCCAATAGTTCTCAGGGTGTGTTTATTTCAGGTTTCCAGCAGTGAATGGGTGTCAAAGCCTCAGCATAAACATACAGCGTGCCTGACAGGAAAAGGCCAGAACAAACCGTGGCCTTGTGCTTCTCCGGGCGCTTAAACGCAGCCGCTCGAGTGGCGGCGCGATACCAACGGCAGTGCGCGGCACGCCTCCCGTGCCAAGTGTGAACACAAAGGCCCGGTCCGGTGGAAACCGATGCTATCGAGGTTATTAGACGGCTATTAGATGCGAATGCTGAATACCAAGTGCAACTTCTGCCCTCGGATGGAATGATAAACATGAGTGGCTCTTTGTGAACATTCGAAAAACAAGCGAAGAGTGTGAAAGGCTTTAAGTCGAGTGCCCGCAGGCAGGCAGACTTCCTGAAGCGTTTATGACACTTTAAGGTGTTAGTCGGGTTTGCAGACAAACAGTTTAGGAGATCATTAATCTGTCCGCAGCTTCCTAAAGAGACACGAGACGTTTTTTGTTTTTTTTTTCCTTTTCCATAGCTTGGAGACAAAAGCAGTTTCTGCAACTAACGACTGACTCTTGCACGTCGACCTCAACCGGATGACGCATAATCACTGCTAACATTTATCTATTTGATTATTATTCGATTTCACATGCATTATTTAAATTGAATGGATCCACCAAAAAAAAAAAAAAAAAACATCCAACTCTCAGAAAAATGGAGGCTGCTGCATCAACACGTCAATCGTAAAGCCGAAGCTGAATCAGTTTGGAATATTTTTGGTTTTGCACTCATTGTAACAGGATATAGTTGAACCAGACATGCAACTGATTTGTCGTCTGTCCATACGACTATACTAATGTAATCGCCATTGTTATTGTTTATAGCGTGTGTGTTTGGTTTCATTACAAAAACATACAACAGAATCAACTCTGGGTCTGGCATACTAAGTACATCGTTTTAAGTGTTTTTTGACATGTCTGTGTAAACAGGCATTGGTTTTTTTCTCCTCCAATATGATTACAGGGAATGTTGGAAAAATACTATGAAAAAGGTAAAACTAGTAGCTGTAGAATAAAATTCATTGAGGGATTTTCAAAATGTTTTCATGTAAATGGGGCCTGAATTTGCAGCCGTTCAGTTCGCTGTCTAAATTGACTTAATATCTGCAATCGCCATGTGTTCACAATATAATACAATATAATATAAAAGTGAGGATGGGGATTTGATCAGATGTTCCAATCCCCTTTGAATAAAAGATAAACAGATTGTCATTGTGTTCATGCTTGTAAATATCCCCTTTTTAATAAGTGTCCATCTCTTTTAAACCATGTGGAAGAACCTCCACGAAGAAAAGTGGCTGGATTATTAAAATCTGGGAAAACAATATGGTCGCTGCTACAAAAGAAAAAACTCTTAATTTATACCAACAAATCACCCTTGAAATCTCAATTACTTTAGAGTTCAAAATGAGTTATTTCAACATACAAAGCACAAAGACCTCAACATCATATACTTAAATGATGTTTTTTAAGATTTACTACAGTACTGTTGAATATTGCATGATTCAATAAAACTATTATGAAAATAACACTTAAACTCTGCAGTTACATTACGTTGGCCCTTTGAGCTCGGAACTGGGAATTCTGACGTCATTAACTTGGAAAAACTGTGTTTTTGTCCCAGTTGATTGATTAAAGTCAGAAAACATTTTTGCCGCCTCTGGAAAAGTCCTGCGAAAAAAACGCCGTGATGACTACGACACTACCATATCCATGTAGTCACAGCATTTTCCAGATCTACATGGAATTCCAAGTTGTTTTGGGAACTTTGAAGAAGATGGGATGGAAAACAGCATGAAAAGCAAATCTTAACGAACGAGGAATCGTAGGTGGGACCATGATGAAATGTCAGGTGGGAGGTCCTCAAGGTGCTAAAGGTCAAACTCTCAATTCCAAGCGCAATAACAACCCTGAGTTTATCCATGCACATGAGGTTGTGTTTTTCTTCTTCTCTGCACTCCACTCCAGACACACAGAAACAATCTGATGACCACAACGAAATCACCGATGGAAAACAGAGTCGGGATTGGGTGTGGAGGCATGTAGCGACCGGCCCGCTCACACACACACACACATATTGAAAAATGGATCTGGTTGGCGCGGCCGCGAAGAGCCGGAATCATTCGTGACGGAAAAGCATGCAAAGTCTCTGCCAACTGTTGACACCGCCGCAGACTGAAAAATGAAAACAAGCGTGAGGTCACAGCGATGCCGCCTCGCTTCCCTTCCCCAACCCCCCCCCCCCCCCCCCCCCCCCAACCCCCCCGCCACCCCGACGGTTCACCTGCTCATACAAGATGGAAGATTACGCACAAGGTGAAGGGCGTGCCGGTACCTGGAAGAGGAGCGTGGCGTCTCCTGTTTGTTTTTTTGGGTTTTTTTTTTATATAACTCCGTGAATGGAATACTTGATTAATTAATTTTTGCTTCGGTGGGTAATTGGGAGACAGTTCCTGAGCGGCGGTCATGTGTGTGCAAACGTGGCCGCCGGCGCCACGCTTACCTGCAGCGAGCTGGAGCTTTATTTGGGGGGGGGGTGAGGGTGAGGGGGGGGGGGGGGGACCAGACACACCTAATCCCCCAACATCCTGACCTTAGCAAACCTGCCGCGGCTTGCTCGCCGCAGACCTGGCAACCCATCACCCCCCCCCCCTCGCACACACACACACACACATATACACACACCCGTGGCTCTGCCCACCCTCGCTCCTCGCTCCCTCTCTGCCAGCCCGGCTCTCACAGTGCCATGGGTGGCCTCTGGATTTGAGTTCCTTGGCACTGCTTATTCTGGCTTTGTGAGCTAATGCTGCGCCTCAAACCAGGAACAAAAGCAGTCGGTGCAAATTAAAGACCAATTATCCTGCGTGCGTGCTCGGGCAAGTCGCTCGTGTTCGTCTTAAAACGGCGAGCGGGGGGGGGGGAGCCCCCAGAGGTTTGTAGGAGGAAGGCGATGTCGATCAACTGCAGCGCCGCTCATGAATGATTCATGTACGATCAACTCACATTAAAGTCATATTTAAACGGCTTTGCGCCTTGTGTGATGTTGCTACTCGCCACTTGTTTATGGTTTTATTCCAATCGGTTAAAACTTTGTGCGGTTGCCTGCTCAGCAGTTGTGTGATGAATTATGTAACAGATGTCATTTTTAGGGATTTCTAATGTTAGGCTCCGAACTTTTACACACAAACTTGAGGGGTTTTCTTTCTCAGTGGCCTTACTGGGAAAATGCATCGTTTTTGCAGTTTGAAGACGATGTCTGTTCACATGGAAACGACAGAAACGTTGAAAACGATGCAGTCGTCATTCCAGAGAGTTTGTGCTGTTGGTTGTTTTTGTGATGAAACCGCATACACACATGCGAGCAGAGAACAAACAATGAGCCATAAACATTAACAATGGATCGTCATTACAGCGACTGTCAACTACAAAACTACCAAGTCCCAGGAGAACATGGACTGGGAGCCATGACACTCTGGAAGCAAACGTTGTCATAATTGTCCATCTACTGAGCATGTGCAGAAGAACTATTTACTTCCACTGCATGTACAGGAGCAGATATTTAAGAAAAGTTGCGTTTTCCCCCCTCGTTTCCACGGAGACCAATTCAGAGCATTTTTTTTGTTTTTTTTTAAAGTTGTGTTTTCAGTGGCTCTGTGCACTTTGTCATGGAAACAAACACCCAAAACAAAAGAAAAGTTTTCCGCTTTCACGTGAAATCATCACGGAAACGAGGCCTAAGTCAGTGTTAGCTTTTCACAGTTTTTTTCATTGATAGAGTTTAAACCTCCGGTGTCAATCATTTGGCCGAGGGGGATGAACCAGTTCAACCTTTGGGTTTCAACTACGGGATGAAGAAAACATGAATTTCGCTTCTTATTATAAAAGTAAATGATATGGATACTACGCTGATTCAAGCTGGACGATCGAGTGTGTGACAACATGCCAGTCGAGGGCTGGTGTTTCCTGAGGATTTTAGCTAACAGCCTGTTGAAAAAAAACCTCAATTCAACTCAACGCAAATTTTAACAAGTAAATCCAAGAATACAACACATTCAAAAGGAGAAAAAGCAAGTTTTTGGACATTTAAATGTGTTTTGTATGAAGATGCATCATTAGTGATAGAATTAACTTGAAATTACATATATTTTTGGGGGGGAAGTGTTTTGATTTGTTTTAAATTTAAATGTATCTTTACCCAAAACCAAAGGGAAACATTTGGGAGTTACTTTCATGTTGACGTGATCTGATCCACTTAGGATCAGTTGTGGCTGGACGGAGCGCCAAGTACCGGCCGATGTGTTCATTAATTTCCCATTAGTCAACAGTTTTTCCTCGGAGTCCCAGGGGAAATAGACTAACCCTGCCATTAGTCCCGACAATCCCTGAGGATCCCCCCCGCCCGGCGCTTCCAGCACCGCCACCAACACACACACACACACACATTGGGGGAGAAAAAAAAAAAAACAGTCTCCCCGAGTGATGACCTCTTCACATGGCCTCTGCCATTCCGCTCCGAGGCTCGCTTTAAGCCCCGGCTACACCGTCCCAGCTTTATGGCTTCCCGCCTGTGCCCCCCCCCCCTTCAAAGTGGTGGGCCATGGCCTGCAGTCCTCTGCGGAGTTAATTGACGAACACATTCTTGACTCGGGGATCATTTAATCACAACAAACAATCGGGCCGGTGGAAGGAGGGCGACTGTGTCTCTGCTGGCTTCAGGAATGTGTCGGTCATCGGTTGGTGTGAAATACAAACTGTATCCAGTTATATTGGCGGGAGGCTTCGAGCACGACGTGGAGCATAGTTATCATCGCCGTCGCGTCAGAATTCACAATATACAAAGTGAGTTACAGTTGCAGTTTGGTAAATTAGGTATATTGTTCATTTGGAAGGTTTAGAATCCCGTAACGTGTCAGTATTTATAACTCGAGCTGCATTTCCACGTCGTTTTCACTTGATGAAAGGGAAACGTCTGTTGAATTTTGATGTCCGTTTATACAATAACGGTACTCTGAGTCACTGAAAAATTTAACTCACTATTGTTAATGGTTATGGCGTATTGTTCTCTGCATGCATGTGTGTGTGATTTGATGATCAGACAATATAAACAGACACTGTGATCAATGTTTCACTTTATCACAGCAGAAAGGTGTCAAGCTGAACTTTCTCACTGCTCTTCTTTTAGTTTAAAATAACCATCCAGTTGTTTTGTGGCTGCGTTTCCCCTGTGTGAGTGTTTTGTGTTGGAATATTAATTCACCACCGTGACGTCATGAGAAGATGTGCGTTCCACAAATTGATGTTTCCGCAGTTCTGACAGGTGTGATCATAAACCTCATTACAGATCAACCCTCATGGAGAAAAACAGACGTGGAACAAGTCAAGAACAAAAACATCCTTCAAAGATTCAGTGACCAGGATTTGTTTAATTATGTCAAAAAGGTCACTCCAAATTAATTTCTCATTTCTGCTGCAGCTCAGGGCTGAACCCGCACACCAGTCTCCATCATTTAAGATTGGGCGGGTCATTTTCCACGAGATCTGATTGGCCAGTAGACGTAGCTTTACACTCATTCTGATCTTAATAAGAGCGTAACCTCCTCCGTAGCAGGTTAGACAATCAGCATAAGTTACCACGGCGATTTATCCCGGTGAGATGTGAGCGAGCGTCATAGTACGGAAAACCAAGGGTTAATCCTTGAATTTAGGAGTCTCTCCATAAGAGTAAATCCAGCATTGTAGTACAGGCCTCAGGAAAACTTACATAATTTCCTTATTATAACATTTCCTTGTTATAACATTTTTTTTTAAATGTCACTGTATAAGCGTGAAACTTTATGGAAATGAAAAATGCAAAAACAATGCACTTTCATTACAAACGTTGTCGTGCTATCGTGGCCTACAACTAAGTGATGACTTGGGCTGTATGAGTTTAGTTAAACATACGATAAACAATTGCAGAGTTGGATAAAGCAGTACAGATAATAAATAAACAGTAAAAAACATAAAAGTCCACAGTTGGGTCACGTTTGACAAGAGGTCCTAATTCTGGAAAACTGCATGTTCTGCAACAAGACATTTCTCTTCTGTGTGATGGTTATCTTCCTTAATAAGCACAAAAAGTCTGATCTCTTTTATTAAAAAAAAAAAAATGCTTATTATAACATTACCACCAATCTTATATCGTGAAGGACATTCTGTACTGTGTATCATGAACCATAATACAGAGAATCAATGGTACGTCACCTGCAAGTGGTTTTAATGTTATGGCTTTAGTGTAATGCAATTGAAATATGTAGGTTATTTTTTTAGACTTGATCAATTTTGAAACAAGTTGAAAGATAACTGGTCTTGTAAATTAGAGCAGCACAATATTAGACATTCGATGTGTTGTTGATTGTTGAAAATCATGATTATAACATGGTTTAAACAAATAAACTCTTACGTATATGTTAATTCTTTGTGCTTTGCGCTTGTTTTACTTCTGCATTGTTTTAGAGTTATTAACCGTATCCCTCCTTGATTTTTGTGCTTCACGCTTATGGATCGTTCTCATCATGTATGAAATAATGACGTGAAAAAAAACAGTTGAAGTTTAGTGGAAGCTGACGACGAGAGAAGGAGCACAGTTGTCGAAGCGTAAAGATATCGACGTCGTCTATTTAAATGCTTGTAGTAACCTCAAACACTGCCACTGGCTTATTCTCTCCTTGACAGATTTGCGATATATTGTTGATGATCGTGATTCTGATCGAAACGAACAGAATTTGCTAAAAGAAAAAATTAAAGTAGCTCATCAAATGACCTCATTCCCTTGATTTTGTCGGTCGGAGATGAGCAGATATCAGAATGTGATGTGTTTGCTGGGTGTGGTGGGAGGGGGTGGAGGGGGGGTGTTGATGGGCTTTCTCTAGACCACCGCAACAGGAAGTTCATGGACATGAGGTCACAGCAACAACACGCTATCTCCCCGGGATTTACAACGACTGGTTTCAGCCGGTATCCCCTGAAAGTTTTTCTTTCCTTTTGTTGGAGTCCAACCTTCTGATGCGACTGTGCCGTAGCCTCTCCGTGCTGAACGGATAACTCACAATAATCTGCCATGTGCTCGAGGAATGAAAAAAAAAAGAAGAAAAAAAAAGCCTGTGGTACTTCTTGTTCTGTTTTTGTGACACATGCCGCTGACCGTTGGTGTGTCAACAAGAAATCCTCTCATGCGTTGTGTCATCCTCCAAAGATATCTGCGGAAACACGGCGGCTCGAGCTGAGGGACTTTGACCGTCAAATATTTACCAACTGTCAGCAAACGGAAAAAGGGCTCGATCCTCATCTGCCTCTGCTTTGATTCCCCCCCCCTCCACTCCCTCCTTCCTCACAGAAAGGCTCCAGGTCCATCATGGAGGAAGGATACGAGCTGGATCTCACCTACATCACGGAGCGCATCATAGCGGTGTGTTTCCCGCGGGGCTGCTCGGAGGAGGTCTACTCGCACAACCTGAAGGATGTGACGCGAATGCTCAAGTCCAAGCATGCGGATAATTACCTGGTCAGTGTCCCGCCGCCTTGCTTTGGAAAGACGCGTGGCAAAAAAAAAAAACACACTGGTCAATATCTGTCACTCACGATGACAATCGCTGAGTCAGCGTTAAAGTCACGCGCCCGGTTTGTGGTTTGTTATTTTTCTCCAGATCATCAACCTGTCAGAAAAAAGACATGATCTCACCAGAACGAACCCGAAGGTAAGTTTACTGTGGCTAAAAAAAACAAAACAAGTCAACTCGTGACTGTGGTGCTACTTATCTGAGTCCTCATCGATCGGCTGTGTCGGGTCAGATAACACCAACCATTGCACAAGTTATCGAAATTTATGAAATTGTTACAGTTGCGATTTGCTTCTAGAAAAAGCAATAAAGGTACTTTCCTAGTTGCTGTGAAGAAAACCTGATTAGCTGGTTGGGTATACTATTTAATGCTAATCACAGCTATTTTGTTTACAGGTTGTTGTTTCTTTTAATTTGAGTTAGAAATGCATGATGCCTGTATTGGGAACAGACGCTTTCCCTGCTCACATCATGTTATTGTGACGTCTTTTAGACTCTGGACACCGGCTGGCCAGACCAGCACGCTCCACCTCTGGATAAGATCTGCACCATCTGTAAGGCCATGGAGAGCTGGCTCAACGCTGACCCTCTACATGTGGTGGTGATCCACTGCCGGGTGAGCGTCCACACATCCAGTTGGGTTAGCGGCACGATTTAGCTCCCACTCCAGATTTTGGTAGAATTTAAAAAAAATTCATAAAATAAAATGCTCAAATGATATATATTTTTAAAAATAATTTATTACAGAGTAAGAGATTAGGTCTTAGGCCCGATTTAAATAACTTTCATTGCATTTTGGATTTTCGAAAGGTCCCTCTCCGTGAAAATGGAGGAAAATGCAACTTTTGTTTACCTCCAGAGTGTCATGACTCAAAGTCAATATTCTCCTGGGACTTTTAGAGTTGAGAGTCACCGTAATAACAATCCAACTTGGTCTTCTGTCCATCATTATACCTTATTATTTATAGCGTGTTGTTCTCTTCTCACGTGTTTGTGGTTTCATTCCAAAAACAAATGACATGACAAAACATATTCAACATTTCATGGAATGGAATTGTCACAAGTTGTTACCAGAAAAAGTGTCAGATCAACTCTTACTCCGAATAACCAAGTAAAGTGAAAACTAAATCTGTGTTAATCCCATTGCATAATTAAATATTCAAAATGTTAGCAGTAGCTTTATGTATTTAATCATTTGTTTATCGGAGGGGTCTTTTATAATGTCAGTATTGTGTCGTTTCACTGAGAAAAGCCCTCTGCACAGGGAGAACATGCAAACCTCACTTTCGGGAACGACTCCGTTGGCAGATAATGTAGAGCCTTCAACATGTTCTCACGGTAGAATCCAACAGAAAGCGTTCATGTGACAAATACGAGGAATTCTGCTGACTAAGATGCTTCATAACAGCTTTCAGTGTTTCTGTTTACGTCCTCTGGTCCCATTCTGAAAACTGTCAAGCGAAGCAAAGCAGAATAAAACACAGTTTTATTTCATTTTTACTTTGGTTCAGACCACAAGTGCAAACACGGGCTAAATCGGGGTGAAACCACAATTGCTGCATGTTAAATGATTCATCTCCTGTCATCCTTTTTTTTTTTTTTTTTAGGGTGGCAAAGGTCGGGTTGGAGTCGTCATTTCATCCTTTGTGCATTTCACTGACGTATCAGCCAGGTAACCGCTCCCACGTGTCACCCGGTCACCATGCCGTGGCCTCTAAAGCCTGTTTTTCCGTGCGAATCGACCATCGCGTGAGCCGATTTGGTCGGCGCTGGCAGAAAACGGCATCGCAAACAGACCACAACAAGTTCACGGATACTCACCAGAACAGACGTTTTAACCGCGGCCGATTGATCTGCTTCCTTTGTAACTTGGGGTGAAGATGATTTGGAGTGAGTCGAAGACAAGTCTTTTACATTCAAAAGGAAAACCACACGATTGAAGCCGTGAATCACCGTGTATTGAATTGCATGAATCAACTGAGAAGCATGTCGGTTAGTGTGGTGCCTCCTGGCCACAGTGTCAGTTTCAGGAAGTGCAATTCATCATGGAGACCACTCTTTGAGCATTTTCCGTAAAACTAACAGTTACGTCTGAAGTTTATCTACTTCATAAATTACAGTAAATGACATGTAACTATGTACTTGGTGAAATAACTCTTAACATAGTCCTATTATTGTTGAGTTGCGGTGAAACACAAGCTCAGTTCAGCTGAAGTTACATCAGTTAGTGGGAGGAAGGAAGATGCTCTATAATCTGTATTGGACTGGATATTTTTAAAGCAAAGTTTTAGGGAAACAGTAACTGATAGAATAACAACTAAACACTGTGAATTATTTGGCACTTGTCAAGATTTGAAATTCTTTTTTTTTGTTTTGGACATTATGGATTACTTGGCTTGATTTAAAAGTTATTTATTTATTGTTAGTATTTCATTTTACAGTCTAATCTGGAATCTATCAAGTCAAATCTATAGACCTTCACTAGTTTTAACTAACTTTCTTGTCAAAGTTTTTTTATATCTTGTATTTGGGCCACCTTTTTTTTGTAGATACACTGTGTGTAGGACATTGCTTTAAAAAAAAAAAAAAAAAAAAAAAAAAATCAGGACTTAGTTCAGGATTACTGAGACGCTTCTCCTCCAGTAAACAGGAGTTTATTAAATACATTCATTTCATCAGTCGCGGCGGTGTGATGATGAGCTCAGTGTGGTAAAAGTAACAAACGGAAAACAGGTATAGAGGAAGAGATGCTGACAACACGGTGGAGTCGCTCCCGCGGGGGAAACAGAGCCGTGGTGAAAAGGCTCCGGCGCCTGTTGGTTTTAGCCTGAATAGCCAAGCTGTGCACACACTCCGGCCTCCCCATCCTCCTCTGACCCCCTCTGTGTTTACTTAAGTCTGACATTCTCTTCCTCTCTGCTGGAATCCTTCGGTCCCGCCGCGTACTTTCTCCCTCCCGTGTTCAGTACGTGCGCGTACGTCTGCGTCCCGCTTAATTGAAGTCGGGGTTAATGCTATTCAATTACAGAGCAGAGTGTAATCTGTGCCTCTTGAGTCATAATTACCCAAAAGTGTTTAACGTGTGCGTGTCTGTGTGTTTCTCCCTTTTTAAAGTGCTGATCAGGCACTGGACCGCTTCGCCATGAGGAAATACTACGATGATAAGGTCTCAGCTCTGATGACACCCTCGCAGAAGCGGTAAGACCCAAAACACAAGCACGCCCTTCTGTTGGGTAACATACATCTCGCAGTGTGTTGTGCGAAGACATAGGAGCACCCGGATGCCGTTACTGGTTACAATGGTTAGTGGGAGGAAGATGCTCTAAAATCCGGGAGTTAGCACTTCTTGATGTACACAGCTCTTCGGAAGGAAAGTTGCCAATTCTAATGTGTTTATAAAATATAGTCGAAAATATTGACGCAAATTTTTCGGTAAACAGAAGTTTAGTGAAATAGAAACTGTGATGGTAGCAGCTAATGCTAATAGGAATTGTAATTGTATTTGCAGTTGCACCTCTTTTATTTTTGCCATTAGGAAGACGGAGTTAGTTTGATAGTGAGGCACTCATCTTCCAGCGAACCAGAGTCTAGTGAAATAGAAACTGTTTGGACAATAGCTCATGCTCATGCTAATGTTACCGACTGTTAATCCTCTTTGATTTCACTATACGGGAGAGATGCGTGCATTCAGGAATATTTAGGCATTCCTTGTTTTTTAAACAGCAGTTAAGTGAAAAAGAAATATAACATGCAATAGGACTGCTATTGCTAATTTTACTAGTGTTTTTATATAGGCATTAGCCTATATAATAATTTTGTCAGACTGAGTTACTTATGGATTATGAGACATTCCTCCATTAAAGAAAGAGTTTAGTGTAATAGTAATAGCATTAGGAGAACAGCTTTTGCTAAAGTTAGCTCTTTGTTCCATGCAGCATTTACAACCGTTTTCATGTACATCAACGTTCTGATACTTATTTCATGATGGTTATTCATTTACTCCCAATTTACAGTAAAATACAACTTTATCATGATCTCTGCATCTCGCTATGAGCTGTTTGAGAGGCAGTTTTGTTTTGACGTAAGAAACACTCATATCCCACGCTGCCCTGATGAGTGTCAAAACATCGGCAGTCTTTTCTTTCTATTTTTAAGCAGTAAGCCAGTCATTGTTCCATCATTTTAAAGAAAACGGGATCCCTCGGTGACCTGGTGTAATCCTAACCCCGTGTATCTCTTCGGTTTATCGTCACTCACAGCGACAGGGTGAAACTGGAATCTCCTTGTTTATCGCATGTAATTCTCCAACAATGACAGCAGTCACTGATCTTCAGAGGGGCTGGAAAGTGGATTTTCCCCCGGAGAGCCATACGGAGGTCTTTTGTATTCATCTGGACCTCATGCGAATCAGAATACCTTCATGTGTACAGTAAAAGAGACACTCGAGGAGCATGGATCTCGTTTCACTCAATTTTCCGAAACGTCGCGGTCACGCTATGATAGTGATTTCACAAAGAGGTCCCATATTAGAGAGGTCATCTCAGGCTGAAATTTAAGGAGCGAAGACTTCACAGAAGTAGGAAGAATGGGGATGGGGAGAGAGATGGGGATTCGAACTTGCAACCTTCAGAGTCAGATCCAATCCAGCGCCAGTTTTGAGCGAATGTCTGTTGTGAATATCGAGCATGGGTTGTGCGAATTTCCAGCGAAATACATGCGAAACCTGTGCAAATTTCGAACGGAAGTCGCACAAATTTCAAGCGAGTGTTGTATGAATGCCATGCGAGTGTTTTGTAATGTCGAGTGAGAGTTGCCACTGACTGGTGAAGCAACCGTCGTGCAAATATGAAGTGAAAGTTGTGTAGCGAGGGGCTTTTTGAGTCAAACAAATTTTGTGTTTAGTGAGTAATCTAACGAACGCTAACTAATGAACGATCCAGTATCGTATGAATGATGAATAGAAAGAGTCGATTTGTAGATAATCCAAAGTACTAGATCAGTGTGACCCTGCTTCAAAAATGCTGCTATTTCAAATATTTTCTCATATTTTCGTCCGAGACAAGATTTTGGCTCAAGGCCAAATATTTTTTTTCTCCATATGAGAGTGGACGCGCTTGTATAGTGCTGTAACGTTATCGTCTTCTGTGCTTTCCTATCAGGTACGTTTGGATCCTCAACAGTTTACTGAGCGGCTCTATGAAGATCAACGCCTCCCCCTTGTTCCTGCACTGCGTCACCCTTCATGGGATCCCAAACTTTGACGCCACCAGAGGTTAAGCTCGTAACATTTTACCACCACACACAGCTGCCGGTCCCCGTGAAAACTCAATCCCTGTAACGAAAGCAATCTGCCACAAGTTACCACATGAGACCTGGATCCATAAACAATATAGAGCCTTATCTGCAGTTTATGTCTTTTACTTTTTTCTTGTCCAGCGCTTGCATGCATGCTCAAGCAGAAAGGAGGTTGTGTACGTAAACAGACCTGAAAGGGGGGGAAAAAAAACCTTCCCACTTTCCCCTTAAACCCTGGGAATTCTCAATTTGCATGTAAATGACTGTTTTCATTACTTTTACTGAGACAACAAAGGTTTTCCTTTACGTCATGGAATTAAAATGTCATGACAACAGCTCCTGAGCTTAATGGCGATGAACTTCTTTGCTGCACATACGACCTCGACGTAGAACTTTAAGCTTCTGGTTACGGTCACACAGTCCAAAGAATCAGTTTTGTTATTGGATCAGTATCTGAACAGTGTTGTATTGTATTGGTATCGGTCTCGGATTGTTATTCGGTGTCCGAATCTGATCAGTATCTTTATTGAATGGACATTGGATAACTTTCGTTATTGGATTGGCATCTAAATGGTATCGCATCAGATTGGTGCATATATTGAATTGGTATCGGATTGTTATCAGCGTCGGAATCCTATCGGTATCTGTATTGAATTGTTATTGAATCAGTAATCAGATCAGTATCTGTATTAAATCGATAATGGATCAGCATCTGTTTCAGATTGGTATCTGACTGGTATCGTATCAGATTGGTGTCGAGAGTGAATCTGTATCGGATATCTATCAGTATCCGTATCAGAATTAGAACTGGTATCGGCAGTGGTATCATACATCACTATTACAATCATTCATTCAGCCTTTGTTTGTTTTTTTAGCGTGCCGTCCCTACATCAAAGTCTACCAGGGGATGCAAGCCGTGTACTCGTCTGGAGTGTAGTAAGTTTCCTTCTCACACATGTGCTGCAGCCCTTTCATCATTAATGTTGACTTCAAAGCACTCCGGAGCACTTTACAGCTGATTAAATTAGCTTAATGTTAATTTCGAGTCTCTCTGTAAATCTGTGTAATTGCTTCTCCAAACTTGTCGACGTTCACGATGTTTCTGTTTCAGCCACATCGGTCCGAGCCACAGAGATCGTGTGTGCATCACCCTGGAGCCTGCACAGCTCCTGAAAGGAGACATCATGGTAAGACCAGCGATAAAAAAATAAATAAAAAAAATACACGTTTGGGGAGAAAATGTGGCTTCAGTCACACTTTTGTTCTGTTTTGCGCAGATTAAATGCTACCACAAAAGTGATGTGACTTCGGAGCGCGAGGTGATCTTCCGGCTCCAGTTCCACACGGGAGCGGTGCAGGGTTACAACCTGATGTTTGAAAAGGAGGACATGGAGGCTGCCAACAAAGGTAGAGAAGAAAACCCTTCCAGAGCGAGTCTTGACGCGCCCCAGCACTGGTTAACAACAACTCCTCCCGCGCCACACGTCATCTGCAGGCCTCAATCTGGACTTAATTTAGACTTTTACACCAACAATCTTGTTTTCCCAAACATGTTACGTGTACGGAGAGAATCCAGGCTGCAGACCGACAACACCAGGCCTCTGGCCTGCTGGGAATCTACATTTAGGGCTGTAGTCCTCATTTTCTATCGGCACGTTTATATTCAGGAGTCAGGTAAAAAAATAAAAAGCTGTTAATTCACATTCAGAATGTCAAGAGATGGCTTAATATTAAAAAAAGTTTTTTTTTTAAAAGAAGTAAAAATAAAAAAGATATTTTGTAATTTCTTTCAAGACAAATCCATTGCTGTTTTCCATACAGACACAAATAAAAAATATTTAAAACAAAAAATGAATAATAAAATGTTATGATCTTTCATGGTGATTAAATGTTGCTTACCATACACACTGGACTAAACCAAGGCCATTTGTCACACATTGACAGTCAAACTAAGTTAACTTGAATTCATGTGCTGATTTTCGAGACTTCCTGTTTTGTGAACTCATTGGCCACTTTATTCGCTAAAACTTGGTTGTACCTGTTCCCAAACTGTCTCTGGAAACCCTGGAGATAGTTGTGGGTGAAAATCCCAGCAGATCAGCAGTTTGTGAAATACTCAGAACTACCCTAAGAGGTTGAAAGTGACTTAAATCACCTTTCTCTCTCATGCAGAAACACACTGAGCTGCTGACACGTGGCCGGTTTATTAGCCATTTGTGGCAACGAGTGGTTGAAAAGGTGTGCCTAATAAGTGGCTTTTTGTGTGTATGTGTGTTTGTGTGTGTGTGCGCGCTCTGACATTTCAGACACCAGATTTCCAGACTATGGAAAAGTGGAGCTGGTGTTCTCCGAGGGACCTGAAAGAATCCCAGGTACTTACGTCGCGTAGTAATTCATGTTGGTAGAAGTTGTAAAAGCCGATGTGGGGCTTTTTCTCACATGTCTCCTCTGGGCTGACCTGTTGCTGTGGTCCCTCCTCCCCCCATCCCATCTGTCCTCCCCCCTCGGCCCACCTGGTGTGAGGGGATGTGTGATACTGCAGAGGGGAAATGTAGTGTGAAGTGTGTGCTGACAGAGAGGTAAAGCAGCACAGCGTCTTCTGCCCCCGGAACACAACAGGAGGGAAACGACATGGCCCGAGCAGCTGCATAGAAACTCTTCGAGTGGTCGAGAGAAACCTTTTTAGTTGTAATTTCAAAAATTATTGACCCCTTTGTTGAAAAAGCTTTTGAAACCCTGTTAATATTGTGTAAAAAACAAAAAAAACAAACAAAGCTACCTGTGATTATGAGCTTTCACTTGAATGAGACCTAAAGCCTGAATAAATACATAACAGTGAATATTTAAAGTGCTATAAGAGAGCTAAAATTGGCATAGAGGTAGTAAACTCAGTTGTTTTTATTAGTTGAGGGACTTTTAAAGTGTGGGAATAAACCACATTGTTCCCCCCATAGACTTTTACACCAGGTAGTTATTTTTAGTTGAACGTCAGGCGTCCACATTACGAGACATAATTATTCACAGCGATTTGATCCCCAGTCAATAAGAAGTTCCGTCTCGTGGTCTTTTATTAAAAAAAATGTACTTTCGTCACCTTGTTTCTATTGAGTGTGTCTACTGAGCCGAGTTTTTCTCACAAACGGTGTTGTTTTTGGCTCCAGGTGCCGACAGGTGGCAAAACGGAGCCGACGTTATTGTGGACTACAACACGGCGGACCCTCTGACCCGCTGGGACTCGTACCAGAACATCTGCGACGGGGAAGGTACTGTCGCCGCGCGACTCGCAGCGCTTCCCCCTCATAACGCCGGCAGTCTTATGAATGAAAGCAAGCGCGTGAAGGGTGGCTTACTTTAAACGTATTTTTCCCTGCCTCTCTCTTCTTATTACTTCACTGCCTTTCAGTGTGCTCTCTGTTTTCACACCGGGAGGTGTAATTAAAAAGAAAAAAAAGAAAGAAAATATACACCTCCTGCGTGTAAATTCCTTCACATGAACACAAACTCACCGTTTTCTTCTCATAGCGTGACTGCGGACCCTGTCATTGAGCTTCTGTAGTGCCATTGCATTTACTTCCACATGCTTCAGCAGCTTTTTGTCTTTAGTACAAATGCGATCGGGACTGATTTAAACTTTTATGAAATTTGTGACAAAAATGTCTGTCTGTCGCTCAACTAACATCCAGATTATAGAGCATCTTCCTCTCACTAACTGATGTAACTTAGTCTAATATCTACATTATAGAGCAACTTTCTCCCAAGTCACTACTTAATATGTCCCCGCATCCTATAAAGTATTTTGGTTTCACTGTCTACAGCTTACATTATATACAGTCTACAGTTATATATATGTACTTATCATACAGGATGTAGAGAAGTGGGGCTCCATCTGATTGGCCAAATAAGTTCACATGTCGACTTAGTAACACATTATTGAGTAACGCGATAGCGATATGACTTACAATAAATACAAACACTTAGATGATGTTACAGTCTCTGTATTAATGTGTTCTGCTTCAAACGATTAATTACACAAAGAGTTTTGTGTGCGCGTGTGTGTGTGTGTGTGTGTGTGTGTGTGTGTGTGTGTGTGTGTGTGTGTGTGTGTGTGTGTGTGTGTGTGTGTGTGTGTGTGTGTGTGTGTGTGTGTGTGATATGGAGGAGTGTTGTATGTGGGGGGAATGCTGGGTTCAGAGGGAGAGCAGTTGGTTCTCAGGCCATTTCTGTTTCCTTGTTTCCTGAAATGAATAGGCGCGCTTACCATCTCCCACACACACACACACACACACACACCAGTGGTTGTTGCTCTCCAGTCCACCACAGAATTCACAACAACCTCCCAGAATAGAGCTGCGTGGTGGAGGCATTAAAACGCAGATCCACCCTCTTTTTTTTTTTCTCCCAGTGTGTTTTTATAAGCTTGGCTTGATGAGAATGAGCTCCTTTAAAAAGAAAAAGAAAAGAAAAAATTCTTATGTAAAATCGTTTTACACACACACACACACACACACACACACACACACACACACACACACACACACACACACACACACACACACACACACACACACACACACTGTTGGGATAGCAATGAAACTCAAATTTGAGAAAGCATCAAAGCGAAGCCGAGACGTCAACAAAAGACTTGCCATGACCCCGAAGCATTCATGTGGGATATTTACGGCCTTGTTTTCTCATGTAAACACTACATGTGAGAGGAAAGGCTGCGAGCTCTGTTGGAATTCTACATCTCCGTACCAGCCGTCCTCCGCAGGCTCCGTTTGTCTCCCAAGGAACGATTGTCAGCGAAAGCTGCAGAAAGAAAAGCTAATTTACTTTCGGAGCTTTTAGAGCGTGTGTGTGTGTGTGTGTGTGTGTGTGTGTGTGTGTGTGTGTGTGTGTGTGTGGTTTTGTTTGTGAGTCAAGTGTTGCACTTTAAATGATTGTTTTTCTGGGAAAGGCTCTTTTCTTCAGTTTATTGTCACAGAAAGTTGTTGACTTTCGGGAAAAGTCACTCTGTTTGGTCTCGCAAGTGACTTTTCATCTATTTAACGCAGTATATAAAAATGGAATCACTCAGAATGCATGAAAAAAAGTTATTTTCTGGTCATTTCTAGCCATGAGAGGTCACACATAGATTTATCTATGGAGAGTTTTTTGTCTTTTAATCTCACAAACTCAAAATATTCAGAATGAAGTAGGAATCTTACAGAAAAGTAAAATCTTTATTTTAAAAACCAATTCTCCACTTTTTGTTCATATGACAAGGAACAGTTTCACATTTTTTGTTGCTTTTGGGGCAATAAAACATTAATATTTTCACCTCCGAAACACTGTTTTGAACTAAGAAAGGAATTAATTGTGAACTGTTACAGTATATTGACTAACCGATGTGCATTTTAAGTTTATACACATCTACTTCTACTGTTATACTGCTTAAACTGTATTAAATTGCAAGCAACTAGAGGGTTGGTTTAGTGAGCATATTTTCATTTCAAAGCAACTGCAAGGCAGAATTTTTTTGTGTGTGATTAGAATCAACTCATTTGCAAGAAAGACCAAAAGGCTTGAATACTCATTAAAATGTGAACGTGCACATATAAAATTAGGGAAGCGGATTACACGTTGAGCAAGATTACATGAATACATGACGGGGGGGGGGGGGGGGGGGGGGGGGGGGGGGGGGTGAAAGAAATCTGTTAAATTATATTTGGGTTTAATTAGAGGCTGTTTAAGTGACAGACATGTACATAGATATTCCAAAATGTTCCATTGGTTTGTCAATAAACAGCTTCCCTCTGATGTTGTTTTTCTTACTTTGTGTTAAAAGCTATTTTAAATACAATAAAATTTGACTCCAAAAATTACAAGCCAATTATACATTTATTAGATTGTTAAGATGCAATAAAACCTTTTTAAATAGTTACATTAAATGTATAATATTGAGATTAGATTTTAAAATTTCTTGAACTATAATGCATAAAAATGCAATGATTCATTTACATCAGGTAAAAAATGTAAATAAACTTAAAGTGTTACTGACATGTGACGTGTCCATAACAGCTGACATGATGTTTTTTTATTATTATTTTATTTACGTCATGTCATTCTTTTTAGTTCAGGTACAGTGTTTGGAGGTTTTACTCAGTCTGGATTTGCGCCAAAGTGTTGAGTACGAACATATTTCGCAGTAGTTTTACCTTCACTGTTTTCAGTGTGAACGGTTTGTTTTGTACAAACTGCACGGAGGACTTTTAGAGGTTTAACACCCCCGTGTTGCTATCTGCACGTCGGATGTGTACGAAAACAAGGACGTGAACAATCCCTCTGCTTTTTGACTCACTTCCCTGGTATTCCGGGGGTGCGGGACACTAGTAACTGGGCAGGAATGGAAAGGCCGGGGATAATTGCATAGCCAGACGTGAGCAGACCTCCTCCTGCGATTCCACAGCAGCTTGAGGAACAGTTGTGGTTTCGCCTCTCTGTGCACTGTAATTGTTGGATTATTTAGGGACTGACTGCACCACAACAGCCGACATGATGAATGCTGCATAGAAACGGTTTGATTTCTCTCCGCGGGCTGGGAGAAATACTTTTGAGTGTTCCCAATACGTGAAACTGTTGGGGTTTTTTTTTGTTTGTTTTTTTTTAAAACCCCATCATTGGGTTTGGTGGCACATCTGTTTTCTTAACCGGTGTTGTGCACGAGGAGTGCAGGCATGTAATTTTGTGTCACACACAGAGGGGTGAAAGAAAAACACTTGAAGATTGCCTGGAGCTGCGTGCAGAGGCTCGCTTTAATTAAAAAGTGTCTTTTTTTTCTTTTTTTTTACACGGTGAAAACGTCTCCAGCTTGCAGGAATGTTGTTTTCATTCTCTGATCTCTCGCCTTCCTTCTCTGATACCCCCCCCCCCACCCCCTCCCTTTTACCCCCGGTGGGGTAGTCCCCCTGATGCAGGGCAAGAGGTCAGGTTACGAGCTTCCTCAGGCCCGCCTCCACTCCGTAGCCCCGCCCCGCTTGTTTACATTCCTCTGCCCTTATTTGGAGATCTCAAGCCCCCCCCCCCCCCTTCTTTCCTCCTTGTGTAGAGTGCAAACACTCTCACCTTCTTGGAGAGAAAGAAAACCGGGCCGACTTATTCGAACTGTCTTGATTTTTTTTTTTTTTACCCCCCCTACCTGCCGTTTGGAAGCCATGTCTGCCATCCCGCTGCTGCATCGCGGCGGCACCTCCGGGATTGTCTCCCAGGCTTCCCTGGCAGGGTCAGAAAAGGTAGGAAGTTTCTCTGACAGAGATGACAGGGAGAGGTGACCGGCATCGGGGTGAAGAGGTTAAAAACCTGCTTGCACCTTGCTGGAAGGAATGTCACAAGAGGGGATTTCTTTTTTTTGGGGGGGGGGGGGGGGGTTGAGGGTGACTGGAGCTGACCTGCATGGAGCCCCGAGCCGGAGCTGCTCCAGAGACTGGATGCATATTTCTCCAGCATGTTTGAGAGGGAGGAGGAGGAGGAGGGAAGGGGAGGGCAATGGAGGAGGAGGGGGGGGGGGGGAGGCCATACATACAGGAGCTCTTGGAGAAGGAGGTAGGAGGAGGGCAAGCTTTTATAATGCGTGTCTGGTATTCAGATCCTCTGGTCATGGCTTGACTGAAAGGCAAGGACTTGAGGCGGGAGGTTGAGGGCCAAGCGAAGGAGTCATGTTCCAACTTTCTTTTGTTGAGGCTGACAGTCAAACAGCAGTTGCACCGACCTGGCAACGCGGCTGCACTCGGAGTACTTCTTTCAATTCAGGGCAGATAAAAAAAAAAAAAAACTCTTTTTTTTTCTGCGTTGCAAAATGACTCTTTTTTTCCCACTTTTGAAGGATTAAGGAGGCTGTTTGGACATATGCTCGAGGTCAAGGGGCAAGCAGGAGGGAGTAGGGTGGCTTAATCACAGCAGGGTGAGGAATGCAAGGGTCAGACTCTTGTAGCAAGACGTAACATCTCTCCTATAACCTGTGCATGAATTATCTGTAACTCTACTACTACTACTATTACTACTACTACTAAACAAGCTCTTTGACAGTTCACCTGCTGCCCAGAGGGGAGATATGAGAAGGATGAGTGTATTTACTTGAAGTAAGCTCTTATTAGAGTCAATTGGACTGCACATTTTTCTCTGACACATCTCAGTAACATGATTCATGTGTTTTTTTTTTTTTTTTTTCTCTGTCCGTGTTTGTTATTTGTAGTTTGTACCGTCTGGAATGTTGTCTTTATTGGGTGAGGTTGTGATTACACGTGAACTCTGTCAATCAAACAGTGTGAGTGTTGGGAGTTTGTGGCGTGACTGTACATGTCCCCACCGAGTCTTGTGTTGTCTGTGGCATTTTTTTTTTTTTGGTGCTTTTTTATGTGAGTCTTTGCTGTGTTTGTGTGTCTTTTCCCAAACCAGCTGACTGTATGAAGCGCTGCATTTCTTCTATTTTGCAGCACCTCGCTCTCAAGGCCTAGCGCAGGATCAAGCGGCTAACAAGAGGAGCCCCAACAGCGGAGGAAGAGGAGGAGGAGGCGGAGGAGAGGCCACGTTGGGCCGAGGAGCCCGCACCACCTCCGCTACCTCCAGCCCAGACCACAGTGACCACGCCCTGTCGGTCAGCAGCGACTCGGGCCTGTCGAGCACCTCTCTGTGGGCGGACAGACCCACACCCCTCACCACCGCGACCAACAACACCGCCACCGCCACCGTCAGGGCCAACCAGGGGCCCAGCCAGCAGGAGAAGGTCCAGTTGAAGCGCCTCCTCAGTGGGTTTGGTCTGGAGGATCCCTCCCTGGAGGAGATGGATCATCAAGCGGCTCGTGTGGGCGTCCAGCAGATCGTCCCGGCGCAGGTGCACATCAACGGTGATCCGCGGCCTCGGGAGAGGGAGACGGACATCCTCGACGACGAGGTCATCACCGGTCACGATCTGCACAGCGTGGACAGTTTAGGGACCTTGTCGTCGTCGTGCCACAAGAGCAGCCAGAACTCTCTGCTGTCCGACGGCTTCGGGAGTCCCGGTGGAGAGGAGCAGCCTCAGCATCAGAGCACGAACCAGCACCCCCTTCATCACCACAACGCACCTCCACCGACTGAGGAATACGATCGATCCTACGCTGAGGCCAGGAGGGGCTTTCTGAGCTCCAGGAGTAACACTGTGGCTACCTCTAACCCGGGCGGTGCTCCACCACCCAAGCAGCACGTCTACAGGCAGGGAAGCTACTCCACGCAGTCCTGGGTCCGCCAGCAGCAGATGGTTGCTGCCCAGCAATTCATCTACATGCCTGAAAATGGGAACGATACGGAACGATACCCTGGAAGCAAGCAGCGGAGCAGTTCCACCAAAGCGGGGCTGTCCACTGATCCAAAGGCCCCGAGCAAGGACCCGGCAGCGGACGGCGTGAGAAACGCTGCGCCTCTGGAAAAGCAGGCGATGATCAACAATAACAACAACAACAAGCGAGACGAGGAGTTCAAGTCGCTCACGAAAGACATCGACAACTCCATCGACCAGCTCAATCAGCTGATCATGGACCTGGACCCCACCTTCATGTCTGTGTCGAACCACAGCAGCTCCATCAAGAGGAACGGCGGGACGCACGTCAACGGCTCGGTCGTCAAGTGCTCCAACGGCATCGGCCGTAGATTCGACGATATTAACAGAGCGCCCCCGAAAGGCACACAGCAGCAGACAGGTAAGCGAGCCGGATGGTTGGAGGCAGTGGTGTGAAGTGGTGTGAAGGTGTGAATGAAAAGGAGTGACTGTTCTCATGTAAACAGATGAGTTCATCTGTATAGACATGATCTGTAGGCCGGCTGGGAATCTGCACTGAGTAACTGATGTAACCTCAGCCGAGCTCAATGACTAACTCAGTCATTGGACTGAATCACAGCGTGCTGACAGCCCAGCTAAAGCTAACGCTACAATGAGCACATTGTTAAGACGGAACGCACAGAGTGAGAACATCAAAGGGAATATAAGTACTTGCTTTTTATCTTCAGTTGCTGATCCCACAACTGTGTAGAGAAGCGACTAATCACATACTCCTATGCAGTCAGGTTGCAGTAGATATCACAAATGTACTGTTGCAGTGTAAACCTATCAGAGAAGAATGACTGTGGCGATTTATGTTTATTCAAGTTTGATTATGATAAAGTATAGAAGACATCAACATCATCCTTCAAAAGCATTTGTATTTATCACAAATCATATTCTATTTTGCGAAACCGGTCACTAGCACTGCATATTGCATGTTCTCCTAATATCAGGCAGTCTCCATTTCTTCTAAATTAACTTGAAATTACTTGCTAAGGGTATTTCATCCTTGGAAATTCTTCTCCAGCAGCTTTGGCTTTGCCTGCTCTTCTCTCTCCAGTGTTACCGAAAGCCCACGTCTCTCCTCCCCCCCGCCCTCTCCCCCACCTGGCGTGTTTTAGTGGCAGAAATAGCAGGGTTGTTGCCAGCTTTTCAGATGTTTCTGGGGAAAGGGGCGCCGTCCAGACTTGTCTTCAGAGGTATCTGAGTAGAACATCAGTAGGGTACATGAAGAGTGGGCGAGCAGCTGTCATCGGAGTCTCTGAACGCCGCCGTCCTTTTAAGACGTCTGTATTGTGGAAGCTGCACATTTATTTCCACAATCAGGCAAACCTCTTAGCGCAGTGTATTTAAGCATTAATCTCTCTCTAACCACTTATTTAATGTCGAAGTAGTCACCTTTCATAGAGCTTCTTTAGTTTTGTCGTGTTGTTGTGCAACATGAAGTTTTCGGTGTCATGAGTGGAATGCCTCCTTTGTTGTTGTTAGCTTTTGCTTGGCAAACACAGGTTGTATGAAATATTGGCTCGTGTATCTACAGTAGATTTCCACTGGTTATTTCCTCCTGGTTCATGTTGAAACGCATTCCATGAAGATATTCGGTCACAAAGTTCGTGGGCCTAAAATACAGCAACTATAATCTGAAAAAATGCATCTGAAAAAGTTTTTTTTTTGTCTCTCTTGCAGCTCCACAAGGGCTACAAAACATATTCTGAAACTTGCACAGCTTCATTTAGGTCATAAATTTAGTTTTCATTGCAGTAATGTTGATCATTACCTTGTTTCCGACGCGAGCTGAAGCCATCTGCTTAAATGACTTGATTAAAAGGTGCTTAAACCCCGTCAAAAGCAGCCCGGGCGCATGACTCACGGCGTGTGCATGTGTTTGCATGGGGGCACACGATGGAGAGGCCTGCGGAATTTCCAGTAGGGGAACAAGTGAGCCCGCAGGCAATGATTTTTTTTTTTTTTTTTTTTTTTTTTTTTCCCTCTGCTTCCATCGAGAAGCATACCTGTCTGCACAAATCCACTACCCTGCAGCCCGGTTGCAAGAAACAAACACCGAAGGCTATGATTCTGCCCATTCAAAATAAACTGCAGGAAGTTAACATTTAAAGTAGGATATGGAAACGATTCTATGAATAATTTTTTCATGAATTTGTTTTTTCACTGTGCCTGTGCGACTCGACTTGTTCTGGCATTGGGTCGTTTTGTATTTGCACTTTGGGACAGCTGCTGGTTTGCACGTCTGAAACGCTGTTTTGAAGGTGGAAGAAATGGGGCAAAGGGGACGTTTGCTAAAGGAGCTGCTCTCAAATCACAAAGATCAATGTTATCCAACATTTGTTTTACACTTTAGTCTATTGGAGGAAGAAATGTGAAGAGTTGCGTCGATTCTATTTTATTCTATCTCAATTTCTTACAATACTCCAGATTTCCTTTATAACTGCCAGGAGGCATATGTTTTCATTCCTGTTGATCGGTTAGTTGGTCAGTTGGTCGATTAACATGAGAAAAGGCAGATTGACGGATAATTGGATAAGGATGAAGTGATTTAATATTTGCTGGTATCGTACGATCCGATCAGTCTACTAATCGAAAAAATAATCGGTGATTAGTCGACTATCAAAATAATCATTTGTGGCAGCCGGAGTATCCAGATCGTTTTCTGAATCCAAAAGAAAATTTGGTCTTTAAAAATTAGAGGGACATTGTAAATAGATTTTAATAAAAAGTGGTATTTAGTTAACCATTTTCGTGGCTACTTTACTAGTTACTGCAAATCAAAATCTTTTTTCTTTTAACTTATTCAATAAAAATTACAATAATGAGTTACTTTACTAGTTGCTGCGTAAGAAAAAGCAATTGGAAGTCATAATTACCTCATGCAGGACATGTTTATCTCCATGAAATAACTGTGGTGTTTCTCAAACATGTTTGAATTTCAGAAAACAAGAAATATTACATGGAAAGATGGTGGAAATTATATAGATGAGGCTCTTCAATCTGGCCAAAGGTGGCGCTATTATGTCTCCATCTCTTCTTTTGAATAATGCTCTTGAGCATTAGCACTTCTGTACCATTAGAATTCTTCATGGCTGAGAGGCCACTGCTCAGTGGGGGGGGGGGGGGGGGGGGGGCTCAAATTAACACCCCGGTGCCAAGTGGCTGACACACACACACACACACACACACACACACACACACACACACACACACACACACACACACACACACACACACCCACGTACACACACACACACACAACTTTAGCATTCCTCAGCTGTCCTCTGAAAACATTACCAGAGTTTAAAAAAAAAAAAAAAGAAATAGACCTGTTCACTTGCAGTGTGGTCTTTTCACCAAATTTAAAACTCATAAGTCCTCCTGTCAGGTTGTAAATCTGTCAGGCACAGTGGATCAGTGGTTAGAGCTGCTGCTTCACACCAAGAAGGTTTCAACCTGCTGTTCTCTCTGAACCTGTTTTCTATTTGATTTCAAGAAATAAACGTCAGGGTGTGCGTTTGTGTTCTTGTCCATGGTGCAAAGTGAGAACCACGATGTGTTTGTGAAAACACAGTGAGGACATACTCTGTGAAGTGACTTTGTTTTCAGTAAAAGCTTGTTGGGCAAGAACAACAAACTGGAACTCTATCTAGAGTCAGATAGTCAAAAATGTCCTTCCAATAACTCTGTATACAGCTAAAAAATTAGTGAAATACTTGGTGATTTGCTGCTTCTGTGTTGTTGCGAGTTGGTTCTTCCATTATGATATTCACCGTTCCATCGACTAGTGTTTTAAAGTACTGTTACAAGACTGATTTCTTTACAGTCCCTCGACAGTCTATTTTAGGGTATTTGGTGATTTTCCGTTACTACAAATCTGCATACTGAAAATGTATTGAGTGTCTGTACAACTGTTTTTTTTCCCCCATTGTTTTTCAACTTTATTCCTCTTCAAAGGAGTGAACTCTGGGATTCATGAAGTGTTTCTATTCTATTCTATTGTATTCTGCAGCTGTCCAGTCCACTGAGGGCCGAGTGGGGATCCCACGAAGTATAAGCTGCCAAGGGAGGGACATCATGGATCACCCGGGCTTCTGTAACTCAGGTTGGGGGGAATCCGAAGAGTACCGGGGCCAGCGGACCTATTCCCCATCTCTGCCCCAGTCCCAGGTGAGTAAAGCACCTGTACAGCCATTTATGTGTTTGTGCGCGTGTTGGTGTCTCATGCGTGTTACTCGTCGCAGCACTCCATCCTGTTCAGGAGCGACAGTGCAGACTACAGAGCTCAGGGTCCGGACGTGGACAGCGGCGTGGAGGCGGGCAGTGACATGACTCCGCCCACTCCCGCCTTCCCCATCTCTCCACCGACACCTTACGGTAAGCAGGAGATGCGTTTTTGTGATGAATTCGCTGATCACAACCCGAGGAAATGACAAATCTTCCAATCTGAGAAGCGACGGTGGCCATGAAAAGCCGATAGTGTCCCTGTAGACACAACAGACTCAACTTATGACAACATTGCCCTCAAAACAAGCTAAACTAAAGAAGATCTGCAGGATGTTTTGTTGATTGTGCAGATTAAAACTTGCTATATATAGCAATGTCCTTGAGAACCTCAGGAGGCCACAAAAACCCCCAAAACTTCCACTTTGCATAATTTCTACTTTGTATTCTTTAAGTATATTTTATGTTGAGATTATTCTTTGGCATAAGGTGATCTGAAGTGCCTTAAAATGTTATATATTATTGTTTTGAATTCTACGTAGAGGACGTACCTTATTTTGTCCATTCTTCTTGAGCATTTCATCATGTGTAAATCACGTGTGATCACATTTGGCTTTAATAAAGATCTAATTTTCACGTGCTTTATGTGTTATTTTTTAGTGAAAACCATGTCGGAATTCACTGCGCTGCGGTCCGCTCCCAGCAGCGTGCAGTCGTACGGACACTTCAGAATCGACCACGGTGGGTTTCAAAGTTATTCCAAAATCGTTTTTTTTTTTTCAAATCTTAACTGAATTTAATGCAGAAAATCAATTTTACAGTGTATGCTTCACACACATATATGCCATTCACTGTTTGAAAAAAAACTAAATAAACATGACAGTCTCTCACTTTTTCCAGTGGTTTTCCAATACAAAATTGATTTCAGGTCTTTTTTCACTTAAAAAAAACAAAAAACCTACATGTATGGACTCTTTGTGCCTTTCATGGCAGCAGCTTTTGTGTCCCTCTTACTTTACCTTATGACATTGACTTTGTTATTGGTGGAATTTTTGAGGTTTTTCTTGAGACAGAGGCAGAAAACAAAGAAGTCTGTGCACAAGCAGGGAGATTCCTAACCCCTGTCTGCCCTTCATGGTGGGTTTTAGAAGAATGCATCGGTGGTCATGGCCTGCACAGGAGGGTTTATTTTTTTACTAAAAGTGTGCTTTTTTTTAAAAGATAAAAATGTTTCGTCAAGGTAGTTGTGGAGGTGAAATGGAGTGCAGTTTCGAAATATTTGACAAAAAAGGGAAAATTGTGTATTTACAGTTCTTGTGTTCTCCGTCATGCAGATTGTACAATATTTGGGATTTTTTAAAGAATAAATTAACAGTATAAGGCTTTGGGTACATATTGGTATGTTTGAAAATGCCTTACAGATGATCGACAGACAATAAGATGATAAAACAAGAATGAGGAAAAAAAAGTATGGATATTAAAACTAAAAGAATTTGAACCATTCATAGATCTTTAACAAGTCAAAATGAGAATAAACCAAATATTAAGATGACAAAGACAAGATGCTGGTGAAAAGTAGATAAAAAAAAAAAAGTTGAATCGCAGATATAAGCTAAATTAATTGTGGCACTAAAAAATAAACTGTCACTGTAACTCTACATGCCTTAAAGGGCTAGCATCCAGATTATAGAGCGTCTTCCACTGACTGACTGATGTAACTTAAAGAGCTGTTTAATGTAATTCTGAGGAGAAGCCCTCATGAAACACAAATACATGTCTGTTTTTATGTTTTCATTGAATCTACTCTCAATGTGTGTGTATTTCATTTCTCGCACAGATACTCAGGAGTATCCGAATGTGGGTCATGTTGAGGTTGGGGGTTCGACGGACCCCATCAGCAGTCACCGGCCCGTCACACTCACACAGTCCGCCTCCGTCGTCCGGACGCTTCAACAGACAGACAGGTAGAAATCTGCTTCCGGCACAAGGGATATTTTTTACCTGCCGACTGTTAATTTTGAAACAATCCCTCGTTTTCTTTGGCGTTGTGTCTCATCCAGCTCATCCATGACCCAGCCGTGGCCAGCAGACCACCCCGTCCTGACCCGCCACTCGTCCCTGAGCAACTACCCCTCTGTGAGACCGCCGCCGCCGCACAACGTGTCACTGGACTACAGCCACCACTCCCCTCCCCTGCACCACCCCCACATCCACCCCGCCCCCAACGCCCACAGCTCCCCGCGGAGCAGCCAGCGGAGCCGCATGACCCGCTACGCTCTGAGCCGCAGCCCCGGCCAGAGCTTCCACGAGCAGGACGATTCCGGCCCGGGCTACGGCACGGACTGCCCCGCGGACAGGGACCCGTTAGCCGGCGTGGACGGGGGGCAGCACCGGACACAGACCCCGCTGCTTCAGCCGCCGCTCCTGCCCGAGAAGAAGAGGGCGTCGGACGGGGAGCATTCGCTGGGGACGGCTTCTCCGGCGCTCAGCGGCTTCTCCAGTCCGCACAGCGGGAGCTCTCTGAGCATCCCCTTCCCCAACGTGCTGCCGGACCTGTCGTCTCAGATACCGGGCACGGCCTCCCCTCTGCCAGGTACGCCGACGTACGACGCCGACGACGGTAGCCTAACATCAGCTCGTGGGAGGAAAATGCTCTATAATCCCAGCTGTATTGAAATCTCTTCTCCGGAATGTCTTCCAGATGTATTGGCCAGCAAGCAGCTCACAGTCAAATTTGTGCAGGACACATCGAAATTCTGGTACAAGCCAGATATCTCCAGAGATCAAGGTCGGTTCGCAGCACCCCACTTTTTTTTTTTTTTGTCAAACTAATAAAAGAAAAGAAACATTTCTTGCAGCTGCTCCATTGTTGTTATGTTCCTCCTCTGCAGCTATTTCAGTCTTGAAGGACAAGGAGCCGGGTTGCTTCATCGTGCGGGACAGCCACTCCTTCAAGGGGGCGTACGGTCTGGCTATGAAGGTGGCGACGCCGCCGCCGTCGGTCCTCCAACAGAGCAAGAAAGGTACGGAAAATACAGACGAGACGAGACGGGAAACCTCCCAACCACCTTCAGGCGGTTACATTCCATCATGGAGTTAACAGACAATCATTAACGGGATTGTCTTTGTGTAGTCATTCGATAACAAAATGCTTAAGTTTAGTCAGAAATGACCACACTCCAGGTATTAGTGACAAAACGTCCTCTTTGGTGTTAGTATGTTTACCATTACATAGCTGACAGTCTTGGAAAGGGAATTTATGATGTTTTAAAACTATAATTCAGAATGGCAGAAGTTTTTTTTAACGTTTTTAATCGTTTCTGCTTGTCTGTTGGCTTTTTTGAAGCTATTTTCAGTCCATAAAGTCATTTAAGCTATTTCAACTGTTTTTGTTGTTTTTTTTAATCTATCCTAACTGTTTTGCATTTTAACCATTTTCAGTTTTTGTATGGATATTTTACCTTTCTTCGCAGTTTTAGTGATACTACCTGATTTTCTTTTGTAATCAATTTTGGATCTTTTACTTCTTTTAGCTTTTTAGCAGTTTTAGTGATGTTAGCTGATTTTCTTTCTTTCTTTTTTTTTTAAATAAATTTGGGATGTTTTAGTTGCTTTAGCCATTTGAACTCTGACGTTTTAGCCATTATAAGCAAAATAGGTGTTTTGTTGTTGTTGTTTTTTAGTTGTTTTAATTTTTTTTCACTTTCTAGCATTTTTGCTTCAGTTTAAACAGTTTATTCGCCATTTTAAGAAATGTTCTTGTTTTGTTGATCTCGCCATTGTGGATGTTGTATCGTTTTAGACTTAGGAGTATTTTTCAAAATTAGTCTGCAATTGAAATAAAAATAAGAGACACGCGTGGCTCCTGAGCTGCGGGTGGCGGACTGCTGATCTAGACGTTATTGTGAGAAAAAGTATGATCCTGTTAGTGGTGACGTGGTGGGAGTTAAAGGGTTGGCGGGCTTGTGCAGACATCCTGGGAAATCACGCAGAACGCAGTCCCACAACACAAAGGCGTCTTCGGTTACCGCCGCGGACCCTGCGTCACGGACGAACCTGAGAGTCCTGTTTCGCCATTTGTGTTTCTGTTTCTCTCCTGGGCATCGTCGCCACGGCCGAGCCGAGCAGCCCTGCATTGCCCGATAGTCTTAGATGTGCAGCTAATGTTTCATCCGGGAACAAAAGGTGTGCCGGGGTCCATAAGCCTGAGCTGATCCCGGGGCATTTATCAGAAGAGCTGCCCCACAAACCTCACAGAGAAAAGTTCTTTCCCAGTGAAGCTGCTTGTTTTCTCAGTTATTTAACTTCTTCTGTGTCATTGTGAACATATTTGTGAAGCAGAGAGAATAACCAGGCCAAACATGCTCCGGATGTAAAGGCTGATGATTGTTGACTTTAATTTCATCGTTCGTGGTCAACTAATTTTTGTCGTGAGCTTAAACGTTTTTTCCCCCTGTGGTGGCGCTAATATAGAGGATAAGCTCTTCTTTAGATAGTTTTTAATCTGTGTTTTTACTGAACCAACTGTGAAAACTTTCAGTCTCTGCATTTGAAATTGTGTTGAGATTAGACGTTGATAACAATCGGTGTTATAAACGAGCCTCTAGTCTAGTGACCTTTATTGTGACCAGTTCTGCGATCGTTGTCTTGCTCGACGGGTCTTGAAGTCGCTCAGGGATATTAGATCTCTTTTTGGAAAGTGACTTGTTGTCAAGACACATTGCGAAAAGATGATTTGGTTCTTCATACTGCCATCATGAACCCGTGGTTGTTGAATTGTATGGATGGATTGCAGAAGTGGGTAACAAGTAACGCCACAGGTGATACTGTCAATTGTCACGGTCAATCAATTTGCTCTCTGTCCATCACTGGTACTCCTGAAAATGCTTCCAGCTGAATTTTGCAGTGATTGGTTGTGGAAATAAAATGGGCGGGACTTGAGCAGGAAGCTGACTGCAGTTTTTAATATAATATAATAATATTAATATTAAAAACTGCTATAAAATATTAATATATTAATATTTTAATATAATTTTATAATGTTAATAAAAGCCATTATTTCATTGAGAAAACCAAAAATCTGGTGCTTGATATTTGAGATTGAGAAATGGACCAAGCAGTTTTGAAGCTCACTCAATTTCAAGCGAGTTTAATTCCTCAAAAGGTGTATTTGAAGACTGAAATGAGATAAAAGAGGTGCAACAGATTGGCATGGGTTGCTCCTTACACCCTTTGATTTGCTCCCCCCTCCACCCCTCACACCTGCCCTTTTGTCTGTCCTGTGGTGTCATCATGACACAGTCCAACCTCCATCCACGCTGCGAGCTCCAGGCAGTCCAACTCCTTCCAAGTGTGAAACCCAACCCATCGTAAGGAGTGGGTTTTTTTTTTTTTTTTCCGCTGAGCCTTTGTGTGAACACATTTCTCTCAGACTGAAAGCAGAGATTTAATATGTTTTATGTAACTCTTCACGGCAGCGAAAAATAACGCAGAGTGACAGTGGGTCTTGGGAGAAACTGTGATTAATGACAGAAATGTGTCCTTTCCTTTGTGCTTGCACTGTTTTTCCTCACAGGAGGGGACCTCTCCAATGAACTGGTTCGCCACTTCCTGATTGAGTGCACACAGAAGGGTGTGAGGCTCAAGGGTTGCCCCAATGAGCCCTATTTCGGTGAGTGCCTCCTTTTTTTTCCCCCATTGCCAGCAGTGACACCTTGTGGCCATTTGGCGACACTGCAGCAAATGGCAACTTTGTGAACAACGCTGCTCTCTAGTGGCCGGTCCTGACTTGTACAAGCAGAGTGCAAAACCCCTTTCCTGCCTATTTAATTGCGTATGCATTGATATTACTTCAAAAGAGAAGTCACAAAAGTTAAAAAGTAGATTTCTTTTCCAGAAAACTGTTAAATCAATCAAGTTAATTTGTATTTAGTGATTCACAGCTTAAATAGTAATAATAATGCCCCTCTGACCACCACCAACCTCTCTCTGCATTCACCCAATGTCTGAATGGATATTCCATACGTGCCCCCAATTTGTCACTCTGATAGAATGTGGCGTCATATTTTTTTGTTATTTTGTCAAGATTTTCAAAAGACTTTGTACACCAATAGCAAGTAAGAGGTGCCTTTTCCAAATCGAATTCCAAAGAGAGTACTTAATATCTGATAATATATTGGCAATATAGGGTGATTTGTACATGATATATCAATTGTAATTTAGCGTCCAGCACCCGTTTCTTATTTTTTGTCTGACTTTTGTGGTATTAGAGAACATCCAGTATTTGAGGATATTTATTGTCATACAAGTACACCTTTTTATGAAATCCGTTTCCCCAAGGCCTGGCCAACGGCAAATGCATGAAGAGTAAAGAATAAAATGGAATAAAACAGACGTAAAATATAAAATATATTAGAAAAGTAATCTAAAATAGGCACAATGCAAGATACGCAATGTTGTCATTGTTGTATTTTGGGGCATTTAACAAGTGATGGTTAACAAAACGTTTACATGCTGTAATTAAATAGGTGTTGTAGTGCAGCGTTACTGTCATTTATGCTTAAAAATAAAAGCTATGATTTCATTTTCACACTGTGTTTTACAGGAAGCTTAACCGCACTGGTCTGCCAGCATTCGATCACTCCGTTGGCTCTGCCCTGCAAACTCATTATACCTGACCGAGGTAAACACACTTATGCACGCACTAATTGATGGAGCTGAAATAATCGTGACCTCAGCTTTGTGGCTGCTCCTTTTGTGCAGTTGTCCTTTTTTTTTCACTGTATAATCTCACTGCTGTTTTCTTCCTCGCAGATCCTCTGGAAGACGTTGTGGAGAATACCTCACAGTCGGTCACAAACTCCGCCGCCGAGCTGCTGAAGCAGGGCGCAGGTAATCAGCCTGCGAATAGACGCGCGGACAAACACATGATGGGATCGCAGCGGAAAAACACTGACGGCGTGTAATTCTGGGACACTTTTGGAAATGAGCTCTGTTCCGCGCCCCTCTCATTATGTATTGTGTCACTTGCACTTATTGAGTCGCTCACACAAGTGCGTGTCATGTTAATGTGTGTGTGGGTTTTTTTTTTTTTGCCGTCGCAGCCTGTAACGTGTGGTACCTGGGCTCGGTGGAGATGGAGTCGCTGACGGGCGTCCAGGCTGTGCAGAAAGCGACCAGCGTGACTCTGAGCTCCAGCCCTCCACCCACCTCCACCGTGGTCCATTTCAAAGTGTCTTCTCAAGGAATCACCCTCACTGACAACCAGAGGAAGTAAGTACCTCACACAGTCCTAGCATGTGATAACATACTATATTAAATCAGGCCATACCCTATAACATACTATACTCTCCTTGCAATACCCAGTACCTCATCATGACCCCTATGCTGAACGCTATACTGAATCCTATATTGAACGCTATACTGCAGGGTTCGCACAGTCAGGAAACACCTGGAACATGTATGGGTTTCTATTGCTTTTGGAAATCCAGATGCACTAATAGATATAACTTGGGTAGATATAGTATATATAAAGTCGAACCCGTAGGCCACGCCCCCACATGGCAGGTACACGTCTGTGAGGCGGCGTTTTAACTTTTCAATAAATAACCTTTCAGCTTATTTCTCACTTCCAATGTTTTCAGAAATACATTTCTCTGAACTGTTAGTGGTAAATGGGAAAGTTTGTGTCTGAGCCGCCATGTTGGTCCGGTTTTAACTGCAGGAGCTGAGTGATGCGTTCAGGTGCATCATGTACGCCCGCCCGCCGACATTTTATTGAGCTGCAGGGCACATACGCAAGGTTACAAGTTAAATATGACTAAAATATGACCCATAGTCATTAGCAAGCTGGAACACGCATGCGCAGCACATGGTAGCTCCAAAGTTTCGGCAGTGCGGCACAGACGTACTTCATCCCGGACAGTTGGCACAGCCGAACTGAAATTCGCACATCATCTTCTGTATAGTTCACTTTGCTGAATTGGCATGTTGTTACTACAGCGCTTTACCAAACTTGAAATCCGCCAACTGTTTAAAAGTGTGGCTAAACGATTGATTTTTATCTTGACATTGTTTGGCCCAGACGCACTGAAAAATGAGTGTATAACATATAATTCTCTCAATTGTTTATCCTTAATATTTTGTCAACAAGTTAATCGTCACTGGAAAGATGCAGCACTTTTGATGCCACTTTCTGTTTCTCCATGAAGGCTCTTTTTCAGACGGCATTACAACGTCAACACAGTCATATTTTGTGCTCTGGACCCTCAAGATAGAAAGTGAGTATGAACGTCGTCTTGCATGGCCGTTGAGAATGAATAAACACGGGTTAAGATCTCACCGCTCTCCTTAAAGCGCTTCACAATGTCACTGCTAATTTTAGGTAATAAGGGTCCGGCGTGTTAAGTACAAGTGTCGCTAAACATTATTGTCTCCTCTTCTCTGCTCACAGGTGGAAAAAAGATGGCTGCCCATCAGCAAAGTAGGTGCATTATTTACTTGCACCAACAGCTGCAATTTGGGTGCCGCCAAAGTGGTTATTTGTTTTTTTTTGTTTTTTTGTAACCCTGACCGAATGCCTCTTAACTCCTCCGCAGGATCTTCGGCTTCGTGGCCAGGAAAACCGGCACCTCCACGGACAACATATGTCACCTGTTCGCCGAGCATGACCCCGAGCAGCCCGCCAGCGCCATCGTCAACTTCGTGTCCAGGGTGATGATCGGCTCGCAGAAGAGTAAGTGACGAGCGGCTGGAGATCGGGGCGGAAAAGAGGGCGGAGCCTGAAGATCTGGACTCAAAACTGGATGCTACACACACACACACACACACACACACATACATTTACTATAAACCTCTTTATTGTATTTCTATTTACATTATGAACTGCAGATGAAAAAATAAATATATATATAATAAATGTGTTTTTTCTAGTTGTTTAAAACTGTAACTTTTCATACAGGTAGATATAATAATTACCAATATATATTTTGAGTATGTAATACAAAGGCTGCTTTTCTTACTAGTGCATAGCATTTTAAGGACAAATCAAGTTGTTGTTTTTTTTGTTTTTGTTTTTTTCAATGTTATATGTGATTTTATTTTCTTCTCTAATATTTAACCAAAACAATTGTTTTTTTATGCTTTGTAAAGTTCTGTGGCTACCCAGCATGCACTGCTTTGGAGTGGAGTTAAATCCATGCAAAAACAGTGCAGCAAAGGTGTATATATATATATATATATATATATATATATATATATATATAATTTGAACTTTGGGACTGGCTACACTGCACGTTGTTATATTATTTTATCTATGCAATGTAATTGTTGTTTGAACTGTACATGCGGCTCCGTTTTACCGCGTTTCAATCATCTCTGTTGTAAGGTGTAATCCAGTATGACCACTTTTGATAAAAGGTGTGTGTGTGTGTGTGTGTGTGTGTGTGTGTGTGTGTGTGTGTGTGTGTGTGTGTGTGTGTGTGTGTGTGTGTGTGTGTGTGTGTGTGCGTGTGTTGAAAAGAGTGAAATCATAGAAAATATTTTAAGGAAAACCCTAATATATACTGACACAAGCAGGTTAAAGACGCATCGGACAAGTGGTTGGGTTTCCACTTTATCAAAGGCATTTTTTTTACAAATCTTTTATGGAGTTAAGAAAAGAAAAAAAAACATTTTAAATAAGGCTGCTATATAAAGAACAAATGCTGGGTAGAAATAAAGAGGACTTCATCGTTGGAATTGCACAAATCAATTTGTTCGACTAGTCATCTGTCAATGACATACACTTGACCTTCACACGGTTTGTTGTATACGAGATGATGACAAAAGGAAATCATTCATTTGAACACTTTTATTTCTATGTCTGAATTATATCTATGGAGGGACCTACGACTGACATAAAGCTGTTTTTTTTTTGTTTTGTTTTTAATTCTCACTTTTTGATATGACCTGTACCTCATGTTTATCTCTCACATCCTCATTCCTGTTTGTACGACGTGCTACATGTGAAGCCTTTATTTGTGTATGGACTGTTTGATGTGCTCTGTAAATAAACCACATGGAACCTTCGATGGGTCACTTCTCTGCGAGGTAGATTCAGCAGTGACCAGCAGACAAGATGAAGAAGTACCGTATTTTTTGGACCACAAGTCACACAAGAAATCTGTCATGAAGAGATTAAATATATATTTGATTTGTCCATGTCCAGATCTAAGTGTTGATCTTTTCTTTTTTATACTTTGACTTTAAATTCTGATGTGATTGTTCTTTTTGGGAAAAAATGTTTCAGTTCAATACATTAGTAATGGAAGTTATTATGTGCTGCTGTAGCAACTTTCTGCTGTCATACAGTGACATCCAGTGGTCACAGATGGTATAAACCATAAATTTATATTTAAATCACTTGTTAATATAATGATCAGCCAAACAATTTACGTGTGACTTTTATTCCAGAAAATACGGTAGGTTGTGCTTTTTTCTCCACAGTTCACTTGAAGAAGGTCATTTATCTTAATGTATTCATATAACACATACACGTTTTCAAAGTGTGAGATCTCATTACACGTTTTTCACTTAATCCCCTAAGATGACACGATAGTATAAAAAAAAGGCTACATTTTTATATTTTACAAATGAAACTTATTTCAATTCATACACTTTTTTTTTAGGTGACGGTAATGATTGAGGTTTTTCTGCAGTATAGTAGCAACACTCTGTTACGATACAGTGACATCTAGTGGTCCCAGATGGTATAGGTTTATCTACAAGTAGCTTCTTGGTGTACTTCTCATGACTTGACAGAAATATGACTTATAATCCAGAAAATGTGGTAGTGTGTTGTGGAAGAATTGTACTTCTATTGTGAGGAATATGAGTAACTGATTTTGAAATTAGTAACTCAGAAAGTCTTGGCGGCTTGGGACTTTCATTATACAGGAAAACGACTGTTCTGTCTTCGTACACCCCCAAAATCCTGAAAAGGGTGAGATGATATTAAAGTGTGAGAAAAGACAAAGATCCAGTTCCGTTTTCAGCCAGCAGAGGGAAGGAGCCACACTGAGGCCTTCAACTTTGAGTTTTAGTGATGTGATTCAAAGTGAGTTTTTAAATGTTGATTATTATTGAAACTGAGTGATGTTCACAGGGAGGGCTCTCTGTAACACCCCCATTGTAATCTGATTGGCTGTGTATTATCGCCTCTAAAACATCCTTATCATGTCATCGATCGACAGACATATTTATCAAAACAGACGTTTTAAATAGATAACTCATATATGACAAAGACATTCAAAGAGCAGCAACATATATTCCAACATGCATGGATCAAACATACCAAACTCACATTAAAAATATATTCATGTAGCTTCAGATTTCATAGAATAAAATAACACTGTAAAAATACACAAAATAAATATACTAGATCAAATATGTATGCTATATCAACATATATTCCAAAGTGTGCAGATCAAACACAGCAAACATATACCAATATATATTACTATAGATAAAGATTACATGCAATAGAAAATCACTAACATATTTAGTAATATGTATAGCAGTGATTTACAAAAATACATACACATTAAATTGTCTTAAATAGGATGAACATATATTCTAATGCAAAATTGACAGAGAGATGCACACACACTAAACTGACTGAAATAAATCAATATATTTAATAAAATGCAATGGATTATTACATATTCATATATGCTGAATATATACCAAAATATAGAATACATCGAACAAGTCTATAGGTTAAATAAGAATGAAATACTGAAATAACAACTTCCAGTGGTACCACATAGAGATTAAATTAAATAGAATATAATGACATTCACTTATTATAAATAGACTATCACCAATATATACAAAGAATATAGGAAAAGCAAGAGATGGAAAAAAACTTCAATAACTCATAACATTTTAATTAATATAGCATTACCCTGCATTATTACCACTTCTGGGTCCCCCTGACGTCCTAAAGCCCCTCTAGATACGCCACTGCTGGGTGCATTTGCACACACCTGACACGTGTTCATGCCTCTCGGAGTGTGTGGTGCAGTAAAAGAGGATTTCACTCTCACACAGGCCCGGGCAGGTGGCTCTAATGGGAGTTAAATTGCAGGGCCACAGCCTCCGAGGGGGCAGGCAAGCCTCCGCTCTCTCTCTCTCTCTCTCCACTGCAGCTGGAGAAAGTGAAGAATTCCCAGGGAGGGCAGGAAGGAAGTGAGGGCCCAGGTGTTGGCCCGAGCCCAGAGCGCGTCTTCCCTCTGTCATTTAATGAAAGAAGCCGGGGAAAATCCCGAAAGGCGAGGAACATTGCGGGACAACAAATTAACCTGTCCGAGGAGACAATATTTCACACGGCTAATAACAGTGTGTGCAACACAGGCACACAAAAAGTAGGTCGTACTCACTTCTGCATCAAGTCCCCATCAGGGGGCCATTCTTCAGTTTTACATTTCACCCCAATATGTCACAGCTTAGTCAATTATTGAGTTCAAAGTAACATTTTCATACTGAAAATGATCTAAAGACAATAAAAATAAAAGCAGACATTAGATTAAATCCTAAACAAATCGACCTGCAATGGCACAATATATATATATATATATACACACACACACACACACACACACACACACACACACACACACACACACACACACACACACACACACACACACACACACACACACACACACACACACACACACACACACACACACACACACCACAATACAGAGGTTATGGGAAGACCATATACAAAAGAAATCTAATACATACATCCTATGGCGCTATATGATATATACGCTTTCCATTAGGAAATGAAAGTGATAGCGATTCCTCTGCAAACATGACTAAAACCCAAATATCTATATAGACATATAAGAATAAATGGTAAAAGTAGAAGGATCCTGGTATCTGAATGAGAGATTGATTAAAATGTGGACATAAATTGCGCTCACACGCAGAGTCACAGTTTGTTTACAACCTTCTCCAACGATGACGTTTGTGTGCCGAGCACTGGCCCCCTGGAAGACACTGATTAAACCTGTCACACTCACTACGTTTGCACCCAGTCACTACCGGCTTTCCAATAAACTCCATACATCCTCCTCTTGTTTAAGTCTCATTTAGTGAATAATCCAGAGGGGAAAGGCCATGTTTATCAGGCCCGGAGCCCATTCTCCCAATCGTTGAGCGCTGAGGCTCCGCAGCATTTTTATGACCTCTTAATTAGAGGGGCAGGGTTCATCTCTGTCCTCTGAGGCAGAACAAAGGTTGGGGAGCGCAAAAAATAGAAAGTGCATTCTGGGATGGCTGCACAATTTGAGGCCCCTGCTTGGCTTTCTGCACACGGCAGAACCTAAAAATTCCCTCCGCAGACAAAACGCTGGGTGGTTCAGGCCAGGTCGAAGAGATGCCCACACCACATCAGCCACCCCCCCCCCCCCCCCCCCCCCCCGATCATTAGTTTGTTAGTGATGCAGAAAGTCTGTTAATTTGTTTTTCTCATGTCGCCTGACAACTTCGAGCCAAAGCAGCAAATTACTGCGACGTACACGGAGAGGAACAAGAGTTCCTGGTGTATTGGTGTCCTGACTGCACACTGGACGCTGACCCAATTAATGGAGGGTAGACCCAAGTGGAGAGGGTGCCCAATGACCCCCCCACCACCCCTCCACCCTACCCCACCTCACCCTTTTGTGATATAACTCTGTTTCCATAATTATTGCACCAATAACAGTCAAAGATGGCTGCTGTGCAGGCAATCAGCTATAACATTATGACCGGCGGTGTAATATTTGCACGGACTCCTCGAGAGCAGAATCTCCAAACGGGTTCAGATTCTGGGGCCATCGTCCCTGGGTAGCCCAAACATGTCAAAGATAATGTCAAATATGTCTGGATGGAGTACAAACAAATCTGCCTGAAATACATTATATCCAAAAACCAGTCTAAGACCGTTCTTTCTCCTGCTTTGTGTTGGGGAACGGTAGGCTGCTTAGGTGTGTTCTACATCAATATTCATGTAGAGAAGATCCAACATTTACCAAAATGTCAAACGACACAACCAATTGTTTGTTTGTTTCTCCTCACAATACATCCATTTCTTTTCTGCTTCTGACTTCAGCTCACCGGTCAGCGGTCATAGTTTGAATGCGTCAAACCAAAGTTCGGAACTTTTTTTTTCCAAAGAAGAGTTTGAACTATAGAGGTGAAAAGAAACCTCAAGCATACCAACGTCGTCCACAAATCGAAGTTAAACAATTGAATATGGGGGGGGATTACTTTGATTCATCCGTTTATTGAAATAGGTGTTTGTTGGTAAAATGGTCAGTACTCAACAGGTCAGCACAAGAATAACCATGGTTCAATTCCAGACATGTATTTGAGCCGAGTTAACATATTTTTCATGCATGTTTTTATTTCTCCAGATATTTTAGTGGTAAAGAAGATTTTATCCAGGTTCAAGTTCGGAGCTCGGCTTGATCCCTGCTAATATTAGGTGTGAGAAAATACGTCAACACATTCCAGTGAGATTTGTGGGTCCTACATTGTTTAATTTTTGGAATAAATACATAGTTTTACCATACTCAAAACATGAATAGAAAACCAACCTGCCCTGCATATATGATCTAAATAAGAACTTGCGTTCCCTCAATGCCGCCCCCTACAGTGACGCAGAGGTACTGACTGAGCAAAAAATGTCCCAGGACAGTGTGTTACAGTCATTTGAAGCCCCTGCCCTCCTGCTGTGTCTCATTAAATCACATGTGGTCAGACACACGAGCTATAAGTTTTTCTGCTGACAGCTCCGCTTGCAGCCTTGATAACTTTCAGTATTTTCTCCCGAGCTTCAGCATGCAAACCACAGACCACCATCACTTAGAAAGTAAATGGAGCATTGTATATCCTGCATCTGCAAAAGATATTCCCTCCTTCACTGGCTGTAATTTGTCTTTGTTTATGAGTGAGTAATGGTGCGTCGGTGTCAGTAAGGGGGGGGTAAAAAAAAAAAAACCACGCCAGAGGGACAGAAAATTACATGTGCTGTCATTCCCGTGTTTGTATTTTAATCATTTAGCATGACAAACCCTGTCAAAAAGGGGGGGGAATGAAGCAGTTTTAGTCATTTAAAAAAGTTTAATGACCCTCTATGTTTACATTGAACTCGTACTTTCCATATAATCCAGTTAATTGTCGTTATAAAACTGAAAGTGACTGGAGGGAGAGCCGGGAAATCAATCTTTTATACGCATATGTCCAAATGTATGTCTGGTAAAAGCAGAGACATAGGAGGGACTACCGTGTGGGCGGTGGCTGGGGGGCAGCGGGGGAGGAGGGGAGGATGGCGGGTATTCGAGGCCCAAAGTGAGCGGCGGCGGCGGCGGCGCCACTCTCAGCCCACTTCCGAGCTCCTTGCAATCCGTCAGGCTCTGCCTCCGTCCTCCATTCTGCTCAGGCCTAATTACAGCTTTGGACTGCCTCGGGGGACCAAGCCTCCACAAACGGGGGACCACGACATCACCACAAACACCCCCCCCTGCACCAACATTCAAACTTGAGTCAGATTAACTTTTTTTTTTTTCCTTCTTTTTTTCTCACCACCTCTAATAATCGGTTAATTGCTGGATCAAAGGAGAAAGATTACTGTGCTAATCACAATAGAGACTTTCTCATCCGATTCATGTGTGATGACATTTTCCTCCAAAAGCCCTCAGACGGGTGGGAGGTAGAGGGGAGGGGTAGTCATGAGACTCCCGAGTGGGAAAGAAATGAAACCAAGGTACCAGACTGTGTCGTGTGACGTCTCGTTTTTTTTCCCCACTCCAACACTCCTCCGTACAGTGTGGACCCCACACCACTGACACACAGAACCCCCATATGGCTGGCCCAGATTCCAATGCAGGAGGGGTGCATAAGACTTGAAGCTCCTTTGTAGGATCTCTCCGTTGATGGAATGTATTCCCCCGGTCTGTAACCCGATTGCAACGTTTTTACTTAAAACCATAAACCTGGTCCTTACATTCACGAAAATTGGCGTGGTCATTTTCGGTCCCCACAAATCACCCTGACCCCCAGACATTTACAGTGTCTCAAGTGTTTGGTTTTTTTGCCCCATAAAGAAATAAATACAAGGAAATTCCACAGACCTGCTGTATCCTTTACTTCTGCCGTATTGTGACTGACAGAACTCGCCATATGGATTTCCCATTAACTCATAGAACATTTTCTAAAATCCAAAAACAAGCAGAAAGCAAAGACATAGAGCTTTACATCAATACATGATTCATTGAGGTGATCCCCAGCATTTCTTCAGCACGACCATCCAATCACAGACAAGACTAACAGATATGTCAAAAAAAGTTGTTTCTTTGAAAGATATAAACTTTTTAATGGGTTTCTGGAAACACTGTTTCTACATCTAACTCCTTTAAGTCCTACCGCAATATAATATAAAGTGGTATTATCAAAGTAAGGTACATTAAGTGTCACAGACTAGATCAGACCTGAACATTATACCTCTATGTAAAAAAATGCGTCCTTGTATGCAGATGATGGTGTAGTGTATGTTACACCCCCCCGTCAGCTGTCTCTGAGCAACGAGATATTAGGAATGAAATGAAAATACGTCTATACAATACATGCAAATCCCTCTTTTACTCCTGTTTGTATGCGATATTTTTATGGAGATGTTAGCACACTTTTTGTAGCATCTTAGTAAATCACGCCTTGTATGTCTTATACTGTACGCGTGATCGGAAAGGTTTCATCTCCCGAGATTATCCATGGAGTAAACAATGATGCTATCCTAGTCTGTTTCCAGTTTTGGCTTTCATGGTTTACATTTCGTCACTTTTCGTGACCTGTGTATTTTTGCTCCACCCTCGTGTCCTCCTCTGTGCTCCCTCTCCTCCCCTGATTACCCTTGATTGTTGTCTGCTGTGTCTCATCAGCGTGGGTATTTTACGCCCTCAGTCTGTCCCTGTGTCTTGTTGGTCTGTATGTTTGTTTGTAACTTTTTTATTTTGATTGTTCTCAATGTCATTTTGATGAGTTTTCCTATGATTCCTTTGTGAATGCAATAAACTGATCCTAAGTATGACCTGGGCCATAAAACCACATCTTAACCTGCATATTTTATGTGTGGGGGTCCTACAATTTAGGTCAGACCCCACAAGAGTAGTTTGCTCCCAATTTGTGTTCCCCACACAGAGAGAAACATGAGATTTTCCCCTCATGAGGAGTGAATGCCCCCTTGAGGATGAACTCTCCCCATAATGACCAATTTAGGTTCACACATAAATAATAAACCAGAAGTCTTCAAAATTCTTCCACTAAGAAGACAAAGCACACTACGGACCAAGTAATGTCGGATAATTAAAAATTGCTCACAAACTGCTGTTGGCCGGTAGGATATTTTTGCAATGAACAGCATGCATGTTGTATTTACAGGCCTTGAGAGGATTTAACATTGATGAACTCTTAACTCAAGAGTCTCACTGTAATAAGAATTTCAGAAAGCTTTTCAGAAATAACGAAGACCCCAAACAACAGCGAGGGTCCGCTGTACATTTGCTTGGGTTCTGACTTTTCCCACTAACTGCCCACACAGAGTCTCTGACTCCACTCCCTCCTCGTCAAACACGAGCAGCCGCAACCCTGGCAGAACAGGAGTGTGAAGTGAACTCAGGCAAGCGAGTTCCTCCAGATTTTTATAATCCGCTGAAGCACCAGGTGCTCCCAATCTGTTGATTGGCAATAAGCTGCCCAGGAGATCCAGAGGTTAAACTGGCAGTTCTTTGTCCCTTCAGGATTTTTTACAATAATTGATGTTTCCCCCTTCTATGTTTACCCCCCCCAAAAAAATCTTCAATTACACCTGATTGTTCACAAAAAAAGAAAGAAAAAAAACTTAATTTACACAGACCGCATTTCCACCTGGTTCAGAGCTACTATGAGCATGCCAAACCTCTAGGGGGCAGTGTAACGAGAAGCATGATAACCAATCAGGGTCCAAAAAAAATGCACAACATGTATGAAAATTAAATATTAATAAAATTAAATTATTGATCAGAATCTCAAAAATGTATTGATGTAATTGTATTCGTTGTTAAAGGTACAGGATGCAAAATTTTAGCGATACCACCACTACTCGTGAGTCATCTTGTGTAAGTAATGCACTGCACCATCTGGTGGTACAGGGCAGTACTGCAAGAGTTGAAGTATTTATATTTAAGTGTATTCAGTAGTTATTTATGATCTTAAAAGTATTTTTACCTGGTAAAAGTAGTAGTAATGGATAATGTGAGTATTTGTAATCTATATTATTATAAAAAAAAAAAAAAAAAAAACTCAAACCACCGCTGAGCCTCAGGGATATTTATAGTGGATTACTTCCTCTGCATTGCACTGAGCTGCATTGGAGAGCCAGATCTTTGGCTCACTGTCGGAGCCGTATCAAATGTGTCCGGATCGTCCTAACGGGGTGGAAAAACGGTGGGATTAGGGCGAGCCGGGCGGCCGCAGTGGGCCAGTAATATCCCGTCCACATTCTTCACACTCCGGCTTTATTGAGTGGCGGCTCGGCGGGACGACATTCCTCCGGTACGCGACTCTCCCTCTGCCCTCTGCTATGCTGAGTATGCGCAGGTGGCTGAGGGAGCCCCCATTTATTTTCCCCCTGCATATGAAACAAATGTTTGGCATTCCTGAGAGCGGGCGCTCCGCTGCAGAGCGGCCTGTTCGCGGGCGGCTCCGCGCCAGCTACACATTTCACATTCACATCCCAGGAAGGTGAAAAAACACACAGGAACATAGTCTGTGCGAGTGCGTTCGCTTGTCTGGAGTGAAAAAAAATGTAATAATTACTGAGGAATTTTTTCTCAATTTACTTGAAGAAAAATAAAATAAAAAAAACCCAAAATGATGATGGGGAAGACAGCAGCTCTGAAACTGTTTCCAGGAAGCATAAAAGCAACAAGCTGAGACTTTAGTCACTTTAACCGAGTTATTGTAACCAGTTACCATCTATTGCAGCACCGGTGAATGTCATATGAAACAAGGGTTTGGTGAAATAGTAACCACGGTAATCTGACATTTCTCAACGGCTGTGAATGAGTTTGGGAACCAAGCTTAGTAATTCAATACCAACAAGAAATTAGTTTCAGCTGCTGAAGTTACATTTGTTATGTTAGCATTAGCAGTTGCTGGAGCTAAAGGTTACTATTTCACCAAACCCCTGTCTCATCTTACTGTCAGTCCGTCTGAAAATAACATGAAAAATGTACCAGTAATGTGTTGGTAACTGATTACTATCTTTAAGTGGGTTATGTGGTTACAGTTACTGAAAATTCATTGGTATTTCTTGCTTTTTGAGCACACAAACAGTTGTGAAGGTAATACATATAATACATTTGAATGCATACAATGGCTTACAAAAGTTTGTGTGTTTTAAAAGAAGAATAAGAACGATTCGTCACAATAATGATTCGGCACTCAAAGACTCCGTACAATTATATACTTACAATACTTGTGAAAATCAAATGTGACTGGGATCAATTTACCCATGCTGCACTTCTTTATTTATTCATGAACTTTTGAAATCATCACTACACACAATTATAGTTATAAACTCCCAAATTAAGCATATATAGGTCATAATATATGACTTTTAAATATAGGCTCAAGCACAATAACATGATCAGAGCGCTTACACACAAACACACCACTGTGACATTTTATCTGCACACATTTAATGTGCATAAAAACACAACAAACCAAGTAAAGCTGATTAAGTTCAGGAGTTAGTGATAAATTGTGAAGTTTGGATCATGTCTTAATTCCGGACTCTTCTGATCTTTGGCGCCCCCTCTTGACGGCCGTGTGCATTGCAGACGCTTTAACTTCAACCTGATGTTTTGACTTGTTTTAAATGATAATGTTAATAATTATATGTGCTTCCCTCACTTTTTAATAATGGCTTTTTATTAATAGGGACTCTCTTGATGTGCCAGCTGTGATAAAAAGGGAATAAAAGTGTGCGTCTGCAGTTTGTGGAGGTCTGCAGCGGCGTGCTGGAGGCCATGCGGCGCACACACGGCGCGCTCCCCGGGGGTGTGCCTTCACTCCCCGGGGTCTATATATGGGGATGCCGCGTCCCTCCGCGCGCTGCCTCCGCTCTTACCTGCTCCTCACATGACAACATGGACTCGTGCTTCCGCGCACTCTGCGTGACTTTCGTTCTGGCGTCGTGCGGCCGGAGGTCAGGTGCGGCCGGGCCGGTGATCCGCTGCGAGCCGTGCGACCCGGGCGCCCGGCTCCTGTGCAAGCCGCTCCCGCAGGACTGCGCGGAGAAGGTGCGGGAGCCCGGCTGCGGCTGCTGCCTGACGTGCGCGCTCCGCCCCGGGCAGCCGTGCGGCGTGTACACCGGGAGGTGCGGGGCCGGGCTGAGCTGCCAGCAGCGGCCGGGGGAGGAGAAGCCGCTGCAGGCGCTGCTGGAGGGCCGCGGGGTCTGCGGGCCGGCGGCCGGCAGGAGGCCGGCCGGGAGAGCCGCGGCGCCCGCCAATGAACTGCCAGGTAACCGGGGCGAGCACCGGAGCGCTCACAGGCACTGTAACGGAGTACAAATACTCACATTACTGGAAGTAACGTGGACTTTTATGAGTGTTTTTTTTTTTTTCAAATGAGGAGCTTTTCATACGTTATTACAATATTGTAATATAGTTCATTACTTTTGAAAAGTAATATCTTAAATACAGTACTGTAAATACCCTCCCCCCCAAATGTAGCCTTTCAATACTTCAGTACAATTTACACTATGTCATCTATTTCAGTACTTTTCAAATAATAAAAGTTTGGAAGTACTGTGTAATTTACTCAAATAAGGAACTTTACTCATACTTTAGTACAATTTATACCATGTAATCAACTTCACTACTTTGAAAGTCAGAAAGTTTAGCAGTAAGAATTTACAAATAAACACTTTTATGACTGTTTTTCATAAATATAACTTTAGCCATTCTTTAGTACAATGTATATCATGTAATATACTTAATTACTTTTGAAATCATAATGACATAAAGTAACTAATTACAAGTAACTTCAGTTTTACAACTACTTTGAGGTTGTTGTTTTTTCCAAATGCAACTTTTAAATACTTTAGTACACTTAATGCCTTGTAATCTATTTCAGTACTTTTCAAATCATAAAGTTTGGAAGTAACTGATTACAATCACTTACACTACTGGAAGTAACAAGTACTGTTCTGTTTTTTTTTTTAACTCATGCTTAGGCACAATTTACTTGATGTAATCTACTTCATTTATTTTGAAATCTTAATTGTGGGATGTAAGTATACAGTACTGTAGCTTTGAACTGAAACATGTAACTTTCCTCATACTTAAGTAAAATTTACATGATATGACTTCAGTAGTTTTAAAATCACAGTAACTCATACTAGTTTGTTCACATGTGGAACTTTACCCATACTCTAGTATAAGTTAGACCATGTAATCTACTTTGTTACTTTTTCAATGAAAAGTCGGAAGTAACTAATTACTCACAATACATCAACTAACTTGTACTTTTATAGGTGTTCTTTATATAAGGAACTTTACTCATAACTAATTACAGTTTACACAATGTAATCATACAATATGGAAGTAACTAATTACAAATACTCCCACAACTGTAACTAACATGTACTTTTATGAGCATTTTTCTTAAATTATCGAGCTTTAGTCATACTTGAGTACCATTTACATCATGTGATCTACATCATTACTTTTTGAAGTCATACAGTTCGGAAGTAACTAATTACAAATACTCCCATCACTGTAACGAACAGAACTTTTATGAATCAGTTTTTAAAACACTGTACTCATACTTAAATGTGACTTACAAATACTGTACTGTAACTACTTTATACTTTTATTAGTATCTTTTTCAAGTGTTTGACTTAATCCATACTCATCAGCAAATTATACCGTGTAGTTTACTTCATTACTTTGGATTCATAACTGTAGTTTTATCTAACTTTACTCAAATACAATACACACCACTTAATTTATTTGAATACTTTTGAAGTCAAGACTAGTAGAAGTAACTAATTACAAATAGTCACACTACTTAAACTAAAATGTAGTTGTTGAGTATATTTTTTTTCCTCAAAAATGTAACTTTACCCATACTTAACTGCAATCATGTCATATGTGGTAGTAACGAATTACAAATACTCAAATTCTTGGTAGTAATGTCCACTTTTACGAGTGTTTTGTCCCAAACGTGTAGTTTCAACAACATTCATGTTCAGTTTACTCGATCTCCTTAATTGCTTTTGTATTTGTGGGGTGTGAGAGTAACTGATTACAAATACTCTCATTAATGGTATTTTTGTCATAGAAATCAGATGTTTAGAGACTGCTTCTGAACAACCAGAACCAATTGTTCTCTATCCGTCATTTGACCTTGCTGACACTTGCCTTCACGTCAGGGTTTCAGTCCCTGTTGTCACGGCAACGGCGTTTCCTGTAACCACGTCATCCACGTGACACAGCGTTTTAAGTAACACGAAAACGGGTTCCAGACTGGAGAAATTTTAAAACTGCACTTGGGCTTTGACGTGTGGACGGGCGAAACGTACATTTGCTGAAAATGATGATGTCATCGCCTCGCGTCCTGACCCTCCCCGCGTCGTCACTTAACGGGCGGGGTGAGAGGACGTGACGGAGGGCACAATGCATTCTGGGTCGAACCAGAAGAAGCAGACACAGAAAGAAAAAGTTATAAAATATCTCGCGGGCAGGCAAAGTAGTGACGACGAAGTAGAGAAGAAGGTGTTCGTTAATCAGAAAAAAATCTGAAAAATTAATTGTCATCGCTATATAAGAACGAAACTTTGTCGGTGCAAACAAACTTCTTCAAGCAGCAGATAAATAAGAAGAAGATTACATTTGTATAAAAATAGTGTCAAACAAATAAAAGCTGACGACTGAAGACTATATGTCGCCATTGTTTGTGGCTACCCATTAGCCACGAGCTAATGAGCCTAGCCAGCACGGGCTAAAGCGGCGAGACTTCCGTGTTTCTTCTTTACTACCCCTCTAGTCGGTGTTCGTTTCGGGCGGCAGCGCCCCCAAATGGGCAGCTGTGAACGGCCCCCCCAGAGTAGACCATGACCGGGATGAATTCATCTTCCAATAATCTGTCCTGTGTTCTGCCTTTAGTGGAGAACACCGAGACTCTGGAGGAGGAGGATGAGCGAAACTCCACCGGCTTCGGCCTTCAGACCCCGTCCAGCACCCACAGACCCGCCGGACCCCTCAGGCTCCCGCCTCTCCCCTTCTTCCCCTCCGTCAAGTCCGACATCCTCCGCCGGGACCATCAGAAGAGGACCCAGACCTTCAAGATGGAGGACCTCCCGGGACCGCTCATCATGGACCAGCAAAACTTCTCTCTGGAGACCAAGCAGGAGCCCGAGTATGTAAGTACCGAAAAAACGATATTTTTTTCCGTCCTCGGTAGGACGGCAGGAATGTTTTTCCCCTCTTCCTCTGTGTTTTGGTGTTTTCCTCCGCCTGCGGGTGATGAAATGCTTTGGGTCGCGGCGCTGACGGTTGGCAGGGATCGCGAAGCAGGAGAATGGCACGGCAGACGAGTGGGTACCGTGGCCCTGTGGCTGACCCGGGTCAGGCGGTTGTTTAGCCACAAGGCGTCCGCGTGCCGGGCGCACCGGGAGCCAGGGAGTGATGGATTGGCCGGCGTGAGCGCCTGTTGGGAAGCCCTGCTGCTATTTTCATCGTCTCTTTGGCCAGAGAAGTGAGCACGCTCTCGTAATGGGCTTCGACTGGCTGCTCTGATTAGTGAGTGGAGAAGTTGGACTGGAAGACGAACCTTTTTTGGTTCCTTTAGACCCCCACCGCACCCCCCCACCACCACCACCACCCCCGACCCCCTTTGTGTAATATGTCAGAGTTTTAAGCGGCTTTCGCGAAACTTTCAAGTCGGGACGAATTAATTTCTCGCCTCTTTTCATATCGCAAGCACCATTGTTGAGGCGTTACAGCCGAGCTGAGCGGCGAGGCGGCTTAGGCAAATTATGTCCTCGTGAAAACATTAAGGATAAGCTCGTACCACTGAATAAAAATGCTTTTTTTTTTTTTTTAATGCATCCATGTAACTTAATTTTATTTCCTAGAGAACCTAGGATGCCTGCAGAGCAAGTTTCTATGTCGGAAAACACATGAAGTGAAGTGGTTGGCACTGTCACCTCACAGGAAGATTTTGCATGTTCTTCCAGTGTTTCCTCCAGTTTCCTCCCGCAATCTCTCGCTTTCTTTTCTTTTTGCCTCATGTAGGTTTGGTAACCCAAACGAGGTGTATCCTAAACTACCGGTAGAGCGTTAAAAAACTAGCTGTTAGCATTCCAAATTATAGTTCAATTTGTGCAGCATCTTGCTTCTGTGCTGTTTTTTTTCCCTCAACTCCACTATTTGGAATTCCTCCTTCAAAATAACGTCACTTCCTGAGGAAAAAAAAAAAAAAAAGCAGGTTGTAATTTTACTTATCAAAACTGTGTGGATGCCTTCAGTGAAGCTGTTCTGGTACCAGTTAGTTTTGAGTATAAAAGAATACATTAGTCCCAATTTCATTCACAAAAATGGCTGATTTGGACATATGAGTGTGAAGAACTGTGAAAATGCTGTGAAGACGTCCAGCAGATTCTGCACTTTTATCATGCAAAACATGCAAAATTCATCTGGCGGATTTCATGGGACGTCCGAGGCAAAGTTTGATTTAACCAAAAGAAGCCATTCAGTTTCATCACCGTCTTTAATTTTTTACTTGCATTTTGCTTTCTCCACCCAGGTGTCCAGAGATGCACAACAATGAAATCGATAGAGTTTTCACTGTGTAACGTCTCGGGTGTTGAATGTTTTGCAGGGTCCCTGCCGGAGGGAGATGGAGAGCATCCTCAGCAGCCTCAAGATCACCAACATCCTCAACCCCAGAGGTTTCCGCATCCCCAACTGTGACAAGAAGGGCTTCTATAAGAAAAAACAGGTACGAGGCTGCGGATAATCACCGCCTGCTGAAGTGTGCTTTTATAGGAATCGGAACACAAAGTTAGCCTTTTTCTTTACGTTCATAAAGCTTAAACTTTGCGCCACGGTGGCTCCTTGGCTCTCCTGCAGCCCAATTACACATTTCTTTCTGTCCTCCTGCGCTCATCGGTAGTTATTAGAGCCTCATCACTGCGCCGCCACACCAGTGAGGTAGACCCCGAGCCGCTGGCTTCTTGCAACACGGAACCGCAAAAGGGGCCAAACCCCAGTGGGGGCCGACGGCCGGGACGAGGGCCGCTTTAACGGGAACCCTCCCAGGGAGACAGACGTCAAGGTGGCCGCCGGCACCCCATGCGCTCGCCCCATAATTGCTGGACTTTTTTTTTTTTTTTTTTTTTTTTTTGAGTAGGCAAGACACAGAAATAGAGCTGCAGCCATCCCCGCACTCACGTGGTTCCTCTTCACCCACGATCGGGTTGTAATAAATGAGCGGTTCTGACGCATTCATATGGAGGCACTTAAGGCTCCCGCGCCACTGCATCAGCGAGGCATTATTACATAGCAGCGCCTCCTGCTTAATGGAAGTTTTTCTCCTTGACCTGCAATCATCTCATAACCAGCCTCGCAACGCCAGGCTCATTGTCTTTGTTTATGCAGAGCGCGCCCGGCGTACCACGCGGAGCCCTCAGGCGCTCAAGGAGAGGCAGACGCACGCTCGAAGTTGCAATTTCGCAATATTTTAAAACCAAACTGCAGCTATTAGCAGTAAATGCCCGGAATGAGTCGGTGCATTAAGAAAATGTTGGTTACTTTAATAGTGTTCTTATCTTACCGCAGCTCATATTAAAAAAAAAAAAAAAAATGTATTTTTTTAAAATGCATGTGTTTTTATAACTGATTCACTAAGTTTCTCATAAATATTGAGCAAAAAAGTAGGACGTGTCCCCTCCCTGATCATCTCCAGCTCCGTCCGGGGAGCTGCAGCACAGTGGCCTCAGCCCTTTTGAAAAACCAATGGCTGCATGTTTTACTGGAGTGGAGGTTGACCTTTAGTAAAATTGGCAGTAAAATAACAGCCCTTGGGTAGCTCCACAGACTCTGTAAGTCATTTGTAGTACCCATAATTTGGAGCTGTGGGGTATAATCAGCAACAGATGATTCGTACTGGCCACCGGCTTCTGAAAATAGATCCCGCTTCACAGTTGTTCACAAACGGGACTTAAGCAAATATTTTACCAGGTTTCTGTTTACCTTAAAGCTCCCCTATGTGTGTGTGTGCGTGTGTGTGCGTGTGTGTGTGTGCGTGTGTGTGTGTGTGTGTGTGTGTGTGTGTGTGTGTGTGTGTGTGTGTGTGTGTGTGTGTGTGTGTGTGTGTGTGTGTGTGTGTGTGTGTGTGTGTGTGTGTGTGTGCAACAGGAGGTAGACCATAAAAAGCAGCTCAAAATACCACAGCACGCTGGATAGCCAAGGCTGCGTCGACTCAGCACAATCTGCCCATTAATGCCTCTTAACTCTGCTGTTCTACTTCATTGACTAAAGTGGCTCGTTACCCATAATGCAGCATATTCAAACTGGGGTCTGCGCCTCTCTCTCTCTCTCTCTCTCTCTATCCCTTCAATTTCAGTGCCGTCCGTCCAAAGGCAGAAAGCGAGGCTTCTGTTGGTGTGTGGACAAATACGGTCAGCCTTTGCCAGGCTTCGATGGGAAGGAGCGAGGAGACGCCCAGTACTACAACTCCGACGGCCAATAGGAGGAGAGCGGGGCGGCGAGGGCGGGAGGGAGCCAACGAGGAGCATTGTAAACAAATGGAGACACTGAGTATATTGGAAGAGAGGTCAAGAGATGGCTCGACCGATATATGGATGTTTTGCTCTTTCTGTCTGTTGCCTGTGGGAACTTTTTGATGTTTTTTACAGAGGCGGAGCAAAAAAGGGGAACAGAAGACTTTTTTTTTTTTTTTTTTAAGTAGAAAGCGTGCACATTTTGTACTTTTTGTTCCTGGGATGAAGCTGTTTTTTTGTTGTTGTTTTTTTTGTCTCTGACTCAATACGCACAGCTCCAGGGAAGACGAAGCAGAGGCCTTTCTTCTTTTTTTGTTCTTCCCCTGACTGTAAAACGCAGTGACCACAACGCTCTTCATTTACGCACAATTTAAAAACACATACATCCACACACACACACACACACACACACAAAAAAAAACCGGCATACGTGTTACATGCTTGTAAATCACCACCTGTATGCTCCGTTTGCTCGTATGTTCCATTATGTGTGGTCACGAAAGCATTGCAAGTGCCTTTTTTATTTTAAAGAACATCTTTTTTATACGAATTCCCCCGGCCGCTCTCCCGCTCCCCGGCGGGCTGGAGGCGGCGGTTGCGACTCACAGTGCATACGATGGGACATTTCTATTCACACTGTGGTTTCTTACTGTTTTGTTGTCACCTTGCATAAGCTGAACATTTGAGGTATCTCTCCTCTCTGTGTAGCCAGTGATATTTTTTGCAGCACTTGTCTGGGTTTAATGCTGTTTGCATGTACAATGCAACCCTCAGAGGTCTATTTTTAATTAATAAAGGCAGTTTAAAATAATGTGGGAGTCGTTTTTTTTTTTGTTCCATCTATTATAAGCACGTTAAAAATCAAAGATAGATGTTTTGGTTGATTAACATTTTATTGAAGATGTACATTCACAGATTTAGAATATATATATATATATATATATATATATATACACACAACTCAAATAAAATAGGAATAGCAGCATTTCTGGTTTTCACTGCATGGCCTCCACGGCAAACAAAAACATAGACACATGAGTGAAAAAAACAACAACGTAATAAATACTAGAAGCGCTCAAACACAAATGCTAATCAAAGTCCCTTTTAAGTGAGAGAGAACGGTGTATCTGAGAGGAACCCTCAGAAATCCTCCGCTCACCATATAGGCCTGCAGAGACTAGCAGAGGTAGACAAAATGCTGAATAACCCGTCCCTAACCTCACAGCGGCTCGGATGAGCCCTGATATGTTTGTGCTCGGCCGCCGCCACCGCCGCCGCGCACATACTTGCGGCACTCGAAGCATTTCCCTCCTCAAAATACCCATTGAGGAAACGCCAATGGAGATACATTCAGGTTGGATGAATGAGCGGCTGTGTTGTTTCGTGCCAAGTGTAAGCTCCACTTTTGAATGAATCTTAGAAAGAAAAAAAAAAAAGAAGAAAAAAAAAAAAAGATTCTGAAGACTCCAAAATGGGGCTTGGCAGAGTTGTGGACTGGTGGGGTTTTTTTTTTTTTTTGAGCAATGGAGTTATTTAGTCAGAAACACAAACAGAGTCGCCCTATTTACAACTGAAAAAAAAAAAACCCAAACACGCAGGCAAACATATAAAACATCTAAAAATGACAAATGGTTAATCACAGTGAGAATATACAAGACGTGAATAAATAAACCATGATACATACATCATGTAAATAAAAAGAGAAGAAAGTTCCCTCTGTGGAATAACATCCTGTGATTCTGAGAGTAGGTTTACATTCATGTTGAGTCACATAAAAGGAAAGAAAAAAAAAAAAAAAAGGCCACGTGTGTGAAGCGTGTTTGCGAGGTAGTCCGTCTTCTAGTGAGTGACTTCCTGATGACACTCTGAGTCACCGACCAGGTCGCTGGACCCCGGGAGCTTCTTCCCGTTCCAGGAGGAGACGCACCAGCAGCGAGCGGGCGGTCCCACCAGAGATGACTCACACTGAAACAAACAAGAGCACCCCGTAATTTAAGCGTGGATCCCGTAACAGGATGTGGATGGGCGTTTTCATCCGATGGATTCCTACCTGCTTGGCCTTGTAGAAGCCGTGCTTGTCGCAGTTGGGGAGGTAGAAGGTCGTGAACTTGTCTCCGAGTTTCTGCTGCGAGCTGGCGATCATGTCCAGCGCTGAGTGCAGCTCGGTGTGACAGGGACCCTGAGCAGAGACCAACGCAGGTGAGAACAGGTTCACCACAATGTCACTGTCCCATCCCTTCACATCATCTCATCTCTCCTGAAAAAGCCACAATGCCTTGCGCACAAGGACTCCACCTTGTGGACACAGTGCCAAATTACCTCCATTTAATCATCTTTAAGAGGAGACAAGAAGGAGACATTTCTGTCAAACAATTCCTTTCAACCTTTATAAGGCAAGTAACTATTGAATTCCCAAACCTCTTCTTGATACTTTCAAACTCACAGTGAGATGGTGAGTAATTTGACAGAAAATAGAGAAAGCTGTGTCTCACAGGCTTCTAGAGTATTGTAGAGTGTGTCAGACTTCTAGAGTGTGTCAGAGTTCGAGAAGCTTCTGGAGTATGTTACAGTTCTGGAGTGAGTTAGTCTTCCAGACTGTGTCCGAGTTCTAGAATGTGTCAGAGTTCTAGAGTACGTAACAATTCTAGACTGTGTCAGTCTTCTAGAATGTGCCAGAGTTCTAGGAGCTTCTGAAGCATGTAATAATTCCAGATTGTGTGAGAGTTCCATAGTGTTTCAGCATTCTACAATGTGTCAGCGCCCTGAAATGTATCAGGGCTGTAGAATGTGCGACAGTTCAACAATGTAGTATAGTTGTGAAGAATGTCAGAGTTCTCGAGGGTGCTGGTATTCTTGAATACAGCAGAGTTTTAGTGTATCTTAGTACCACAGAGTTCTACAACTCAGGCAGATGTGTTCTCACCTGCTGCACCAGTTTGCTGCGGATGGCGTTGACCTTGGCCTTGATGCTCTCTTGACCTTCGGTAGTGTCCTGCTGGTCAAGAGGAAGGTTCAGACCCAACAGGAAGTGAAGGGAACCTTGATCAGAGACTCCATCGGCTTCTTCTGGCGCAACAAGGGCGAAAAATCAGTTCATTCAGTGGTAGTAATGAATCATCCATTATCAACATTATGAATCTGTTAGATCTATGTATAAACTTTTGTGATGGTAACTTGATCCATGTGAACTTTGTTAAAAGAGAAAACTCAATGAAAATAAGAAATTACTTTTAAATTACTACTGCGGACTAATTAAAATGTGTACTTTGCGTTGAATGAACACTTTTGTCACAAATAATTACTTCTACAGAAATAGAATAGTATTTATCTACTTCAGAACCTGGACTTAAGTCTATTAATGCACCCCTACCCCCTTAACTTAAATAATAAAGCATACTAAATTAAAGAATGTAAAGTAGAAAGTTTTTAAAAAATGCGTAAAAGTAAAAAAAAAAAAAAAAAGCACACTTCTAGCGAGAGGCTGTACCTTGGTCCTGGTCGTCGGTGCAGACCCCCTGGCCCCGGGTCAGCGCGTGCAGCGGCCGGGCCTCCCCGGGCCGGGGGCTGCAGCGGAGGCCCTCCCCGCAGTGCGCCGTGTGCACCCCGCAGGAGGCCCCCTTCTCCAGGGCGCAAGCCATGCAGCAGCCGCAGCCGGGCTCCCGCAGCACCTGGCCGCAGCCCGCGGGCACCGCGGGACAGTCGCTGGGCTGCGTGCAGGGCGCACAGCGGATGGGCTCCGGTCCGACCACCGGGGACGAGCGCACCGACACCAGCGCGGCCGCGAGCACCGCAAAACTCAGCTTCTCACGCAATCCGAGCATCTCCGGCATAAAAAAAACAAACAAACAAACAAAATCTGTGCAGAACTACTCAGTAGCGGCTGTTTTCTCCTTTTCAAAGGGATTTCTCCGAAGTGGCGCTATTTGTACTTGGCTGCGGCCCCCCGGGGGGGTTAATGATTGACTCACCCGAGCGCAGAAATAAAATATTTTGGACGCGACCCCGTTTGACGTGCGTAGGATCCAGGTTCACGAGGTCCGTCCGTCAATATTGACGCTGGGACATAAAGTGATGGTACTTCAAAAACAAGCCAGTGTCACCCTTTGATGTGTTGGAAAAAAAACAAAAAGCGATCCGATCGCTTTTATTTGAACCGATCCTCTATAAACTATGAAGCAAAAATGATCCAAATGAGAGTGTGAGATTTTTGAGGCTGCGTGTCAAAACGCAGCTCCTGTGGTGATAAACATTTATCCTGCCTCAACAATGTTTTCAGTCTCTTCTTATCTGGCAGACAGATAAACAGGATCATTCCCCTCTTCACCATTGCATAACCTCTACATTATGGATTTCTCTGCTGGGATCACAACATGTTTGTCAGAAAGAAAGAAAGAAAGAAAGAAGGTAGTAAAGAGCTTGTTTTTCCTTGGTGTAGTATTTTTCCTGACTATCTATGGCAAATGCCAAATAGCACCACTTGCTAAAGCTGTGATATAATCATCAGAAACACTCAAACACTGTGGAGTGTGTGTGCTGTTTAGTAAGATTTGTCACTGGAATCCAACCATTTCAAAACTAATCCTGCAAAAACAAAACAATTCAACTAAGAAATGAAATGGATTTCTCTCATAAAGCACCTTATTTCTACCACTTGAACACTTCTTAATTCACTTTGCACTGCAAGACGCTCAAAGTGTCCATTGGGAGCAGTTTGGGGTTCAGGGTCCTGCTCAAGGACACTTCAACATATAGGCAGGGGGGAATTGGGAACCGAGCCTACTTTGGGTGAAAATTAATGCTGAGTAACGCTTTTATACTAAAGATGGGAGAGTCGTTAGAGCCGAGAGTGCAGTGGAGGAGGTGCAGACAAAAGAAAGCAGAATATAACGATTTATTGATTGTTCACATCAATTGAAACTTTTCGTTTTACCACTAACTTTTAGAAAAGTAGGCCAACAAAGGCTGACGTCTTGCTTTTCTTTCGGCGCGCTCCTCTGTCATGTGGTATCTAGGCCGCGTCCGCCGACTTTGCTCTACATTCGACGAGATTATTGCCCAACAAAGTCGTGTTACTCAACCACCAGCTGGTGCGTTGTAGCCTCCTCGATGTTGACCATCAAGTCCACGAGCCACGGTGGGAACAGGCTGTCCTGGGGAGCAGTTCAAAGGTCAGGGGAGAAATTAAAGAAATCCACACACAGCATTTATGCGCAAAATGATTTTTTAAAATCAGGCTAGGACACTTTCAATTTTATCCTGCATGGGCAATTAGCAATGATATCCGGAAAAGTTAGAAATCAGAATTAAGTCACTGATCTTGTCCAGCAGATGGCGGTAGGGCAACTTCAAGGATGCAAACTGCCGTTAAACCCAAAAGAAGAAGAAGATGTAGCAGAAGGGAAAAGGTCATCAGGGACGAAAAACTGCTGTGAGGGAAACAGTCATCAGGAAAGACGAGAGCAGATGGAAAAAATGTGGATAGATAAAACCAGCAGATAGGCGGTAATGCAACTTTATGGATGCAAACAACTGTTAAACCCAGAAGTTTAAGAACAAGTCACTGATCTATTGCTGAATCCAACCATCCAGAAACGTTGCACTTTCCTCTCGTTTCCACAGATGTAGCGTGTTTGAAAGAAAAAGTAGCATTTTTCATCACCCCGTTTCCACAGAGTCGGGTCACCTTTATAAAACTCAACATTTCCCACCCCCAAAAATGTTCATTTACACCAACCCGCATATACACCTGGTTCAAACCTACTATGAGCATGCCAAACCTGTAGGGGGCAGTGTAACGAGAAATGTGAAGCCGTGAAAATCACAGTTTTTGTAAATACCCGGGTACATGTAAACATAAGCGCTTTCTGAAAAATTCCACCTTGGGAGCCTTTTCTTAAAAAGTTGCATTTTCAGAGGCCCCGAGCACCGTTGACGTGTAAAACACAACAAAGGTTTATAACGTTTTCACTTGATAACACAGTCGTATGACCTGTTGTTCCCTTTACCTGGACTCTCTTGGCAGTTCTATATCTCCTCCTTCGTCCCACTGCTGACTGCTGTAAAGGCGCCGCAGCGGTTTCCTCTTCGTCCTCATCACTTTCGTTCTGATCCGACGCGGAAACCTGTCGCCCGTCTGCGTTTTGGTCGCTGGAGGGTCTCATCTCAGCGGAACCGTCTTTACTGAGGGAACGGGAACGCCGGCCAGGCCTCCGCACTCCCAGTGGGACGTCGTCGTCCTCACTCTCATCTTCACCCAGCAACTCCTCGCTTGGAAAGGTCCCCCGCTCCTCCTGCACCTCCTCCTCCTCCTCTTCCTCCTCCTCCTCCTCCTCCTCTGCTCCTCTCCTGCTTCTTTCAGTCACATTCTCATCCTCCGATTCTTCCTGGATGGGCTCCAGATGCAGCTGCTTTTCCACCAATTCACATTCACTGTGTTATAAAACACGACCAATCCAAACATGTATCATCTGTAAAGACTCTCTTCACACTCACATTCTGCCTTTGCGCGTCCATTTGACCCAGATGATTTCCTTCTGATTTCTGCAGTTCTCCACTTGGTTTGCTGCTTCATCAGCCAATCATTGAGAACAGCTGTGCCTGATTACTGACGATTCCTCCCGACCGCTGCACTCTTTACCAAACATGTTCAGCAGAAGTTAAAACAAGGACACTTTTGCATTTTTGGTAGAACATTTAAGGGCTTTAAGTCTCTAATTTCTCTTTGTTTAGACTTTATCTTGCTGACCCTCTACTTCAAAACAAGCTGTTATAGAGAATCAACCTCTTAGGATTTATGGCAGCGTTCAAATTTCTTTTATCTTGTAACTATTTTAATATTGTACTTCGACCAATTGACTTTGTTAATATTTCTCTAAATAAATTTTGAACATAATTTCCTTCACTTATTTGCTGTTTGATCAATTACTTTTTTCTCTTTTCATATAATTATTCACTTATTTTTTCAGATTTTCATTATCTGAATTGTTTTTTAATTAAATCTGATGTTTTTCTTATTTATTCATTTGAATTTTGTTCTTCAATTAATGTACATTATGTTGATTTCAGGTTTATTTCTGATTTGTATTATTATATTTTCCCACTTAATTCAATTTGATTTGTATAACTCATATTTATATGTGACTGTGCTTGTGTATCATTTGATTTGCTTTAATTTTCTGTAAAACATTGTTAACTCCTATATTAATTTGTTAACAACAACAACAACCACAACAATAATAATAATAATAATAACAATAGCAACAGCAACAACAACAAAAGGAAATCCTTGAAATGTCTTTTCTAAAAGAGACTGTGTAATGCAATGTTAAAGTAATTCCAGTTACCTCAGTGCAACTTATGCATTAATGTGAAAAGTGCATGAAAGATTTGTATTTCTTGGAAATAAAAATCAAAGTGACTCCACTTTCCTGAACCTACGGCTCAGTTAATTATATTCCAGGAAACAACAGAGGTAGGCTTGGACTTTTTTCTCCTTTTGTTTTCTTGTTTTCCTTTCCATGTCTTATTGATCCGATGGATTTCATTGATCTATTTTTTGACCTGTTCTCAGCCCCGGTGACTCCGGGGAGGATGTTGTTTGCTGCTCGGTGTCGGCTCAGGCCAGTTTGATGGTGAGAAAGAGTTTCTGTTAGGAGAGATATCTTTCATGTGTGCTGGATTAAACCCCCTCCCCCAAAAAAGCTGGATAGAATGAGTTGTTTTTCAGGTCAAGAATGAACATACTTCCAATGTTGAGCTGTGTAAAGAGTAAATTCACAGTGCAGGAAAAAGTGGCTTAAATCCAGAGGGCAGAAAGGAAACCATATATACAGACATACTACACATACAAGTGCTTAATTGACTGCCACTATCGAAGTTGACATATTAGCATGGTTGCCATATTGGATGAGGACCCACTTCACCTGCAAGGAGGTTTTCACGCAATTACAATGAAAATTACTCAATGGACATTTTTTTTTTAGCTCATTTTCATGTTTGTTTTCTTTTCTACATGTTGTATTCATTCAGAATGTTTTTGCACAATTAAAAACCTGACATTATATTAAGATAATACAAACTAAAGTGGTTATGTTAGCTAATATGGTCACACCAGCCTGTTTTATATTACCACAAATGAAAAGTTTATTTCCTATCATTCAGTCAAACATAAAACGGAAATATGGGAAACGTGGAATGTGGAAATGGCTCTTGGTACCCCCTTGTGGCCAATAGCTTGATTTTTCGACATCTGCAACAGATTTTCCCCCCAAAAAAGATTATTCTTTTAATAAATGTTTTTTACCTGGAATAGAAAAAGTTAGTGTGTCTGAAGACATCTCTAACAACTCAGAAGTGATATTTTATGCACCAATATTGTCTTTATTACAAAATAGTCAATAACCCAACTTTACACTGTACAAGATACAACATAGTTTACAGCATTTGGCTATTTACAAAAAAAGTATGATCTGCATATCAAAGTCAATATATCTAAAAAGGCAGGTTGCAGTCACTGTAAGCTTATTGAGTAAGGCAAAACATTGGAGACATGTCGTATTTACACTTTTGCAGATCAAGTGAAAGTCCAACGCGGTGGTTATGATCACATCTTGTGTGTGTCATCGACTCTGCGTGTGGGATGTGATTAAGCTTATATTCATCAAAAGAAAACTCAAACTGGAGCTTGAACATCAGAAGATGTAAAAAGTAGATGCTAACATGGCATAAAAAGAGAGGAAATCTGTGTTTGCTGGATTATTTCTTCGCTGGAACGAAGCCTCTGGGTGAATTCTCCTTTAAATGGCGCTGCATTTGTAAAAAAAAACAAACAAACAGGCATTTGTGGGATGAGCAGCAGGGCTGAGTATGTGGAGTGTGGTTGCAGAAGTTCGCGAGATGAAGATAATCTATAATCTGGATTATAGTTTGAATTACATCAATTAGCAAGATGAAGATGCTCTGTAATGTAGATTATAGTTAAAATCACATCAATTGGTGGGATGCATATGCTCTGCAATCTACATGTAATCCAAATTACATCAGTTAGTTTGAGGAAGATGCTCTATAATCTGGATTCGGCTGCTCATTACACGAAGTCCAATACAAATGTACTGCCATATAACATAAAAATAAAGAGATTTTCTGACTGTATTGTCTATTGTTGCCGTGCTGTCGAGAAGCATCGATACAAATAATAAATGAGTGACTGAGGTGACTCACAAAGCTCCTGTGGTCATGAGTGCCATCCAACATGGCGGCTAAAAGAAGGGCGTGCATTTGTGGAAGCTGTGTGCTTATTGGGATGCGTGTGCTTAATGGATGAATGGCCGACCGAAACACATGTACATGGATACACATACTGTTTGCTTGCACCATATCCTGCAGAGACGTACGGCTTTGTGCAATTGTGACTCGTTCACTTTTGGCATTGACTAGTTTTCACAACAGCTCATATCAGACCTCAACACAATGGCTGATTCTTCTCCATAACCTCTACTGCCTCCGCACCGTCACACTAACCCCATTTGTGAGTATTCACTGCTTCACGTTACCTTAAACAAGTGTAATAGAGGGGAATTTAATAAAATCCGTTATTCCAGACACCTTTTGTTTTTCCTCGAAGTGGCTGAAAAAGACGTTTTTGATAGTATTAGTGTTACCTCCTGCCGAGGCAATACACGCAGTAAAACTGAGGATCCGTGGAAAAAGCTCAGTACTTTGGTTTTCTTTCAAAAGGAGCATCATTACTATGGCTGTCAACTCTTAAAAAAAAATGTCATGCACTATTACTGTTAAGATAGTATAATAAAAAGCTTATTTCATACAGTGAGCTTTCCAGTATAAAAAAAAAAAAGAAAGGTTTTGTGCTGTTTTGTTACAATTCAGAGTTGATCACACATGCATACACACACACTCACAGGTACACACATGCATGCTACACCCAAAAAATAAATAAATAAATAAATAAAAAAAAGTGAAATAACACAACGTCACACTGTAAATAATGCAATGTATCCTTGGCAGAATCAGAAAGACAGTGCAAAAGCAAAGAGCATGAGTCTTTTTTTTTTTTTTTTTAATCTGGATGTGGGTGCACACGTCTCCTCATACATGGAGCATGTGCCACGATAAGGAATAAAGACGCACGCTATACCTGGATCCGACGGAACCCAGGAACACCTCGAATCAAGAGTCGCGGAGGTGTTCAAGGGCGATTGGCGCGTTTGTCCCTTCACTCTATATCCAAAGAGTGGCGAGCAGGTAAAAATCCCTAAAAGCAAGTGTGATTGTCTGTGTCGTCTCTTCCTGTCACATCCGGGTCGTGCCGCGGGTTCGGGATGTATTAGAAAATGAATAAATAAAAATACCTGGACAGACGTCTCCACCCCTCCGCTGAGTATTTTAAAACCGGCGTCCTGCTTACACTGCTACGTCCGCCACTGCCGCCGCCGCCTCGATCCGGATCTCCGTCACCTCCACGTCGTCGCCCACGTCGTACTCGTCCTCCTCGCCCACCGCCGGCACACGCGGCGAGGGCAGACATATTGCTTGGCTGTTGCCACTGCTGGCGGCGTTCATCTGGACGTTGCTGCCCATGCTGGCGTGCGCGGCGGTCAGGCTGGCGGCCGACGACATGCTGCCCAGGTTGGTGGGGACGCTCGTCTTGCCGCAGGAGTGGATCCGACGCGCCAGGCTGACGGAGCGCATCACAGAGGAGGTGGTGGCCGTGCCCACGCCCTGCACCTTCCCCTCCAGGAAGTAGGTCAGCATCTCACCTTTGCCCTTGACGCTGACGTTGCCGCGGGAGACGAGGTCGTAGTTGGTGTTCAGGAGCCGGTAAACATCCTCGGTCACCTGGATCAACAAGGCAGAAGCGGCAGAATGTCCCACGAAGGCACGATTTGATCTCGAGTACAAAAGCAGTACAATCTAGAAAGAACTAGAAATCTAAATCTCAGTTTTTGTTGTACTGCAACAAAATATTAAGATATTAACAACTTCATATTTAATAAACTATTGTTGTACAGCACACGTCAAACCTTAAATGTCAATTTTAACACTATTCTGCCTCAGTTCACCATGTGCTTTACAACTTACATATCACAGTGGGAGGTTTTTTTACTACACCATTTACATCTTCGAAGACATAAAACATTGGTGGCACAGAGTGGGGTGCTATAAGCAATAACACCCATAAGAAATATGATTTAAAAAAAAAAAAGAAGCACTTGAAGTGTAAATATTATCATTTGTTGTCTGGCATGATTGTGTATTGAATTTCAATAAATACCGTCTCAAGATCAATCTTTCAACACAAATGTCAATCCTCAACGAGGCGCATTGGGTATCAATACTTTCAAAGCCGTCTGCACATCACAAGCTGCTGTCATTGCGCTGAGAGAGATGTTTTCCTCAGCTGGCGCCGAAGCTCAGACTCTTCCTACCTGTATTTTCCCGGGCACTCCGGTGCTGTCCATCCGACTGGCCACATTGACCGTGTTGCCCCAGATGTCATACTGAGGCCGGCGTGCTCCGATCACTCCGGCGACCACTGGGCCCACATTGATCCCTGTGCAGCCACATCAACCCAAGCTGAGTCAGGAGTGCAGGTTCTGAGCATTTCAGTTCAAACAGAGTGGCAGTGGGATGATTTACGGTTCCAGGCGCAGACTCACCCACTCTGAGGACAAACTCATTGTACGACTGATAGTTGATTTCGTCCAGAACGTCAAACATCTCAATGGCGTAGTCCGCGATCGTGCTCAGATGGTCGTAAACTGATTTTTTGTCCTACAAAGGGGAAGTTTACCCCCCAAAAAATCAGCCTTTGCGTGAAATTACCATTCATAACCAGACTATAAATCCAAATATTTGATTGATACCTTGGTACCGATGGTGGGGACGAGACCTATGGCGGCCATGTAGGTGCTGCCGATAGTTTTGATCTTCTCGATGTCTTTGTAGCACTCTTTATCCATGAGCTGCCAAACACACGTTCAAGTCGAAGTCAAACAACGCACGATCCAAACGGTATGAGGATAAAGCGCGCAACGAGAGGAAAAATACCTCATCGAAGTCTGCGATAATTTCATTCAGTAATCTCAGACACTCCACCCCCATGTTGTTGCCGTCCAGCTCGATGTAGAAATCATTAAAGTTCGGGATTGAGGCGAAGAGGACTCCGACTTGTGCGTACGACTGATAGTATAAATCCTAATGGAAGTCAAAGAAAGAGGACAGCGTGAGCAAGAAAAAGAAAATAGGTCCTTTCAGGTCTTCTCATCGCCGTTTTGTTTGCGGGCCATCTACCTGTTTGTGTGTCTGTCTGCATGCCTGTGTATTAGCGTGGCTCACCATGTTCCTGGGGTTCGACATTAGGAAGTGCTGAGCCACGTGTGCAGGCAGAAGGTTGAAGAGGATCCTCCGGTTGTCCAGCTTCACCTTCTCCATGCCGTCTCTCTCCTCTTCCGCCTGGCGGCAGCAAACAAGGGCACAGCAACACACGTCAGCCGCTTCCTCCGGGCTTCCGCCACGCGGGGGCAGTGACAAGCCTTCCGAGGCTAACGCCACACGCTGCTGCTGCAACTGCTCAGTTGGATGAGCAGGCTCGGGTGTATTAGCATGACTAATGCAGCGAAGTTAAAGGGTTAAATGGTTTAAAATTCAGCTTCAACACTTCTCTCCCACTACGTAGGACACTCAGTGCCAGTTGACACAAAGCCAAAACAAGCTTCTTCTTCCTTGTTTTGGTGAGGAACAGACAGATGGCAGCCTATAAATACATAACCTCCTCGCATAACCAGACAGTTTATACATATAAAATCTGGAAGGACAGGATTCCTACAGTTTTGTTGAATGCTTGAACCCTTTGAACAAAAAAATTGAAGACACTGTGTGCGTCAGCCAGTTATTGAGTCCATCTGTCAGTCAGTCTGATCAGACTCTCAAACTACCGTAACTTTAAGTGACGTAACCTTCGCCAGAAAACCACATCTTCACCTTTACAAAACACATAAACCAGTGTTGTTGTAACAATAAGTGAAGATACAAGTAACGAAAATAAAAATACTCAAATCATAAGTGTAATAGTTACTGTACTATGAGTGGAAAACAAAAACTAAGCAGTTATTAGTAAAAGTCTTGCAATTGATGTGTCTTATCAAGGTGTGTTTAACTGTATTCAAATGTGGAAGTAAGAAATTAGAAATACATTACTCTAACTCCGCAGTATTTTAAGCTGCTTCTACTTTTATTGGTAGTTTTTACAGTACATGACTATACTCATACAAGTTACTGAAACGTATACATACTAGTTACTTCCTCAAAGCATTTGACTTATTTGAAAAATTGCTGAAAATAAAATGTATCTGGTGTTGGAAGCTTTGAGCAGAGTACTTTTAGTTGAATACTTTTCAATAACAATGTACTCAGACATTAAAGTAACACGTTGCAAATACTGATTGTTGTCATTTAAGTAGTATCTACATTTCAGTAATAAAGAACTGTCTTATTATTTACATGGCCGTAATGCTTACTCAGATTTAAGTAAAAACAAAAAAAGTAAAACAAGTAAAAAGTGGTGATCTGAGAAATGTGGAGGAGAATGGTGAGTGGAGACACACAGACCTGCACAGCCCACAGGAAATCCAGGCGGAGTTTGAGGTCGAGCTGCCTGGAGTGGAGGGCCAGAGCACTGACGAACAGCAGTAGGGACAGGAGGGGCTCGTAACCCCGGATGTGGAAGGACCCCCCACTGTGAAGGAGACCAGAACACGAGTCAGCGCCACACCGGACCACACAGGGCAATACACACACACGCAGAGGAGGGCCGGACGGACCCCCCACTGTGTTCGGGAGAGGTTTCACTTGGGAGAAGTTTTAAAAGGATTGAAAGGGAAGCATGGAAGCTGTTTTTAATTGTTTTTCTTTTAGTTGCAGAATTCTAGTGGGAGGGGTCTGCCATTGTGGGCGGAACCTCAAGACTCTGGTCCCACCCCCACATCTGACCCTCAGTCTGCTGATTTGGCATTAATAAGCATGTGTGTGATGCTTCAAAGGCTGGGCAATGAAAGACGCGCGCACGCGCGCACACACGCACGCACGCACGCACAATGAGTACATTGCTACTCTGGTGTTATTTAGTAATGGTATTACAAAACTTTAATAATTCATCAGTTATTCAATTACCGGTATTTGGATGTTAGCTGAAATGACATCACTTAGTGGGAGGAAGATGCTCGATAATCTGGAATTTAGTGGGGTCGGGTGATCTATGATCTGGCTGGTAGTGAGAGGCAGATGTTCTACGATCTGGAAATTAGTGGGGTTAAGCTACTATATAATCTGGATGTAAACTGAAGTCACATCAGTCAGTGTCAAAAAGCAATGGACATGTCAGGTGCCCGGTTTCGCATGCCACCCACCCTGCGGTCTTGCGGAAGCCGCTCAGCTCCAACACGGTGATGTAGAGCACCCCGAGGAGGAGCATCAGCGCCATCTTTGGCAGCCAGGAGACACGCAGGAAAAGTGCCAGGGTGAGCGTGCCCACCACGCAGGACAGGAAGGCGTAGCGGGCGCCGTCACAGGGCAGCTCGGCCATGGTGTGGTTAGCGCCGCTGTCCACATCGATGATGAGGATGGAGCTGTTGGTGTCGGGACCTCCAAACAACCAGGGCATGCAGCCCACCTCAAAGGCAAACAGAAACATGCATTTATATAAACTAACCCAGTTATTCAGTTTAATGTCTAATTGCACTCTGAAACGAAAGCATAGAACAAAACGAATAAACACACTGGTTCTAAAACTTGTCATTTTTTTTCCCTGCACATCTGGGTCAGATAAAGTTGGGATATTTGTCCTGGATGAAATCTTTTGTGTCTATACTTCGACTTACCACACAGGCCTGAGCCACAGCGTAGATTAAGAGCACGATGAGAATGCAGAGAGCCGTGCGGATCTGAATGGTCAGGCACCCAGGAAAACACTGAGACACCAAGACATCAACAATAACGATGAGGCAGATGAGAAATAATAGATATGTCACATCATGGTCTGAATAACAAGACGTAATGTATAGACTGCTCGCTGAAATTTCGAAAATAAAAAGCTCTTTCGACATTTTGATTTTAGTTTTGTCTTATCCAGCTGATCATTAGAATTTTTTTGTTCAAACTGTATTAAAAAATAAAAAAAATAGATTTTAGCATTCATACACAAGATATGTCAACTTCAAGTTTCAATTAAAAATATCAATAGAAAATAGTATAGAAATGTAGATATAAAGGACTATGTATTATTTTCTCTCTTTTAAAGAATCGTCTTAGTAGCTACAAACATACAGATACTTAAGTTGATCATGATTTCATAAATAGTGATGTGAATTACATGACGTAGACTGCCATAAAAATACCCCAAAAATTTGAATTAATTACAGTAATTCGTTTGTAACCTCTCACTTCCAAGTCTAAAAACATAGAAAGTGAGTGAAATTCATCAAAGTGAGGAAACTAGGTGAGTGAGAGCTTAACAAAAGACTGAAATTTAAAGTCTCGAGCTTGTTTTAATCACAGTGATTTAAAAATAGACCACGTGTGGTTAAACTGACACAGAAAAGCTTCAAAATGTCACAATGTCAGCAAAAATCTGATTGACATCAGCTAATCTGAACTAAAAAGGCAATAAGCAAACGTAAACGTTGACTTTGTGAAGAGAAAACAGGAAGGAGAGTTCTTGTATTTACCTGCATTCTAGTGATGTGCAGATACATGATACACGCTACCAGGAAACAGATGCAGAAGACAAGAAGGACTAGAACCACTGTGCCCCTGAGAGGGAGGAGAAAAAGGAGTAAGCGGCGGGGTTAGCTGGAGACCGTGTAAAACAAGCCGACTACAGGAGAGCGAGGGACAAGAATGAAAGGGGAGGGGCATTCGTCGTACGTACTGTGGTATGATGAGAAGATACACAAGGCCAAACAAGGCGGCGAGGATCAGCGAGAGCACCACCGCACTGGTGAAGTACTCGTCAGGAACCTGGTGGTACTGTGCGGAACCAGAGAGGAAGGCAAGTCGGCGTCAATATTGTCACATCAACGTTGGTTCAAAGTGCAAAATTTGTCCAAGAAAACTAGGATTTTTAGTATCACAAGGCCAAAGACGGGCAATCGTGGTGTAAAATCTATCGTCTAATGTCATACAGTTTGAGAGGTTCAAAGACGTAAGTTGTAACGAGGACCTTGTCCTCTCTGTATATCGCACAATGTGACTGCTGCTGCAAGTTAAGATGGCAACGACCAAGAGGAATACAACAGGGAGTGGTGGAACAATCCCAGTGAATGGTTGGAGTGAACCACGGGGAAATCTGTCACATCAAGGTGAATTACTTTATCATCAAAGGATGAAGTATATTTCAGGTGCATACAGTAATTTGACAGTTTGTAGCTCTGAAACATTGTAAAAAACAAACAAAAAAGCCTTTTTTGAGCTTGACCTGTCCATATTGTTATATATACTTTGTTTTGCCTCCTTAAACTTCGGTATAAGACAATAAAACACAAGCATTGTAAACTGCTCAGTTACCTCTGTCATTTGTTTTGCGAGTATGAATTGAATTTATCAAAAGGTGTAGCATGGAGTAAAATTCCATTAATAAGAAGTTATTTGTCTTATTAAATCTCAGACATCTTCATTCTAGACGGTAAATCTATGTAGACAAACGTCACAGACTGATGCTTAATTCCACCCACACTAGACGAATGGCTTTGTGCAGTCCACTTGTCCACCGTATATATCCCGTTATACTAAGTTTTTCAACTTTAAAGCTCTCCCAGGATACCTCCTAGTGGCGCTTTTACACTAGCACCTTCTCAACTACTCAGTTCGTAGGATTTGCCATTATGGTCTACTATCTCAAACATAGTTTTACGCAGCGGGCCGTCCAGCAGTCATTTGCAGCTGCACCCACCAAATAAAAAAAAAAAATTAAAAAAAATTAAGAAGGTTGGAGTTACGTGATGCACCTGAATGCATCACTCATGTATTGGAGGCATGAAGCTCCTTAACCTGTAAAAAAAAATCCATAAATTAGCTGAGCTATCTTTACTGACTGGGTTCATAGCTTGTGACAAAAGTAACGACTTATAGTCCAGAAATTATGGTACATCCAAACGTATGTACTGATATAAAACTCAAACATCCTCAAAATAATGGTCTCGGCTTGCTGAACGTGCTGATGCCTTTGGTGTTAGCGTAAGCTCTCCTAATGGAAGTTACAGTGAGCTGCCTTCAGACGAAAGCTATTGGAAAACAGTCTTAGCGTTAGCTCTCTTAGTGAGGGAGCTACTGTAACGGTAGCCGTTCTGATTTTGGAGGTAATGGAAATTACAGTCTTATCATTAGCTCTAGCTGAGTGGGAGCTAATGGAAGCTATGATCTTATCATTAGCCACCTTAATGTGGACACTAATGAAAGCTACAGTCTTAGCTTTAGCTGTTTTAATGAGGGAGCTAAAGGAAGCTACAATATTATCATTAGCTGCAATCAGGTGGGAGATAATGTAAGTTACTGATTTAGCATTAGCTGTGTTGAAGGTTTTAATTTCACTGAACGTCATATTTGTCTCATTCTTTACTGCAGAAGAAGGTCTACTTTGGTGTTTCGCAGCTGTACCTCTCGTTTGTTGACGTCTATAACTTCTGCTCACATTGTGACTAAGTCGCTTCCGTTTTCTAGAACATTGTTTGCACTTGTGCAGATCAATAATCACATAACAGCTAACGATCAGAATTTTAGTGAGCATGTAAATGCACTCAATGACTCCTATATGGTGTTTAATGCGTTCTTGTGAAAGAACCAGCTGAAAAAAAAAAAAAAGCTTGCACAAGGATAACTGCTTCACACTGTTATCCAACTCATTAGCGATAGATAATCTGGAATACAGCCTGTTTTCTCCCAACGATTACTCCACGTTCCGATGTCTGAGACAACCGGAACGCACCCTGACTGCGCAGACGCGATATTCGCCCGCCATGGCTCCGATCCCTCACCCTCTGCTCGCGGTCTGAGCACTTATACATGAGCGTGAGGAAGTTGAGGTCCGCCGTGTCCGACTCGGTCTGTCGGGCCTCGATCAGTCGACCGATGTATCGGTTGACCCGTGTCCTGGGGCTGCTCTGGATCACGTTAGCCTGGTTAGCGTTGTTTCGGTTTCTCAGTTTCTGCGGAGCCGTCCGCATGGCCCTCCGCTGGTGATGCATGTCCAAGAAAAAAATTGTTTTAATCAAAAACAGAAAAGAAACAATGAGAAATATAAAACAAAAAAACAAAACACAGAGCTTTGAATAACAACAGTCTTGATAAACAGGCTGCAGTGCAGCGCCCTGTATTCTCTGTGCAACTGGAGTATTATCATATTAGGAACAAGGGTGAATACAAGTCAACAACAAACACAGGCGGATGATTATACTTTCAGATGAGGACGTCGCCTTCACACTTAACTTCATTACCGAACGCGCCCCGCTGTGTCTGAGTGTCTGCGGCAGCCAAAGTGAGCAGCCTCGCAAAACATTGTGTATTGGAGCAAAGCCAGAGTGTTGTATGTGTGTGTGTGTGTGTGTGTGTGTGTGTGTGTGTGTGTGTGTGTGTGTGTGTGTGTGTGTGGGTGGCTCAGTGCAGTGAAGGGGGCAAAGGGTGAGCCGGAATCACCAGAGTGTTGCGATGAGATGTGTGCAGCTTCTTCCATTTTAACCTTCTTCCCTGTTCCTACCATGTTGGCACCTGCTTCCGGTTCAGACGACGATATCCTCCATTCATTCATTCTTTCACCTAATTCAGGATGCTAAAACTCAGGCCCCGTTTACACGACGACATTTCAAGTGAAAAGGCATCATTTTTGCACGTTTTTTTTTTTCTTCCTTTGTTTCAGAAAAAAATGTCATGTTGACACAGCAACGTGTTAAAAACGATGTCCATTTACATGGAAATGGAAGAAAACAATGTAGTTAGCATTCCAGGCCACAAGAACGACGGTGTTAGATTGGTATTCTGGGTGAATCTCAACTCTAAAACGACCAAGTCCCAGGAGAATGTGGACTGGAAGTCATGACACTCCGGAGGCCGCCGTGGTTGTTATTGTCCATCTTCAGGTACAGGTGCAGAATAAGTAGTTCCTATGGCCGTGCAGTAAAACTTGCAGTTCCACCTTGGGAGCCCTTTCAAGTGCAGTTGTCGCGTAAATGGGGCCTCAGTCTTAAAGAATTTGAATTTTAGCTGAAGTGAAAATAACAAAAGTAGCTTAGCCTTACACTAACGCAAATAGTTGACTAATGAAGGATAAAGACACGCTTCTCATCTATTAAAGTAATAAGAAAAATCCATGCAGATAATCAGTTATTGTTTGGATTACAATAACTCTTTCCTTCCTTCTCTAATTATTATCTTGCCCGCATAACGTGTAATTATCACATTTTCATCAGATTTCACTTCGCTTCCCTTGTATTTTGCGTTATTTCATGAAGTAATTCTGCCCCTTTCCTGACCCTGTTCCCATCTCTTCTTTCTCTGTGCATCTTCACGCCGTTGCTCTGGGTTATTTATAAGGCGGCAGCTCAGTGGCCTGTGGACTTCTCCTTGTGCTCCATATTGTGCTCCGTGTAGCACAGGACACATCGTGCAGCCGTGTCTGGTGCACAGGAAAAAAAAAAAAAAAAAAACAACAAAAAAAACCCCACCCTATTCATTCGTCTCTTGTCCCTCATATTGCTCCCCTGCGTGCCTTGAATGTATATGTCATATCGCACAGTGCAAGTGTGTGTGGCCTGAATCTGAAATTGTCATTCAAGGGCAGTTTATATATGATATATCCTGTCTCCCCTTTCTCATTTTTCTCTTTCATAGACACCAGTTTTCTCTCTATGATGTGAGGATACTGTTATTACTGGTAATGTAGACATAAGAGGACATTTATGTTGTGTGAGGTGCAGACTTGATGGATGTAGCCAGAATACTAAAAGCTGCATTTCTTTTTTTTTTTAAAGGGACCTTTATAACATGTGTTTAAATTTCAAGGAAAGGAGCTCTTGACATATCTGTAAAACCCAAGAGTTTTCCGCTGCGCCAGCAAGTGATCGTGTTTGGAAAGTCCTGCATTTTTTGTTGTTTTACTTCTTCTGATGATTATTAGTTGCACCGGAATTATGATACTTGTACATGTAGAGTTCTTGAATGTGTGAGACTTTTACAATCCGTAGGAGCTCAAGAATAAATGGGAAATGTGTGGGAGTTGTACCATGTGTAAGAAACAACCCCTACATTGTGTCAGAATTGTAGAATCACTGAGAATTCTAGAGCATGTCAGTTGAAAAAAAATCTATGTTCTGGTATTTTCTAGGTTCCGAGAACGTGTGACACTTGTTGAGAATTCATGAGAATTGTAGAACATGTTAGTTATAGTGTATCAGGACAATCCAGGAATGTGTGTGTCTGAAATTGTCTAGAAAATCTGACATTTCTAGAATGTGTCAAACTTCAAATATCTTTAGATGTTCTTGTATTTCTGAGGTTTCTGGAATGAGAGTGAGTTGTCTATTTTATGAGAATTATAGAAGTTGTTTGTTCTAAAATGTGTGAGATCCAGAATTTGGGACAATCCTGGAACGTGTGAGAGTTGTGGAATGTTTTGGAACTGTAGAACATAGTTCTGGAATGTATGACAGTTCTAGAATAAGTGAGAATTCCATCAAGCAATGAAGGTAATAGGATTGGTCAATGCAGAAAAGTACTTTCCGCACAGGGATAAATAAAGTGCAATTAGTTTAGTGTAGATTAATTTGAGAACATGTGGCATTTTTAGAAAGTATGTGAGTTCTACAATTTGTGACAATTTGAGAATGTCAAATTGAAGTCACATTACATGCACATTACAGTGTATTATAGAGAAAAAAGGCTAAAACATTTGGTCCATCCACTGTAGACTAAATACATGCATGTATAAATACATATATGTGAGGCGACTTGACAAGAAACAACATGACAAATGCTAAGAAAAACAAAACAACAAAAAAGGGAAAATCAGGATGTGGTTTGAATCACGAAACAATGAGGCCACATTTACAAGCAGTCACAAATGAAGTCTTTCGTCTAAACAGTGAAGGTTTGAGTCGACCACAACACGAACAAACACAGACATGTTAACACAGACAGTGAGTTTATACCTTATCACCGTCCTCGCAGTTCATGACATTGGAGAAGGGAATCTCAGCCTTGAACATCTTCCTGCAGTGCATAAGCTGCACTAGTAAGTAGCACACAGTTTTGAACTTCATCTTTTTGGCGGGCTTTATATCCGAAAGAATCAATCCTGGGAATATCTGTCACCAGATAAGAGATGGGAACAATGATTAAGTCAAGATACATTTTAATGATACGTCTTATGTAAAGGCTTTGTAAAAGTCATGCACAGGCACTGGAGGGCGTGCACGGGCACACGCGCTCATGAGCACACACACACACACACAGAATCATCAGGAATTTCACTAGAAAGTGGTTAAGAAACAGCTGTTTTTTTTGTTTTTTTTTAGTTTTGATCTTGTTTCAAAGGTTAGAGCAACTCCAACGCAGCAGTCAGGGAACATCTATCTGTGCCGTCAGAAATATGAAGAAGATTAACAAAGTCTCTCCCCTATCAAAGAGAAATACACGTAAAATACACACAACTATAAAACTTCAATACATAGATTCCTACGAGGACTCCGGTCACACACAGCAAGGCTTTGTGTGCGGAACGTAAAGACCTACTGAGAGGAGGAACACAGCGGGAGGGAGAACAAGAAATGGCAGAGGGAGGGAGGAGGAAAGGAAGAAAAGAGAGTAGGAGAAAGGAAAAGGAATGGAAATCAAAAGAAGAGGAAATAGGATGGAATGAAAGGAAGAAGAAGAGAAAAAGAAATTATGAACAATAGAAAAGGAAAGGAAAAAAATTAAGGAAGGGAAAGAAGTGAAGAAAGGAAAGGAAAGGAAATCAAAAGAAGTCAAATGAAAGGAAATGAGGAAATGTCATTTAAGACAAGGAAAGGAAGTGGAAGTAAATGTAATCAAAGGAAAGGAAAAGGAAAGCAAGAAAAAAGGAAAAGATAAAAGGAATGATGGGACAAGAAGTGTAAAAACGAAGAGTGAAATATAAAAGAACTGAGAAGAAATCAAGGAAGATAGAGGGGAGGAAAGGAAAGTAAACAAAAGAAAAAAAAGGAAATACAGGATTGTAAGACAAAGAAAAGATGAATAGATGGGAAATTAAAGAAAATAATAAAAGAAAGAAAGAAGAATAAGGAGGCTGAATGGAGAAAAGATGAGAAAAAACTGGAAAGGGAAAGAAATGTAAGAAAAGACTAAGTAGGAAAATTAGCAAAACATAGAAAAAGAATGCAAATTAAAGAAAATACAATTGAAACAATGAAAGTAAAGGAAGGAAAACAAAAGATGGGAAATGAGAAGAAACAAATGGAGAGGGAGAAAAGAAGCACATTAAAGCAAATGAAGAAAGGAGAAAAAACACAAAAAAAATACATGGGTAAGAAAATGTAGGAAGTTGAAGAAAGGAAAGGGAAGAAGAAAAAAAAAAAAGGAAATGTAATGAAAGGAAAGAAAATGGAAGAAAAGTGAAGAAGGAAGGAAAATAAAAAAGAAGAGTAACTCAGAAACAAGACTGAAATTCCCTCTCCAGCTGCTTGTGGCACATCTGTTGGAGACGTGCTTGTTCGCACACACACACACACACACACACACACACGCACGCACACACACACACACACACACACACACACACACACACACACACACGCACACACACACATACACACACACACACACACATCTCTGCAAGTTTGTCGGACTGTGCAAATCTGAGATGATAGATGCCACAGGCTGTTTTTCTTTCCCTCTTTATAGCCCCCATCCAATCCATTACAGGCTCGACAACAGCCAACGTGTGAGCGCCGCATCACACCGGCCCGGATGCCGCCATCACATCAAGGCCGCTCGCCTTATACATGCTGGCACGGAGGTAACGGGAAGCCTGCTTTGTCCACCGAGCCTGACTCTGAGTCACCAAAGAGCTCCAATAAGAGGGATTAGCTTACTCCGGGGAGCTTTGCCGATGTTTACAGTGCTCTCCCTCAGGTATTAAAAGGTTCAGCTGAGGCCTGGGCAGAATAGACGGGAGTCATATAACTAAAACGCAATCGATTGTTTGACAGCGCTGCGGGATACCTTCCGTCGGTGAGATGGCACTATGAAGAAGGTTTCGATGTCGTGTTTTTGGAGGAAGGCGTTCCTTTCGTGGCCGTTCCCAGGCTCCACCTCGTAGTCTCCGTTCAGGCACTCTAGGGTCGATCGGGTGATGTGAACCTTCCTGGAGAGAGCAGAGGACGCCAGGCGTCAAACGTCAAACGTCTACAACAGGTTGATGGAGGGGCACGGGACTCGGAAATACGACATGCAGATAGTGTGTCTTCAACGGCTTCAGGGCCCCGTTTAGACGACAGCAGTTTTCAAGTGAAAGAAGATTGGGGTTCTGTTTCCATGGCAACGGGGCTCATCGCACGTCGTAAATGTGAAACTTTTGCCTCAACCAAAATGCAAAAACGGATGCGTTTGAAACATTATTGTGTAAACGGGGGTCATGTTTACATGGGGGGGAAGAGTAGTTAAAACACCAACTCAGGCTGCATGTGTACTCGAGTAACAAATGATCGTATAATATTAGGAACCAGCCTCAAGTCATGGCATATTTCAGGTGCTTCATTGTTATCCCCCACAATTTGAACTCATCCAATTTTTCTAACTGGTTTTGTATTTCACATAACTTTGAAATCTTTCTATTATGACTTCAGTAAATGTGCCTTTTTTTTTCATCAAAGTAGTGACATTTCAGTGATTTATATTGCACTATTCACACACATGTCAGTATAACCACATTCCAGTGACAGATTGTTTCCTGATATTGGAGCTGACAGTGAGTGGAAGTGTTGGTGGAGCGTCACGGTGCGCCTGCACTGACCCAGGCAGGCCTCCAGCCTCCATCACATTGGCCAGGGTCACATCGTTTGACCACACGTCGTACTGCCACTTCCTGAGGCCCAGCACGCCGCACAGCACCCGGCCCGTGTGCAGGCCCACACGCATGTTCAGATTGACTTCTGTGGCCTCGGCGACCGACCTGTGGGGAGTGACAGAGGGCTGCAGTGGATCTACAGAACTTTCAACGAGTTGGAAGCATGGAAAGGAAACATGCGCAATACAAGACATTGTCATTATTATTGCTGATATTTTTTATGTTTCAAATAGTCATGTGATTTTCTTATTTTTGTGTTAATTTTACAGATAGTTGAAGCAAATGGTGTTTTATTGTACTGTTTATAAAGAACAACACATACATTTTCTGTTTGCATATTTTTTTTTCAATTTGGTATTGTATCTTGTTTTTGCTATTGTAATTGTCGTTATTATTATTGACTGCTGTATTTTGTTTTTTGTTATAATAGTTCTATTCATGCTGGTTTTAAATCTGCCTTTGTTGTCAACAGCTATTATCATATCGATAATGTCATATTTACAACACTATGATCCTTGATATGTTGTAATTATAATAATTTTTATGTAATTGCATTTTTATCATTACTTATTTATTTGTTGCTATTTAAAGCAACATTTGCATCTAATAGATGAGGTCAAATGTGGACCATGAACCTGCAGAGAGAGAGAGAGAGAGAGAGAGAGAGAGAGAGAGAGAGAGAGAGAGAGAGAGAGAGAGAGAGAGAGAGAGGCAGCAGCTCTGCAGCTCAAATGCAGCAAAATAAAAGATGCTCAATCAAAAATAAATAAAGTATGGAAGAAGCTTCAATGTGACAAGATGTGGACGGAGAACAAAAGCTGCTCACACAAACTAAAAATAGACCATCTTACAACAGATAAAAACTAAATTTAGCATTTCTGATTAATCGAGGGGTGGTGGTGGTGGTGGTGGTGGTGGGGGAGGGGGTCATCCTGATTAACAGCTTTTATTGAAGTCATTAAATGTACTTGGGTCAATTCTTTTCCGCTTTTATATTGGGCAGGCTGAACAAACAAACAAACAAACAAAAAAAAAACATAGTGGATATCTGTTGTTAAAATCCTGTCAAAATGCAATGAAAACGCGGCCGGAGTCTCACGTTATGGTGTCGATCATATCGAGGCCCATCTCTACGCAGCAGTGAGCGTGGTCGGTCTTCGGCTGGGTCAGTCCAGACACGCAGTAGTAACAATCCCCCAGGATCTTAATCCTGCGACAGTGGTTCTCCTGTTCAACAGAGGAAGGAAGATAAGCCGGCACGTTAGAAAGCCTTCATTAGGTCACATTCTATTGAAAGGTTTCAGTTGGGCACTTAAGAAAGAAAAAGAACAAAAGTCTGTTATTTAACATGCAATATTTTTCAACAAAAATAAGATATCTTGGGAAGCGGTTATGGGATTTTTGTACTCCTTGAACACTGAACACAGCTCATTTGGATCGCTTTGTGCTCTTGTTCCCAACCTCGGAACAACCTTTCATCGACATCCGGAATGTTTCCAATTTTTCCTCGCCCTGTCATCCATTCACCCTTTGACAACTCGATCCTCTACCTCTCGTATTCATTCAACCACATCCCCCATTACACACCTTCCTATTCATCCCCATCCCTCCTATAGCATCCAACCATTCATCGTCCCTTCTTTACTGGTATTATCAACCGCTATTTACCCATGCCCAGTCCTGTCACACGCTATACCACTGAATTCCTCATTTATCTGTGACTTTATACCTGTACTTATATCTATTTATTTAAGTTCAGGGGCCACATACAGTCCAATTTCAACTTGAGTGGAGTAGAATGGCAAAATAGTTCCATCGTAACCTTTAAATTAAAATGTTACATCTTTTTCTTTGTCATGGTGCGGAGCAGAGGTGAAGGAAAATGGCTATATTTTAGCAAAAAACAAAACAAAACAGGAAAACAATCACTGTGGGAAATGGTTGGATTGGAGCCACAAGCCTTATGTTTGACAGTCTTGCTTTATATAAATTCTAGTGATGAGGACCGACATGTCAAACACTTCCGACACAGTTAAGGACAAGATAAACTCGACTCGGTAAAACAGAGTTCTTTTCAGTGGAATGAATTAACCCTCAATTAAGGTGAAAAAATACAACAACATACAAATAAATTAGACTAAATAAATGTCAATGCTGCGTATGCATGATCCCGCTTTTTTTTTTTTCCATCATTATCTAAGAGAAGCTCTTGAGAATTGGAACACGCACCATCACTCAAACGTATCCCACAATGCAGTGTTGAATCAGAGGATCCGTCTCACTTTAGGGAAAGAGGTGAGTCACTATCACTCTTTAGGGACAATAAGCAGTGGCTTGAAAAGACAGCTTACGAATATAACCCATTATTAGAGGATATGAGCAACACATTCATTTTACCAGGGAGACCATGTTACTGTGGGGGCCTTCTCATAACCCTTTATTGTTTCCATGGAGGTAATGGGATTGCTGGCCATGCATGTGAAGAGCACAAAGACTCATAATTATGCACATCGGTGGGCACAAGACAAGACGGATGCTCTATTTTTACCATGGGCGCTCTGTGAGTTTCAGTACAGCACAGTGGCTGGAGCTGGTTGGCTGCTCGTCTTGTGGAGGTTTACCTGCTGTGGTCAGGCTTTCTGAACGCTCGCTGGGGTGGAGGCTACTTGTGAAAAACATTGAATGTTTCTAAACAGAGATGGGCTCCATAATTCCACCCTTTTTTTCCCGTTTTTGGTCAATGAACAAGCTTAATGTATATCGCCAATACTTTTTCTGACTTCATTTGCACATTTTTTAATGGTGAAAAAATATTTCTAATCATATTGTATAAATGACGTTGAATTGGCCTTCAGACCCTGTTTGCACAACTACGCTTCATGTGAAAATGCAGAATTTCTGTGTTTTTGTTTCAGAAAAATGTCACTGCAATGTTTTGAAAAATGGTGTCCCTTTACATGGAAATGGTAAAAATACTGAAAAACCCGGGACCGGTTTTCAAAAAGTTGCATTTTCAGTGGCTCTGAGCACCGAAGTCGATTCATTTCAAGGGTCTCATGACTTTCTTTTGCCCCAAACTGCAAGCTCTGTCCTGTCTCGTCATCATATCAGACAATATATACTTGAGTGTCGGAGCCGCTGAGTTTTCTTGAGGGTGACTTTGGGCGGAGTGAAGCAGGAACAGATGGTGAGTGTAGCGAGACATGGCCGAAGCCATGGGAAGCAGGGAAAGCCCCGGTTACTTAGAGAGTCTCTCCCACTCTGTACTTTTCCTCTGCTAATCTGCAGTGTGAGGGTTTAGGCGCTGATTCAGACCCAAGCAGGATTAACGGCGTCATGTGACTGAAGCATTGTGGGCAATCTGGGTGGTCATCGGCACGGGGGAGGGAGCAGAGGAGGAGTACAGTTTGACACCTAGCCGAGAGTTTCATTTGCAAAGAAACTAAAATGTTGTGTTTTTCAAGCAAGGTCAGAAGCTCGAGCGAGAAGCACCCTCTGGGGTACAATGCGGTGGTATTAGCAACCACCTTACAAACGGTACCACCCTCCTTTAATGACAGCGGGAATGCAAATTGGGAAACAATACAGTGTGCACAAATGAGCAGGAAGAGAGAGTCGAACACGAACACAGGGGAGGAGAACATTCAGTAAATGGTTATGAAGAAAAAGATGAGGCAGCTGGGAGGTGAAGCTCATTTCCCACAAGTCCCCAAAGGAGAGGGCAGCACACACTATGCTCTGCCTTTCATACAAATACAAAGATCAGGGCTGTGCTGATGGGGAAAGATTAGGATTTGCACTCTTGAATCTTTGGAAGGGCTGAAAGGACAATAGAAGGTGTGTGTTTGCTGAACGGGGCCTCCGATAACCTCTCCTTAACCCTTTATATGACACGCGATAATGTCCTTGAATACTGAAAAAGAATGAACCCTCCAATGTGGATGGAAATTTAAGGACTTCCTGTTTCACTCTCGTGCTCTTTTCCAAGTTAAAGTGATGCTAATAATGTAAAAAAAGAAAACGCTGGAAAGATGTGAAAACATTGTAAACAAGTTACCAGATATGGTCAGTTACCCAATGAAGGGTTACCACTTCGGCTGAGTTCTTCACAAATCACTATATTCCATGCATTTTATATCAGGTCATTTTATTTACTGGACAGAATTCTGTTATTTCCAATCCATCCTGGCCTGTTGGACTCTTTCATTTCGACTTCCCATCAACATACAGAGACAGTGATTCATTGCAAAGGCGGCCTCTGTTGAGCAAAATCTTTAGGAGCGCGCCGGTATATTTCCCCCGTCTCCGCTAACTCCTCTGCACCGTGGCATATGACTGGTTATTCCCCTTTTAGTCACCAGCAGCTTTTTTATTGATTTGAATTAATTTCTGCACAACAACAAATGGAAAATATATCAACACTTCCACCACCCACCCCAATCTGGTGGGTTACAGCGAGTGGGTGTTGGAGATCTGTAAAGTAAAGCTATTATTGAGGATATATTTAACAGATATGACAAATAACAAATGTTCAGTGTTCCAAGACCGTTTTAAATTTTTTATTTTTTTTTTTATTTTTTTTAAAGGATGGCACCAAGATGCAGAACATTTAATAAGGACTGGAAACTTGGAACGTTGTTTTCTTGGAAAGAAGTGGTTGAAAATAATCGGAGAGGTGGATAATGTAGTTTTGGACAAGTTTTATACAGTGTTCTGCCAGCAAAAGCACACTTATTGTGTAAAAGTTTGGGGAAAGTCTTTGCCAAACAGAGAAGAGAAGTTTTGTTTGCAAACAGCAGACACATATGAAAGATAAGTCCTGATAGACTGAAGGGACGGGAGGATATACCCCCTCTAGATTATATATCCAAGGTAATGTTCAAAACAGTTTGTATTCAGGTGAGCAGTTATTTCAATCATTAAAAAAACAGCAAGCTTTTGATAAGTATGACTTCTGATGATTCCATCTTAGTGTGACATATATTTGACTAATAGCATACAATTGGGATTGTATCTTTGGTTTCATAGTATTTTTTTTTTCCATTGAGCCGAAGGGAGCTTTGTTAAATCTTTTAAATAACCCTGATGATGAGATCTTTCGGATTATCTCTGTGTGGGCTTGAAGAACACAGTTTTCCAACAAAAACAGCTCTATAAACCCAGATTATTCAAAATCATGGAGAATAGTACAAAAGACTCCAGAGACTCATTATGGAAACTGTGATAATGAAGTGTTTTTCCATCCTGATACTCTATCAGTGACTAAAAATGTGAATTAAAAGATCTCAGCCGGGACTTCATCTTCTTCATATGAGTCATCAAATATTCTGAAACTTTGCTTTCATTGCATTACATATATCATCAGAAGCATTTCTCCCCTCGAACTCCTTCGTCAAGAACCCGAGCGAGCATGTTTGGCTTGGCTTCAGTTGCAGTTTTGTGTACAGGCGTCAGCGGGAAACAGCAGGACTTGCTGGTGATCCCTGCATCTGTGTCTGAGACAAACCCAAACAGGGTTATTTCATCGTGTTTGCTCCAAGATTTCAGTTTTCTGGCAACCAGCTGTCACTATGTGGCCAATGAACGGCTCCTGTGCTCGATTTAGAAGTAACACATTTTGTGTACGCATCCAAACCAGTTGTATTTGCTGTAGTTTCTGGGCCAAGGATTTAGTTCCGTGCACATTTTAAACCGACTGATGAATAAAGACTTTCCAAAGTTAACTTTGTGCCTTAAAAGAAAGATTTTTTTTTTTTAAAGACATGATTGTCTATTGTATTACTTGAGCAACCAACATGATATTATAGAAATTTTAAGCACTTGTGCAGAGAATGTAATGTATTGGTGACCAGGTATATAAGGCGAGTTGATCTATACAACCCAGCACTGTGTTCATATTCACCAAAAACATCCATCTTCTTTCAATGTATTCAACATTATATCATCCAAAACGCCATATATTCACTCAACATTTAATCTCCCCATCAACATTCCATGTATCCATGCAACATTCCAACCTTTATCCAACATTCCATCTATTATTCATCCAACATTCCATTCTTCTTCCAACAGTACACCCTTCATCCAACATTCCATCTATTCATCCAACATTCCATCTATTCATCCAACATTCCATCTATTCATCCAACATTGTATGTATTCATTCAACATTCCATCCATCCATCCATCCATCCATCCATCCGTCCACCCATCCGTCCATGCTTCCTATAATCAATCATCTTTCTATTCATCCAGCATCTCTTTGATATTCATTCAATAACAGAACAAACCTGTCTTTGGATTGTGGCAGGATGTTGGAGAAAACACACTTCCAAAAGAAAAAAGAAAAAAAAAACCCACAAAATGAACAGACAGAAAGACCCTGAAGTAAACCAATAGCCACTGTACTGTGCCTTAAAAATCCTTCAAACTGTAAAAAGCCTCAGCGTTCGTCTGAAATTATCTAAAGTGCCACAAACATTCATGGAGACAAGAAGGTTATTCTGCCGGTCTCATGACTGAATGAAAAGGAAACCAACTCGTCGAGGAAGTAAGAGGCGGCAGACAGATACATCACAGAGCCATCCTAAAAATGGAAACATGAAAGCGGAAGTGAACCAGGGGGCATAAAAGACACCGTTGAGGGAAGTAGGCTGCTGTGTGTCAATCAAAAAAGCTGAGAAACAAGGAGCGGAGGAGTCTGGGAGCTGTGATGCAGGGAGGTGTTGCAGCAGGAGATGAAACACAGAGACAAGAATGAAAAAAAAAAAAAAAAGCTTTTCCGCACACACACACACACACACACACACACACACACACACACACACACACACACACACACACACACACACACACACACACACACACACACACACACACACACAAGCATGCAGACACAAAAACGTAGCTATCAATGTTATATAGCACCACAAGCGGCATGAATTAATCACAGGGCTGGCTGCTTTCAGAGCTGTTGTTTCGGGAGAAACTCAGAATGAGAGAGAAGTGTCCGTACACTAAAGGAAACCTATTTATGCATCGATTCAGAGTCTTAATCTCGTAAACAAATGCCAGTTCTTCTGCTAAAAATAACAAACACCGGTTTCGCCATTGTGGAATCCTTCAATCTGTCAGTTTTAATAAAGATCCAGTCATGTTTGGCCCCATTTCTCCAGTACAGCGCACTCAGTAGCTTCCGCCCTGTATGGAATAATGACTGTGTCTGTTCTGCATGTCAATCTGCGGTTATATTTTCACTGTCTGAGTTTGGGTGGCGATGAGGTTTCCAAAGCTTCCCCGAGACGCTCCGCTTGCCTTCGCTCCCAGCGGTAGTCGGCAGATTCTCAGCCTGGTGGCGAAGAGTTATAATTACTCCCAGCTTGTGTTCATGTGGGTGGTGGGAATCAAATCGCAAATACTGATCAGCGCGAGTGGGTTTCCTGTAAACTTCCATTTTCAAGCGGCAACTCAACGCTCCGTGGCAGTCTGAGGCTAAAGGATTATTTTCTGTCTCTTGATTTGTTTGTTTTTTGTTTTTTCGCCGCTGTCTCTCGTTTTGAACACTTTGATGGATTAATACAACAAACAGTAAAATCCGTGAGATCAAGATTGTTTTTGCTTGTGTAACTAGTATCGATTTCTGGATAGTTCTGTGACCATACAGGTGGGCGGGGAAAAAAATACAATGGGCCATCCATCAAGATGAACACTTAATCCTTGATAATAAAATCAATCCTTTACATTATAGTGCAAAATCAACACCTTACGTGCCATTTTAACACAATGAAACATATGGAAAAGCATTATGCTGCGCAATATGACACATATTTAATCATTTCTAATGTAGAAACTGTTGAAATCCGAGAAATATGACTTCATAACAGTCATCACAAAAAAACTTGCCTTTAAACTTTTTTTCTGCCACATTTCAAAGTCACTGGAAAGAAAATGTGTTTCACTTGAAGCAAAGGGATTAAACATACCAGCCACATGGCCGACCTCTTGATGTCATTTATCTAATACAAGGTAATAATATATTATATGATCTGTACAGCTAATCTGTATATAAAAATCACATTTAAAAATGTATTACTGATCATTATCTTAAACAACAACACTGACTAAATGCATCAATGTGTGTATTGTTATTTTACAAATCAAAGAATCCAAAATATTAAAAGTACATTTTGGGGGTGATTTAACACATATGAAAACAGATTGGGATCTAAAAGGGTTTACAATATGACGATATAATAATAACTGCTGGTAATCAGATAAATACTATAATAATCCATGCAGCAATTGTTATGAAGCACCAAAGTCACTTAACTTGCATGTAATATCATTTTGGGCAAAATAAGAATTTTGTAAAGGTAATTAAATATTTGTTTGCATTTGTTTCAACGGTTTACTGTAACACAAGATGGGAAATATTTTTGACATGACTATAGACTGAGTTTTAACTGTGTGCATGAACTTACTGGTATTTTCAATGGAATCCAGAAAACTTTTCCTTTTAATTTGGGAAACTGCACAGAGACTTGTCGACTTCATTGAAGGAAAAGGTGAATCAACGGCTAAATCAGACTAGTAAAGGGACAAACACACTCCCTTCATAGTTGATGTCTCCCACACTCGAGCTAAAAGCAGAGTCCGTATCACTGAATTCAGACTTGAGCATGAATTTGCTTTTACATCCCAAAGCCGAGTGCAGATGAGAGTGTCGTCACACTTTGGTGAGTGGGAGCTTTCTGAAAGCTTGGCTCAGGTTTGTTCCCTTCTACTCGTTTCTGTTAAAAATTTAGCGAGAGGAGAAAGGGACTTGGTCAGCTCCATCAACACCACTTTAGGAGAACACTGTGTTCCTGGCCCACTTCCCATGCGGCTTGACAAGTCCAAAGAGTGGACAGGTGGTGTGGAGATGGTGCTGGAATTGTATTATGAGACGATGCCCAGTGGCCATGTGGCATCGCCCGCTCGTCGTATGGAAGGAGAGGAGTCCGTGTGCCCACAGTGACCACAGCCATGAGTCACTGGCAATTGCCACTTCCTGCCAAAGTGGATCAGAATGAGTGGGGCTCTGGGTCAGGGCAAGGCAGGAACATTTGATGACACGTTTTCACGACCGGGGAGTGTACCGACGAGCGTAGTACAAGGCTCCCGACCAGCAGCCAGAGCAGAGATCAGACCCATCTACTCAGCTGGTAGTAAAAGAATGAGACAGCTCAGATCGCAAGAGCACGGAAACTGACATATTTAAAGATACGAGCTCTTCTCGCCAATTTAATTCTGGGGCCAACAGTCAAAATATATCATTTGAACCTAAATGAGAGGCATCAGGGCCAAAAGCTTAAATTAACTCAAATACCAAAAGATGGCCAGACAAGGGTCAATGTTAAAGATGTCGACCCGAGTTTCTCAGAGGTACAGTATATGGGATTTAAGGCAGCATCACATTTGTACACTGGGCCACAGTAGTGAGTTGCTGTTTCTCGGGTTATCATCTATGTTAAAATTCCTGTTTGTTTTGTTTCCTGTCAGAAACTACTCTGAAGAAAAGAGGTGACTCACTATACCATCTAGTGGTACAAAATGAAAATACAAGACTGATCAGGCTGTGGCTAGCTCTTTAGCTTGCTGCTTTCAGTAAATGTCTTTGCTCAATCATGACGATTTTTATTTTTCATGTTTTTTTTTGACATTTTAGATGTGTGTCACTTGATTTTCCTGCATTTCATGATCGCAGTGTCACGCCACAGCAGGAAGGTTTAAACTACTTGAAAAGGTATTTTCTATGTGGACTTCAAACTGAACTTGCATCTCTGACTTCACTGTGTACTGATATATTGATAATTAGTGTGGGTAAAATGTTTTTCAACGTAAACCTGCCTAAGAAACAATCTGTAATAATTAAATAATACTTTCTGAGTAAACTGGGTGGCAGTCGTGAGTGTCTATTCAGGGTTTTTTTTTCTTACTGGTGTCAGAATCTGCTGTGTTTCCTGTTGTTGGACTGAATGCACAAAGAGAACTCGAGTAAATCACTGTAGCCTCTGGTTGCACAAAGTAATGTTACAAGAACAAATAGGGTTGTGGCTGATTGGTCAGTTTACGAACTCCAAAATATTTCCTTGCAACATCACATTTATTTTCAGGCCATCAGACTGAAAATACGAAAATACTTTTTACAGCAATCTATTCCCATAATGATGCCATTTCAGCACGGTGCACTTGAACTGGAGAACTTTGCATGTTCTCCCTGTGCCTTCACTTCCTTTCTCCATCCAGTCAAAAGATATGCTAATCTGGGTTGACATGCAACTCCAGCTTTCCCGTCAATATGGATGTGAAAGATTGGCGAGCGATCCAAAGCGGATGTTGCTCTTTGACTCTCGCCTGCATGGAACATTTTTGAAGAAGAAATGGTACAGATGTTGTATTTCAATGGTCACTGTTCTTTTAAACAGTACTATGAGATGGAAGAATTCCAGTTAGGCTCATATAGGAGTGCGTAACTCCTGAATTAGAGATGATGCAAGATGCAATGTGACGCCTTGAATTATTGAATATGCAGTAAGTAGTGAGAACTCCACAGCAGTTGTTCGAATTAAGTGAAATAAAACTGGTTTACATAACTTTAAAAAATGTACACTGATAGGATCCTGGGATATTTACTACAGCATTTTTGGTGGTTTTGTGCGGAAACACATTTCTTGAAGCAGTTTGGTCATACCCCCGATCACACCGTTCAGGCCCCGAGGCCCGGGGGCGGAGCCTGAATCACAGAAGGTGACTCCAGCAACAAGGATCACTGTGACCATGTTTTCTGACACGTCAATGTGACAATCTCCCAACTTTTCCACAGAGCAAATCCAGACGTCCAAAACAAAGGGGTCCTGTGTGAAAGAACAGATTTAAGATTGATCGGTGAAGTTATTTGACAGCAGCGAGTGGAACGAAAGCCGCTCCCTTTTTAGCCTGTTCTAAATTTGTTCCTGTAAACAAAGCGGGTAAAAATAGAAGGTCTCAACGCAGCCAAGCAAAAGCTTCTGCGAAAGCAAAAAAAGGGTTAGTTGTAATCCCACGGATTAATGGATCTGACAAGGGCATGTGGCTGGTGTAAGTAATAGAGGCTAGATTACACGTAGATAAGGCCGGGGCAGGGTGATCGACACACTTTTTTTCACCAAACAAAGAGACGTCTGAATTCTCACCGCAGGTCAGGAAGCAACACGCCGGCTTCTCTTTTGAGAGCCGTGCCGAGTCCGAAACACATGGGAGTCACCTCGAACCATGCACAGGCTGCTCGCCTTTGCATCACACTCACAGAAAGTGAGAAGATTAACTGCGGCGGTAGAAGTTCACAACAAAAGTTGAGCGGATTTTCAGACCCTGAAAGCGCAAGGAGTGAAAAATTGACAGATGGGGAGAGACTGAAATCTTTTTTTCTCCCCCCCCCCCCCCCCCCCCGCCCCTCTAACATGCAAACGCGGAGCAATCGGGACATGTACGACTCTCCTTTCCTCTCATTCATGGGACGGAGGCGAGGCGAGGTTTAGCCCCGAGTAAATCTGGCCGAGATTAAAGAGGTCTGTCAACTCGTTCCTCAAATGAAGCGCCGGATAATCATATTAAGCATCATATGGGCCGGCGATATTCACTGTGACAGCATGCTACGCTAGTGACTAGTGCCAAGCAGCCTGTGGCCAAAACAGCGCACGCACCCACACATGCGCGCACACACGCACGCATGCAGAAGTATCCTGAAGTATCTCTTTTATCTTTAAAATGTGGGGGAAAAAAAACATTCTCTAGATGTATTATGAGTCTTGAAAAAAATTCATATATTCATTATTTTCACTGACAGTCGGTCATTCCCGATAAAAATGCCCTCGGTCTGGTTAATACCCTCTTAAAACCGGTCTCATGTCCGAATTTTTCTTTTATGACTCTCAGGGTTCGATGTCAAGGCTTGTCTGAACGTCCGGGGCTCGTAAAAGCTTTGCTTGGGCAAGTAAATCATCTACTCACCTTGCCCGAACAAGCTAGTTTGTTTTTTTTGGGGGGGGTGATATTTTGACGTTTTTTCCGATCCATCCTGCGGAGATTTTAGATCCACAAAGCCGCATCTGTGCTTCACTGTCTGCTGAAATGACTCCATAAGTGTTTGCCTGCCATTGCTCTGCAAAATGTGGAATTCCACAGTTTGCAGCTCGCGAGGAGGCTACGGCGGTAGCATTGCAGCTATCCAACTTTTCATGACAACATGTTCGCTGTTTGTACGTATCTTACGCTCAAAACACCGAAAAGCATCAACGTGGATGTTTGCAAAGCCGTTGTAAAGCGAGGCGCTCTGCCACCAGACGTCAGCGCTTTAAAACGCCAGCTCATCGAGGAGAACGGCACTGACATCGAAACAATGAGAAGCAGCTCCTCCGTGATTTGGCAGGCGATTCACACCCCCGTGAAGCTGCGCGCTACTCCACGCTAAACTTCCTGAAAATAGGCCCAATCGTTTGTGCTGCGAATTTATTACAGCCTCATAAAAAAAAAAAAAAAATGTCATCCAAGTTTACTTCAGTCCAGTAAAAACTGCATGATTACTGGACCAGTGTCCGGTAAAAGAGTTATAGCAACCAATAATTTCATAATGGAATAGCCAATGATGTTAACAAAAGTAAATTTATTATTCTTATTCTTATTCTTATTCTTATTCTTATTCTTATTCTTATTCTTATTCTTATTCTTATTATTATTATTATACATTTTCAAAGGATTTATTTATGCTACTTGAATGATGTAATAAGTTATTAACTTGAATGCATTATTGGCCATCATTAGACTGTTGGTAGGGTGAAAGAAGGGAGATGGACTCACGGTGGCCAGCTCATCAAACTTCCCAAACAGCTCATTGAGCAGTTTAACCAGCTCCTGCGCTGTACACTGAGAGGCCAGGCTGGTGAAACCCACGATGTCTGCGAACAGGATGCTGAAACAGAGACAGAAAACAAGGTTTGACTCAGATTCTGGCACCTCATCATGTCAAAGTGTGCACCGTGGCCCACTGCTGAGATGAGAAGATACTGAAGTTGGGCCGTCAGAGTAAAATCCCAAAAAGTCCCTAAAAATACAACTTTGTAACTGAGTTTATAATTACAAAAAATTTAAATAAAAAATACGTAAAAGATGCACATCTTGATTAAAACACGATGTTGGTTTCCTATTGGAAGCTGTGCTACGCAGTGACTTTAAGGTACACCTTACATATGAGTGGGAAACCTACATCAACACTGGAACGTTCAGATGTGACGAACTCTAATATTGACGAAGTCAATTTTATGGAGTTATTCTGATACTGGAACAAAAGTCTTGCGTATATTCGTTGTCACATTTTGAAATGACATTTGAAGAAGCTGAGTCAAAGCATCTGAACTGTGCTAAACTGCTCTGAGAAAATGATTGTGAATCGATGAGAGAGAGAGAGTTGTCGGCACAGAGAGAGAGAGAGACGAGGGTGAGAGATAGAGCAGGGAACCTGCCCTGTTTGCTAACTGAGTGGCAGCGCAGTCGAGCACAGCCACTGAAAATAGAAGCAGGATATTCCCACGGGGATCAGGAAGGAGACATGTCCTGTTAGGAAGTGAAGAGGAGCCCTTCCAGGTTATAATGCACCCATCAAGCCGCTGTCACACTCGCCACTTGTATCCCCTTCTTTGACATGCTGCATCATAAAGTCGACTTATTCCGGCCCCAAGAAGTCAGAAATGAAAAGCCTTGGCGCTCATTGTTGGGTCAAACCTCTGAATAAGGACAGAGATTACTAGAAATACACCCAGACTGGACCAAAGGAGGAGGACAAGCGTGGATTGTGTTAGTATATTTCTGCAAATGTGCTAATGCTAATCACAGCTTCTGTGGATGCAGGCTAATGCTAATGTAACTTAGCCCCTCCCTTTTCAAAGACAACGTTTTCAAGTAAAAATGACAAACTTTCAACGTGTTTTGCATGCTCGTTTATACGACAACTGTGCTCGGTGCCACTGAATGCCCAACTTTTTGGAAAAAAAGCTCAGACTTAAAATTTCTGCACACAACAAACAAGTAGCGCCAACACGTGGTCCGCCATGGAAATGACATCGTTTTCAGCATTTTTTCCTGTAAATGGACATCGTTTTCAAACAGCGCTGTGTAATAACCATCAAAACGATGCTGTGTAAATGCAAAACGTTTTGTTTCCTTTCCATACACGTGTGTGTGCTTTCATGAAAAAAAAACAACAAGACAAAAGCACACACGAGTGGCCCAACCTAAAAGCCAGATAATTTTTGTGTAAACAGCATTGTTTTCAAAACTAACCCCGTCCAAACGAAGAAACAAAAACACAAAAACGTAACAATAACAGCCCTTGTCAACAGCTTCAGTTTACATGAGAATGATCTGTCTACTATTTTCCAGAAGGAAAACTCACTTGACAACGTGTGTTATTTTACATATCTGGCAGGTTCAATTTGAATTCAATTCAACTTTATTTTTACAGCACCAAATACAACAATACGTCATTTCAAGGTGCTTTTATACAGCGAGAAACCCAACGAATCCAGATGCAGTCCTCACTGCACACACGGCCACATTTGCATGTAAACCCCACGTAGCTGAGGCCCTCCGTATTCACTGAAGCAGATACTGGAACTTTTTTCTCTGAGTTCCTGTGTGAAGGAGATGACTCATCCAGCTCTGACTGTCCTGCACTACGTGCATGTGTGCATCTCCACGGCTGAATCACACTGCTGCTTTCATGTGGGCTCCACTTTTCGCAACGTGACCGGGAGCTGGATCCGCCGCTAAATGTCACTTTGCCATCTCGCAGATGTCACCCAAAAACCCCGCGTTTTCACCAATAACCATCTGACAGCCGACAAATATTTGTAAGGTTAAGCACCGTGTCAGTGTAAATACTGGACGTTATTAATTATCTGGAAGTCTGAAAAGAGCCGGGGGACGCAACTCGGTGGAAACTGGGCAAAGAGCAGTGGCAAAACAATGATTTGGAGTGATCGGCCCACACAACACATGCCCACTTATTCGGTCCCTGAAAGTAACACAACAAGCACTGTTTCGTGGCAGTGCCTCGCCTCCAAGACAAAACTATTTCAACTCCTGTCAACTGCTTTAGCATTCATTGGCTGTTATCTGCTGTGCCAGGAGCACTCACATGAGTACGATCTGTGGAAGCAGCATTGTTTCTGTGATCGCGAGCTCGTGTTCACCACGGGCGGAGCGACGAGCCTCACCAAATCCAAAATGAAATGTGACACCACAGGGAAGTTTGCAAACATGTCAGAGAGTTACAGCAATTAAATCTGAATTTTGGAACCAAAGATTGGAGATGATCTGACACAAGTTCAAAGATGTGGGGGTACAAAAGGAGAACCGCAGAATACTGTGGTGACATAACGAAGATCTTTTGAACTAATTTCATTCAGTCACTCACAGGAGTCACAAAAATTAAAAAGAAAAACAAAACCACAAGACAAAATCACAAATCCAAGAATCCCTAAGAAAAAATATATGCTACAACGGCTTCAAAGGAATACTAAGGCCATGTTTACACAACAATGTTTCAAAACGCATCATGTTTGCAGTTTACGCAGTAACGTTTTGAAAATGATGTCCATTGACACTGAAACAGCAGAAAGGCTGGAAGTTACGCCGTTGGGGTGTCATGACCTCCACCTCTGGCTCTGCCTAGTGGCAGCATTTTTTCCCTTCCCCCTCCCTCCTTTCCTTTTTCCTAGGTGGGCGTGTGCTGCATGCTGTGTGAGGTGGAGTGCAGTGCTGATCACCCGAGTGCTCTCACCTGCAGCAGGGGGTGGCTTCACCCAACAATGCACCTTTCCCTCTATAAAGCTGGCATCAGATGAAGACTCGCCGTCGGACCGTAGAACTACCAACAGTTAGTGGGACCCTGCTCTGCCTTGCCTTGCCTCGCCTCAGTCTGTGCCTCTGTGTTAAGTCTGCCTCTCCTCTGCTGCAATACCGGACCCACCCTGCTGCACCAAGCTCCTGCCTGTAACTCTGTCCTTGGCCCACTCCAACGGCTTCAGCACAACGCCACCTCCCGTGTCCTCCAGCGCCAGCCACACCACTCCGCATTTGCCGCTTCATTCCGGGCAGTGTGCTCCTTAGTCTCCCGCTGGGTCCTTATAGTTTTGTTTGGGTAAAGCACCTGGGTTGTCATTAGTTCTGTCTCTTTTAGAGTTTTGCTTTCCTTGGGTTTTTGGTTTTGAGTTCTTTGCCTCATCACTTATCAATAAAGTGTTATGAGAGTATTCCTGATTGCCGTGTTTCTGTCCGCACCTGAGTCTCTGAGAGTGAACCGTGACATGGGGTGTCAGAGCGTTGTCAAAAAGTTGTTTTCAGTGGTTTCCGAGCACCGTTGTCGTGTAAACAGGCGCCCAAAATGCCGTGAAACATTTCCACTTTCGCTTGAAAGTGTTACGTAAACAAGTGAGAGAGATTAGACCGTGAGGAAACAGGAAGTGAAGCATGAGACCATGTGTACAGAGTCAATATGAAACAGGAAGTGAGACCAACACAAATAAATGCCCCCTCATTAAAGATTACATTACCTAAGAAGGGGTACAACATCAAAAGATATTCCATAACATAGTCCACAAATAAAAGTCACTGAGGGTTAGATGAAGCGTTTCTCACCACAATAAGAGCAGCAAGAGACACAATCATAAACGAGGCAAGTGATTTCAAACGTATTAAAATCATTGTATATTAACCTTCCAATAATTTGTGCAAAGGTGCAGAAAAGTCAGAGCTCATTTCACATGTGTGTCTCGACGTGTCTGGTCACAATTTCACATTTGTGCCTATTTTTATACGCTCAAACTTTTAGTAGATCAGGCCCTTTGTGTGGAAAATATGAGTAAATTGGGGGAGGGGGGGACCACTCAGCAGCCACGTGGCGCTTCAGACGTCGTCATGGAAACCATTTGGATGTGAACATAAAGTGGACTGAGTGCCGGTATCAAACAGACATTAAAATCACCGAGCCTGATCCACACACCAACAGGTGTGGAAACATGACAGAGGACGAGTGTTTGCAACTCCTTCCAGAGCTCTCCCCGCGACATCAAGAGTCAGGACTTCACCTCGTTTCTCTCAATGAGGCGTCGGCAGAAATAGAAGAGCCATTGATGTTTCCTAACAAGGCTGCGGCGCCGCGGTCTGATCGGCTGCGAGGCGCTGCCGAAAGCTTTCCCATCGAGTGCGCGGTGCCAGACTCTGCTGACCTGAGGTGACCCGCTCCGTTATTTTGGACTGTGTTTGCTCGGTCTCGGCCGCGTGCACACCATTGTCTCCATGCTCACGTGCACACATGCACGGAGCGTGAGGCTCCATTCACAGTCCAGGTCGTCAAGGATAGCAGATTGTTTACGGGGGTGCCAAAAGAGAGAGAGAGCACTCCTCGACTGTCAAAAGACGGATAAATGTCTGTGTCAGTGTATGCTCATAAAAAAATGTCTCAAATTAAGAAGCGAATCATTATAAGTTAACTTGTCCGCCAAGAACATCATAAAACGGGAACGCAAGCTTACTCTGTAATTAGAAACCCCACATGTTCTTGGAATGGAAAACTAAGTCAAACAGACAAATATAAATAACAGTGTAAAGTGTGTCATTAAACTCCCAAATATCTAGGATCTAATTTAACTACAAGGTTCGCTTGATTGTCGTATATATATCAATATAATTGACCATTTCAAATGAAAGCCATGACTGACGATCTGATGCTGTTTCTCTCATCTTTGTTGATCATGTTTGTGAGCAGCATCAGAGCTCCACTGAAGACACAAAGCGCACAGCAAATTCAACTTCATGAACTCAAAATTATATGCAGATAAAATACACTCCTACTTTCAGGTTTTTTGTTTTTTTTTGTCAAGACATATTCTTCATTCAAATGTCTCCGTGTCACTAACTTCAGCTACCACTCTGGAGGATCTCACTCATTATAGAGCATCACCAGGGATCACAGCGGGGGTTAAAGGCATTGTGTTCTTCGAGGAGACTGGAAACATTAATGAAAGTAAAACCCAGATTAATATTGCGATTTACTGAACAATAACAACAATATTCTGTGTCTGGATTTTAATCAGGTGTTGTTGCCCATCGTCTCCGAGCATAATGAAGAAAAGTGTTGAAATGGAGCCGCGCACAGTTTCCCGTCTAATTACGACTCGAGCACGTTGCATGAATCACGTCCAGTCTGGACCGCTCTCAAAGGGGGGGGCACTATCTGAAGGAGGCCCCAATGCAATCAGTGCAGAACTTCATGGAGGTCTGTCCACTGTCCATATTTAACACACACACACACACACACACACACACAAAGTGTTACGCAATAAGAATTTAGTCTCCATTGCATTTAATCCCCTGTAGCAACTTAATCCCGGGGCTAAACAAACTCTCCTCCTCAAGCTTCCCTGAACACAGAGGAAGAGGAGGAAGAAGATAGAAGGAGGAAGAGGAGGGAGAGGAAGAGCTGGCAAAAGAGCGAGAGAAGGAAAATGGGACAAGAGGCAGAGGAGGAAGAAGAGAAGAGGAAGGAGAGGAAGATGAGAAGAGGAGGAAAATGAGGAAGAAGAGGAAGAACAGGGAAAGGAGGAGAGGAGGAAGAGGAGACGGGTTGAGACGTGTTCTCATCAAACTGCTTTTCGCTTTATTCCCCATTTACTCTGCATTAGAGTAACTCACTACACCCTCTTGTGGTACGAACCTGTATTGCATGTTCGCTTGTTAATTTCCACTTCTCAAACTCATTCTCTCAGTTAGTAAATGAAAAATGACATAGCCATGTTTTTAAAGCGAGACATTAAAGATGTCCTCTTATTTCTGACAATCCGCATTTTTTTCCGAATACATGAAGAGAAAGTGCCGCGTCACGCTTCTCGATCTAAAGCTGCTGTGTCGGGTGGGGGGGGGCGGCTAACGTCGAGGATGAAGAATTAAATATTTCAGTTTTCGCAGCCCGGGGTGGTGTTAATGTTTTAGGACACTCTTGGGTGAGATCACACAACACTGTATCGCCCTCGGTGTTCCCTCCAAAGGACATGCTTCGTCAACTTATTCATTTCTTTTTTTAGCTCGCGTCGCAATGCATCGAGCCAGAGTTTATTTCCACAATCTCGGCCCCTGCAGGGCTGAATGTGATGAGACTGAATGCTACGGTAGAAACACCGAGTCCATTCACAGCCGCGACGAGGGTCCTACCTGACATTGTCATGGCGCTGGATGTAGATTTTGTGAAAGATCCTTTCTGGGGGCTTCAGGAAATCCTCTTTCATCTCCATAGCTACGTTCCTGGGCAACAGACTCATTAGCAGGCGCTCCTGAGAGTGTGCATGTGTGAGTGTGTGTGTGTGTTGCAAAGAGAGGGAGGGAGAAAGAAGAGATAAAGTAAGTCGTTTATACAGTTAAATAGAGCAAAGTTATCAGAGGATGAAGTGTTGGCAGTGGTGAGAAACGTGCGAGACAAAAAGGCATGAAATTTAGCAGAAATGAATAATGTGCTGAAATGACTCACTAGCTATCGGGGGGTGGGGGGGGGCAAAGTGGAGGTAAGGATAGGGGTTGGGTGCAACATGTGATTTTTACCCAAGGTGGAAGCGGCGTATACAATTGCACACGTACCTGTTTCTCGTTCTCGTCCTCCATTCGGAGCCGCTCCTCGATGCAGTTGCGAGCCTGCAGGAAGGCCTTCCTCTGGGCTCGCTCCGTCAGGACGCGCACAAACAGCCCCGACAGGTTGACGCTGGTGAACAGCACCGTGTTGGCGACCAGCTGAAAGCAAAAAGACAGGAGACACATCAATACATACGGCAGGAAAGTTACACTGGTTGGCGTAGTAATTATGTCTTCCATCTGTGTCAGAGAGGAACCGTAGGCATCCATGACACACTCTTCTGTCTTATACTAACTAGCAATCATTTGTTTAATGGCAGAAGTCCTAATAATGTCTGAAAAGTTTCAAATGAAAGACAGTGGGACTGCAATGCTAAAGCTTTGTAGCGTGTTAAAAAAAAAAAAAAAAAAAAAAGCCCAAATGTGCTTTTATGCACAGATGTGGAAGCTGATCTTACTAATGGGATGCACTGATAATAGCATCTGGCAGATGTGCAAAAGAACTCACATCATCCATTTAGCACGTTTGCCTTCATGAATATGGAATATGGGATTCATTTTCTAGAATGTGCAAAATACAGAGAGAAGTATATGCTTAGATGATTAATGTACAATGTGAACATGCTCGCATTGTTTCTGATTGCATTTGTCTTTAACTCGTTAGAAGTCGTAAACCAGCGCAGCCTTCTGCAGAGATGATGCTCTTATTGTGGTGGGAGGCGATTTCTCAGCTGGCTCCACATGACTTTTACTTGCAAGCCTCGTGATACGATGCTTTGGGTCTTCTACGTCGCATTTTGACTTTGTGATGATCATTTCTCATATTGGGTTTTTCAGATTTTGTTGCTGCAATACCTTAAACGGCAGAAATGGGTTGACATGGCTAAAATAGATGAGATTAAAGAGCTAAGGTTCTTACAAGTAGGTCATTCATTTCATCACCAATTTGGTATGTAGCTAAAAATCATGGTTATAAACTGTGTTCAACACATTTTTCACGTTTTGTTGCTCCAGATTTATTTTATATCGTGGATAATTTGCTAAATTGCCATTTTGGTTTCCTTTATGTTTTCTACATGCAGACACATACAAAAACCAGAAAACATCTGAAAGCAATGAATATAAGTAATTACTATAAATGGGGGGGGAAAAGCTCATATCAGAAATATAAATGCCAAAAATGTTGAGTAACGTTGATTGAAAAAAGTTTTTTTTTTTTTTTTTAAATGGATCAAATACAGGTTGAAAAACTATAAAGGCTAAAAGTGGCAACAAAAGAAAGTGATTCTTTCACATAGTTCTCAAATTATATAAATGGACCATTAACCGAACATTTTGGCATGCACACCAAAACTACATGTTTGTTGCACACACACACACACTTTTAAAGCCGTTTCTGTGAGAAATCATTATACGTTCATAGAAATGATGATTTTCATTGTCTTCTTATCATCAGTCTGCATCTGCAGGAGGGAATGACGCACAACGTTAACTGTTCAAACAAAAGCTCATTAGTAAAACGTGTCATTGTTTGTTTCGCTGTGTTCCATAAATACACTGTCAAACCTCTCCATGGTATATATTCTGCCAAGCACATTTCAGTGCAGGGGCCACAGACAGCCACATTTCATTTTGAGTGAGTCGGACTGGTAATATAGAATTATAAAAACTTTTCAATTTAAACTTCAAAGTTTTTCTTTGTTGTGGCGCAGAGTTCAGGTGCTGAAAATGTCTATATATTACTCAAAACCAAACAATGAATCTTGAAATATACTACAATCTCAACATAAAGCCAATTTTAATGAAACTTTCAAGCAAAATGCAGAGAAAAAAAAAAGCAACTGCTGCTCTTTAAGTAATTAGTTTTAAAAATATAACTTTTTTAGTCTTTTTTTTTTTTTTTTTAACTTGGTGGTGTAGTTGGCCTGATTGGAGGCTCTTGCTGGCCCATTGTGGCCCACAGACCTTATGCTTGACCCCTCCTGATACAGAATATATACACAAATACTATCCATTGCTTTGGTGACAAGCTGCAGAGCTGCTGTCTCTCACCTGAGCCCGCCTGTTCGATTGACACTGCAACGGCTTTTATCACAATGAAAAAAATCAAATGCATAGAAGAAAAATGCTGGTAAATGATTACTGATATCATATTAATTATTGCAACTGTCCAATAAACCGCTTTTTTATTCAAATAAATGTATTTATTTAAATACATTTATTTATTTAAATACATTTATTTATTTAATTATTTATTGTGATATTTTGCTGTTATTTTATTATCCTAATCTTGGGCTTTTTGAGGTACTGGAATAATATGTATTCCTAAAGGTTTCTCTCATGTACCGTTTAGATTCTAAAAGTTTTGGGGGATTTTTGGTTGTATTTTTCTTGTTTTGTCTTTTCTTGTTTATTTGCATTCAAAGCGCTTTATTAATGGGATGGATTTTTCTACATTGTCCAGTCACACTCTGATTATTTGTTTGCTATTTTGTGAGGGTCGTGAATTAACAATAACAAGTGACAACTTGAAAGTGCTTCTTTCAAGTGTTGATTTACAAATTCGAGAGCATCTTCCCTCCCACTAAACTTTTATGCTGTCATGATACGACATTGTCCAAATATCATGACGACACTTTTCAGGCATTCGTCAAGTTACTCCAGGACTTCTGAAAAACTAATCAAGTACAATTTTTCAGGAACTCTTATGACAATCGTATAATTTTTAGTAGTATTTCTGCATACGTGATTTCATGATTGTGTTTCTTATTGAAGTATTATTGTTTGGGGGTGGGGGGGGGGGGGTTCGTCCAAGTTTTATTTAGACACGATTGTTTTCACTCTGAATCTGCCCAGAAAATGATTTCCATACATGCAGCACTTCAATGTGACACTGAAATACAAGAGCCGAGTGTGTAGCCATAGACAAGATAATCACACCACTGCAGTGCAGGAGGCCTATAATCACATGGAACTGAAGTCATATCGCACATATGCCTGAGTATTACGGTATGTAGTGCATGCTGAGTGCTTGGGACACGGGTGGGTGGCTGGTGCGAGCCTGGGCCGTGCGGGGTCATGCCACACAGCTCATCTCTAAGCTTAATGGATTAGCTATCTCTGGTCGGCCCGGGCTAACGCCGTCCTTCACATGGCTGCGCAGGTATCTGCGAGCCGACGTGCGGGGAAAACAATCTCCTCCGCGGACACGCCGTCATCATCCCAGGGCGCCGTGGACTGATCAAATCTCAATTTGCTCCCTGTGAGAGACGGCGGGTCTCCGTGTCACGTGATGCACGTGGGCAGAAATGTTCCATTACACCTGGAGGGTTTGAGTGATGTGACATACCAACCCCCCCCACCACCACCCCCCCGCACCTGATGACAGTCAGAAATGTGTGTGTGTGTGTGTGTGTGTGTGTGTGTGTGTGTGTGTGTGTGTGTGTGTGTGTGTGTGTGTGTGTGTGTGTGTGTGTGACAGAAAAAGGCACAAAGATAAATATAAGGAGAGCGGCTGCTGTACCAATTTCTATTTCAGCTTGGAAATGGCATGCATGACTTTGCCCTCTTTTTTTCAAAACTGAAGCATATAGTCTGGTGAAAGTGGCTTCTGTGTGTGTGTGTGTGTGTGTGTGTGTGTGTGTGTGTGTGTGTGTGTGTGTGTGTGTGTGTGTGTGTGTGTGTGTGTGTGTGTGTGTGTGTGTGTGTGTGTTGTGTGTGTGTGTGTGTGTGTGTGTGTGTGTGTGTGTGTGTGTGTGTGTGTCCTTCCAATTTGCCCTACTTCTGGTGCTAGCAGGATGTCACTCCAGTTCTTCATTTCCAGCCAGCTCCTTCGAGACTGAATCACATCCCCAAGGAAACAAGTCAGGGGCCTGCAAACTGCTTTGCTTGCTCATTTTTTTGTTTCCCTCTTTGTTTTGTTTTCGGGCCCACAGGTTTGCATCAGCTCCACAGCATCTATAAGCTTGTGGCATTTCAAATAAATGCAAATTTTCAGAAAGCAAGCGCGTCGCCTTTCATCCTGCCACCGCACAGCAAGAAGTGAACTTTGGTTGATTTCCAGATATCATGTGTTTTCAATCAGGCTTGATTTACTCAGATCATGCACAAAGCGTGCTAAATTGCAGGCTCATGTACATAAGATTATGCTTTCAGCCGCATGCATTTTGCAGATTATGAATTAAGGACTAAAGCCCCATTTGCACAATATTTTGAGGTTGCAAAACTGTGTGTATGTATAAAAGCATATATAGTCTTACATGTATATAATGGAAATACATTTATAGCTTCTGCTATGATTCGATGCATAAAGCATGCTAAATTACATGCTCGTATAAATAGATTGCGTTTTCAGCTTCATGCGTTTTGCAGGTGATTAACTAAGGCCTCGTTTTTGCAAAGTTTTTCAGTGAAAGCACAAAACTTTTGTTTCGGGTGTCCGTTTACTCGACAAAGAGTTGGAGCCACTGAAAACACAACTTTCTGAAAATGCCTCCCGAGGTGCAACTTTTCAAACATGCTCCAAAAATGAAACTTTTTGAAAATGCAATCAAACTGACCTGTCCATACAAATGTCTGCGTTCTCGCCATTGTCTGTGTTTGTAGCATATTTTTCACTGTGCACATTTTTGTATGGTTTCATTACCAAAGCAAACAAAAGCACCCACCAGTGGCCCAACATGAAAAACTTGTAGTTTTCGGCATTTCTGCTGTTACCATGTAAACACACGTCATTTTCAAAACATTGCCGTGTAAATGTAGAACCTTTCTGAAACAAAAATGCAAAATCAATGAGTTTTTACTTGAAAGATTATGTAAAACAGGCTTAAGAATGTCACCTGGCACAAACAAAAGTATTCAATTGATGGTTTTTATGTGCATTGGGCTTGTTTGTTTTTTTGTTTTTTACATGACTGAATCTCTCCAGAGCTCCAACTACTACACCAACATTCTGCAAGACCATGTTATGATGTAAAAATGTCATATTTTATGGGTCATATTTTGATTTACAGTGTTGTTCTCTAACTCTGGGGCACATTTGGTCATTATGGAGGCCATAAAAATGTCATCCTTGCTAATAGAGGGCCAAATAAAGACCAAGCTCGCCCACCAATGAGCCATATGAGAATTATGGCCATCAAATCGGTTTAAAAAACAAAAAAAAAGAAAACAACTGTATGCTTATGATTTTTTACATTTATTTTATTTTATTAAGTCAACATGGATTTTTTTCTACTTCCATAAATAATGATATGAGGGCCACACGTGGCCCGCCAGCCACCAGTTGCCTACATCTGGTTAAACTTGACATTGTTGAGAGTCTGGTGGAGCTGTCCATGGTGCTGAACTCACATGGAATTTCTGTTTCTGCACAAGTTTCTACACTTGATGAAGTCTTTCTGACTGGGCAGTGTAGTTAATATTAGAAGGATCAAGATCAGTTACAAATATTCTTATTCTTTTCGATATTAGTGTAACTGATTAGTATTTTGGGGTATTCAAACATTAAATACAGGGAGTACGTGTGTAAGTTTACTCACAGAGTTAAATTTACATTTCTTTTAAAACATGACAGATGGGAGTAACGAATTACATACTTGTATTCTAGAGTACTTGGACTTTGATGAGAATTTGTTTCAAGTGGGTAATTTTACTTTTACTCAAGTACAATTTATGCCATATAATGTAAGTAATAAGCCACAAAACTCACGTTACTATAAATATGAAGCATATTTCTATTTCTGTTTTACACAAACTTAAGTATACCATGTAATCTGCTTCACTATTTTTAAGTCACTACTGAGTACATCCACGATAGGAATATTCAAAAGTTTGATAATTTTTCCAGTTTATTCTTAATGGAATTGACAAACAATAACTTTTAATATCAGATTACAGGACGCAACAACAGCAATATTTTTAATTGACCAGAATTTTTAAAAGCAGGACTTTTAATAGACTAAATCTTCAAAACAGTAGTTTGAGTAATAAATTATATAAAAACTTAATTGTACGAGTTGTTACAGGTCTAAAAGCCTTTAGCAGTAAAGACAATTTTCCGTTTATTCAAGTATTTTTTTTCAGTGCTGTGACACTGGTTGTTTAAGTGAAATAATGTCACTATTTTAGCCACCTCTTTCCCACAATGCAGTGCAGCCAAGGGTGGATATGATCAATTTCTGCTGCTGTTGTTATTGTTAATATTGTCGTTGTCATTGTTACAGTAAATGCTGTTATTGCTATTTTTGTTATTGTTGCTGTTATCATATATATTATTGTTAATGCTGTTACTCTCATTATTGTTGTTATTATTATTGCTATAATTATTGTTATTATTGCTGTTTTTGCTTGTATTTTTGTTATTATTGTTGTCCTTGTTGTTATTGTTAGGGGCAATAATAGATTACTACTTCCTTTCAGGCTTTATAATTGATTAATTAATATGTATGTATTTTTTTGCTCTTATTGGCGCAGGTCAGTTTTATGCTCCAGCTTCTGATCTGACATCTGATCCCATTAAGAGGTGAACATTTTCTGTTGTCCTACTAAAACTTAGTTTTATTAATGCTATTACTTTTATTATTCTTAATAACCCCCCCTCCGCGCGCACACACACACGCACACGCACGCACACACACACACACAGACACCCCGACCTTGATTTGCGCCCCTGCACGTGATGTCCACTCACCGTCCTCCACAGTTTCTGCGTCTTCACGGTGACAGACGTGGCGGTGACAATCAGGTGCGAGACGGAGACCACGATCCCGAGCAGGACGGCCAGCAGCGTCCGCACCGGCAGCAGCGCGTAGGCGACGAAGGTGACCAGGATGAGCTGCCACACGCCCTGCTCCGGGGAGGTGGGGGGCTCCATGCCCATGGCCCCCAGGGAGAAGGGGCAGCACAGGAAGGAGAAGGTGAAGCCGAAGAGCAGCGACAGGTTGACGATCTGCTGCAGCTGCGTCACCTGTAGGTACTTGACGTTGGTGACGATGAAGAGGGACACGAAGATGACACAGTGCACCGGATGGGACCCCTTGGAGATGGTGAGGCTGGGGCCGGACAGCAACTCCACCACGGTGAGAGTAGAGGACATGAAGATGAGCACGGCCAGGGCTTTGAGGGTGGAGGTCTGCTCCAGCTTCAGGTTGTAGTTTTGGAACAGGGACTCCAGTTCCTTGCAGTCGAACTCGTCCTCGCACACGATGGTGGTCAGATGGACCCCCGGCGGACAGTGACTTCTCTTCCGCCTGGTTTTGACTTTCTGAAACGGTATTTCCTCCATGTCAGTGCCATTCATAAACTGAATACCTGCTCACGATTCAGCTCGGACGAACGGAAGAACGGACAAGAAGGACGCGCGCGGCGGGTCTGGAGCTTGGAGCGTCCCGGACAGACCGGCCGGTGGCCACAGACGCGCTCCACACTTTATCCACAGGTTGGACTGTTGTTGTTTTTTTTTTTTGTTGTTGTTGCGAGATCACCCGGAAGGAAGACGACAAAAAAACCCTAATTTCTTCGTCTGTCTGTGAAGGAAAAAGACGCTGCGTAAACCACAAAGCGGCGAGCTGGCGGATTGTCTTGAAGCGCGGCGCTAAACACGACGTCCAGTCCTGATGGTAACAGCTTTTTGCGAGGCTCAGATAGGATCACGCCTGCGCATTATGAGGTGAAGATAAGAAGACAGGTCTCAGCTCCTCAGCGCGCACAGCCAAGGCTGCTTGACGAGTGAGGCTGCAGCCGTGCATCCCCCCCCCCCCCCCCCCCCCCCCCCTCAGTACATGACATGTTTCCATCATTAAAGCGTGTCTTTTTTTTTTTTCTCACCCCCTCTTCCGTTGGTTGCACTAATTCATTTAAGCTCTTCCTGTCTCATCCACTCACGCACGTGCAGAAGAGACAGGATCCGGAGTCTCTATCAGACCGTGATTCATGAGATTCTCACCGGAGGAGACTCTCGGAAACTGGCAGCTCCTGCGCGCGTCCCTCTTGGCACAGACAAGGGGTAACACGATCACACACCCATTCATAACAACCTTGTCGAGTGAGGAGGCAGTAGTCGTCGTCCCCCCCCCCCCCCCCCCCCCCCCCCCCCCGCCCACCACCACCACCTCACCCCCCTCAGAGGCAGCATCAGCACCCTTTTTGGCATTCAAGAGTCGGCGTCTCATTCATTACCACCGCAGGATCAGTCATCCGTCACAGGTGACCCGTCTGTGCCACAGAGGGGACGAGGAAGTGATGGATGGATGGATGGATGGATGGATGGATGGATGGCCAAAGTCCAACACTTCAACGTGCCCCTCTGTGCAGTGACGGATCCAAAGGAGGTTCAGAGGGGGGTACAGGGGGGGACCAAGAGGGCATCTCACTCTATACTTACCTCCAGATGGATCAATAGATGCAAAAATATTTATTTATTTATTTATTTATTTATTTATTTATTTATTTATTTATTTATTTATTTATTTATTTATTTATTTATTTATTTATTTATTTATTTATGTATGTGATAAACTGGCGTCCTATCCAAGGTGTATCCTGCCTTCTCACCATAGTAAGCTGGGACTGGCATCAGTGCCTGGCGACCATGCCTAAGATAAGCAGTATAGAAGATGAAAGGATGGGTGGATGAAAGGTTTATTTATTTATTTATTTATTTATTTAACATACATTTTAATGACTTTTGGTTATGTAATTTTTATTAGAAATGAAATGTGTTTGTGTATTTTGTTAGTTAGTTAGTTAGTTAGTTAGTTAGTTAGTTGGTTAGTTGGTTAGTTACTTGATTAAGTAATTAAAACAGCTTTGTGCAGATTATTGAGACAAATGGTTGAGTGGGACCATTCCAAATCATCTTCTATTATAGGTGTTAATAACTGTTAATTACTGTATTAAGACTCGAAATCTCAACCTCTATTACTACTTCCGAGTCCTGCAGCCAACTGGAACGCACTCATTTTTTTCCATTCGGAAGATGAACCCTTCTCAATTCTACCCATAAAGACATGGCTAAAAAATTGACATTTTTTGGAAGAAAAATGCAAATTTATACATGATAAAAGTTTGTATTTTAGTATGAAGTATTTAACTATGAATAAAACATTCATGTTTTACATATTCCTATTAATATATTTAGATTTCAGCTTTGTGTGGCTGATCAGAGAACAGATTGTGGGACAGTTTGCTCCTGGACTGATCTTCCGCTTCATTTTAAGAACGTTCCCGAAGTGAGCTGAGCTCTAAACTGTCCCTCATAATATGTACTGCGTTGCCTGCAGGATATTTACCAATCATATGCAAATGAAACAAAGCACTGTGGTTTACAATCTCTTGATGATGGTGTAATTAATCTGGAAATGATTTCCTGTCGTCGCCTGGATCAATATTTCACGTCTTCCTTGTGTTGCAGCTCCTAAATTAATCTCCATAATGAAGGAATGTTGTTTTCCAATTGCATGAGACGTCTTTCATTTCTATGCGGCTTTCATTGGATGGAGCTGCAGATGCATTCCTGCACCGGGTTCAGTCACATCCTGAATGTATTTGACTGGTGCAGATTTAGACAAGGTGTGATTTACTCTGGGGGGGATTGGACGAATACATATCGCCTCCCTTTCGTCTATGTAGACCCAACACTGCTGAAATACAATTTTTTTTAAATGCAGTGATGAAAATATCCTTTCCCTCTCAGTTCCCTGGAACCTATTTATCTTATCTACTCAACTCTAGTTGTCATCTGATGTCAATCACTGTGGAAATATTATTATTTTATTTTTAAAATGTGGCAAACTTTAATCAATACAAGTTTGCACTGCTCATGTGTTCATTAAAATTAACAATTTATTACAGTTAATAAATTGTTCCTTGAAGCACAATTGAGTTGATTGACACATGGCTAATAATAATGATAATTAAAGCTGCAGGAAGCTTTGAAAGGGCCCTCGTATTTCAACGCACGCTGTGAACAACCCCTTTGACAAAAACTCTAATTTTTTTACCATTAATCATCATCAGCATCTTAAATGGGTGATATTATACGGAAAATGTTGTATTCAAAGTTAATTGCCCAAAATCCAGCTTTCCCTTGATTTTTAGCCATTGGAAAAATTGGATCGTAGGAGTTGCATTCAGAATCCGCTGTGTCTGTGCAAGCTGGACTGGCTCCACCCACACACGCCCATCTTGAGAAGAAGAGGAAGTACTTCCTCTCATGTGCTGGAGCAGAGCTATGGGAGGGTCAAAGGGAGGGCCTACCTTGATTGGGATTGGCTGAACCCCCAATGGAACTATATAAGGCTTGAATTCTGATTGGCTCATTGGAGCAACGCACTTTTTATAAAATTGAAGCGAGCCAGTGAGAGTGATGAAAAATGTTCTTAACTTCTGGGGCGTAATTTCCAGGAATGGGGCCAATTATTCCTTTTGGAAAATCTTTAGATAGTAAATTTTGCATAATATGAACCCTTTAAAACTTACGTCACCACATTCAGGTTTAATACGGTGAACTGGTTAATAATAATAAGAGTGGAAAACCATGTATGGCAGTCAAGGACTTTTTCATGCGGCCTGACGTGCTGCATATGCCTGCCAAATTTCTTGAATGTGGGTGAAAGGTCCTGCCTGTAATAATATGCAAAACTTGTAGGGGGTGCTATGGAACTATTGTGCCAGACATAAAATATTAACACTTTTGACACTTCCAACATGTGTACACATTTTTAGGACTTTTTGAGCATGAGTAGGATTTCAAAACATTGTTTTTGTGTTTGAAAAATAATCATAATAATAATATTTCCTTGGGATACAATAGGGTCTGACATGCTTTTACTGCTCGAGCCTTAATGTTAACTTTATCCCTCCTTTTGGCCTCCATTGGGGACCACTTGGGCAATTATTTCTTATTTTCTATTTTCTATTTTCTATTTTTCAGATTGGAGGTGTATCAATATACTAGCCAGAAGTGAAAAATTAGTTCAATGACTGTCATATCAATCCACTGCAGTACTTCAAAGCTTTTCAAAATGTGATGGGGTGTTTGTATTGTCCTGCTACATCACATATTATCATTTTAATTTGTCCTTATTACCTCATTTATTTTAATTCACCTCGAGAAAAAAAAGTGTTGTGATAATATGAGAAGTTTAATATTCCATTTATCCGTTTCTTAATAATGATTCCTTCTCCAAAGATTGCATGCTGGCGGGGGAAACGTGCCGTGTTTCTTTGTATTTGCAGCAAGTGTGCATTAATCTATTGGGACTTGTTGCCCTGTGCGCGGCCCGGCACATTGTTAGAGAAGAGCTGGAGCCATTATAAATGTGTTATTCCCTCAGCTTTACTTGGCTTCAGGTGTAAGTGCACGGTCTCACTCTGCCCACCTTCATCTGACAACAAAGAGAGGCCTTATGGGAGATGTTCATGACAGAGTCAGAAATGGATTTGACCACAGAAATGTTACGTGGGATTCCTCTGGTGTCTAAAAACATGCCTGTGAGGTTAAATCAAACACTTTTTTTTTTTTTTTATCCTTGGGCCATCACATCATTATATAACCCCTGTATGTGTAGGATTTGTCTACTTTATCATACTTTATATTGATGCACAATGGGAGCAACACACTGTAATTTCATTATAAGTGACACGTGATGACAATAAAGCTATTCTATTTCTAACAACAAGCTTTCAGTTTGTAAATCTTTCAACGCGCGTGTGTGACTTCCTGTGTCTTTGTGTGTGGATCTTTGACACATGTGGCTGCATCAGTAGTGTAGTGAGATATTGAGTTCAACAAACTTACAGCGTAGTTGTAGCACCATGGTCACATTAAATCACCAGCTCAGATCTAATGGTGCGTTCAGGAGTAGCGGCGAGAAGTGGGGGAAATATGGGGCATTTCTTAAAAGCAGCTCTGACAAGAACATATTTTAAAGAAAGTCAAGAAGCATCCTCAAGAATGTTATAAAAGCAAAAGCTAAAAAGCAAATATAGTATATAACAAATATATAATCCTCTTGTCTGACATCTGTTATGATGACCAGCAATAAAGCGGCTCTGCTGGAGGCGGCCATATTTGTAGTTTGTTATTGCGATGTGGAAAAATTCTAAATAATGGAAATAGAACTTTCCCAGCTGGCAGCTATCCCAGTTCCCAGCTGAACGGTATTATTTGATCAACCAAGAAAGATGGACTGAAATGACAAAGCAATCCTGACGTGTGAAAAATAAGGGAAAGAAGATGTTGCATTAATCTAAATATTGATGTATTTTCCTGTAGAACAGGCGAGTCCCAGCAGTGTCCAGATGTGTGCGGTGACACATCGGCTCAACACCAGCGGATAAAACCGAGAAGGAGGGACCCATGAGAGACTGGAGACGCATGCTGTGAATCAGCTGTAATTAAAATGTGCTAAGAGAAACAAAATCAGCTTTCCTCATGATCATCAGTCAGGTGTGGGGACCTCGGAGAAACAGCAGCCAACGTCTTGGGAAGACCAGAAAAAAACAAAGCCAGATATGAGATCGACATGATATGTTGATAAATGCGTCCCCCCCACCCCTGCATTCGCTTATGAGAGGAAACGCGAGCCATCAATCAAATATGGCCACAAGTCGCCCGGGCTTCACATGAATGTTAGAAGAAATGAGTGCAGATCCTGAACTGCATCGGTCAGGGCTGCAAACACTCGTAATTACTCATTTAAAAGGCTAATCCTTCATTCAGCACAGGGAATGATTGGTTTACAACACACACACACACACCCACACCCACACCCACACCCACACACACACACACACACACACACACACACACACACACACACACACACGCACACACACACACACACACACACACACACACACACACACACGCACACACACACACACACACACACACACACACACACACACACACACACACACAGAAGATGAAAGCAGCAGACACGCCGCCCCAGAAATCCACAGATCAGATTGAATACGTTGGTCGATGCACTTGTCAAAGACAACAAGGTCACAAGTTCCCACTGGTGTCGTATAAACGGCCCTCCTTTCACACAAGTGGTGCTAAACATATGGCACGTGGGACAAAACCGGGCCACCAGGGGTTCTGGTCTGGTCCACTGGTTGAAAAGCAGATATTTGTATTTATGAACAACTTGATGATGGCTTTCAAAATGTACAAAATATAAAGCTTGATCTCTATATATACTATAAGACTATAATTTGTGCTATCTATCTATCTATCTATCTATCTCCTGTACGTTGCACAGATTCTGTATTAAATTAGGTGTTTCTTATCATTTACGCTGATACAAAACAGTAGCGGTACAATGACATGTTGTGTATTACTCTCAAGGCCAATTCCTACTTTCTCCATCGCATGTAAATATTGTCACCCACCCCTCGAGCGTATGCAACCCAATTTTTGTGGCCGTGCGGAATGAATGCACCGAGCGTGCATGTGCCAGAGCAACAAACAACAACAACAACAATGGACGCCTACTGGGTGCTTGTGAGAGGAAATCCGTCCCCGTCTGTACAATCCCAATTTAAAAGAACATGAAGAAAGCCAGATATAAAAACGCCGGCCACCAGAAGTGGAAGTATATTTGAGATAGTTACAGTACGGAACGCAAACCCTGAAATGTAGTATGGATGGAACCGCGGTCAAAGCAGGAATACAAAAAGTATGGAAGGGCCTTCAGTCAGCTGCACACAAAAAATAAAAGTACCTGGAACATAAATTACAGGTATTTTTGGTGGAAATGTAACTCCTCTCACAGCACAGTGCGTGAATACCCAATATACGGAAAGTTATTTCAGCTGAGTCCGTGTTTTGTGATAGCAGCATTAGGAAGTGACTCAAAATTAGCAGCATTAATCTGAAGTTTATTACTCGGTTTTGATGACGCATGTGGCGGTTTTCACCGACGGACGAAAGACGTTCAAACGAGCTTTTAAGTCTGTGTTTGTGTCGGTGTCTGAACCTTCTCTTCGTCTTCGTCAACTGTCTTTGTGTGTGGCGGCGGCGGCGAAAACACTTCCAGCTTTCTAATTCAGCGGGCACGTGACGCTCTGGGAGACGGCCGCAGTCAGAGCACATGGGCTGAATGCAAACACACACACACACACACACACACACACACACACACACACACACCGTCTCTCCCAGATTACTTGAACTATCAGAAGCTTTAAGAGGATTCCACAATGAGGGACGGCGCTGCACCTGAATCTCATGCACCTGATGGCTATTGATCCATGCTAAGCTAGCACACAAGTCAGTCCAACGGGTGTCATCGACGAACGAGCCCCTGCAGTTTTCTGAATCTTTAACCCGTGCCATTTTCTTTGTAATATGGATACACGTCCCTGGATGTGTGCGTGCGTGTGTGTGTGTGTGTGTGTGTGTGTGTGTGTGAGTGTGCTTATTAGCGATGCCGATGTAAGTGGGAGATTAGAAATACGGTGCGCACGCTGGATGAGTCCCTCTGATGTGTAGGTTGACAGGCAAAAGGTCGCAATCAGCAAGCTGTCATGTGGGAAAGCGGGATAGCATCATGTATCCTGTCAGGGAGGGAAAAGGACGGGTTTACTCTCCGCGGCGAAGGCCGACGTTCGGGCGCAGCAAAGAGGGCACAAATGAAACATCAGCTCATGTGCAGCTTACTGGCGATTACACTTGATTCTAGTCACGTATTTACTATAAAAAGCAGCATGAATGCAAATTAAGAGTTGTATTTACAGTAAGTAAGCTGAAAGGGCATTTTTGTGTTTGTTTGGGTTTAACAAAAACTGTTTTGGTGGCAGCTTTTGCTAATGCTAAAGCTAACATTTCCACCAGTGGCATAGAAATTCATAAACAACACAAAATTAACAGCAGGAAAATATTGTTGATACCATCATGTAGCTTGTAAATGTTAATTACAACCAATGTGGATACAAGTTAATCCAAATAAATTGGTGTTAAACTCCACTTATTCCCATTTCCCCCCTGATTTTGTCTCATAAATCAGAAAGAATGATGCATGCTGGGAAACACTTCCTTAGTTTCGGCGCCCTGTGCTGTTGCTGCTTAATACCACTTTGTGAGACAATCAATAACCGCTGGCTTCCATACTAATTAGTGCAGCAGAGAAGATGAGCTCACACCTGACCAGCATCAGCACAACTCTTCTAAATAAAACAGGAGCGATACTTGAAAAAGATGCTTTTATCAGAGATGCTGCTACTACGCATGTCCACCACAGCTGTAAACAGATAGTTCTCCTGCACCTGTAGAAGTAGATGGGACAATTTGGGACCAGTTTTTGGCATGCATATTACATCGTTTTTAGTGTTTTCTGTGTAAATGGACATCGTTTTGAAAATGATACCATGTAAATAAAAAAAACACTGCACTTTCATTTGAATCGGCACTTTAAACTCACTTTAAGCTTTTTTCTTTTTCTACAAACTATAAATTATGGCATTAAAAGATTTTTAACTGTGTTTCAAATCAGTGTAATGGAGATTGATCAAAATGACAAATCCAGCTTTATTAAAAAAAAAATCTTACAGTTGCCATGGTTACAGACTATATACAAAGACTTAACAGTACTAATTAAAAGTACATAACTCACAAGAGACAAATTTCATTTTATTCCTTGTGACTTGTAAAGGCTGTTTTAAATGGTATATTTTAGTGTGAAATATCATTCAAGGGAGCCCCGGGTGGGGAAGTGTGTGTATGTGTGTGTGTGTGTGTGTGTGTGTGTGTGTGTGGAGGGGGGTGGGGGGGAGGTGGTTCTCTAAATAATCTGTCAGTGGGATTAACTATAGACTTTCATTATTGAACCCAAGTCAGTTAAATACATAGAGTTCAGGGAAAGGTTAGGAAAAGGAACCATGAGGAGATTAATGTGTGTGTGTGTGTGTGTGTGTGTGTGTGTGTGTGTGCGTGTGTGTGTGTGTGTGTGTGTGTGTGTGTGTGTGTGTGTGTGTGTGTGTGTGTGTGTGTGTGTGTGTGTGTGTGTGTGTGTGTACGTGCAGGTGAGACCAGCAGCAGTCTCCATCCCGGAGTTGTGAATTGACAGCTGCTATAAATAGAAAGGAGCCGGGCTCTCTGCTCTCCTGCTGCACCAGCAATCCTCACTCTGAGTCAAATGTGACAAGTTTACGTTGAAATTGTATTTTCTAAGCTCACCGGCTTATTGAAACATCCTTTCCACATAATGTTTTGTAAAATCTTGTGGCACACTTATACAAAGATTAGTTAGCTGATCAGTCGGGTTACTTCGTGGGAGGAAGATGCTTTGTTTTAAATCATTAAATGTTGAGATGTGCTTTTGAATTCACATTTTCAAGCAATGAATAACTAATAGAGGAGTATAAAAATGTTTTAGCCCATGGGGTAAATTGGTTGATAAAAATATGTACGTAAACCAGCCTATGTACTCTGTTCTTACTGTGATGCTGAAACTCTTCTAGTGGACAAATTTGGAACTGCAGTTATTCTATTGTGAGTTTGCTTTTTCCAAACTGGACCCTCTAACAGGCACATTTTGACCCACAGGCCACATATTTGACCCCTTTCATCCGATATGTGAGACAGCAAAGGAAAGTAGAAAGCGTGTAGCGTACGGTAGGTTCCCGAAGTGGCAGGGGGAAAAAAAGAAGCTGTGTTACACGTAACAAACACTGACAGGCTGAGTGTAACTGTAAGAACAGTATGCATCTGTGTGATGATGTTCCTTCTCACTCAGCCTGACCTGGTTTGGTCAGACACACACACACACACACACACACACACACACACACACACACACACACACACACACACACACACACACACACACACACACACACACACACACACATAGAGGAATCTGTTTTTGGCATAACAGATGACATCAAAACTGTTGAATCTATCTAATTATACCATCAAGCAAACTAATACACTGTGTATAGTGTATAAACATATTTATTAAAAAATATGAGCAAAAACAGCCAAAATGAGACATATCTATAAATCAAGCATACACACAGTCGCGACAACGACTGTTGACTTACCTCTTCCTTCCAACTCAATACACCACCTTGTGGTGAAAAGATGTATTGCAAGACTAATCCAACCAGGAGCCCGACTGGACAATTATTTTATTTTGGGAGTAAAATTAGTAACAACAGAAAACTGTTCTTCAGATGACATCAAGTATGTCGTTTTATCTCATTCTGTTAAATATTTGCGGCGACACTGATTTTTTTTTGGAACTAAAATATCTCAAATTCCTCCTTCAAGGTTGAAGCTGTCATTCACTAACAGAGGAGTATTTGTAGAGCGCCTTTTCCACCTCCGCCACGACACACTTTCCTCTTTCCACTCACCAACCAGCAGAAGATCTCTGCTGCTCAGATCTCTTTGAAGAACCTTTGTGATCTTCTGGTCATGACTGATGGGACTCCGTCCCGCCTCTTCTTGAAGGGAGGATCCAGTGATGGAAAGAGGAAATGAGGAAATGTAATCAGCAATGATGATGATGATGATGATGATGATGATGATGATGATGATGATGATGATTTAAATCCATGATGGAAAAAAGCATCATCCTCCTGACCCCATAGGTTTATCCGAATACCACATTTATGATATATATGCACAGCAATGATTCTTTATTTGTCTTTAATGTAATGTTATTTATGTTATTTGTATCTTGGAGCAGATGTGTGAATTTCCACGTCAGTGTTTAAAACCTGCTGTACAACTTTATTTCTGCCACACGTTAGAGGGGTTTTGTTACACTTTGTCACCATCTAGTGGCTATTATTTTCATTGCAGTTGATGTGAACAGGGAACGCGTGAATGTAATTAAAAGTGATATCCGCGGTGCTGGATGGTGATACAGTTCTTATGTGGGGCTCTTCGTTATTATTCAATTTCAGCCAATGTTAATTTCATTTAAATACAGTACGTCTATTAACAACTTTACAATTCTGCATTTTTTTGTATTGAGAGAGGCCCAATTGATGAAAATGGTTATACTTTTAAACTACTAGTCAATAGAAAGCATTTAATAAGATGACATCGTTATTAACATACTTGGAAACAAATACAAGCAGATGCTGAATTAGTCCCTTTTAGAAAATAAATGTGTTTTAGGGCAAGTTTACTTGTTTAGGAAAAACAAAAGGTACATCAGTTATATTTTCAAACAACACATCAATCCATTTTTAAAGCATTTTTCAGAATGCTTTGAAAGAAACTTTAAAAAAAAGAATTGCAAAATAAACTATGCTTTTTAAGCTCTTGGATTTTCAGTCATTAATAAATATGAGCATATCTAAATATTTATAAACATTAACAAACCCTGACACGTTTGCAAAATCCTCAACACATTTCTGTTTGTGCGGATTTCAAAAGAACTACAATGGAGAAAGTTGAACCTGACCTGCAGCTTTTCACCCAAAAACCATTGAGCATAAAGTGACCAAACCAAACCTTGGCACAGTAACACCATAGATTTATTTAATGGGATGCTGCATATGTGTCACACAAAGGTATGGCAGAAACGAGCAACAATTTCACACAAACACATATGAATAATATATAAAACTTTTTTTTTTTTACAATATTACAGTTATCACAAATACTGGACTCATCATTTCCCCCCAGGAACTCTGTTGTTGCAATTTTGAGGTCAAACTCGAAAATTACAAAGACAAAGAAATCTATAGTCAGCCAAACCTTAAACATCATATTTCCTCCTACTTTGCCTCAACGTTCCTTGGCGAATGTGATTTTTAAATAAATGTGTGTACATCTTCAACACTAAAGCAATATTCACATGTAATTCCGCCATCCTGCCAGAAGGGAGCGCCAGACATAAAACACAAAACTATCCGGAAGCGTTAAGAAAAAACTAAAAACTACAAGCAGTATCCGGAAGTGACGGTGTGTCGGAACAGCCGTGACGTCAAGCAGTGTTTTGTTGACATTTGTTTGTGAAAGACAAAAACAGTAGAGACGGCGGACACGGTGCGGCGGCACGGACACGGTGCACGGTGTGTCTGCGTGACGTGTGTTAATCGAACCGGGCGGCGGCGGCTCCGGGGACGACGCCGTACGGTGGTCGGACGTCGTTTATCACACATTTATAGAAGAACTCGGAACAAAACAAACCCGAGTCCCAGACAGGCTGAATCATCCACGGGCTAACAGCCTCCCACACCGCGGCGGCACACGGTCCGTTAACCGGGGGAGGTCAAGCTCTGCTCCTCGGTGAGAGACCTCCACCACCACCGCCGCCACCCCCAGCCGCCTCGCGTCCTCGCTGTTAACCGAGTTTAACGTGTCAACATGGGACTCTTGCCCACCGATAGCACTTTAGCAGGCTAACATTAGCCGCAGCATGTAGCTGGAGGCTACGTGTTGGGAGCCTCTAAACACTTGTCCCGTTTCCCGAGAGGATAATGTAAAGCAACACTAAAGACACAATGGCGAACTTTGAAGCGTACCAGGAGTATCAGAGGATCGAGGACTTCGAGGAGGACTCGCCTCCCGGGGAGGAGGATCTGCTGGTCCATGTGCCCGAAGGCCTGAAAGGTAAACACGTTTGTCAACCAAACCTCGAACAACACGTTTTCTCTGTCCTGATGAGTTCACCTGAGGGCCGCTGCACCTCAAATAACTCCAATAGCCTTAGCTTAAAGCTTCATGTTATTGAATAGTCATTTAAAAAAACAACAACGTGGTAAGACGCCTCATCTTCCATCATGTGTTTCACATTTTAAAGACTTAAACAAAGAACGTTGTGTGTTTGAGCCAAAACTAAAGGCTGTGGTGATTATACATTCGTCATAAGTCAGAAAATTGTGAAAAATGTCCTGAGGATGACCTAAAATAGTGTGCCACACTACTGCCATCTAACCAACCTTATTTATATTTCACACACGGCACCATTAAAGTTGTGAATAACGAAGAGGAACATGTTAAAACATTTATTACTATGATTCACCAGTTGAATTAATGGAGGGTGTTCCTCAGGGATCTATTGTGGGACATTTCTCGTTCTTGTTCACACGTGACTTGGGTAGGTAGCATATTGTATTTTAAGATTTCTGTATATTTTGTGGTTGGTTTGAGGCCAAAGCAACAATGTCTTTTGGGTTATTGATGTCAGTCACTTAAAAAGATTCATTATTTATAACAGAGGCTTCTGAAACGCCTCAAAATAAAATACAATAGAATACATAGAAAAATACAAAAAAATCTGTAATAATAAACGTCATGCAGCAGATTTCACGAGTGTTTTGTTCTTAACAATTTGGACATTAAATTGTAATAAATATGAGATACATGTAAAGATATAGAAAATCAAAAAACTCTAGCTTCTTTTAAAGTGCATTTTGTGATGTTCCTCAGGGATCTAATCTGGGACCCCTTATAAAATAGATTTTGTGGTGAGGGCTGTTGAAAATATTGGTAATTTGATGCCTTTTGATAGTTAATTAGTTGTAAATTAAGTTGTTCTGCTTCTGTTTAGATCTGCCTTATGTACTATCTGCTTTATTATTCATGTTTTTTTTCTTCTATTTCAGACTCGTGGCACCACATAAAGAACCTTGATAACTTCTTCACAAGAATATCCTTTTTGAAAATAGAAGGGCAAACATTATTTACTCTTTCACTCACAAATCACAGCTGAAACCAGGTTTACAGTTTTTAACACGTCTTTTCTTTAACCGAGCGGTCACATCTATCATTTCCATCAGAAGAATGGCTTCGCCTGCATGATGCTCTCAGAGTTCTTTGAACTTGTGTAAGTATGAAGCCGTACGAAAGTTCAATCCAAAGTCCTCCACAGACACAAATAAAACATTAGTTGTTTGTTTTTGTTTTTTTGTTTTGTTGTGTTTTTAATTCTCTGCTGATTATGAGTGTGCTGTTTAACCATACCGCAGTAATACATCTATTTATTACGGGGTACTTCTGCTATTTCATGTATTGAATTAAAAGTTCCTCTCAGATTCATCTCCTTGAGTAAAAAGAATTATACCACCATTTATCTGAGTGTGTAGCCAAATTGTGTCAGATCATATTCTGACTCATCACATGGTAGTGCATCATATTTATTTACTTATCTTCCCTCCTGTCATATTGCATTACATCTTATGACATTCTAGCTAATTTCATTGTGTGATGTAACATCGTGTATTGCATCACATGGTAGCATATTGTATTGAATGTTTGACGGTATGGCATTGTGTTGAATGTTCTTGTATCAAATCATTAGAATTCGTATATTGTTGTCTACATTCCATGGGATTGTACCATATGACATATGGGAGAGGTTGAACTGACCTCTGACCCTTGTGTTGTTGCAGCTGTGTTACATTTATGGCCACTTCTTGCTCAAGAGGTTTGTGGAGGTTTTACCTTGTGAAATGGCAGCGTGAAGGTTGAGACGTGTCTTTAGTGTTGCCGGTGGTTTTTCATGCTGTTTTGACAGCTCGCTGCGCTTCAGGCTTTTAACATGGAGCAGCCAGCAGCCGCGTGTGGAGCCGTTTCCTCTCTGAAAACACACGTTGGTGATTTCGGCCTCCGCCGTCTGTGTGTCTGAATCTCGCCACAGTCTCAGTAATAGCCGCTGATCATCTGACCAGCTCCAACCACATTCTGCACACGGTGTAATGTCCAGTAATCACATGTTCAAACCAGGTGAAACGATCCATATTTTAAGTCTTGAGAGCTTCAACTCTGACGTCACTGCAGCCATCACAAAAATTTTCACATTTAAACACATTATAAAAGGGTGTTTCAGCACTCGAATCGGATAAAAGCAGCACAGAGACTCACTGACTTTGAGTGTAAACAACTGAACGCTTCCCATCGCTTCTTCCAAGTATGAAAGAGAACCTGCGGTGTCCATGAAAAAAAAAAAAAGAATGTGGATGCACCAGTTTGGAGTCGGGTGTTTGGTTCCTGGAAGCACGACGGTTCTGTTTTGGAGAACTGGCGTCTCTGTGCTGACACGACCAACTCAGTGTCGAGTAACGAGAACCTCAGTTTGTGGAAACGATGACGGTCAACTTTTCCTCCATGTGAATCCAAATTTCTGAACTTTGTCCTCATGTTTCATCATCGAGCTTTCAGTTTCTGGAAGTTTGGGTATTTTTTTCGAATGAGTTTGACCCGATGTCTGATTTGATTTTTGGTTTCTGACCAGTATTCCGGTTAATTTCCTCCTGATGTTTGGCTTGAAATAACTTTTTGAGTGACTTCTGCCTGGATTTTGACTCCTTTGGGCATGTTCATGAGTTGTGTTGTGGTTGTACATTTTATTGTTTTGGATTTACTTATTGGTTTGTTTATAAATAGTTTCTGAATCATTTTGAGAAGGTAAATGCTGAGTTTTTTTGTGATAGTCTTTGGCCGATAATCCCGTTTTCTTAACCCCCTTTTGGGTTATTTTTCTCCGAGTTCCTGACCTGTTTTGAGGTTATCTTCAGGTTAATGAACCTAAACAGGTTTCAATCTGGTTCATGACTCTTTCATTTGGTTTAAGGATTGACTTTTCCGTAGTTGATTACTTGTTTTGAAATCCTACATGCCAAGGTTTTGACGGGTTTCCGTCTGGACTTGGAATCTTTCTGATCGGTTCTTCTTTCTGAAGGTGTTTTAGGCCAGTTCCTGTTTAGATTCTGACTCTTTCCGATTGGTTTCTGACTGGTTCATGTGGTTGATGGTTTTTTATGTATTTGGGTTGAGACATATTAATATCAGCTGGCTCCTGACTGTTAATTTATTTTAATTGCTTGCTTTTTGGGTTCAATATTTCTTCCTGTTTACGTGGTGTTTAACTGCCTTTTAAAGTTTGTTCTGTTAATGACTTGTGTTGACTCTAAGCTTATTCTTACTCGGTGTTTGTTCTGGTTTCTCACTTAATCGTTGGGTTTTGGATTGATTATTTGTCAGTTTATACTTGGTTTCTGAACTGGCTTTCTGATTTGTTTTGTGCTTCTCTCGGTCTAGTACAGGTTTGGTTAATTTCATGGGTCTGATAGGTTGAATTTTGGCTCATTCCTATCTGCTTTTTCCTGTAGTTTCTGCTTTGTCTTTGACCTGTTTGGAATCACATATGTGCTGGGGTTTTTTTTTTCTGATTCCAGATTGTAATCGTTCTGCCTTCTTTTTGTAATCCATGTTTTCTCATCTTCCAACAGTCAGTTTCTGTTCGTGGTCACGTTCACAACCTTCCTGGTGAACTGTGTGGAGTACGACGTGCTGTTTGCCAACCGGGCGGTGAACCACACGGGACAGGGCCTGAGCCCGACGGACAGGAACAAGGTCACTCTGCCAGACGCCATCCTGCCGAGTCAGCAGTGCACCGAGAGGTAATGACATGTTCCATTCGGCCTAGTGTCACTTTACTCATCTACAATTATACTTCAGATGGGATGAAGGAGCTCCTGTCAAAGAGTTTGTGTTCTCTGAAGCCACTTTTTTTTTTTTTTTTTTTACGGATTTTGTACTCGGGTTTTTGAACTCATTAAAAATGTCCTGCAGATAAAACACAGAACACTGGGTCTATTATAAGATAGATGCTTTAGACATTTAAAACCGAAAGATGTTGAATGCTCCTCGTGGGGATTCAAAATATCATCAGAGATGAGATATCGGTGCTGACCTTCAAGTTTTTGTGTGGAAAAATACAGCTTTTATTTATAAAAAATGTTTACACTCCATTTATTAATATCTATACGGTTCATCACCAAATGTTAATAATAAGTTAGTAGCTCTATGCTAAAGTAGCAAAGTGAGTCAGCAGGACTAATGCTAACGTATTGAAATGAGTTACCTCCTCAAATGCTAACGTGTCAATGTGAGTTTGTTGCAAAACTCCAGTATGACGACGTGAGACGTAATCCATGATGCTAATGTAAGGCATTAAAGAAGAGATTTGTGTAAATAATAGTTCTGCAGTTTCATTTGCTCTGGATTAAAGCAAACCTCTCAGAGGTTTGTTTACTCCAACCTGAGATTGAAGGCTTTGCGCGAGCGCTGTGTACTCTGGAAGCCGCTTGCAGCGATGTAAGCGATATCCTCGGAGAGCCGCGACCCGCAGACCCACATACTGACAGTTGAGCTGGAGGCAGCGAGCTGACGAGCATATGACACCTGACATAACCCCCACCCAATCTCCTCAAGCTACCACACGGTGCCCTTTCCCCTCGCGCGCTCACTTGTTTATATCAAAAGTGTGACCACATCCCACCGCTCCGCGCTTCAATTTGAGAACAGCTCGTCCTGCGTCCTCCATGGACGCCGCGTCTAATTTGCCTTCTCCAGCTGATTACACCTCATAAAAAACATCCCGGATCCCACTGCATCTGCAGGAGAGCTGACGGAAAGCAGAGTCATTGTGACAGAGTGTAAACATTTTCAAATGAGTATTTGACAGTTAACCGTGGCGGTACAAAGCTCGAAAGAAAAGTACTCGAGAATCTTGTGGCATAGAAGTGTTTGATCACTGTACACTGAGCAATATTTTCATGCTGCAATGTAAAAATCCATCGTGTTAGCAGGTGAAAAGATTCACAACATCTAATGTGCTCATGTATGGATTGCTAGTTACTTCCTTAAAAAGTATTGGAGTTATTTGAATAAATACAAAGAAAAAGTAGGTAGTTATTGGGTCTGAGCTGCATGTTGGCTGAAGTTGCATCAGTTAGTGGGAGGAAGATGCTCATCTGGATTTCAGCTCTTGAAAGAAACAGATTTATGAACTAATGACAAAACACAGCTTTTAAAAAAGGAAGTGAGCTGTCAGTTAAGCGCGCTAACGCTAATCACAGCTACTGTGGATACAGGCTAATGCTGCTGACAGTGAGGAGGACTTGGGGCCCTCCCCCTTCACTTTGTTACTTTTTATGTCCAGTACCTCTGCATACCGTGCAGTGAGCTGTGCCTCACACAGATCTGTGCGTGTGGTTCCAGGATCCAGAGGAACAGCTGGATCATCTTCCTCCTCATCATGGCCGCCGTCTTCTGGGTGTACCGTCTGGTTAAAGTCTTCTGTAACATCCTGAGCTACTGGGAGATCCGCCAGTTCTACATCAAGGCCCTGAAGATCCGTATGGTGAGTTGAAGACTTAAATCTTTACTGTCACAGTTCATCACAGCCGGACGTTCCGTGATCAGCCGTGTGTGTGTGTGTGTATGTGTGTGTGTGTTACAGGATGAGCTGTGTAACTTCACATGGCAGGAGGTGCAGGACCGCCTCATCAGCCTGCAGAGGGAGCAGCAGATGTGCATCCACAAGAAGGAGCTGACCGAGCTGGACATCTACCACCGCATCCTGCGCTTCAAGAACTACATGGTGGCCATGATCAACAAGTCCCTGCTGCCCGTGCAGCTGCAGCTCCCCCTGCTGGGCAACGTGGTGTTCCTCACCCAGGGCCTCAAGTACAACTTCGAGCTGATCCTGTTCTGGGGCCCCGGCTCGCTCTTCCAGAACAAGTGGAACCTGCACCCCAAGTACAAGCGCAGCGGCAACCGGCTGGAGCTGGCGCAGCAGCTGAGCCGCATCATCCTGCTCATGGGCGTGGCCAACCTGCTCCTCTGCCCGTTCATCTTGGTGTGGCAGGTGCTGTACGCCTTCTTCAGCTACACCGAGGTGATCCGCCGGGAGCCGGGCAGCCTGGGCGCCCGCCGCTGGTCGCTGTACGGCCGCCTGTACCTCCGGCACTTCAACGAGCTCGACCACGAGCTGCACGGACGCCTGGGCCGCGGCTACAAGCCCACCTCCAAGTACATGAACTCCTTCACCTCGCCGCTGTTCACCGTGCTGGCCAAGAACGTGGCGTTCTTCTCGGGCTCGGTGCTGGCCGTCCTCATCGCGCTGACCGTGTACGACGAGGACGTCCTGACGGTGCAGCACATTCTGACCGCCATCACCGTGCTGGGCGTGGTCATAACCATCACCAGGTGGGTCTGCAGAGCTGCAACGGCGTGGGGGCGTGTTGATCTGACTTGATTTTATATACAGTAATATACTCTGAATGTTATTGGTACTGTAGTTGTGTTGGTGTGCAGTTATAATAACAAGTTTCCTGTTTCACCATCTGGCTGTTCTTCCTCCTGCAGGTCATTCATCCCAGACGAGCACATGGTCTGGTGTCCCGAGCAGCTTCTGCAGTGCGTCCTGGCTCACATCCACTACATGCCGGACCACTGGAGGGGCCACGCCAACAAGAGCGAGACCCGAGACGAGGTGGCTCAGCTGTTCCAGTACAAGGCGGTGAGCGCCGAGAGCGAATGAGCCCATCTGTGTTTAGCTTCGACGAGATACGAGAGCTTAAAGGATGTTGTGTGATTTCACCAGGTCTTCATCCTGGAAGAGCTGCTGTCTCCCATCGTCACACCCTTCATCCTCATCTTCATACTGAGGAACAAGTCTCTGGAGATCATCGACTTCTTCCGGAACTTCACGGTGGAGGTGGTCGGAGTCGGAGACATCTGCTCCTTCGCACAGATGGACATCAGACGCCACGGAAACCCCACGGTGAGGCAGCAGCTTCACTTGGACAACATCCGGCATAAAAACATGTCCCAGGATTTCTGTCGTTCGTTTAATCTGGCGTGAAGCCGTCGGTTGATTTCGGCTGTGGCGTGTCTTTCAGTGGTTGTCCGAGGGTCAGACCGAAGCGTCCGTGTACCAGCAGGCGGAGAACGGGAAGACGGAGCTGTCCCTCATGCACTTCACCATCAAGAACCCGCGCTGGCAGCCTCCTCAGGAGAGCTCCGTCTTCATCAGCCACCTGAAAGAGAAGGTGCATCACGACGCCCAGGGCGGCCCGTCCACCCAGCTGCTACTGTCCGAGGCCCCGCTCTGCACCTCGCTGCAGTCCAACGAGTCGGCCACTGGGGTAAATCCACCACGAACTGTCAAAACATCAAGAAAATATTCAGAATTACTGAACTTACTGCTCATGATTTAATGCACGAGAATAGCTATAACGATTTGATATGTGGTGTTCCACAGGGATTGGTATCAGGGCCCATTTACACCAACAACTACAGCTGCAACCAAGCATTATTTTAGTATTTTAGTTTAAATGGCAGAAGATTTATAAAATCTCGTCTAGTATATCCTTTAAGCTTTTTGTTTAACACAAAACTATTGGTTTTTAGCATTACATTTATTTGTTGGTTAAAAGAATTTGTAGTACATTTGTGGACAAGGACTTATTCTGGTATTCATAACTTATTATTATTTTAGGTTTTTAGTTTTTAAATGTTGAAAATATGTCATAGTATTCAAATACAATATTTACTCTGCAAATAACATTTGTCTGTCTTTAAAATGTCCTGATATAGTTAAGATAATCAAGCATTAAACTTTTTATATCATACTTGGATGAAATGACAATATTTTTATATTTTTGAAATAACTAAAGATTACATTTAATTAATATTTAGGTTTAATGATACCTTTTAACCTTCTAACCTTTAACAGCCAAGACACTGAAATATAGTGTTATTTGATACGTGGCATTTCACAGGAATCTGTTCTGGAACCCTTTAGTTTTATTTACACCAGTGGTTAACTGTTATTTCAACAATTTAATCCATTCAATTCTTGAGAAAGTAGGGACATATTAACCAGAGATTCCCACAGTTTGTTTCACTGACCGTTTTCCAACAGGTTTACATCTCGGATTTTGTCTCGGATGTTAAAAGTAGAATTTTGAGGGTTCATACAAACTCTCTGCCGATGTTTTAGATTTTTTTTCACACTGCTCTCCTCTCTGCAGCCCGATAACCTTCTGGCCAGCGTCCTGGCTCACCCCATCCTCACCGCCTCCGGCCTGCAGGGCCGGGACCACCGCTTCATCCCCCCGAGCACCGCCGCTTCCGCCGCCGCCAGCGTTCTGGCCTCCCTGTCCACGTCGCAGCTTCCGGGACACGGCGGGCGGGCTCGAGCGCACAGCCTGCTGCCCACCTCCGTCCACCCCGAGACCACCATGTATCGCAGCGACCGCACCGTCATAGACAGGTGAGACCTCTAAGCGTTAAACGTAGGTAGTGTGACCACTGTCAAACAAGGCTGCTAGTTAGTGTGTTTTCACACATTTAACACAACAAATAGTAAATATTTACACTGTTTTGAGGCAGAAACTGTGATTTCTGGTCAGTTTAACTGTTCAACAGACTTTAGTCTTTAAAAATGTTTCGCAGATGAGTTTAAAAAAAAAAGAAAAGCTGGCTGCTTCATCGTGGTTTTTTTGTTTTGTTTTCCCCCTCTTTCAGTATGTCCCGCAGTGAGTCTCTGCTGCGGAGCAACGCGCTGCATTCTGAGTTCGCCTCAGCAGAGATGAGTCTCCACGCCATCTACATGCACGAGGTGACCCTCCTTCATATGAGACCATCAAATGTCCTCAGTTTTGACCTCATTCTTACGCTCCACACCCTGCTGTCCAACTGACTGTTTGTCCCCCGCAGCTCCACCAGCAGACGTCCCACCCACAGAGAACATCTGGCCAGTGGCATCACCCGGTGCCCCTGAGAGACCTGCACACTCACACAGGTGGATAAAGGCTTGAAATCATCCTCCTTTTTCTTTTCTTTTTTTTATATATATTTTTTATTTTACTATCTTGTAAGAATCCAAAATGAAAGTTGGAAAACTGATCAGTGTTTCCACTCCACAGGCCTCCAGGCTCCCGGAGGTCTCGGCTCCAGCTTGCCCACCCCGGTCCAGCTCGGTGGATGGCGGGAGGAGGAGGAGGAGGATGATGATGAAGGTGAACAGGAGCTCATGAGTGGCTCTCCTTCGGAGCAGCGACCTGGGAGCGGCTGCTGAAGTGCCTTTGGTCCTGAGGTATCTGCTGGGGGCACCGCGGCCGCCCGTGGTTCGAAAACTCCGTGACGCGTCGGGACGGCACTCCCACGAGGACGCGCCGCCGCCGCCGCCGCCGCCACCGCCGCCACCGCGACGGCTTCTCCGCTCGTTTGTTTTGTAGTGTTTACGTTTTCATTTGCTCGGTGAACATTGTGGCCTTCGACGAACTTCAGTTTGACCTTGGCAACATCGGTGCTCGTGCCGCCGCATCAGGGAAAAACCTCGCGTCTTCCATCCACCGTACGACTCTGCATCAACGCTCCCTGGACGGGGAGAGGCCCTGCTAAGCTCGTGTGCGGAGTCGGGCGTCTCATCGAAGGCGTTTCCTCGGAAGCAAAGGCTGCCGACGTACAGCCGTCGCACACGGAGAACGTGTGGGGGGGGGGGGGGGATCGCATCAGACAAACATGGAGTCAACGCTGATCCGACTCGGTGTAATCCTCCTCCTTTGACCCAGAATCCTAAAAAAAAAACGAGGAGGTTTAGGTAAGTTATGAAAACAAATATGCCACTTTTTTTTCTTCTTCTTCTTTTTTTTTTTAAATATGCTAAAGATAACACATAATAACACGTCACCTTTAAAAGCTGCTTGAACAGGAATACCCATATGTAAATACTCGTCTGTTGTCTGCTCATCTAAAGTACGTCGTTCCTGCAGTGTCGCGGTGCTTTCATGAGTAACTGGGAAGTGGGAAAGTTCTGACTTCCAAAATGGGGGGGGGGGGGATGCATTTACCACTGGGGAAGTTGGAAGTTTCAATGAAGTTGAAGAAGCTGATGCAACGTTGGTGAAGATGACTGCACAAGTGCTTTTCCAAAATAATTTTTTAGTGAAGCACTGTGATGGAATTAACCAACTGTATTTAAAAAAAAACAAAAAAAACTTAATTAGACATAATCTGCTTTTTGGTCGATAACTAATATTGACTTTCCTGGCATTTCATTTAGATTGTAAGAATAGCAGCAGCATTGTTATTTATCCAGAGATATTTCTTAGGCTGACTTGTCAATGTTGTTTTATTTTTTTTATTTTTTTTCAAATTTCCGTGTGAATAATCCCAACTGGTAACTTTCCGAGTTCCTAGTTGCACGAATTCGCCGAAATCCAAGTACTGACGCTCTACAGAAGTGACAAGTGCAGCCGTGATGTGGTTTCACACGGGCTTCGATGCTGCTAACTGTTTATTTCAGCACGCCTGAATGCGGATTTAGTTCAGTATTAAGCATTTCTGCGGCTCGCGTGTCGAAAAGGTTTCCGATCAGGACTTGTCCGGACCTCTGCTGCACGTTACATATTTCTATTTTTTTTTTCTTTCTTTTTTTTTTTTTTATTGCAACTTCCAGCTGCATTTGGATTTTATTAGCGGAGTGAAGTTGATTTTACGACTCTTTTCTGTGTTTTAGTTTGCAAAGGGCCGATTTCACATTCGAACTGCCTCTTCTGCAAAAGCATGAGGAGATTAAAAAAAAAAAAAAAAAAAGCCTTTCCACAGTCAGCGTCATGAATATTTATCAACACATATATTATTATTATATATATATATCAATTATTTATTTAGAGAAAGAACAATGAGATTGTTTAGGCAGATAATTCACTTTGATTTTTTGATTTTATTATTTTGCAAGTAGCTTTGATAACTGCCACAATCAGAAAGAGTTTGAAGGGATTTGACCTGCAGGGGAAGGAAGCATGACAAAATCTACTTAAAACTAGATTAAAGCTAGTTACAAACCAATTTAAACAAAAAAAACAAACAACTCATCTACCTATCTACCTATAGTATTCAACCAGCAGCAGTCAAAGTAAGACGGAAGTGGAGTGTCCACAATCGGAAAGCGATTGATGGAATTTGACATGCAGGAGACGGATAACAAAAAAGTACTAAAACTAGATTAAAGCGAGTTAGAAACTAGTTGGAAAACCTACTTACCTCGTATTCAACAGGGAGCTTTTATAACTGCTGCTCTCACAGTGCATGTGTCTATGCTCATGAGAGATTCAAACTGACAAATATTTCGGTAGTCTACGAGTCTAAAATTCATCTAAAAGGGTAAAACTAGATTAGAATTACTCCAAGACTTTAAACAAATCGAGATAAAACTAGACGTGCAACTTGCTGCTGCTGTCCAAAATAAATCTGATGAATGTAATCTGCAGCCAACAGATTGATGAGATTTGGGTGAACGTTGTTGTAAAAACAAGTCTAAAACAGAATGTAGCTTTCAGAACTGCCACTGTCATGTGTTTGAATCTGGTGCAAATTTAATTTTGCATCAGAAACTAATCTGAAGCCAAAATGAAAGTATTGTGCGTTTGCTTCCTAACTGCTGCTGCCACAGTGCATGTGTCCACAATCAGAGAGAGAGATCGCAGGAATCTGACCTGCGGGATCCAAACTAGTCCAAAGAAGTTTAGAAATTATGCTAAGTGTGCAAAAACTGCAGGGGAAAGTTTTTTTTAACCTATTATACCTGCAGCTGTAAAAGTAATCGGGATTTTCTGTCACTGCTCATGTGTCTACAATCAGAAATAGATAGGAAAAGTTTGAAATCCAGAATCTGAAAAGCGGGAAAAATAGTTGAAAACAAGGCTGAAAGCCCAAAACCTTGTTAAAAAAATAAAAATGACAGTGAAATTATGTGAAAACGGAATCTACATATAGATTGGAGAGATTTGACCTGCAGTTGAAATGGGAAAAACTACCGTCCAAAAACGTATCTGAATCAAGAAGGAAAAATATGTTAAAAGCGTGAAAAACATAAATTAAAAAACAAAACAAACTCATCAGACCTGCAAAGTCTGCTTTATATGTGTTGGAAAACTTTAGTTTGACTCGAAACGAAACACTTTATCCTGCAGCTAAAATGAATGCAGTGTCTATTTAAAACAGTTATAAGAGCTACTTGCAGGTTTCCTCAGTTTAAATCGAGCGTTCGACGAAAACACAGAAAAATAGAAAAGTTTAGTTTTTTTGTTTTCCTTTTGTTTCTTCATAAATGTTTTTTTAAAGACTGCACGATGCTGAACATCACACTCGAAACAAGTCGGACTCATGTTGTGTGTTAAAATATCACTCAGCCTTTTTTTCTTTTCTTTTTTTTTTTAATTGAGCTCGTTGAATGCGGACACGTCCTCCAGAGTTATGCACTGATAGAAAAAACCTGTTATTGTGTGTGTATTGTTTTGATATTATTTTTTTTAATGTCGATACAGCCTAAAAGCTGCTCACAGGGGTTTTTTTGTGTGTGTGTGTGTGTGTGGGTGTGTGTGTGTTATCACTCTTTGTGTGTAGAGACTCGCGTGTGCGCGGCCACGTTTCCAGTCCTGTCCTCTGATCATCAGCAGTGCCTTAGTGGGGAGGTTCTGTAGAAGCCGCCTCATGTTAAAACACCCGACACGCCAGTGTTTTTGTTTTTTTTGGAGTCTCAGAGGACACCCGAGACAGCTGGGAGACTTTGGACATTTCTGTGAAAATGTCCGAAGCTCTATAATCTGCTGTTTTTACCGCAACACCAACCGGAAATGCATGAACTGTTCAGAAGTAACCTCACAGTCTGGGTTAGTTGTAACAATCATATTCAGGTTATCTAGTGAGATTTTAACAGAAGAATTGTTTTTATTTATTTTATTTTTTTTTGCTATAAAAGAATCGCATACAGACATGGAATAAACGGACATGTGGCCTTATGAGAGGGCAGGTCACAAGCTAATGCTAACCCAGACTAGTATTATCACAACTAACTAGACTAGTTATTACAACTGACTAGAGTCTTGTCTTGTTTTTTGTTGTTCTTTTTTTTTTTTACAACTTACTTGATTCTTGTTATCACAAGTGACAAACAAGGTGTTTGTTATTACAACTAACTCGACACTAGTTGGGGAAAATCCAACTATAAGCGTTATTTCTACTAAACCAGACAATTCCAGAGTTTAATTGTTTCAAACTACTATAGTCTAGTTGTGACAAAAAAAAAAAAAAAAGTCATATTACTCCAAACTAAATGCTGGTTATTACAACTAACTAGAATTTAGTCTTTACAGCTATTTGACTCTAGTTGTTGCAACTAACTCAAGTCTGGTTGTGATCACATAAACTGGGATTTGTTATTATTAGGTAGACTCCAATTGTAACAACTAACTCCAAGTTGTTTGTTTTGTTGTTTTTTTTGTCACAACTAACTAAAGTCGAGTTGTGGCGGCGAACTCGACAGTGTCTGGGTGTGGAACAGTGTTAAAGCCGTCCTCGGCCTCCCTCATGGCTTCAAACAAACTGCGACGCGGCGGATAAGTGGGACGAGCGACGCAAGCTTCCAGAAAAGGTTCAGAGTTCAGCCTCTCTCGTCGGGAGGATGGGAGTCGGACTGCGGGTCAGTTACCATGGCGACCGCCTCTCCTCCGCAGCTCAGGCTGGCCCAAAGGCCTGTTTGGGTCTTCAAAGATACACGGTCACCAGGGGGCAGTGTTGAGTCACTGTAGCATCCGGTGAGCAGGATTAAATCCTGAGGTCGCTCACTACGCCACCCTGTGGAACAAATGGGATATTACAAGCATGAATAAACAAGGGTGTTTTATCTCGCTAACCTCGGTAAATAGAATCACAAACTTCATTGTGTGAGTCAAAATATCTCCACGATTCAATGCAGGACTTTTTATTTCGTAATTCAAACGACTTCCGACGTTTTTTTTTTGTTTTTTTTGAGTCAAAGTTGAATCCACACTAGATATAGGATTCGGTAACTCAACATTTCTACCTGTAGTGAGTGATTTGAACTTATTGTTGTTTGTTGGTCATGTAGTAAATTAAAAATTTCACCAGTTAAAGCAACTGGAATTTTTTTTTTTTTAAAGGCTCAAAAATTCCTCTGCCTCGCCGACATCGTCGTCGTTCAGCCATCATATGAACTTAAAAGTGGCAAGATGTTTTTGACCTGGAAATTCAACAAAAAGTGACAAAATTAAAAAAGTCCAGGTTTGGATTTTTCGGACTGCATCCCTCCAGCATGTTCCACGGCACGTCCATTTTTTTTTTTTTGATTTTCACTTTAATGCACCTTTCAAATCACGGCTGAAACTCTTCTTATCCACTACACAGTCTGAGAGCCGCAGTGACTGGAACATGGTGCTACGTCTTCATCCTGCAGGGTGAACTTGTTTTATGGGGGTTTTTTTGTGTGTGTGTTTGTGTTTCTGTTTGATCTGTAAATGAAACATTAGCTGAAAACTGAAACATGCCAAAAGAACATCGTTTTTTGGGCTTTACATCGCGTCTCGTTTCCTGTGAGTGAGTAGAGAGGCTGTTAAAGCTTATTTCTGAGTGTGTTTCATCATCTCATTGTGTGACCGATTGTGTGACGATTGTTTTGAAATAAAAATCTATTTTAATTTTTGCCTGCTTTTGGGTTTTCTGTTGAGTGTGCGGGGAAAGTCAAATGGCCAAATGAGGCATTGTGCATTCAGAGTGTTTAGCTTTAGTTTAGCGCAGCACCTGCGAGACCACGAAAACTCTTTTATAAGGTGGTTTACATTTTTAAAATAAGTGATTCAAAATATAATTGAATCCATAAAATAGATAATGATGGTATGTTTCTGTGTGAGTTTGTAGAAAGTGACTTTAATTGAAATAGCTCACATTGTTCAGCGCGTCCAGCCACAGGATGGGATGAAGCGGCGGCAGATTACCGTCTGCTCGAGTTTCTGCGGTTTAAATCAGGGTGCAGACGAGCTGCTGCTGTCAGTCACGGTCCTGCAAGGGAGGGGAAATACCCATGATGGAAGATAAGAAAATACCCGGGGGGGGGGCTGAGGCCGGCATCTGTAATCTCAGTGAAGTGGTGAGAAAGTGTTTATTATGATTGGAAATCTCATACAGAAGCACATTGTGGATAATACCATTTAAAATGAGTTTTATCTCACAGAGAAGGATTCAAAACTTGATAGAAACAGATATTCGACCCAAAATAGTCTCCAAGATACCAGAATATGCTGTCTATGTATTAAAAAAAAATATATATATAAACTATTTATAGGTTGAATAATGAATGCCCATGCAGATAAAAATATAACTGGTTGACTCATTCCCAACATAAATATCCCATCCAAGTGTATTTTAAACAAATATTTGTGTTATTTAAAACCTGGTAAAACATTTTGTACGTGGAGAAGAAAAAGAAATGACATTAAAGACCTAAATAGCCACATGTGAAGAATGAATCTACCACATATCATATTTATCATTATTATTATTATTATTATTATTTCTTAATGTGTATCACAAAGTGCTATTTATTGAAAATATTTTACGCTGAGAGAAAGATAAAGAGATTATTACCAATGCATTAATAAAAGGTGTATTAGATATGAAATACCTACATTACATTAAGTACGTGCGTAAAAATCTATACATTTACACAACTCCACTTCCTGTTCACCACAAAGTAGTTTTAAGATAAATTTGATGGGTTTTTTAGGGGGTTTTTTTTGTTTAAAAAAAAAAAAAGGTAAACGCACAAAGATCACATGGATGGACTATCAAAGATAGTTGAGATATAAAGACAACACACACAAGAAATAATAAAACGCCATGAATTCCAATCGCTGCCACACGGTGGAGCAGTGTTTGGTGCTTTTGCCTCACAACAAGAAGGTCATAGGTTCAAATACTGTCCTGGACTTTCTATGTGTCTGTGTGTGTGTGTGTGTGTTTTCTGCTGCTGAAGAAGTTGTAAAGAAGATGCACTGACAGATCATAGCGTAAAACATGAAGCCTCTTTTACACTATAAAGCTGACAGTCAGACACAAACATCAGAATGTGGGTTATTTACTGTTGTAGTTAGGATTCATTACATCCACTAAAGATTTTTTTTTCTTTTATGAGGCTGTGACACATGAAATTTGCCTAAATTTGGATTTAGTTGGCCTGCAGATACTTACAGAAAAGGATCTTTGATTGAAAATCCGGTTATGGGGCTTAGCCCTTGACTACAAGTTGCTTCTTCTACGTTCTCCTTCAAGTTCCCCGTCTGAGTCAGTTCTGTGGAGCTTTTTTCTACTCTCATGGCCTCAATTATCAAGCAATAAAATTTGCACAAACAGGAATTTTTTTTTTTTCAAAGACCAAATTTTTTTCAATGCCATGAAACAATAATTTTATAACTTTTCAAGTGTTATCAGATATTTGATCCACTATCATAATACAATTTTGCCAATAGTCTAATTAGTAGCATTCAGAAAAAAACAACTTTCAGAATGTAATAATTTTATCCAATAATGCAAAAATACTTAAATAAAATTGCATTTTTTGGAAATAGAATTATATTTTTGGAGATTCTGTGCAGTTTGCTCATCAAAAATAACGATAGTGGATGACATTGTTGTCACTGATGTTATGCAACGCTCTCATTTATGGTTTTAAAAATGTCTTTATTACATTCAGAATAGCCAAACTTATTATGTTATTGGATGTTCCACACCATAAGGCTCTCGGATTCATCTCACTCAAGACAAAAAAAAGTTGGTAATTATTCATTTTAAGCCTTTGGTTTATTTTTAAATTTTTTTATCCCTGACACCCTGATACATTAAAATGCATTCATTTACATCAAGCAACTGACCACACTGATAACACTGTCTAATATGAGGAGTGTGTTTTCCTACACACTTCTGTGTGAAATATGGGATTTTTTTTTAATGGACACAATATTTTCCAGGTGTCTGAGTGAGTTCCTCCATGGCCTAGCTGCTGATGCTGGTGCTGGCGTCCTGGGCTCCAGGCTCCTATCTCCAACCCTGCGGCAGTTGACAGGTCTATTTTGGACGGGAGGCCGCGTCAGAGCAGGCACGTCAGCTATTTGGCGTCAAGAGTCGCTGGAAAAGAAAGAAAGAAAGAAAGAAGACCAGTCCCACCGCCCACTGCAGGAGGCTGGGGGGGATGTTCCACCATCCCGGATTTACAACCACATCACGGATATTTCATCACAAACATCAGATTTCTGCCTCATTCTTTCATTTAAAATTTTTTTTTTTGTGTGTGTGTCTGGAGATTATTGGAGCCAGGGTCATCTGGACATAGTGAAGTGATTTCAGGCCTCATGACTAAGTGCAGACTCACCTGAGAGCATCGAACTCAAGGTGAGGAATGCCCACTGGGCCAAATACCTCAAAGTTTGTACTTCTTAAACTGGTTTTCAACCTTAAACGTACAAATATTCCATTTATGAGTGTTATGTTTCAGTTTAATTATATTATGTGGTTTATTTGTGAAATCTTGATTGTTTAACACTTTTTCAATTTGTATTTTTTTTAAGGATGATTAAAAACCGTCTTGATTCTTAAAGCTCAGTTTGTATCATGAGTGTGGATATGTGTGTGTTTGGGAGCTGAGAGCGTTATCAGACAGCTGATGTCTCCCCGTTTTGCTTCTACAAATGGAAATGGTCAGAGACGGGCCATGACAGCTGAGGTTATTTTTGGGATGACCAGTTCAAGCCACAGAGGTGACAAAGCTGCTAAATGTCACTGTTTGAAAGGCACACACCGGCTCCGTTTGACCTTCTCACAGGAGCGTTTTACCCTTTAAAACTGATTTGTTCCCGAGAGTTTTTGTGACTTTGGGTTGGCTGCACAGAACACGACAGGATGGGAATGTGCTCGGCCTCGCCGCGCTGTCCTGTAACTGCCTGCTATAAATATGTCAATCTCATGTCTGGATTTATGTCTATTTTCATAGCATAACATATTTATAGAGTTCACATAGCAGACTGTCAGATCCTGCGTTTGTGTGATTTGACAGGTTGAAGAGAAAGCGTGGAACAATTGAATGTGTCAGAGGTAAAAAAAAACATTTATTTACAGTGAAATTAAATTACGTTTTGCATCTGTTGTTTAAATTATCCTTAAAAAGAAGTACTATATTTACTTATTTTCCCTAGATATTTTTGTTTAAATGGTTTTGTTTGATAATTAAATGCCAATCTGAGACTGATATTTACATAAGTCATTTTTTTTAAACTATATGTAAAGATAAAAACATTCAAAAATATTATTATGAACCAAAAAAGAATCGGAAGAAAAAAATCTGAAATAGAAGTAAATAGAAGCAACTTACTTTTGAAAATATTATGTGCATACCAAGTAAAAATTATTAATGACAGTGGACATACATATAACACATATTAGATGAGCAAATCCTCGCAATGTTTGGTCCTAATATGAAGTAGATTTTTAGATATGCATGCAATTTGTATGCGTTTAATTATTTATTTTAACTGCAGTTTACTGAAAGCGTGGTGACCCACACTCTGGCCTGTACCTGAACGCCTCACAGTCACGTGGAGCCATGCAAGGCTCTGCTAAGCCTGTTGCTAACATGCTAATCGTCCTGTAGCTCTATTAAACCTCTTATTTATATTCTCAACGACCTTCTGCTCTGCTAAATTTGCTGCTGCCGCCGCTCTGTTTCACTTAATTCTGCTCTGCTAAACCAGCTCCCGCTCCACTACATATGTTGCTGACTTGCTAAACGGGTAATGCTCTGTTGAACTTGTTGCTTTTATGCTAAATACAATGCAGATCTAGTCTTATTTATAAGGAAGACAATATTTATTCTATTATGTTTTAACTTTTAAATTTTCTTTTTAAATAGACATACATATATGCAATAGTTCTGTCCTACATTTTGTCAGTTTCGATTAGAAATAGCACATGATTGAGTGCATAATTAATATGAACATTTAGAGAGAGAAAGTATAAGCAAATTTAAATGAAGAAAAGTAGATGATACAGACTCTCTGACACTGGGTTCTATTTGTTATCTGGACTGTTTTTTTTTTGTTTTTTTTTTACAAACTGATGCCTGAAGAAGTGAAAGTCTGAATATAACTTGTTGGTATCCTGCAGCTATTTTTAACCCGCCTCTTCCCACAGCTCAGATGATGAAGTTGTGTCATATTTCCACTGTGTCACAGTGACAGTACTTCCCCGTCCAGCTCCTTCTATTCTGGATGCTTCCATGCCTTCTTGATTTTATTGTAAAATACTGTTGCTTTAAAAAAAAAAAAATCCATCCATCTTCTATCCCACCTGGCAGTGGCAGAATAGAGAAAAATATGATTTAGAATCTACCAACTCGACATACCGTAGTTAAAATCCTAATTGAGTATTGATCTTTTCTTAACTACATATTTTTTTGTGTGTGTAATTATATATCTGGAAAGTGGAAAATGTGCCAGCTATGATATATGATATATTCCTATGACCTATGTGAATTTCGATAACGTAGTTAAGGCTCTGCTACTTTTGGCAGTAACGAGTCCGTTAGAAACCGTTACTGTAGTGGCATTAGTGAGACAGCTATATTTAATGGAGTTTATTTTTGCACTTTACTCATAGTGTAGGTGGAAACAGTTGTAACACTGCAGAACCGCCATCTCTCTCTGCGAAACATCCAATATTCGCTTCAGTTGTCTCCATTGAAGAGCCACACTCTGCTTGATGACTAACATTCTCTTTCCTTTCCTTTCTTGTTCCTCATTATAATTGACTGTGATGCCGTGTTTCTCTTCTGCATCTTCTGTTTTCTAATATTTGCCCGTCGTCTTGGTTTGCAGGAACAAACAATGGATCCGAATTTGTTCGGGGGCGTCCCTCGGTTCCTCACCCGCCCGAAGGCCTTCTCGGTGTGCGCGGGGAAGGATGCCACGCTTAGCTGCACCATCGTGGGCAGCCCCACCCCTCTCATCACCTGGGAGAAGGACAAGCTGAAGCTGATGTCCGGCGGTCGCTTCAAGACCGTGGAGGACGGAGACGTCTACCGCCTGACCATCTACGACCTGACGCTGGAGGACAGCGGCCAGTACATGTGCCGAGCCAAGAACAGCGTCGGCGAGGCGTACGCCGCCGTCACCCTGAAAGTGGCCCTGCCGACGGAGATGTCCCAGAGGGCCCCCGTGTTCATGGCCAAGCCCACCTCCACTCGCGTGGTTCTGGGCGGAGACGTGGTCTTCCACTGCCGGGTGGCCGCTCACCCCGAGGCCAACTTCGAGTGGGAGAAGGATGGGCGCTACCTGGGCGAGACCAACCGCATCAAGGTCGCCTCGGACGGCGACATCAGCACCTTGAAGATCCAGAGCGTGCGCAACATGGACGCCGGCACCTACACCTGCCGGGTGCAGAACGCGGTGGGCCGGGCGCACGCCTCGGCCGCTCTGACGGTGGATGCCCAGGACGCGCGGCGTCAGGCGGCCGACAAGAACACGTCGCTCCTGTCGCACCTGCAGAAACGCAAAGAGGAGATGAAGAAGGACATCTCGGTGTATCGCACGGAAGACCGCAGCGCCTCGGTGACCTCCTCCTCCTCCTCCTCCTCCACCACCGCCGCCGCCGGCATCACCGACGGTCTCAGCTCGCTGAGCCACGAGCTCAGGGCGTCGGCGCTCGCCAGGCTGCCCAAAGGCGTGTTCACCCGCACCTGCACGGTGACGGAGGGCAAGCACGCCAAGCTCAGCTGCTTCGTGACGGGTCACCCCAAGCCGCACATCATCTGGAGGAAGGACGGCTGCAACATCAGCGAGGGCCGTCGGCACGTCATCTACGAGGACTACGCCGAGAACTTCATCCTCAAGATCCTGTACTGCAAGCAGAGCGACAACGGCCTCTACACCTGCAACGCCACCAACATGGCCGGCCAGACCTACAGCGCCGTGCTGGTCACCGTCAAAGGTACGGCCCTCAAACGCTCACACGCTACCGCCACAGTGCAAACCGCTGGTGTGTTTCTTACCAGTTTCTCAAAATCCTGACTAGTGTTGGATCTGTTTTGTGCGAGTTCTGATTGCTTTGCAGCGCCTCCTAGAGGCAGCAAGTCGAACAGGTGCCAACCAGTGTGTTGTTTGCAGTCTTTGATGGTGGCTGAGGCTTAGCTGAACAACAGGTGAACAGCCTAAGGCCCGGCTGTGCTATGTTAACAAAACTCCAGAGTCTTTTCGCCACAGTACACCGAGACGATTGAGCAGTAAAAGATGACAAAGCACTCTCTGTTTTTAAATCCCTCTAAGCTTTTGTTGACAGTACTTATTGTGTTTTCAGACCAGTGCCTTGATATTTTAAACCTCCTACTTCTCGCTAAACAGCCACTATGTATGACGAAGTCAAAGGGCACGTGACATCAGGCCTCAGCCATATTTATAAGTGCAGCAAAGATCTGAAGGAGGAGATATGTTTGTATTCTCACTTGTCTGGGTAAGATTAGTGTCACGTGACCACAGCGAAAGTGGTTTCAAGGTCAAAAGTCACGCGACCTATTGGTGTAGCTGCAGCAGAGAGCTGCAGGAGGCAGAAGCTAAAATCAAATTAGCATTTTAGCATGACTGGTTTCCTGATCCTGATGGTTTTAGACATTTATAGAGAAAAGTGTTAAATCTGTTTGTTTGTTTTTGGGGTTGTTTTCCATGAAGAGGCTTTGGATTGCTGCATTGGTCAGTGTCACATGACAACTGATGATTAGTTCTTTGATAATGGTCCACAAGCTGATGCGGTGGCCTCCTATTTTCTTTATAATCCAATTTGCCAACAGGAAAAGTCTCGCTTTCTTTCCTTTGAGGGCTGTTTAAAACAATAATCCACGATATTCTACAGAGAAATTACAAACAATCCACATCAACCAGCATATGGATGTCAATGAGGCTTGTACAATTTGCAGCAAGAGGCAGCAAAAATACAGTTATAATTTCAAATGACAAAACTCAAAATACGTGTAAAGCAGCTAAGAGAAGGCTTAATGAATGTGTGAGGTTGTGTTACTTGACCTAATGGATGGAAAGTTTTGGGATGAATGTGTGAATTTATGGATCACTGAAGGAATTCCAAGTGTTTGCTATCGCCTCAATACTGAAGCATGTGGTCAATTACAGAGTGCATCATTAAGAAATCAAATCTCCCATGCAGATGATCAAATATTAATTTTGTCACATTCACTTCTCGGAGTTCCAACTAACATCCCATGGGAAAGTTCCTAGTTTCTTATATGGATTTCTATGCTTTAGTCTGGCCTCGACAGCACGTTGTGACTTGTTGCTTAACTTCATAGAATTAATGGTTAAAAAAGCATTTCAAATTCCTTTTTTTTTTTATGTAAAAGGAAATGAAATGTGATACTGATGCACTTCCTGGTCGTTTTCGGCTCAGATTTCTTACACCAGAGCACTTCATGAGTCTGTAAACTGTTGGAGTCACACATTATGAATGAGCATTTATTATTTAAGTGTAAAAGTGGTTACTGCCATTTAAAGATGTTTCTCAGCAGATATAACAGTTGTAGGAGAAGTTTTATTTGACATTTCACTGTATTTTGCACCAGAAGACTTCATTCAAATTGACTGCGCTGAGATTTTAGTAATTTTCATTGGTAATTTATTTGGTTTTGCCAAAATATAGACATTTTCATCACATATACACTGCGCAACAACAAAGAAAAACCTTAAAGTATAAAGGTTTTAAGGTTATTATGGCACTATTTTACTGGTCCGGCCTCCGCTAGAGAAAATCTTGGCCTTATGTGGCTCCTGAACTGAAATGTGTTTCGGGGCACAAATGAAGCTTTTAGTTTTGTCCTTTTTATAACCTTGCGGTCTCTTTTTTTTTTTTTTTTGTAGATGTGTTTCCGTCTGTTATTAATGTTAGTGTTCGTATCTTTTTAAGAGGTAGGAAGAGGAGGTAGATGTGTTTCAGTGGACTGACTTCACTCCTTGATGGGAAATTAACCTACATTTTAAAATCTTTAGACTACACGGTGTACGATGTGAAAACATCACTATTGATCTTCACAATTTGATGTTTTACTTTCTGGTTGACAGTGATAGTGTGGCAGCAACCTCAGATGGAAGTGTTCACAGTTGTTTTATTAGCAGGAGAAGAAATGAACAATTAACTCAGGAACTTATCTTTTGTGCTTTTGTCCAATCTTGGTTCTCTGTCAGAACAAATTAAAAATTTGAGGCCTCTGGGAGTCTACTGGACTGATAATACTCTAAATTGTGTGTTAACTGACAAGGATCTGCATCGGCAGAAAAGTTGCGATTTTTGGCATTTACACACAAGCAGAGTCAAAAAGATGCATTTTCTCTCGTTTCTACGGAGACAGAGAGTTTTCACAATGTTCCATCTTGGGAGCCGTTACATTTTTAGAGGCTCCAAGCGTCACTGTTGTGAAAACGCAAGGAAGGTTTTCTAATTTCACTTGAAAATGTCGTGGCCATTGAATTAGGATAAGGAAAAAAAAAGATTACCACAAAAACATGATTCTTGGCGCTATACTTGCTGTAGAAAATTAATTGAAACAACTGTGCAGAGGATGTTTGTGTGTGTGTGTGTGTGTGTGTGTGTGTGTGTGTGTGTGTGTGTGTGTGTGTGTGTGTGTGTGTGTGTGTGTGTGTGTGTGTGTGTGTGTGTGTGTGTGTGTGTGTACGTGGTTTAGAGGGATTGTTGGCTGACAGGCTGTTCCTGCTTTGATTGGCAAAGCGTTTTCATTCCTGCAACGTGAGTTCCTCGCAGCTCCACTCATTACGTCGGTTAATTATCGGATCTATTTTTAATTCTAATGGACACTCTTTAATATCCGGAGGCTCTGGTGGTACACCGAGCTGCCTTTAGCTGCAATTTTCAGTACTTCAAGGTGCAACTGTGCACCTTTATAGACGCTTTACGTTCCTCTTGAAGCCAGAGTGCAATGGGATGACTGCATTTACCTGAATCACCAGTAAAGACGAAAACAAAAGGGCGTATTTTATAACTTGCTACATTAATTTAACAAATATAGACAATAATGGACTGACGTAAAACAAGCAAAACTTCACCGAGCCTTTCAGGCAGCCACTAAAATCAGTCTCCAAAGTCAGTGTATTAGAGTTAATCATGTTTCTTGGTTCATTGTGCAGAAGGCCATTAACATTAACAGTGACCCTGACATGTGACATGTAACTCATTGGTCAAAAGCCTGTATGGCTCTTTTAGACAACAACAAGATGGCATGGATTCATGGAGTTTGTTTAATTATCATGTCAAATTTTGGGAACACTTGAGGTGAACATGGAATATATCCAAACACAAAATGAACACAATTTCACAAATTGCTCCTTTTGAGAAATGTATGCCTTTAATAATGCTTGTTAACAGCATGAAATGTTTATGAGTTGTTTTAGCAGTGCCCTTTGTAATGGTTCCTAGTTACCTCCGGTATGAAACTGCTGTTTAGGTAAGAAATAGATTGTGTAACCTGACTCACACCCGTTCTTCCCGCTGTCAGAGCCCAAGGTACCATTCAGGAGGAAGCTGAAGGACGTTGAAGTTCAGGAGAAAACCTCGGCAACGCTGATGTGCGAGGTGCCGGTCGTAGCCACCCGCACCGACTGGTTCATGGAGGAGACGCGCCTGAGCCAGAGCACCAAGTACCACATGGAGGAGGACGGCACGCTGCGGCGCCTCACCATCCACAACGTCACCACCAACGACGACGGCGTTTACGTCTGCGAGATGAACGAGGGCAGCCGTACGGTGGCCGAGCTCACCGTCCTTGGTACGATTTCTCCTTCCGCTTGCCCGGCAAACGATTACAAACGAGCATTTCACCCGATAAGCGTCTCTCTCTGACGTCCGTCCTCAGGCAACATCACAAAGAAGCTTCCCCGCAGGACGGTGGTGCCTGTCAGCGACACCGTCATCTTCTGCGTGGAGCTCGAGCACCCGTTTGCCGACGCCTACTGGACCAGAAACGGAGACAAGCTGAAAGAGGACGCCCGGATCTCCGTCGCCTGCGTGCTGCGGCAGTACACACTCACCATCAGGGACTGTCAGGCCGACGACTCCGGAGAGGTGGCGTTCGTGGCCGGAGATTGCAAGACTTCCACACGCTTCACCGTCACAGGTCAGTGGAGACAGGAGACAGGCTGTCTTGTATTGGTTGTGTATAGAAGCTTCCAATAGACACCCCATCGTTCTTCCTCCTCCAGCTGCACGGAAACATCCGCCCGATCCCCCAGTCGACGCCGTGGTGCGGAACAAGACCGACTCCTCCATCACCATCCACTGGTCGCCTCCGGATAGCGATCGCCCGGTGCCAATCAAAGCCTACATCGTGGAGAAGAGGAAGGTTGGCGCGCAGACGTGGCAGCGGTGCAACGCCGGAGAAACCCTCGTCTCCACAGAGATTACCGTCTGCAGCTTCAGCGAGGAGGCCAGCTACCAGTTCCGTATCTCCGCCATGAACGACTTCGGCCAGAGTCCGCACCTGGAGGTACCAGGAAGCTTCTACCTGGGTAAGATTGATTAAAAACAAACCTTACGTATTCTTTAGTTATTTACACAACTTTTCTGGAGTTCAGTGGTTTAGTTGGGGGTTTTAAAGGAGGTATTTGGAATTTTTTTTTCACTCCAGAGCCCACCGCAGAGATCCGCAAAGGCCTGACCAACAGCACCTCCTTCTGCGGCGAGGAGTTCGCCATCTCGGTGGAGCTGTCCGCTGTCTGCTCGGGTTTCTGGTCCTTGAATGGACGCCTCCTTCGCAGCGGAGCGGAGTACCTCATCACCAGGACAAAGACCACGCACACGCTGATCATCCGGAGGGTGTCCGCCGAGATGGACGGAGTCGAGGTCAAGTTCGTTGGTGGAGGCTCACAGAGCAGCTGTGTCCTCTCAGTGAAGGGTACGGAAATACATGGAGTGTTTGGTCACGTCCAAATGATAAAACAAGCTGTAGATCCAAACCACGCCACAGTTGCAGGCTGTACAGAAAGATTTACTCCAGGTTTGATTGTAAATGTTTCTTCTATTGAAAGTTTGTTGCATCACTTCCACTTTGGGCGGATAGAAATGCTCGAACCCCAACGAGAATTTATTCCAGTGGTGTCCAACCCTGGTTCTGGAGGCTCCTTGAGCTGCATGTTTTAGATGCCCCCCCCCCCCCCTAAAAAAAGAGCCAGCACTTTTCACCTCTGAGTTTTTATGGATTTAGTTAATTATGATGAAATGGTGAATTACTAATGTATTAAACACATGCATTACGAGTAAAGTTTGTTTTGTGAATATTTTAGTTCAACAGATTCAAATTGTACTTTCATAAAAAGACCCATTTCCATCATCCGTATAGAGTTTTACAGTGAAAGAACATTGGGCTGTCACTCGTTGAATTAAACAGGAAGTTTGTGTAAAAGAAAAACTGCATTCAAATAGCAATTTTGTTAAAATAACATGGAGTCATTTTTGCCTTTTCTTTCCAGTTCTACTGAGTTCATAGTCATTTGCACATACTTCATAGAGATTGAGGCTTTAACCTCGCATCCGCGCATGAATCAGCTCTGTTAGCTAGCGTGTCTTTCTTCATAAAAATACATGTTTTGGAACATCTGAAGCAACCTTTTTGCGAATACTTCCTCTGTTGATGCTCGAAATCGATGCAATCTGCTCTCAGAAAGTAACAAACCACACGATCCCAGTTCTGTTTTTCGGTTGATTTTTGTTGTTGCCATTCTCTGGCTCCCCCTGTAGGAGATCCACAGCCTTGCACACTGTGGAATTACATCACGAATACCGACTCTTTACCACACGTCTGTATTTTTAGCCCCTCTTGTCAGGTTCACCAACAGATCGGAGGGAGTGAAGGTGGTGACCTGCAGCGTTCAGGACACCGCTCAGCTCACCGCCGAGGTGTCAGATTACGACACGCAGGTCAGTGGAAACACGTCACTCGACTCTCTGACTCTCTGGTTATGTGTTTTTGTACGTGTGCAGGAGAGGCGTTTGTGTTCACGTTACCATCGCTGTAATCAAATAGAATAGGAGTAGATGCATAAACTATATCTCTGAATGAATCACATTTTCAATTATATTTGGTAAGGCAATTTTTACAGAGAAAAACAAACAAACAACAAAAACCTCAATTTACACCATGTAAACCATTTCATCACTTTTTAAATCCTCAGCAATTACTTAGTATGTCCACAATTTGGTTAAATGATGGAACATTTTAGTGTGTTTGTAGCCAATTAATTGATTTTGGGGAGAAAATTTTACCTAATGCACATATTTGCTCAATCAGCAGGTTTTATTCAGTAAAAAAAATTGCAATTGCACAAAACACAACCTGTAACTTGGACTCGAACTAACAAATGGAGAACTCGAGAGTATACCACACTCATCATGCACTGGCCTGGAGTCGATCCAGGGAACATCTCGCTGTGAGGCATCAGTGCTAACCACTATATTTAAAAGTTCGTGTGGTATAATCTTGTCATTGAGATTCATATTTGCTCTCCAGCCTTTGTTACAAAGGCCATAATTACTGATAGAAAGCACTTAGATTATGTTTTTTTTTTTTTTAAGAAACGGTGCATGTTATCAAACATTTTCATTGAAAAATTAAAGAGCTGTAGTGACTTCATATGTTTTGTTGTAGGTGGTTTGGATGAAAAATGGCCGTGAGGTGAAAATGGGAAAGAAGTATGAATCCGTGATGGCCGAACGAAGGAGGATCCTGATGATCCACAATGTCACCGAGGAGGATGTGGGCGTCTACGAGGGCGTTCTCGGAGACGACAGGATGTCCATACAACTCACGCTGAAAGGTGAAACTCACCCAACTGCACCGACTGGAACTATATTTAATTTCAATGAATAGATTTAGTTTTAAGTTATTCGATTATTTAATTTTTTTTATTAATATAGTTTAATTTGATGGAGGTCATTTGACTTTAATCAAACAAAATGTAATTATTGAAACTTTTTTGTAAATTCATTCAATTATGTTCCATTTATTGAACATAACAGATTCCATTCCTTTTGTGTATTCAATTGATTTTAATGGAAGTTGTTTACATTTTACCAAAATTATTTGAACGGAATAAAATTTGATTCAGGTTTAATAAAAGTTCTTTTTGCTCATTTATTCCATTTATTTTGATTAAATTAGTTTAGTTTCAGTCAGTTTGATAAATATGTATTTTGTTTGTAATGAATTAATTAGATTTTTTTCAAATATTGGTCAGATTTTTTTCCTCAGACGATTGATTGAATACAATCAATCATGTTTATGTGTTGTTGATTTTTTTCCTACAGATGAACCGGCTAAGTTCCTGAACAAAGCCAGAGGGACGATGGGCATGTGCTCGTCCCTGAAAGGAGACCTGGAGCTGAGCTGCGAGGTCTCTCCTGCCAGCGCCGCTGTGGTGTGGAGGAAAGACCAAGTGGATATCATCGAGGACCAAAGAACCACCTTCGTCTCCAAAGGGACTCAAAGGAAGCTGGTGATCAAAAACGCCAAGAAGAGCGACGAGGGCCACTACTCCTGCGAGATGGCGGCGGACAAAGTCACATTCCAGGTCAAGATTAAAGGTGAGAGACGGAGCGGAGAAGCCGGCGTCTCGGTCGCAAAGAAGTCCTGTGAAATCCCTTCTTCTTCTGTCTCAGAAACTGCAGCGGTCTTCTCCAACAAGGAGTCGGTGCAGAAGGAGGTGAAAGCCTCTCTCTCTCAGAAGGCGTCTCTGAGCTGCACCGTGTCCGACAGTAAGACTGAGGTGAAGTGGTACAAGGACGGCAAGCAGCTGATTTCCAGCCGCAACGTGTACTCCGAGGTGAAGGGGAACACTCGTCTGCTGGTGATGGAGAAGGTGGAGACGAGCGACGCGGGGGCGTACACCTGCGAGGCCGGAGGAGAGAAGCTCGTCTTCAAGCTGGCGGTGTCAGGTAGGAGACTTTGGATCAGGTGCAAAGAAACAAGTTAAGAAGTAAAAAAAAAATGCTGTTACCTTGGTGGGAAGTATTTCAGCAGTCAAAATTCAAAAGTCTAAATCTTTTATTTTGAAATCACTTGAAATTAACAGAATGTATATTTTAATGATATCACAATGTTACATGAGCATCACAGTTAACTTCAAAGGTAAAACTATCATTGCTACTTAAAAAATGTAGTTGCTACAGTTTATCTGATATTCTTTCACTAATGTTTGTGTTTTATATTGTTTAAAATTGTATCTCGAGATGAAATATACATTTTGCTGAAAGACATTAGGTATTTTAAACAATTTGTTTGGGTAAAAATGAGATTGTTACATGCTAAAATGACCTACACCTAAAATTTTGATGCACTAATCAGGAAATCTGTTACTAAAAAGTCCATAAAACCCAACCAAATTGTTGAATGAGAAAACTACATTAACTAAATACATAATTACAGTGTAAAAATTGAATTACTTTCACCATCCTCCCCTCATAGCCCTTCCTACTTCTGAGGTGCAGCCTAAATCTGGCTTCTCCAACAAGGACTCAGTGCAGAAGGAGGTGAAAGTGTCTCTGTCTCACAAAGCCTCTCTGAGCTGTGAGGTGGCCGACGCCAAGACGGAGGTGAAATGGTACAAAGACGGAAAACTGCTGACGTCCAGCAGGACGATTCACACAGAATCCAAAGGGAAGAGTCGTCAGCTGGTGCTGGACAGCGTGGAGAAGAAAGACGCGGGAGAGTACGTCTGTGAGGCCGGGACCGAGAAGCTCAAGTTCAAACTGCAGGTGGAAGAGCTCCAGGTCCAGTCTGGCTTCTCCAACAAGGAGTCGGTGCAGAAGGAGGTGAAAGCTTCTCTGTCCCAGAAAGTCTCTCTGAGCTGTGAGGTGGCCGACGCCAGGACGGAGGTGAAATGGTACAAAGACGGAAAACTGCTGACGTCCAGCAGGACGATTCACACAGAATCCAAAGGGAAGAGTCGTCAGCTGGTGCTGGACAGCGTGGAGAAGAAAGACGCTGGAGAGTACGTCTGTGAGGCCGGGACCGAGAAGCTCAAGTTCAAACTGCAGGTGGAAGGTGAGGGTGGAAGAGAACCCCATTGGTGTTTGTTTTTATATACATATCGAGGCCCATATGCATTTTTTTTATTACTCAATGATCACTTCTTGGTGAGGTGAGAGCTTTCATGGGCTCATATAGTAAAACAAATCTTTTAAATTCGACAGGCACCAATGAAAACTAAAATGAAGAAGAAGATGATGCAGAGGCTTTGAAATCTGTGTAATATTCACTATTATTCTGATCTTCGTGAGCAGGCGTGCAGCTGAAATCTGCAGCGACTTTAATGGTCTACTTGTTCACATCATCATTCACACTAGTTTAACTGTTATTTCCTCTGCAGAGCTCCAGGTCCAGTCTGGCTTCTCCAACAAGGAGTCGGTGCAGAAGGAGGTGAAAGCTTCTCTGTCTCAGAAAGCCTCTCTGAGCTGTGAGGTGGCCGACGCCAAGACGGAGGTGAAATGGTTCAAAGACGGAAAACCGCTGACCTCCAGCAGGACGATTCACACAGAATCCAAAGGGAAAAGTCGTCAGCTGGTGCTGGACAGCGTGGAGAAGAAAGACGCAGGAGAGTACGTCTGTGAGGCCGGGACCGAGAAGCTCAAGTTCAAACTGCAGGTGGAAGGTAGGAGCAACATTATTGAAAAATTTGCACTTGATTACAGTTCTAGCTTCAGTTACTCAGTAGTTACGGAAAATGAAATAAAACATCAGTTATAGTAGAGTTCTATGACAGAACACCTGTCTGTTCTGGCCTCCAAGACCTAATTTGTAAAATACATTTTAAAATGATATGAATTAACTCCAGATAATCTTGAGACAGGGTTATGTACATATAACTGTGTGTCATCTGCATAGTGATAAACAGTGAAGCCATTCTAGTCATATTTTTGTTTTGTTTTTTAAACATTTCATTAAAGTTTATTGACACCAGAGATTCCTTAATTGACGTAATCAGAGGAGGAAAATGGTTTTAACTATTATTCAAACCAACTTTCTTTCACTTTGGATTATAGTCAGTTCACGACTTGCCATTACTTTTCTAGAGCAAAGAACTTGCAGAAACTTTCAGGAGCGCAACACCTCAATTCGTACAACTCCACGGCTTTCTAATCATTCACATTCGACTGTTATTTCTTCTGCAGAGCTCCAGGTCCAGTCTGGCTTCTCCAACAAGGACTCAGTGCAGAAGGAGGTGAAAGTGTCTCTGTCTCACAAAGCCTCTCTGAGCTGTGAGGTGGCCGACGCCAAGACGGAGGTGAAATGGTACAAAGACGGAAAACTGCTGACGTCCAGCAGGACGATTCACACAGAATCCAAAGGGAAGAGTCGTCAGCTGGTGTTGGACAGCGTGGAGAAGAAAGACGCTGGAGAGTACATCTGTGAGGCCGGGACTGAGAAGCTCAAGTTCAAACTGCAGGTGGAAGGTGAGGGTGGAAGAGAACCCCATTGGTGTTTGTTTTTGTATATATATATTGAGGCCCATATGCATTTTTTAATTACAAAATGATCACTTCTGGGTGAGGTGAGAACTCTCATGGGCTCATATAGTAAAACAAATCTGTTAAATTCAATGGACAACAATGACACTTAAAATGAAGAAGAAGATGATGCAGAGGCTTTGAAATCTGTGTAATATTAACGATTATTCTGATCCTCGTGAGCAGGCGTGCAGCTGAAATATACAGTGACTTTAATGGTGCAAGGTTCTTTTTAGAGAAACCAGAAAGACGATTGTTACCATAACTTACAGGTTAAAAAAAGCGAGAATAAAAGTCTTCATTGGCTTGGGAGATTAAATCATTGATTCTCGAAATGTTATTTAAATATTTTTCCCACTATAAAAGGGTAAAATATGACTTGTTCTCTACTTGTTCACATCATCATTCATACTAGTTTAACTGTTTTTTCCTCTGCAGAGCTCCAGGTCCAGTCTGGCTTCTCCAACAAGGAGTCGGTGCAGAAGGAGGTGAAAGTGTCTCTGTCTCAGAAAGCCTCTCTGAGCTGTGAGGTGGCCGACGCCAAGACGGAGGTGAAATGGTACAAAGACGGAAAACTGCTGACGTCCAGCAGGACGATTCACACAGAATCCAAAGGGAAGAGTCGTCAGCTGGTGCTGGACAGCGTGGAGAAGAAAGACGCAGGAGAGTACGTCTGTGAGGCCGGGACTGAGAAGCTCAAGTTCAAACTGCAGGTGGAAGGTAGGAGCAACGTTATTGAAAAATTTGCACTTGATTACAGTTCTAGCTTCAGTTACTCAGTAGTTATGGAAAATGAAATAAAAAATCACTTGTTATTGTAGAGTTCTGTGACAGAAGACCTGTCTGTTCTGACTTTCAAGATCTGATTTGTAAATTAAATTTTTAAATGATATGAATTAACTCCAGATAATCTTGAGACAGGGTTATGTACATATATCTGTGTGTCATCTGCATAGCGATAAACAGTGGAGCCATTCTAGTCATATTTTTGTTTTTTGTTTACATTTTTAAACATTTTGTTCAAGTTTATTGACACCAGAGATTCCTTAATAGATGTAATCAGAGGAGGAAAATGGTTTTAACTACTATTCAAACTCATTTTCTTTCACTTTGAATTATAGTCAGTTCACTACATGCCCCTTCTTTTCTAGAGCAAAGAACGAGCAGGGACTTTTAGGAACTCAACACCTCAATTCATACAACGCCACGACTTTCTAATCATTCACATTAGACTGTTATTTCCTCAGCAGAGCTCCAGGTCCAGTCTGGCTTCTCCAACAAGGAGTCGGTGCAGAAGGAGGTGAAAGTGTCTCTGTCTCAGAAAGTCTCTCTGAGCTGTGAGGTGGCCGACGCCAAGACGGAGGTGAAATGGTACAAAGATGGAAAACTGCTGACGTCCAGCAGGACGATTCACACAGAATCCAAAGGGAAGAGTCGTCAGCTGGTGCTGGACAGCGTGGAGAAGAAAGACGCAGGAGAGTACGTCTGTGAGGCCGGGACCGAGAAGCTCAAGTTCAAACTGCAGGTGGAAGGTGAGGGTGGAAGAGAACCCCATTGGTGTTTGTTTTTATATACATATTGAGGCCCATATGCATTTTTTTTATTACTCAATGATCAAAACCAGAAAGACAATTGTTACCATAATTAATCTTACAGGTTAAATAAAGCTAGAATAATAGTGTTTATTGGCTTGAGAGATGAAATCATATATTCCGGAAATTTTATTTAAATGTTTTTTCCACTAAACGGGTAAAAGATGACTTCACAGTCAAATATCAGACCACAATTCTCTATATGTTCACATCATCATTCACACTAGTTTAACTGTTATTTCCTCTGCAGAGCTCCAGGTCCAGTCTGGCTTCTCCAACAAAGAGTCGGTGCAGAAGGAGGTGAAAGCTTCTCTGTCTCAGAAAGCCTCTCTGAGCTGTGAGGTGGCCGACGCCAAGACGGAGGTGAAATGGTACAAAGACGGAAAACTGCTGACGTCCAGCAGGACGATTCACACAGAATCCAAAGGGAAGAGTCGTCAGCTGGTGCTGGACAGCGTGGAGAAGAAAGACGCAGGAGAGTACGTCTGTGAGGCCGGGACGGAGAAGCTCAAGTTCAAACTGCAGGTGGAAGAGCTCCAGGTCCAGTCTGGCTTCTCCAACAAGGAGTCGGTGCAGAAGGAGGTGAAAGTGTCTCTGTCTCAGAAAGCTTCTCTGAGCTGTGAGGTGGCCGACGCCAAGGCCGAGGTGAAATGGTACAAAGACGGAAAACTGCTGACGTCCAGCAGGACGATTCACACAGAATCCAAAGGGAAGAGTCGTCAGCTGGTGCTGGACAGCGTGGAGAAGAAAGACGGAGGAGAGTACGTCTGTGAGGCCGGGACGGAGAAGCTCAAGTTCAAAGTGCAGGTTGCAGGTGAGGTTGGACGAGAACGCCTCTTACAAGGAAACGATTCACAAACTGATGATAATGAGAAGAAGCGGCGAGAAAACGAAGGTCGGCCTTAGAAAAGGAAGTTAATCGATAGTCAAGCATGCTAATGCTAATCACAGCTCCCGTGGCTGCAGGCTCAGCTTGAGATCTGTTGCTAAGTTAGTTCAGGATTAACGCACATTCCGAGTAAACAGGAATTTAGTGAAATAGCAACTGTTATGACAACACTGTAAGCCACCACCAGTGCTAACTGCCGAGTCAAAGCCCAGGGCAGAGCGAAACAGCTAATGTAGTTAATGTACCACTTACATAGTACTAATCATTTACACAGACTTCAGAGTGTGAGTTCAATATGGGGAAAATATGGCGTCGTTACAGAAACTGTTGTTACGCCTGCAGAGCTCCCGGTGCAGACTGAGGTGAATGCGTCTCTATCTCAGAAAGCCGCCCTGAGCTGGGAGGTGGCCGACAGCAAGACGGAGGTGAAATGGTACAAAGACGGAAAACTGCTGACGTCCACAAAGACGGTTCACACGGAATCCACAGGGAAGAGTCGTCAGCTGGTGCTGGACAGCGTGGAGAAGAAAGACGCAGGAGAGTACGTCTGTGAGGCCGGGGCCGAGAAGCTCAAGTTCAAACTGCAGGTGGAAGGTAGGAAGATGTGAAGAGCTCTGGTTTAACAGCAGTGCTGTTGTATCGTCTTGCATTGAGCAATATGAGACTGCTCCCGAGCTTTCAAGTGTCTGTACTCAAGTTTTTGTCTTTGTCTTTTGACATTCCTTTCTGCATCTGAATATAAATATCTGTAGACAAATATAAATGTAGTTAATCACTATTAGTGCCTTCAAGCGACCAGACCTTTAATCGTGCTTCAAGGCAGTTTCAGGTTCACGTTTCAGTCTGGTTTCAAATAGGTTTTAGACTGGTTACAAACAGTTTCTTAGTTGTTTTTAAATAGTGTTCAGTGTAGTTTTTGACTGATTGAGAAAACTTCCTTCATAAAGTCCTACAGTGCTTTAGGTCTTTACAGCTTTAAACGACTTCAATCACATCTGAACTGAACTGGAATGGCATACTTCTATCTCTTCTGGTTACATACATTTTGAAGTCTGCAAGAGTTTCTGTTTCAAGTCCAAATTGTTTTCGCGCTGCAGAAGCTCAGGCTGGCTTCTCCAACAAGGAGTCGGTCCAGAAGGAGGTGAAAGCGCCTCTCTCTCAGAAAGCCACTCTGAGCTGCGAGGTCTCAGATCCCAAGGTGGACGTGAAGTGGTACAAAGATGGAAAGCTGCTGACCTCCAGCAAGGCAGTCCACATGGAGTCAAAGGGCAAGATTCGTGAGCTGGTGATCGAAAAGATGGAGAAGAAAGATGCTGGGGAGTACGCCTGTGAGGCTGCATCCGAGAAGCTTCTGTTCAAACTGCAGTCTGCCGGTAAAACAAATAAAATCGTCATGAATTCAGTCAGCTGGTGTTTTTAAGCTCTGACGAAGGTTTTTTATTCCTAGATGCAGCTGTTAAGTTCCAGAGGAAGTCCGTGAAGGACTCGTGCACTGTTCAAGCAAGTGAGAGCATTGTTTTGACGGCGGAGGTGACGGCAGATAGCGCCACCGTCAGGTGGTTCAGGGACGGCACGGAGCTCAAGCAGAGCAGCAAGTACGAGATGAAGAAAGACGGCTGCTCACGTACTCTAATCGTGAAGTCCAGCGAGAACAAAGACAGCGGCTCATACTCCTGCCAGACCGCTGACGACAAGCTGGACTTCAAAGTCCAAGTCAAAGGTGGGTCAGAGGTCAGAGGTCAAACGTAGGCAGAGCAGCAGAGGTGGAAAGAGGGTTTTTCCTATTGATTTTTTTAAAAGTTCATGATTTTTAGCAATTCTGGATTTGTTTTTAGAAGTGTTTTCAAACTGTTTAGATTTTAGAAGGTTTCTTCTTTTACTGGTTTTCAGTGGGTTGATTATTGGCTCGTCTTCATAACTTTTTTCTTACTTCACATATCTTTTCAACTGATTCAGAGCTTATTTTCATTGTTTCTGGACTGTTGGAGCATCCCTGTTTCGTAGATCACTACTTTTCGTCTGTGTCTTGTGTCTGTGTCTGATTTCCTTTTTGGACTGTTTTATAACTGTCCATGTTTTCTGAGTAGTTGCACACAGGCCTTTACTCAATAAGGATTATTGTTTTTAACTTTGTGACTGCTGGAGTTGTGAAAGACTCTAATCATATTCAGTTTATTTGTTTATATTCCAGATGTGGGTTTAAAGTTTGTCGTCCCACTGAAACCAGCATCGGTAGATCTGGGAGGAACACTCAGTCTGATGTGCGAACTGAATCAGGCATCAGGAGACGTTGTGTGGCAACGCGACGGCCGGGAGGTTAAACCCGGTGGCAGGTCGAGCATCAGGACGGACGGCGCGAAGCGAACCCTCACTGTGACTGGCATGACCAAAGAGGACGAAGGAGAGTACAGCTGTGAATGTAGGAATGATAAGACCTCAGCTAAAGTCTCCTCGAAAGGTATTCAACCCGCCAGACCTCAAAACCTAAACATTTATTACCAACAAGTCTTTGTATATATCTTTCAAGTGGTATTCAAATAATTTACTATGATTAAAAAAATACTAAAATGTAATTTAATTTTTCTGTAATTTGTGAAAACCATCGTCAGTGAACACTTCTGGAACTATCGTTTCAGAACTGTTTTCTTAACCGTCGTTTGTGAATTGTTATCTCAATTTAAATAAATCAAACCCAGAAATGTATGAAACAATTTGGGAACTAAACTAATATTACTCCAGTTCAAACCACAGTAAGATATTTTTCAAACACGACACATTTTTATAGAATGAAACTTTTCTGGTATTGTAGCATCCTATTCGGTGTGTTTCCTTCCTTCCAGCGCCACGAGCAGTGAGGTTCACCACCAAACTGAACAACGTGGCCGCGATGGAGGGCAAAGCCGCCATTTTCAAGTGTGCCGTCAACCCGGCAGACGCCAGCATTAAGTGGCTGCACAACGGCGTCCCCGTCACCGCCGGGTCCAAGTACAAGATGGAGCACGGCGGCGGTAGCCACTTGCTCACTATCAGCTCCGTCACTCAGAAGGACGGCGGAGAGGTCAGCGTGGACGCCGAGGGCAAAACCTGCCAGGCCTCACTGCAAGTGCAACGTAAGAGTTTCCCCGCCAGTGTCTGTTCCTGAATGTTCCCGCGGCTCTTCACTGCCCTCCGTTCCTCCCGCAGGCGAACCCGTGACCTTCAAGAAGAAGCTGGAGAACCTGACGGCAGTGGAGCAGAGCGAGGTGAAGCTGGAGGTGGAGCTGAGTAAGGCGTCGGAGGAGGTGCGGTGGATGAAGAACAGCGTGGTGCTGCAGGCCGGGGGCAACGTGGAGATCCGAGTGAGCGGAGCCAAGCAGGCGCTGGTCTTCAAGAGCGTCGCGTACGCAGACAGAGGGTTCTACTCCTGCGAGACTCTGGACGACAAGACGCAGGCCAAACTCACTGTGGAGAGTAAGAGACACACGCAACACACATGCATTTGGATCAAGGATAATTGGGTCCAGTTACACAATTATTTTGAAATTTGTAATTGCTTTTTATCAGGACTTGTTATTATTGCGTTAATACAGGATGTCAAACATAAGGCCTACGGGCCAAACAAATCTGGTCGATAAACCATGACGAATAAGAAAAAAGAAGACATCGATATTTTAGTAGTGGACCCAACAAAACACTGAGACTCGAGCTGAGATATTGGCCCGAAAGTTTCATTAAAATTAGCTTTACGTTGCGATTGTGGCAACTTTGTGGTTGTAATAGTTTATTATTTGTGATAATAAAGACATTTTCATCATCTATACTTCACGTCAAAATGAAGAAATACAAACAAAGAGATTGTAAAATTAAAGGTTATTGTGGCACTATTTTACCTGTCTGGCACATTCAAGATGAAGTTGGGCTGAATGGGCATGTACATTTTATCAGATGTTCATCAGCTCTGAATATACAAATCATCTGACACAACCATTAGATGCAGGAGGGGTGGGGTCTTTTCACTAAGCAATTTCTGGGATCCCCTCCTATATAGAAACCCTCACTTCATGTGGAAGCCTCAATTAATCAAAAACTTGCACAGATCATCACTCATGTCTTGTAACCCTTAGAGTTTGTTCTTGAGACATGCAAAAACATCTGACAAGTCAAAATCCAGAATAGAAACACGTGCAGGTGAAGACATTCCAGCAAAAACAGTGTTCTCAGCAATAAATAGACAAAAAGCCCCAGGGACACCGATGTTTGAGGAGTTTAAGGAATCTGTGACGACTCACAGACTCTGGCAGACACTGGCTCTAATGCCGCTCTCACCCTCTCAGTGAAGAAGACTGAGGTGCTGAAGCCTCTGAAGGAGACCAAGGCTCACGAAACTGAGACGGTGACTCTGGAGGTGGAGCTCAGTCAGGCTGATGTGGAGGGATCGTGGACCAAAGACGGGGCCAAACTGAAGCCCGGGGCCAATGTCCGCATCACGGCACTGGGAAAGAAACACGCTCTGACATTGTCCAACCTGAAGATGGAGGAGGCGGGGCTGGTGTCGTTCACTGCAGAGGGAGTCCACACCTCAGCCAGACTCATCGTTACGGGTAAGAGATGAAACCGGACGGCGCTGCAGGGTCCGGACCGAACAGTCTATTTACCATTGTCCTCACGTGTTGTGATCCCACAGAACCTCCTGCCATGATCTCCAAACCCATCACGGACATCAGTGTTCCCGAGAAGGAGAAGGCGACGTTTGAATGTGAAGTGTCCCGAACTAACGCAGACGTTCGGTGGTTCAAGGTAAGAAATTTGAAGAAGACGGAAAAAAAGACATTCTGCAGAGTGAAATGCTCGTGTTCGACTCCTGTGTGATGATCCAACCTCTGACAGAATGACGTAGAACTGAAACCAGGGAAGAACTTTGGCATTCACTCCCTGGGCCGGAAGCGCACGTTAATCATCAGCAGATGTTCTCCTGAAGATGGGGGCACCTACATCTGTCGCACCGCCGATGATAACACCTCGGCCAAGCTCACCGTGAATGGTAATCACGGTTCTCCTCATGAAGAAACCGCTCCTCCGGCGTGCCCGCTCGTACCGTCTTCTGACAGTCGTGTTTCCTGCAGCCAGAGACGTGAAGATTGTGAAGAAGCTGCAGGACGTGGAGGCGATGGAGAAGGAGAGTGCCTCGTTTGTCTGCGAGATCTCACACGACGAGGTGGAGTGTCAGTGGTACAAAGGCGGCGCAAAGGTCAAAGCCAGCGACACTGTCAAGTTGAGACAGGAGGGTAAGAAAGATGGAAGTATTACACACTGCAGAACCTCAGGCTCCGACGACATGAAAAGTGAAAATGCAAAACTTTTGTTGCATTTTTTTTTTTTTAGGTTTTGTTTACACGACAGCGGTGGTCAGAGCTGAAAATGTATCTCGTGTTGGAACTTTTTGAAAATTCTCTGACTTTTGTCTCCAGAGAAAACAAAACTTTTCTGAAACGCTGCAGCTGCTTATTTTGCAGTTAAAGGCCAATATGGAAACATAATTTTCAAAGTTTCTGCCATAACATAAATGCGATAATTGCAAAACTTTTCTGAAATGAAAACGGAAAAATTATGTGTTTTCATGTGAAACATTGTCATGTAAACAGGGCCACAGTCTGCTTCTGTTATTACAGTTTGCACGATGATGGTATTATATGGTTATCATGAAGTAATTTTTTATTTTTATACTGGATCAAAAATATACCTAAAAAAAAATTTGTGATGCTTGTGGGTCTGAAACGTTTGCTCTCAGATCATTGAAATTTTATTTATGCATGGTTAAAACCATAATGAACAACTTTCTGTGAATGAGAACATATCTGAGAAATAGAATAATGTGTTGAGAGTGGGTGCGACCAATAGTGTTTGGCTTTATTGTAATATTCTGAGAGCTCAGTGCCTGACAGCTTTGGTTTAGATAACTGGCCGTTCCTGAAGTCAGTTCAGGAAATAATCCCACATATCCATTGGAGAAATTCAAAGTACTATTATTGGTAATTTCAATCGGAAGGTTTTAGCCAACGGTTAGCAATAAGCAGCCCTCTTTGTATTCCAGGCAGGACCTACGTGCTGTTGTTCAGGTCCGTGACCACTGAGGATATGGGTGAGATTAAATTTACAGCTGAAAAGGTTTCATCCACGGCGAAGCTTAAGGTCAAAGGTAAGTCGGAACCAAAAAAGTCACCTACCATTAATTGTGCCGTACGCACTGCTGCATGGTGTCTGTTCACCTCGACTGTGTTTAATCTGTCTGCAAATGGATTTTTTTCTATTGATCATACAAACTGCTCTTAGAAAGTGACACATTTAAAACCTGCTTCCACTTATAAGTAGTAGTAGTACAGGTCATCAACAAAGAAAAATATTTTTTAATAGGAAGATATATTTTTTATTTTGGACTATTTTTCTAAAATAGTAAATTCCCCTTCATATTGATCAGTTTGTTAATCCGAATTAAAAACTTTCCACATCTTCTCATTGGTGTCCTTTTCTGACAACGGTCAAACTGTTTCGATAGAATCTCCATTTGCACCTTGCATGCATAGTCTTGTTCCTCATTGAGACCTGATGGTGAAATTAACACACAGACACACAAAAAAACAAAAAAAAACAACAGCAGCAGCGGTGGGTCTCAGTTTCACCTGCTGAGGCTCACAAATGGTCTCCAGAGGGTTTTTTCAGAACTTTTCGGTCAAGTTGGATGTTGAAAACCTCCACATGTGAGTATTATCCCGGACAGACAGATTACAGGTTTCACTGAATTGAAATCACGTTTCTGTAAACTGCAACTCCTCGCCTTGTTTCTATGTCAGTGTCGTGCAGGATTGGAACACACGCTGATATACAAACAAACCACGGACTCTGTTTAAATGAGCCACGTCGGCACAAGGTCCTGCTGTTTGCTTCAGCTTTTTAGACTAATGAATCATCACATTTGTTGTGGCTTTGACATGCACTGCATGGACAAAGGTATTGGGTCACACCACTTAATAAACAGACACTCCTCAGGTCCTCCACCAGCTCAGGACACAATGCTTTCAGAGAAAAATTACATCATATCCACATGAGAAACATAAGTAAAAGTGGACGGTAGAAAATCTTTTTTTTGTCCCAGGAAGGGAACTTTAGGAGATTTAAACTCAGGTCGAAACTTTCTATGGCACTGGTTGGAGTTCGAGGAGAGTCAGAAAATAAATGTCAAAGGCAGAAAGATAAAGGTTTGATGGCTTTGAATTGGCTTTTATGCTGTTGGAAGAGCAAGTCCAAACAAGTTTCGATCCACCATTTCCTCCTTTCCAAGCTTCAAATTATCCTTGGGAAAGCCAATGGAGCTAAACTTTCCCCCAGTAGAAATATACCTGGTTTGGCATATTTCTTCGATACCGTCTGAGCCTGTGAATGTGAGGGGTTCGGCGTTGAGACTCCTCAGGCAGTATATATGAGCAACGTCCTTTAACTATTTGACGGAAGGACAAACTCTTATCATCCAAAACCACATCCAACATCATCTGCATGAAGTGATAAGTTTCGCCTTCTACATATATATGTGAACTCTAAATCAACTAATAGATTCAGGGTAAACTAGCATAGTAGGGCTGCATAGGATGAATGAACTTTTTATGGATTTAGAACAGGGAGTGTCCCAATACTTTTGTCTGCACCGGTGGGGTCCTCTGCGGTGCATCGACGTGACCACTCGGTTGTTATCGTCACCTCAGAGCTGCCGGTGAAGTTTGTGAAGAAACTCAGGGATAAGATAGCCATGTATAAGCACCGCGGCCACCTGGAGTGTCAGGTGTCCCGAGCCAGCGCCACAGTGAGGTGGTACAAGAACAAGACGGAGATCAAGGCCGGCAAAAAGTACGAGATCAAGAGTGAGGACGTGTACAGGAAGCTCACCATCAACGACGTGGACTCCGGGGACGAGGACACGTACACCTGCGACGCCGCCGATGAGAAGACGTCCTGTAAACTGCTGGTGGAAGGTAACGCGGTGGCTCACCACTGTAGACTCAGGGTAGCACGAAACAAGCCATCAGCCTGCAGGTCAATGAGGTCCGCGTGTGTGTCTGCGTTCATTTTTGAACTAACGGGAAGACGTAAGGCTCTTAACACGAACCTTACCGTAACAAACCTGAACCACTTTATTTAACACAGGACTCAGTGTGCAAGTTTATTCGTACAAAATACAATAATTAACAGATGTTTGCACAGAGTGAAGTATAGAAAACTGTTCTGTCTGTGTATGTATGTATGTGTATGTGCTGTTGTATCCAGGCCTGGTTATGTGTCTGTGCATGTACCTGTACAAATGTGTTTGTGTGTTAATGTGTGTGTATTTTCATCTGTGTGTGTGTGTGTGTGTGTGTGTGTATTCTCAAAAGATGCAAGGACAAATTAAAGTATGTAAATTCAGATTTTGAAGCAGCTCTGAAATATTTTGTTGTATTTAGAGCTTTTTTTAATATAAAAAAGGTAGATGTGAAACGTGTCGAACATTCCTATTAGATGACTGTCTGATTTCCCTGGGTGAGCTGCGGTTCCTGACCCCCCCACCCCCCACCCCACCCCCGTTTATCCCCGCATCCCCTTATAGAACAGTCCATCAGCATTGTGCGTGAGCTGAGCCCGGTGGAGGTGACCGAGCCATTCGCCGCAGCCTTCGAGGTGGAGATCAGCATGGAGCTGGTGAAGCCTCCGATCTGGACCCTGAGCGGTGTTGGCCTGCGGGAGGGTGCCGATGTTGAGATGGAGAAAGAAGGCACAATGCACCGGCTCACCTTCAAAAAGACCAAAACCTCCATGACGGGAGCCGTGCAGTTCACAGCGGGGAAGAGCAAATCTACAGCCCAGCTCACAGTGAAAGGTAGCCGAGTCACACGCAGGGTTGTCATGGAGATCGCAAGGTTCCACACTTCAGGAGACACATTCAGTTTAGATATCTTCTTCACACCTGTTCATATGGACTCTTTTCTACATATATATATATATAGTTTAGTTTCATCAAGGGTTTTAGCCAATCACAATCAATGTAGGCCCTCCCTTTGACTCCGCCCACAAGTAAACAGTCTCATCTCACACTGTGTCCTAATGTCAGAGCGTCCTCTGGAGATCGCGGAGCCCCTCAAAGACGTGAAGGCGAAGGAGAAGAGCTCGGCCATACTCAGCTGCAAGTTCTCCGCTCCACCCAAAGACGTGAAATGGTTCAGAGGCTCGGTCGCCCTGGCACCTTCCGACAAACACAACATGAAGCAAGATGCCACGCGAGCGCAGCTGACCATCCAGAGGCTGACGGAGGAGGACACCGGCGAGTACCGCTGTCAGTCCGGACCTGCTGAGACAAAAGGAAAACTCACTGTGGAAGGTACAGCATGCTTTCACTGCGGATATAACATGAGAATGAGTCTTCATGAACCTACACTGAAATCTTGATTCCTCCTCTTCAGTGCGCGAAATTAAGATCACGAAGCACCTCGCGGATACGGAGGTGAACGAAGACAGCGACGCCTCCTTCACCTGCGAGGTGAACTACGAAGACGAGGAGGCGCAGTGGCTCCTGAACAACAAGGTGCTCTGCACCAACGAGGTGAACTCCATCAGCCACGAGGGGAAAGTCCACCGGCTGGCGTTGAAGAACCTGGCGCCGCAGGACGGAGGAACCATCACCTTCCAGGTCCGCAAGGTCAAAGAGTCAGTCACGCTCAAGGTCAAAGGTGAGGACTTTTACACGTTTACACAGAGGTTTCCAAATAATATCGTAAAATTTAGTCTCAATTTCTCAAAAAAATACATATTCTCATGTTTAGTGTATTCTTTTAACAAACAGGAGTTACATTGAGCCATACTCATGTTCTGAACTTTTTATCAACAAAACAGTTTTACATAGATTCACATTTAGATTGTTTTTAAGTCATATGACAATAGTAGAAAACTGCAAACAAAGGAAAGGAGACAAAAACAAAATGCAATTATTTTCAAATGCTCCACTGATAAAACAAGGGTTGAGTTCCTCAGGGATCAATTCTGGATCCTTTTTATTTTTACTTCACTGTTTTGTCAGTTGATTAATGATTAATCCCAAAAGGGGTGTGATTAAATAAGTTATTTTGAATTCTTAGCACTTATTCATATGTATATGTATTTATATATGTGTATATGTGTCTAATATTTTTACATGCGATAGTGTTTTGAAAAGAAGGGAATTTAAATTGTATCACCTAACAGTATTTACAGAAAATCCTTTGATATGAATATAAATTCTATGCATGTACCTGACCCCAGTTAACCCAAAAGATGAGCAAAAGATGTTTTTTTCCTCAGAGTTACTTTTTCTTCTCTGAACTGCAGAAAAGCGTGCAGAGTTCCTGAAGTCTCTGGACGACGTCACCGGAGAGGAAAAAGGCATGATAACGCTGGCATGCGAGGCGTCGAAACCGAGAGTTTCCCCCGTTTGGCGAAAAGGAGATAAAGTCTTAAAAGCCGGACCAAAATACGAGCTCCTTCACACGGGGAAATCTCTGGGCCTCATCATCAAGGATGTGACCAAAGACGACGGCGGAGAGTACAGCTGTGACCTCGGCACTGAGGTTTGCAAGTCCAGGGTGACAGTCCGAGGTGGGTATCTCTTCCATCTCCACCAATACATTACATTATGGCTTTGAGCATAATACCTTTGTGAAAACCATTGGGAACATGTTTGAAAGCCATTATCGGTGCATCTAAATGGACTCATTAGAAACCATTCTTTAGTGCGCTCCTTAAACACATTGTGTTGAAACGCTAATTAAATCACATCATCTGTGGACACAAAACCATTGTCTATATTTACTGGCTTCACACCAACGTATGCAACCATCCAGATCTTTTTCAGGGAAGGCGTCGCTTTAACAAATCATCTCCTGCACGTATGCTATCACTGGCTTTCCGAACTTCACCTACTGAAAACATCCAAAATATTAAAATGTGAATTTTGGTTACAAATAATTTTGAATCAGTATATTGATTTTTAACCGGTTTAGCAACAGGAGCCACCCTGGAATGATGAGCTCTGAGCAAAATCGAGAAAAATATTAACATTTTCAGATGTATTGAATTGAAATAATGTTAATTTATGCAATGTGGTCCGATGTGTTTTTTAATCTACAAATATGAAAAGAAATACATTTTTATGGAGATGTCGAGCAGAATTCCACCGCAGTTTTTATTGCTCCATCCTTTCAGGTGCCAGCACCTTGCCTCAACTCATATTTAATTATTCGTACCTGTGTTTTCACCAAGCTCAGTTACCATATAGAAAACAGCTTTTTGGATCATATAATGGTGGTTGTCACCTCATATCGCAAGGAATTATTGCAACCCACTATTGAGGAGAATGACTTAATAATTCAAAATCTTTATCTTAATTCCCTGAAAACTGGTAAACACATTTTTGGTCGTAACCAACCACTCGAGGGTCCCTGGTCTAGACTTTTGCATATTATCGCATCACCTACCCCTTATTTCTTTCCATAGACACGTCGTACTTGGTGCCATCATTTTCTCTTGTTCACATCAAGTCTGAAGGTGTATTGTGACGCTTTCTCCTGCAGAAATCGGTATCGGGATCACAAAGTGGCTGAAGTCAGCCGAGGTGAACGAGGGCGAGTCCTGCAGCTTCGAGTGCATCCTGTCTCGTGAGAGCTCGGACGAGTCCTCCTGGACCGTCAACGGTCAGACGGTTAAAAGCGGCGATCGCTTCAAGATCTCCAATAAAGGACGCAAATACATGCTGACCATCACTGACACAAGACCCGCTGACGCTGGAGAGGTGGTCTTCAGCATCAAAGAGCTGAGCACCAAAACTACACTAACAGTCGAAGGTAAGATCTTAAGCAGCACGTGAGAAGCCGTCTTGGGAAGGATAGAGGTGAATATTTATCATCCTCTTGTAGGCAAAGCTTCATCTGTGTCAAAGGGACTGGAGAATATCAGTGTTGTTCGCGGGGAGGATGCTGTATTCACCTGCGAGGTGACTCAGGCCACCGCCACTGTGAAGTGGGCCAAGGAGGGAAAAGCCATCAAAAAGAGCCAGAAGTACGAGCTGAGTCAGCAGGAGAAAGTTATGACGCTGACCGTCCACAGCGTGTCCGCTCAGGACTCCGGAGAGTACAGCTGTGAGGTCGTCGGAGGAGCAACCACCAGAGCCAAGCTGGAAATCAAAGGTCAGAAAGGAAATTACATATCTCATGTTGGGCCTGATTTACTAAAATCCTTGATAGAGAGTGGGAGTTTGGACGCTCACAAAAATAGATTCATTTCTGATTTACTAAGGTCTCGTTTACGCAAATTGATCAAGTCCAAGCAGCAGAGACAAACTAACAACCTGCAAGCAGCTCTTCGAAAAGGATGCAAAACACTGGACCGTACTCTAGCTAACCACGCATTTTTTTGTGCAGAACCAATCCATAAGTTCACTAAAGCGCTGTCGGACGTCCAGGCGGACGAAAAGAGCTCGGTGACGCTGCGGTGCGAGACAGCTCAGAGCCCGTCCACCGTGGTTTGGCTGAAAGGTCACACGGAGCTGAAGGCCGGCGGTCGATACGAGATGTCGCAGAAGGACGGCGTCCTGGCCTTCACCATCAAACAGCTGGAGGAGAAAGACACGGACATCTACACCTGCGACGTGGGCACGGCCAAGAGCATGGCCAAAGTCACAGTGAAAGGTGAGAGCACCCGAACGTTCCCCTCCAGCTTTACGGGTAAGTCTTCGGGCCTTTTTCCTGGTTATCCGGTGCTGTGTTCAAAGAAGTTGTTTCAGGTTAGCACATATTCAGAAATCATAGTTTTCCTGTGGTAGATGAAGATTACTGCTGAATTGTTGTGCTTTAGTTTTTAGATGTTTCATTGTGGAGTCGCCTATTTTGAAATGTTGATTTTGCATTTATGCGTTCGATGGACTTTAGTTTGTTTGCCTGGGAAATGTTCATTCGCCCCTGATGTTTGGTTTGCTTGACGTTTCAAAAGTGAAATGGAAATGATTGGATGTTGCTTGTTTCGACAGACAATTAGCTGCATTTGTTTTGTTCTTCAGTGTGCTTTGTTTCTATTCTTATTCTTTGTGGCTTGTTTACTGCTGTCTGAAACATCTCGCAAATACCAATCGCACTTTGGTGTGTTGTTGATACTCACTCCGGATGATTGTGTTTTTTTAGACTTTGAATGTATTTCAGATTAATTGGATGTGAGGAGCAAATAGTCTGTAGGAGTCTTTGTTCACGGCTTCTTGAGAACCTGCAGCAGCAGATACATACACACATATACAGTTAACATTGCAAGTCTTTGAATTGTGTGAGGAAGCTTAAGTAACCCAGTAAAACCCCAATGCAGGCTAAGAGAGAACGTGCATACTACACACTGAAAGATCCAGGCACATTAACCCCTGAGTCACCATGCAAATGTGGCAGAGAATTCAAATCACACAGAGAAAGAACGGGCAATTGATAAAAGTCCTGAGTCTGCAAAGACTTTGTGATGTTCCGGAAACTTGTTCTCAGATGCTGATGAGTTCACGAACTGTATTTTATTCAAAATGCTGAAAAAGAAACGATCGTGTTGTGTGTTTTCTGTCAAAATGTGTTGTCAGAGGTTTGTATTGTGTATGTTACTGTCGGACCTGCTTTGCTTCTGTGTTTGTGTTGTTTGAACATCCATAGGCTGAATGACATCCGCTAGCACGACACACACACACACACACACACACACACACACACACACACACACACACACACACACACACACACACACACACACACACACACACACACACACACACACACGGTTCATGCATTTTTGAGAGGACATTGCTCCTGGGATGACGATTGAGGTCTTTTTCGATTGAATTTTGAAGATGCATGACAGAGAAGCGTCAGTTCAACTCGTCTATCTTCATCATCATCTTTGTCTTCATCGTCTTCATCGTCATCATCACCACCTGTGATGACCCTTCACCACCAGTATCCGGCAGCTCTGTGTGATAACATGGTGATTGTGCGTCTGATTCTAGCGGCGCCGGCCTCCTTCACCGAGAAGCTCAAGAACCAGGAGCTGAAGGAAGGAGAAACAGCGAAGCTCTGCTGTCAGTTATCCAAACCTGCAGCTAATGTCCAGTGGAAGAAAGGCTCTGAAGCTCTCAGAGTGGGAGAAAAGTATGATTTGAGGCAGAACGAGACCTCTTGCATCCTGCAGATCAGGAACTTGCAGGTTGAAGACAGCGCTGAATACTCGTGTGTGTGCGGGGACCAGAAAACAACAGCAAGCCTGAAAGTCACGGGTACAAGAGTCTCACTTCGATTGACCCTCTGTTGTCTTTTAATCATGTCGGTGGGACCTGATTCTGACCAACTTGCTTGTGCAGCGTTACCGCCGACCTTCAGCCGGCCGCTGCAGAGCCAGGAGGCCGAGGAGGGAGCCGGCGTGACTCTGCGCTGTGAGCTCTCTAAAGCTGGAGTCAAGGTGGAGTGGAAGAAGGGAGCCGAGGTCCTGAAGGCCGGAGAGAAGTACGGGACGAGGCAGAGCGGCTCGGTGAACGAGCTCCTCATCAACAAAGTGCAGCCGGAAGACGGCGGCGACTACAGCTGTGTGTGTGGAGAGCAGAAGACCACAGCCAGCGTCAGCATCAAGGGTAGGAGCGGGACTCTTCAAACAGGCAGCCAGTGAGACACGTTAGCGGTTTGTCAGCTGTTTGGGTACACATGGACTTACAGCTGCATCAAAATCTGTCTCACTTCATCCGATTACGATCAGATTATGGGTTTGAATTAATTCCTTTATCAAGGGTGATTAACCTCCAGAAGAGTTTAACTGTTTTAATCTTGTGTGGTCGGGCATCGGACAAATGTTTGTTAGTTCTTGTAAACAGAGATGTCACTTGCTGTTCAAATATGGCCACTTTGGGGGTGCGGTCAGTGCACAAAAAAACCTTTATTTACCAGCTTTGGCAGGAAAATCTTCTGAACCTTTTTAACAACAGGATCTTCACACATCTCCGCATCTCTCATCGGGGACATCTGTGGTTCTTTTACACACATCAACAGAAGCCTGTTTTCTGCTCAATGTTCCCTGACATGAGGAAAGGGCGGGACAAAAAAAAAGCTGACAACAATGTTGGAAGCTGCACACACAACATATCTTCTCAAGAAATAGATTGGCTCATTGAAAAATGAAAGGTGTACAACCCTTCTGAAACATACGCTGCATTTCACATTCAAAATGGAAAAAGTGGACCTGAACTTGTTGAAATGCTCCAACTTATTCAATAAGGAAGCTCCTTATTCATCCCTTTTACCATATAAAAGCAGTAAACTCACTTCATAACAACCAATTGTGAGTGGCCACATCCACTCGAAGCAAATTACAAAAGCTTATTATTTAATTATTAGAGTATTCTTCCTTTATCTGTTAAGGTCCTGATGGAAGACAAATGAGTGCTACATCTGTGTGTTCATACAGGAACTGGTTCGAGAGTACTTATGTAGATTAAATGAAAACGAAAAAAATTATCACTTGTCGCTTCAGTCTTAAATAAACTGCATCAGGTTTGATGCAAGCTCGACGCACTAATGCAGGAAACGTATTTAAATCCATCAGTCACATTCGGGCAGGAGACAGATTTTGAGGTCATCTGTAGAAACACATTTATTTCAGAGTCTGGATGTCACTGTGGATTGCAGTCGCTCTCTGTTTGTCTGCTTTTGTCCATATTTCAATGTTTTGCACCGTTGCATGCTGCTGCCGATGACTAACTAACTTGACTGACCGCTCAGCCCGACCAGCGACCTTCAGCCGGCCGCTGCAGAGCCAGGAGGCCGAGGAGGGAGCCACCATGACACTGCGCTGTGAGCTCTCTAAAGCTGGAGTCCTGGTGGAGTGGAAGAAGGGAGCGGAGGTCCTGAAGGCCGGAGAGAAGTACGGGATGAAGCAGAGCGGCTCGGTGAACGAGCTCCTCATCAACAAGGTGCAGCCGGAAGACGGCGGCGACTACAGCTGTGTGTGTGGAGAGCAGAAGACCGCAGCCAGCGTCAGCATCAAGGGTAGGAGCGGGGCGGCTGGAGGGGCTGATCTGCGGGGCTTCGAGACAAACTGCATGCAGCAGCTTCACCTAAAAGAGAAAGGGTTCATCAAGCTTAAGTTTTCAAGCTTTCTGTTATTTGAGAACATATTTATGTCAGCTGCATACGTCCTTCATGTCATGTGAGATCAGCAGACATTTTCCCAAATGATTTGAGAAATGATGAATAATGATCACTCACACAAATGTGCAGAATTTTAAGATTATTTTTGTTTATATTCAAAAATCCAAAAGCTTTAAAAAGGATACAAGAACTCATATAACTTTAGATATTCTCTCTAACCTAGAAGCTTGATAACCCGAGATAAATACGCAAAGCACAATGCTTTGCACTGTTAAATTTCCAACTGTGCCAGCTAACTAACTAACTGACTGACCGCTCAGCCCGACCAGCGACCTTCAGCCGGCCGCTGCAGAGCCAGGAGGCCGAGGAGGGAGCCAGCGTGACTCTGCGCTGTGAGCTCTCTAAAGCTGGAGTCCCGGTGAAGTGGAAGAAGGGAGCCGAGGTCCTGAAGCCCGGAGAGAAGTACGGGATGAAGCAGAACGGCTCGGTGAACGAGCTCCTCATCAACAAAGTGCAGCCGGAAGACGGCGGCGACTACAGCTGTGTGTGTGGAGAGCAGAAGACCACAGCCAGCGTCAGCATCAAGGGTAGGAGCGGGGCGGCTGGTTTCCTTTTCTGTTTTGTTACAGGCTCATTCAAATATGTGAAGTTGATTTAATCTGATGTATATGTATCAAACTGTACTACATTGATTGTGTGTTGGAGCCTTTTTCCTCTTTGTTTTTGTGTTTCACTCGTCGGTTCCGTTGTCGTCTGACTTCGGCTTTTGTCACATTGTTATTGATCAGAAGCTCCGCAGCCCGTTTGTGCTCAAAATGCTTGAGCTTTAAGCTATTTAGAGAGAAGATGTTGCGTTACTTCAAACCCTCCTTACAGTTTCCAAAGATCTGTTGCCGCTCTTCTGTGCGTCTTTTCTTTGTGTCGTTATCGGCTGGTCGATCAAGCACGGATTCACCTCGTCCACAGTCCATCACCACTTTGCTTTCATAGTTTTGTGCTTCAGTTTTAATCGATCTGATCCTCTCTCAGCTGCGAAGCAGCCCTCAGCTCCTCCTTCAGTAGAAAAGGAAAAAGCTCTGAGGCAGGAGGCCACAGACAAACCAGCAGGTATGAAAGAAGGCAGATATGCTTCAGCATGACTTTCATGCTTCATGGTGTCGGTTCCTGCTATTCTTTGTGGTTTGTGCATTTTATGATTGTGGTTTTAAGTTGGCTGGTCTGATTTATATAACTCGAAGTTGCACAAAAATTATCATCTAGATGAATTCATCATTCAGCAAGTTTATCAAGTTTATCAAGGACTAAAGTTGAGAGATATTAAAGGAAAGGTTGCTGCATGAGACCGGATGTTATCCTTGTCATGTTTGTGGTAGTGTCGTGGTTTTGGCAGTGTTTCTGTAACTGGATCGTTTTTATGTTTCAGCCAAGTCGCCTGCAGCGCAGTTAGCTAAAGACAAGAAGCAGCAGATTAATGAGACAGTGGAAGGTAATTTTATGAGCTTTGCCTGTTTTTTTTTGCACTCTTTTGTAGTGAGTCAACATATGTGACTCAGCCTTTTTTTTTTTTAAAGAAGAGAAGCACATCATGACTTGTGCTGCTTTCAGGCTCCACGTGTTTGTTTGATTTGCTCGTTTTCACCCTTAAATGTCCAGAATGGTGTGACGATCACGTCAATGTCAGTCTGGATTTCTGAGCTCTGCAGCTTCTTGTCCTGCATGGAGGCTGACTGTTGCTCTGAGGCCATGTTTGTTCTTTGAGCTTTGGTTTTCCTCTTGATGAGTTGTTGTGAAAGCCATCCTGCACATATGGTTTCCATTGCAAGGCTTAAAACTCAAAATGAATGGCAGTCGATGAGCGATTGGGTTGTTGCTCCTTGAATTGCCTTGGAAAAACAAATTTCATGGAAAGGGAGTCGGCTCAGTAGAGCGAATGGGCAGATGGAGCGCGAAGCCTTGGTAAGCAATTCATCCAAGACAAGGAAAAGGGGAGTAATTCCCCTACAACCCAAGAACTTGCTGTCACCATCCCAGCTTGTTTGGCCATGGCAGATGAACCTGACGTGTAACAGGGTTGGCACAATTCCATACATATTGTACTTCACCAACAAAGTCCCAACAGTCCAAAGGAGTCCTCCTTTACAACAACCACGTCCAGGACTACTGTCACAACCACCAGGTTTTATGAAGTTCATCAGTGTCTACCACGATGACCGTCATCCTCTGCCAACACAAGCAGCAGATGGCACATGATCAACAGTTCTTTATTGTCCTTTGAGAACATCCATAGAACCACCTTCAACGTAAAGTGATGGAGTAAGAAGAGCTGTGCTGCCTCTCCACCAAACCCATACCTCACCTTCACCTGCCACCACTGCAACTGAATCTGTAGATGTTGCATCGGCCCGTTCAGTCATGACTGTTCCTGCAGTCCACATGGATTATCATCTTCATGATCTTCGATGGTGATGTCAAGTCATAAAAAATCCCCTGTATTTGTAATCGATCTATTTTCTCATGAGCTTGATTGGTGTTGATGTCTGTGGTTTGTGTTGCTGTTTGTGGAGAATCGATCATTTAGTGTCTGTTTTCTGATGTTCTCATGTTCCTGGTGATGTTGTGGTTACTGCAGTGCTTCTGTGACAGGGTCATATTTGTGTTTCAGTCAAGTCAACTGCATCCACAGCTGCTAAAGACAAGAAGCAGGAGATTAATGAGAAAGTGGAAGGTAATTTTCTGAGCTTTGCCTGTCTTTTGTCCTCGTTTATAATTACTGAGCCTTTGTGACTTTGCACTTTGTTAAATGAGGAGAAGCTCATGGAGCTCTGGCTTTGTGTCTGACTGCTGTTATCAAACGGAAAACTGCTGAGTCAAGACTTGTGCTGCTTTCAAGCTCCACGTGTTTGTCTGACTTGCTCTTTTTCCACCCGTAAATGTCCTGATTGTTGTGAACCTCTGTGGTTTGTGGAGAAACGATCACGTCAGTGTCAGTCTGGATTCCTGATCTCTGCAGTTTCTTGTCCTGCATGGAGGCTGACTGTTGCTCTGAGGCCATGTTTGTTTTTTGAGCTTTGGTTGTTCTCTTGAGATGAGTTCTACATGAAGCTGCTACTTTCCTGAGGGCTCAGTGTCGTGTTCATTCATTGCAGCTGCGACGCTGCAAACTACAGAGCAAACTCCCAAACAGCAACTCCTCAAACAGGAAGTTCAGGGAGGTCCGAGTGAGCTGAAAGCTGGAGGTGAAGGTAATGAGATACATGTGCATGGCTCATGTTGGACACTGTGGCTCTTTTCTTTTTTTTTTTTTTTTCAGAAAAGTACATTTTTTTGAACGTGTGTGTTGAGTTTGGCGTTTTAATGCTTTTAATGCTGTGACCTCTCAGAAGTGTCCCCAGCTACCAGAACTGACAAATTGGTTCTGTAGAGACTTTTAAATGTTCACATCTCTGAGATGATGACATCTTGAAGGAAAAGCCATCTTGCGCCTTTGGTTTCCATTGTAGAACTTAAATCTCAAAATGAATCGCAGTCAATAAGAAGCTGGGTTGTTGTTGGTTGGACTGCATTGAAAGAGAAATACACAAAGAAGCAACACATTTTCAGCATTAAATCCTTCAGTTTGTGTCATCATGGCATTCTAGCCAGGAACATTTTCTTCATTACACATCCATTAGAAATTTGATGTAGGATTGTGAATATGTTACAAGCAACCTATGATCCAGCGCTACCTTCTGGAAATGTTGGTGATTGATCTGACAGTCCCACCACTGCAGTCACAAACTGTGACTGACAGGTTGTTTGATAGACAGAATCAGATAGGGAAAACTAAGATCCAACAAAGGGTTCCCGCTGAAGAAAGCAATTGGTGGCCATCTAGCTATTGGTAGATGGAGCTCGAAGCCTTGGTAAGCAATCTATCCAAGACAAGGAAACGTGTATTCAATCCCGCACAACACAAGAACTTGTTGTCACAATCCCAGCTTGCTCAGCCATGGAAGATGAACCCCACGTATAAAAGTTTGGCACAATTCCATCCACATTGTACTTCACCTACAATGTCCCACTGACCAATCCAAAGGACTCGTCCATGCCAGCAACCACATCAACGATTGATCGCAACCACCAGATTATAGGATGTCCCTCATTTTCTGCACTGACCTGATTTGAAATTTTGTCATTTCTGTCATGAGCCGGATTGTTGTTGATGTCTGGTTTGTGTTGCTGTTTGTGGAGAATCGATCATTTAGTGTCTGTTTTCTGATGTTCTCATGTTCCTGGTAATGTTGTGGTTTCTGCAGTGCTTCTGTGACAGGGTCATATTTGTGTTTCAGTCAAGTCAACTGCATCCACAGCTGCTAAAGTCAAGAAGCAGGAGATTAATGAGACAGTGGAAGGTAATTTTCTGAGCTTTGCCTGTCTTTTGTCCTCGTTTATAATTACTGAGCCTTTGTGACTTTGCACTTTGTTAAATGAGGAGAAGCTCATGGAGCTCTGGCTTTGTGTCTGACTGCTGTTATCAAACGGAAAACTGCTGAGTCAAGACTTGTGCTGCTTTCAAGCTCCACGTGTTTGTCTGACTTGCTCTTTTTTACCCTTAAATGTCCTGATTGGTGTGAATCTCTGTGGTTGTGGAGAAACGATCACGTCGGTGTCAGTCTGGATTCCTGAGCTCTGCAGTTTCTTGTCCTGCATGGAGGCTGACTGTTGCTCTGAGGCCATGTTTGTTTTTTGAGCTTTGGTTGTTCTCTTGAGGTGAGTTTTACATGAAGCTGCTACTTTCCTGAGGGCTCAGTGTCGTGTTCATTCATTGCAGCTGCGACACTGCAAACTACAGTACAAACTCCCAAACAGCAACCCCTCAAACAGGAAGTTCAGGGAGGTCCGAGTGAGCTGAAAGCTGGAGGTGAAGGTAATGAGATACATGTGCATGGCTCATGTTGGACACTGTGGCTCTTTTCTTTTTTTTTTTTCAGAAAAGTAAATTTTGTTGAATGTGTGTTGAGTTTGGCGTTTTAATGCTTTTAATGCTGTGACCTCTCAGAAGTGTCCCCAGCTACCAGAACTGACAAATTGGTTCTGTAGAGACTTTTAAATGTTCACATCTCTGAGATGATGATATCTTGAAGGAAAAGCCATCTTGCGCCTTTGGTTTCCATTGTAGAACTTAAATCTCAAAATGAATCACAGTCAATAAGAAGCTGGGTTGTTGTTGCTTGGACTGCATTGAAAGAGAAATACACAAAGAAGCAACACATTTTCAGCCTTAAATCCTTCAGTTTGTGTCATCATGGCATTCTAGCCAGGAACATTTTCTTCATTACACATCCATTAGAAATTTGATGTAGGATTGTGAATATGTTACAAGCAACCTATGATCCAGCGCTACCTTCTGGAAATGTTGGTGATTGATCTGACAGTCCCACCACTGCAGTCACAAACTGTGACTGACAGGTTGTTTGATAGACAGAATCAGATAGGGAAAACTAAGATCCAACAAAGGGTTCCCGCTGAAGAAAGCAATTGGTGGCCATCTAGCTATTGGTAGATGGAGCTTGAAGCCTTGGTAAGCAATCTATCCAAGACAAGGAAACCTGTATTCAATCCCGCACAACACAAGAACTTGTTGTCACAATCCCAGCTTGCTCAGCCATGGAAGAAGAACCCCACGTATAAAAGTTTGGCACAATTCCATGCACATTGTGCTTCACCTACAATGTCCCACTGACCAATCCAAAGGACTCGTCCATGCCAGCAACCACATCAACGATTGATCGCAACCACCAGATTATAGGATGTCCCTCAGTTTCTGCACTGACCTGATTTGAAATTTTGTCATTTCTGTCATGAGCCGGATTGTTGTTGATGTCTGGTTTGTGTTGCTGTTTGTGGAGAATCGATCATTTAGTGTTGTTGTTTTTATGTTCTCCTTATGTTCCTGGTAATGTTGTGGTTACTGCAGTGCTTCTGTGACAGGGTCATATTTGTGTTTCAGTCAAGTCAACTGCATCCACAGCTGCTAAAGTCAAGAAGCAGGAGATTAATGAGAAAGTGGAAGGTAATTTTCTGAGCTTTGCCTGTCTTTTGTCCTCGTTTATAATTACTGAGCCTTTGTGACTTTGCACTTTGTTAAATGAGGAGAATCACATGGAGCTCTGGCTTTGTGTCTGACTGCTGTTATCAAACAGAAAACTGCTGAGTCAAGACTTGCGCTGCTTTCAAGCTCCACGTGTTTGTCTGACTTGCTCTTTTTTACCCTTAAATGTCCTGATTGGTGTGAATCTCTGTGGTTGTGGAGAAACGATCACGTCGGTGTCAGTCTGAATTTCTGAGCTCTGCAGTTTCTTGTCCTGCATGGAGGCTGACTGTTGCTCTGAGGCCATGTTTGTTCTTTGAGCTTTGGTTGTTCTCTTGAGGTGAGTTTTACATGAAGCTGCTACTTTCCTGAGGGCTCAGTGTCGTGTTCATTCATTGCAGCTGCGACGCTGCAAACTACAGAACAAACTCCCAAACAGCAACTCCTCAAACAGGAAGTTCAGGGAGGTCCGAGTGAGCTGAAAGCTGGAGGTGAAGGTAATGAGATACATGTGCATGGCTCATGTTGGACACTGTGGCTCTTTTCTTTTTTTTTTTTTTTTCAGAAAAGTAAATTTTGTTGAACGTGTGTGTTGAGTTTGGCGTTTCAATGCTTTTAATGCTGTGACCTCTCAGAAGTGTCCCCAGCTACCAGAACTGACAAATTGGTTCTGTAGAGACTTTTAAATGTTCACATCTCTGAGATGATGATATCTTGAAGGAAAAGCCATCTTGCGCCTTTGGTTTCCATTGTAGAACTTAAATCTCAAAATGAATCGCAGTCAATAAGAAGCTGGGTTGTTGTTGGTTGGACTGCATTGAAAGAGAAATACACAAAGAAGCAACACATTTTCAGCCTTAAATCCTTCAGTTTGTGTCATCATGGCATTCTAGCCAGGAACATTTTCTTCATTACACATCCACTAGAAATTTGATGTAGGATTGTGAATATGTTGCAAGCAACCTATGATCCAGCGCTACCTTCTGGAAATGTTGGTGATTGATCTGACAGTCCCACCACCGCAGTCACAAACTGTGACTGACAGGTTGTTTGATAGACAGAATCAGATAGGGAAAACCAAGATCCAACAAAGGGTTCCCGCTGAAGAAAGCAATTGGCGGCCATCTAGCTATTGGTAGATGGAGCTTGAAGCCTTGGTAAGCAATCTATCCAAGACAAGGAAACGTGTATTCAATCCCTCACAACACAAGGACTTGTTGTCACAATCCCAGCTTGCTCAGCCATGGAAGAAGAACCCCACGTATAAAAGTTTGGCACAATTCCATGCACATTGTGCTTCACCTACAATGTCCCACTGACCAATCCAAAGGACTCGTCCATGTCAGCAACCAACGATTGATCGCAACCACCAGATTATAGGATGTCCCTCAGTTTCTGCACTGACCTGATTTGAAATTTTGTCATTTCTGTCATGAGCCTGATTGGTGTTGATGTCTGGTTTGTGTTGCTGTTTGTGGAGAATCGATCATTTAGTGTCTGTTTTCTGATGTTCTCATGTTCCTGGTAATGTTGTGGTTACTGCAGTGCTTCTGTGACAGGGTCATATTTGTGTTTCAGTCAAGTCAACTGCATCCACAGCTGCTAAAGTCAAGAAGCAGGAGATTAATGAGACAGTGGAAGGTCATTTTCTGAGCTTTGCCTGTCTTTTGTCCTCGTTTATAATTACTGAGCCTTTGTGACTTTGCACTTTGTTAAATGAGGAGAATCACATGGAGCTCTGGCTTTGTGTCTGACTGCTGTTATCAAACGGAAAACTGCTGAGTCAAGACTTGCGCTGCTTTCAAGCTCCACGTGTTTGTCTGACTTGCTCTTTTTTACCCTTAAATGTCCTGATTGGTGTGAATCTCTGTGGTTGTGGAGAAACGATCACGTCGGTGTCAGTCTGGATTCCTGAGCTCTGCAGTTTCTTGTCCTGCATGGAGGCTGACTGTTGCTCTGAGGCCATGTTTGTTTTTTGAGCTTTGGTTGTTCTCTTGAGGTGAGTTTTACATGAAGCTGCTACTTTCCTGAGGGCTCAGTGTCGTGTTCATTCATTGCAGCTGCGACACTGCAAACTACAGTACAAACTCCCAAACAGCAACTCCTCAAACAGGAAGTTCAGGGAGGTCCGAGTGAGCTGAAAGCTGGAGGTGAAGGTAATGAGATACATGTGCATGGCTAATGTTGGACACTGTGGCTCTTTTCTTTTTTTTTTTTCAGAAAAGTAAATTTTGTTGAATGTGTGTTGAGTTTGGCGTTTTAATGCTTTTAATGCTGTGACCTCTCAGAAGTGTCCCCAGCTACCAGAACTGACAAATTGGTTCTGTAGAGACTTTTAAATGTTCACATCTCTGAGATGATGATATCTTGAAGGAAAAGCCATCTTGCGCCTTTGGTTTCCATTGTAGAACTTAAACCTCAAAATGAATCGCAGTCAATAAGAAGCTGGGTTGTTGTTGCTTGGACTGCATTGAAAGAGAAATACACAAAGAAGCAACACATTTTCAGCATTAAATCCTTCAGTTTGTGTCATCATGGCATTCTAGCCAGGAACATTTTCTTCATTACACATCCATTAGAAATTTGATGTAGGATTGTGAATATGTTACAAGCAACCTATGATCCAGCGCTACCTTCTGGAAATGTTGGTGATTGATCTGACAGTCCCACCACTGCAGTCACAAACTGTGACTGACAGGTTGTTTGATAGACAGAATCAGATAGGGAAAACCAAGATCCAACAAAGGGTTCCCGCTGAAGAAAGCAATTGGCGGCCATCTAGCTATTGGTAGATGGAGCTTGAAGCCTTGGTAAGCAATCTATCCAAGACAAGGAAACGTGTATTCAATCCCGCACAACACAAGGACTTGTTGTCACAATCCCAGCTTGCTCAGCCATGGAAGAAGAACCCCACGTATAAAAGTTTGGCACAATTCCATGCACATTGTGCTTCACCTACAATGTCCCACTGACCAATCCAAAGGACTCGTCCATGCCAGCAACCACATCAACGATTGATCGCAACCACCAGATTATAGGATGTCCCTCAGTTTCTGCACTGACCTGATTTGAAATTTTGTCATTTCTGTCATGAGCCGGATTGTTGTTGATGTCTGGTTTGTGTTGCTGTTTGTGGAGAATCGATCATTTCGTGTTGTTGTTTTTATGTTCTCCTTATGTTCCTGGTAATGTTGTGGTTTCTGCAGTGCTTCTGTGACAGGATCATGTTTGTGTTTCAGTCAAGTCAACTGCATCCACAGCTGCTAAAGTCAAGAAGCAGGAGATTAATGAGAAAGTGGAAGGTAATTTTCTGAGCTTTGCCTGTCTTTTGTCCTCGTTTATAATTACTGAGCCTTTGTGACTTTGGACTTTGTTAAATGAGGAGAATCACATGGAGCTCTGGCTTTGTGTCTGACTGCTGTTATCAAACGGAAAACTGCTGAGTCAAGACTTGTGCTGCTTTCAAGCTCCACGTGTTTGTCTGATTTGCTCTTTTTCCACCCTTAAATGTCCTGATCGGTGTGAACCTCTGTGTTCTGTGGAGAAACGATCACGTCAGTGTCAGTCTGGATTCCTGAGCTCTGCAGTTTCTTGTCCTGCATGGAGGCTGACTGTTGCTCTGAGGCCATGTTTGTTTTTTGAGCTTTGGTTGTTCTCTTGAGGTGAGTTTTACATGAAGCTGCTACTTTCCTGAGGGCTCAGTGTCGTGTTCATTCATTGCAGCTGCGACGCTGCAAACTACAGAACAAACTCCCAAACAGCAACTCCTCAAACAGGAAGTTCAGGGAGGTCCGAGTGAGCTGAAAGCTGGAGGTGAAGGTAATGAGATACATGTGCATGGCTCATGTTGGACACTGTGGCTCTTTTCTGTGCTTCGAAAATAAAATCACAGGCTGGACCAATGAGAATATGTTGTGTGTTGCACGGTAAAAAGCCTGAATATGTTGGTTTAGTGTCTGTTCTAGATCACATGTATCATAATATTGATGTTTGTTTTTAAAGTCATGCTGATTTGTGTTAATTGCAGTTTCTTTGTGGTTTCATTCATTGTGATGTGCTGGAATAGCGTATACAGAGATTGTGGGCCAGCTGGCGTCTGTAGTTTTACTTCAGTGACTGGAATAAATCAAAAGAGGGACATTTGCTCCTTTGTCGGTCGCACTTGCTTTTACTATTTCGTTTCGAGAGGTGTGTGATAGATTAGCATGTTAGTTGCATCTAGAGTCAGACTTTTTCATGCGATGAGGGCTCAGTGTCGTGTTCATTCATTGCAGCTGCGACGCTGCAAACTACAGAACAAACTCCCAAGCAGCAGCTCCTCAAACAGGAGGTTCAGGGAGGTCCGAGTGAGCTGAAAGCTGGAGGTGGAGGTAATGAGACACACGTGCATGGCTCATGTTGGACGCTGTGGCTCGTCGTCACATTGTTCTTTGTGGGAGTCTGTTGGTGGCGCTGTGTCGTCTGCCGCATGTGGACTGTAGTGACTTCACGACAGCACCCCTCTCTGTGTGTGAATGTATGTGAACAGCCGCAGCAGAAACGCCAGCGTCTTCAGTTGTGACCTCCAGAGCTGAAGCTCAGAAGCAGGAATCCAAAGAGAGAGTTGAAGGTACGAAGCTGCTGTCACACAAAAACCCTCAAACGTGCTGTGAAGGTGTGTGTTAAACTCTCCGACGTCTGTGCGTTACGATGCTTTTATCTTCAGTTTGACTCCTTTGTTGTTGTTGTTGGCGGATTTTGTGCAAATATGCCACAAGTTCCTGCAGAACTCAGCTGTTTTATGTTGCATTTGATGAGTTTGGAACTATTTTGTTTCATTTCTGTTAAAAGTGGCCACAGAGCATATTTTTGGCCTAATGGACTGAGATTCACTGGTCGATGAACACAAGTCTGCTGGTTTTGATGTTTTTGTGCCGGTTTGGTTTGTTGTGGTCAGAAAAGCAGCGCTGAGCCTTCAGTTTGGCTGATTTGTCAATACTTGGTTGGTTGGGTCAGCGATTCTTCATGGTTCATTGTTGTGGCCGTCTATGGATCCACGGATTAGCTCGAAGAAATCTGTGGAGCTCTTTTCAAACCCCATTTCTGCCACTTTTTTTTCTCTAATGTTATTAATGCCACACGAAACTGAGTCAGAACTTTCCTGCGTGTTTTTGCCTTTATGAGCTTCTTTGGGCTGCATGATGATGTCACCACCATGCTGCAGCCAAACAGAAGAAAAGTTCCACACGGACCGATGCTTTTCACAAACCTCCATATAAACCAACGTGTATGTGATCATGTGGCCAAGTGCCTTGTTTTGTGTTATTAAATGTATATACAGGTAAGTAAAAGAAATGACATACAGCAGCATTGTGACGTATCTGGCACTGCCAGAACAAGCCTGCAACGTTCGTCAGACGTTGAAAAATGGTGGATTCAGTGTTTTGTGGGGCTCAGAACTGTAAAGTAGTTCAGCGGAGCTGAGTGTGTTTAGAATTGATTTTCAACTGGAAGTCGATCCGTGATGTTTTCAGCTCTTCCTCCTGGATTTCAACTTTATGTCACACTCACTACAAATCACACATCATTAAATAGTTGGGTTTGACATTTGCTCAAACTCTGGACATCACATTACATTTCTTATGGTGATTGAACTTTGTTTGTTATTCATTTATAATGTCTCGCAATAATTTTTTGTTTTGTCTGTTTTTGTATCTATTCACTCATTCCATTATATAATATAGTTAGTCTTTCTCAGATATTTTGTTCAACTTTTAAAGTTTATTCAGTTTCATTCATTGTTTTATTTGATTGGTATGATTTTGTCGGATTTGTTTTATCTTTGATATTTCTTTATTTCTTTATTATCTATATATTGTTTTTAGCAGATTATTTTTTATTTAAAATTCTTTATTCACATTTGTATGTATATGTATTTATTTATTTATCTTTCTTTCTTTGTTTCATTCTTTCATCTCCTCTTTTCTTTTCTTTAGAAGTATTTATAAGAGTTTCATTCTTTCTTTCGGTACCATTTGTCAGAAGTACATTTTTATCTCAATTTGTGTTGTATTTGCAACCTTCTCAGATCGTCTTCTAAGGTTGAAATTATGGGCTGATAAAGAACTTGCCTCCATTCTACAGACACACATTTGATTTAATTACAAAATATTGAACTTTTGGCCTTTTCCTTACAACGTCATCACTTTGCCTCCACCCTCCCCCCTTCCATTCCATTCCAGCTGCTGCGGTGGTGTTTGTTCGGGAGCTGGGGGGCCGGGTGGCTGAGGAGGGGGCCAGTGTGACTCTGCATTGTGAGCTCTCTGCGGCCGAACTCCCTGTGGAGTGGAGGAAAGGAGCTGAAGTCCTGAGCTGTGGAGGAAAGTACCTCATCCAACAAACTGCGCTCAGTTATCAGCTGCAGATCTTGGATCTCGAACCCGAAGACGCCGGAATTTACTCCTGCTCCTTCAGGGACGCAGTCAGCTCCGCCTCTGTGGTAGTGAACGGTAGGAATGGGGAACTTGTTCTCCTTCATCCCTCCATGTGTTCACCACTCCGGTAACCGGTGGTGTCTCTGTGCTCGTCAGCTCTGCCGGTGGTTTTCAGTAAGGAGCTTCGGAGTCAGACGGCCGATGAAGGGGACGGCGTCACATTTCGCTGTGAGCTCTCCAAACCCGGCGCCCCCGTGGAGTGGCGCAAAGAACAGCTCGGACTGTGTCCTTGCGCCAAATACCAGATGGAACAATCTGGACAAGAGGCGGCGCTCGTCATCCGCGACGTGGACCCAGAGGATTCTGGGAGGTACACGTGTGACGCCGGTGAGCGTCAGAGCACGGCGCAGCTGGTCGTGAACGGTACGCTCCAGAGAAGCTGGAGACTGGAGCTCCACTACAGAAGAGTTGGGACATTGTGTAAAAATAAATGGAACAGGGATATTTCCAAACTATTTTACCTACAATTCTTAGCAAAAAAAAACATTCAAAGACAATAAATCAGATGTAAAAGACACATGTTGAATTTGATTGTGGGTTTTATAAAGGTTTGGACAGTCTTATGTTTACCACGTGCTGCATAGGTCCTCCTTTAAATACTCTGATAGTTTTTAAGTGTTCACAGACAATGGGTTTCATTGAGTTTTATGATGTTTTGTTCAGACATGGTAGTTTACAGAAGTGTTTTTTTTTATTTTTTTAAGTGATGGCTCTCAACAGCAATAGCAGATGGTGGTTTTCAGAGTTTTTAGATGAGAGACAGTAGTTCACACATGGTTTTCATCAGTGTTGACAGACTGTGGGTTTTATAACAGTTTGCAGACTGGCTTTTAGAAAGTGATGGTTTGTGACGGCACATGGTGATTCTCAGAAGTGTTCCCACCTTTAAGAAAAAATACGAAATTCAAAATCATGGACTTTTTCTATAAATCTGAGTTTACTTTTTTTGTTTAAATTTCAGCTTTTATGTTTGATGTGTTGTCTTTGTACCTTTTCATTCCCAGTCTCAGTTTTCACCGACATTTTACTCGATGCCCCATCTCTTCTGTATCTTGACAGCTCGCAGCTCTATTGAGTCGTGACCCGACCCCATGGTCTGGAGTCTCTGTTTCGCACTCTTGCAGTCAGATATTCAGCTCTCATGTCTTTCAAACGTTTCTCCTTCAGCTCGGCCAGTCCTGTTTAAGACTCCGCTTCAGAGTCTGGAGGCTGAGGCAGGACAGAGCGCGAGTCTCCGCTGTGAGACCAGCAAGCCCGGAGCCCCCGTGGCGTGGCGGTGCGGTGACAGGCTGCTGACGTCCAGCAGTAAATATCAGCTGAAGCAGGACGGGCCTGTGGTGGAGCTGGTCATCTTTAAGCTCCAGGGAGGCGACTCGGGGGAGTACTCGTGTGACTCGGGTAGCCAAAGGACCTCGGCGGTCCTCAGGGTGCAGGGTAGGAGTCCCTTTCGTTTGCTGTCACTTCGTCCCGTTCACCACCCTCTCACAAACCAGCATGGAGTTCATCAACCTTTCACCCCGTCCGGGGGTCTTCACAGTGTTTTCACCATCATTTCACGTCTGGTGTGCATTTTTTGGCTTCACCTATTTGTTTCCACCTTTTTAGTCCAGCTCACTTCTTCTTTCTCTTCACAAGTATTAACACACATTCCCCTCTTTTCCTTCAGTGGTGTCGTCTGTGGGACAGCTAATGTAGCCTATTTATTTATTTTTTTTGTGCAGTGGATGTTTAATTTGTCCTTCCTGCTTAAGGACAAGTTCCTCTATGCATGTATGGATCCTGTTGTTGTCTGGTGCTCGAGATTTACTTCCAGTAAAGCCTCAAAGCAACAAACACAACTTCGGCTCTTGTGTTGTCGAACACCTTCACGTCATTAATTCTTGAGTCTTGATCATCTCACGTGTCAAAGACCACATCTGTGACCGACGCCCATCCCTCTCGTAACTCACACTTTGACGCCACCCGTCACGTCTCCAATGAGCTTCCCCAAACTGTTGTTCACCAGAGGTGGAGGTGAGCATCGTGCGGTTCCTGGAGAGCTGCGTCGTGCGCGAGGGCGACGACGTCCGCTTCGAGTGTCTGCTCTCGCACGAGGACACGCCGTCGGTCCGGTGGACGCTGCAGGACGTCCCGCTGCAGAGCAACGAAATGAACGTGATCCAGAGCGAGGGCCGCGTGCACAGCCTGACGCTCAGGGGCGTCACGGCCGCCGACACCGGGACAGTCTGCTTCTCTGTGGGCAACCACACCTCCACCGCCTCGCTCACCGTCACAGGTACGAAACCCTGGCTGAGGTTGAGTTCACAGCCACAGGTAAGAATGAATTGTCCCGCGCCACGTTGGAACGTCTTCCGACGTCTTTTCCACTCTCGGGCTTTACCTGTGACCGCCTCAGGCTCTGCACCTCTGGCACCATTTCCCACCGCTGACTTCCAGCTGTCTATACGCATTTCTAATAAAGGATTTTATTGTCTGTGAATCCTTTTATATGCCACACAGTCGAATTGGTGAATTTCTTTACGGCACCGATTTTGATGTCTTTGTTTACGTCCATCAGTGTGTAAATGTTGTGCGACTGATGCCGTCATGTCTTTGTGACAGCAACTCTTGATTCACGTTCTTGAACTGGTCTTTCTGGCAGTGGCGGCCGTTTCCTTCAAGAAGGAGCTGGAAAGTCAGGAGGCCCTGGAGGGAGGCGATGTCTCTTTATCCTGCGAGACGACCCACCAAGACCGCACAGTGACCTGGAGGAGGGGCTCCACCGTCCTCAGACAGGGGGAGAAGTACAGCATGGAGAAGGAGGGCTGCACTCACATCTTGGTCATACACAAAGTGAGCGTAGAGGATGGTGGAGAGTACAGCTGCGATACAGGAGACAGGAAAAGCACGGCGGCGCTGACTGTGAAAGGTAACGGAGCATCCTATCTGTCTCCCCTTGGCTTCATTTTACGTCTCACCTCTGGCTCCTCCTCTGATGTCTCAAATTGAGTCTAAACTGGAAACTATGCACTGGAATAGATTTCAATTACAAAGTACAAATGTCTTTATCCTCAGCTCCAGAAAAGTTGGGACATCATGTAAAGTCTGAAGAAAACAAACAATAATATATATATATATATATATATATATATATATATATATATAAAAATCTGCAGATAAATACTCCAAAGAGAACAGTTCAATTATGGAAAGGTTAAAAAGGGAGAAGGGAAAGCACTCAGACTCCTCAAATATGAAGTTTGCAGCCTTTATCATGTATATAGGTTTTCATCTGTTTAGTAATGTGACTCCTACACTATAGAGGCAGATAGACATGTTTAGCACCCTGACCCACTTACTAGTAGGAAAGCTACACTAATGCAAATAGGATCATTCTCCTCTGATAACATGTTGGATAGTCACTCCCTCCTTTAGCCAGCGAAACACAGCACAACTTTCCTGGATTTTAGATCATAGCCGATGTATTTTGCCACCTCGTCTATTTTCCTCAAAAGATAAAGATGAAGACCAAATATTAGGTGCGAGGGATTAATGGCATGCCATAATGAGTTTCTTGGTGGCGGATACACACCTTCAGGAAGCTCTGATCTCCCGTCATGCCATTCACCCTCAGAGCGTGTTCGCATAATCCGCGAGCTCCACGACATCACGGTGATGACGGGGCAGGATGCCGTCTTCGAGGTGGAGCTCTCTCACCTGGGTGCCGACGGCTGGGAATGGTGGCTCGGAGACAACCTGCTGCAGAACAACGACCTGAACCAAATGAGCAGCGACGGTCGGCTGCAGCGTCTCGTCTTGAAGATGGTGACCACCGACGAGTCCGGGGACGTGGCCTTCATCATGGGGGAGGAGCGCAGCGTGGCCTGTCTGCTGGTGGAGGAGAAACCCAAAGGTAAAATGGAAACGACGCCATCCGCAAGTCACCTCCATCCTAAACTGTGCCTGGAAATCTGCTTTCATCATCATCATCAGCTCCATCCTCATTATCATTGTCATTGTCGCCTTTGCTTTGAGATCAAGTTTTTTTTTTTGCATTTTATTTAAAATTAATATCATCAGCATAAAAAAAATCTCAAATGATGAACATCTTAACACTGTAAATCTTTACAGTTTGTATTATATTCGGTTTGTTCACTTTGAAGTAACACGGTAGATAGTAACTCTACAGTCATCTGCAATCTGAAATACACTCCAGTCCTTTGTGTGACGTTAGGAACATTAAAAACAACTGATCCTCTCTGAAACAGTGTGTAATTTAGGATAGAGACAAATAATATGTTGTAAAGGAACATGTTACTGTAACTCTAATTATTCCGTTGATATGCTAGTAACTGATTGCTATTATCAGATTACTACCACAGCGACAATTGCTGAAGCTGCTGTGATCTTCAAACTTTTGGAAAACTGCAGCATCCCAATAAATCAGCATGATCAAAGAAATTCACATCAACAAATAAACATCACATCTGTTGACATTTTTGTTAAATACATTATTTGAAGTCCATTTAATTGTATTTTTAGGACATTACCTGCATTGATCAGCACTGTTTCAAAGAGGGTTTTAATATTCAATATGTCAACAAACCACATGTCTTTTTTTTGTTGTTTGTTTTTTACGTAGTATTTTTTTGTCAAAACACCATGAAAGTAATCATCTGAAAATAGCATTGAGATCTACCCAAGTTTACAATCTAACAACTGGCTTTGTACCACCAGATGGTGCCTCTCTTCCTGCATTCAGCCACTTTGTGCACAGTTTGCAAAACGGGCATTACTACATTCTACGTGCTATAAAGTGTACTTCCTTTTGCGAATGGCTGCAGAATGAATGCCTGAGTACAAATATGTAGCTAATTAGTTGTCGTAGGGACACAGGGGAAAAAAAAAAACTGCATATAAATGCTCCGTTTCCCATATTTCCAGTGCTAATAATAGAGAAGCCCCACGACACAAAGGCATTAGAGGGTGAAACTGTGACTCTGGCCTGCACAATCTCCAACCCCAACGCCACGGTCACATGGAAGAGGAACAATGAGGCTCTGCGAGCGGGACTGAAGTACGACCTGAGACAGAACCAGGCTTTCCACCAGCTCCGGATCCACAACCTTCTGCCAGAAGACTCGGGAACATACACCTGTGACACCGGAGACGTGGAGTGTGACGTCACGTTGACCGTGGAAGGTAAAGCCCAATGCCACCTGTTGAAAGCCAATGAAATGCAAGTGTGGACCCAATTGCACTCGACAGAAGAGCTGAAATATTTGTGAACCCTCCTCCTGCCACTGACCTCAAAGATGTTACTCGTACGGTCTCATCCACCCGCTTCAAGTCCTGACATCTGACGTGAACCTGTTTTAAACTCTCACCAGGTGCCCCAGCCTTCTTCCACAAAGAGCTCAAGAACCTGGAAGCTGAGGAGGGGGACAGTGCCACCCTGCGCTGCGAGGTGTCAAGGCCAGGGGTCCGTGTGGAGTGGAGGAGAGGAGGCGTGGTCCTCCATCCTGGAAACAAGTACGAGATCAAGCAAGACGGGAGCGTTCGAGAGCTCCGGATATCCAACCTGGATCCCGAAGACAGCGGCTTCTACACCTGCGATGCCGGAGACGCGCTCACTACAGCTTCTCTGGCCGTGCAAGGTAGCTCTTCCGCTGCAGTGTGTCTGATGTCACGTCCTGTTGTCGTGTCAGTGGAGTCAGCACGGGGCTGATGGTAAAACACATCAGACGCTCAGTGTGTGGGTGGGTGTGTGTGTGTTTGTGACTCAACAGCGAAAGAAGTCTTCGTTACCTCCGGTCTTAAGACCACAGACGTGTTTGTGGGAGAGTGGGCGACGTTCTCCTGCCAGCTGTCAGGCCGGGCTCCCGGCAGGGTGGAGTGGTGGCTGGACGGCACCCTGCTGGAGAACAGCCCCACTAGTGAGATAGATCTGAGCCAGGGCAACGTCCACACGCTCACCTTAAAGAACCTGGCCACGGACGACTCCGGCACGGTCACCTTCAGAGCTGGCAGCCTCACGTCTACGGCCAAGCTCTTAGTCAAAGGTACCAGGTCGTACGGGCGGCTGGAGACAAGGGCGGCCGCAAGGGTTGATACTTCGATACCCTTTTGATACCATGTCTTTCAAATTCACAGTGACTTAACCAGGGTTTCTAACTGGGGGGGGGGGGGGGGGGGGGGGGGGGGGGGTGCCTTTATTCTATCCTGCTACATCCAAGACAAATTCACAACGAGCTTGAAGCCAATCCCAGCTGACTATGGGCAAAGGCAGCACTGGACAGATCACCAATCAAACTCTGTTTATAAAGCAAATCTTAATAACGATTCAATTCAAAGTACTTGATGATATATTGACAGAGTGACAACATAACAATCAAAAGAGAAAATATAGAGCAAGTATAGAGCAAGAAAAGGCATTTTAAAAGGGAACTAGTAGTGCGTTGGATTGACTAGAGAAGTTTTGACAGTTTACCAGTTTTACAGTTTTGAAATGCATTTGTTTGGACTGCAGGAGGAAACCACACTACTCTGAATGCACACCCCATGTAGGAATGTCACGGACTTGGACAGGAGTGCTAACGACTACAGTGCTGCACAAGACACATTTATATCATGAGCTAATAAAATTAAGCTTGGACACACTAATACACAAACAAGTAGTGCACTTTAATGGCAAAATCCCAATGTGCTAGAACAAGACAAAAAAAAAATCTCAATCATCAAACCAGAAATGTGTTAAAACCTAAAAACGAATTTGTTTATAGAGGACATAGCACAGAATTTCACATGACAACATTGCTCATTCAGTGGTCAAAGTCGTATTTATGAGGTGGAATTTATTGCTAAAAGCTGCAGAAATAATGACATCTGAGAAGCAACAGTCTTGATTCTTTAGGAATGTATTTAATCTTATCAGATTGTGTAAGAAGTGCCATTATGGTTTTACGAGTCCAACCTGGTCTTCTTTGAACTAAAAGGCTACTGGGTGGAAGTCTTGTGTTTCGTTCATTTGTTTGTTAATCTATAATTTTTCGCATTATTTTTTCCAGAGGTATCGAAAAGGGTATCAAGTATGATTCTTACCCAGCTTCAATCATGGCTTTTTGATTACACTGCTGGAAACTGAGTTCAGGAAACTCAGTCAGTCTTTTTAAACCCTGCAGAACCTGCCATCTACTTTTCTAATGATATAAACATGTCAGCCGAGATCTGTTTTTGAACCTTGGTTTTTTTTTGTCATTGTAACCAAAATCTTCCTTCTGGAAATATATCTCATCATTACAAATGCTGAAAGCAGGAAAAAGGATTTGTCATGAACTGTGATTGTTTTCTGCAGGGTTCATTAAAAGATTCAGAGCAGATTAATTTTTTTTTTCAGTATTTTCTGGTGCATGAGCAGCAGTTTTTTCACATTTCATTAATCACAATAATATCTGTGGAGTTTTCCTGCTGAATGCTTTGAGATAATCAGAAGCTGGGTGCAGCAGAGCTCAGTGAGTTCAGACACGCAAAAACAAGCTGCCCTTCTTTTCTTTCCTCTCTGGATGAGAGGAAGCTGCTTTTTTCCTTTTTGAGCTGCTGGAACAATTGAAATGATAATCACGATTATGTTTCTCATGTTTCACATCACCGACATTTAAAAGGAAAAACAGTCTTTTTTTCAGTGGTTCTCATTATGTACATGTTCACATTCTTAGTTAAGAAGACCAACAACAAATCCACTAAAGACACAAAAATGACACCCCATACAGCAATATTGCTGACATTGGGATGCTAATTTGACCCTGAGAGGTATTTTAAAGTACTGCGTGGCCAACTTGAGTTAGAAAAGTGTACTTGTTTGGATCAACACCATTGAATTGGTCCATTTATTCTCGTTCACGCAATACATGTGAATGTTCAGTGTCGTCGGAGGTGCCGTTTCAGCCCATTGTGAAATAATAATATAAGGCAGCGACTTTCAAGCTGAACGTGGAAATGTTACTTCATTGCTTCACTTTAGAGTTAATAGTGCAGAAAATATGAAGAGGCCACTATGTTACCCTGAACGTTTTTGGTTATTCTCCATCACAAGGCATTACGTTAAGTGTTTTAAGTGAGGTTTACAAAGGAACTCGGTGTCCTGTGTTTGCATGAGAGAGGAAGAAATCGACTGGAGTTTTATAGAGACTATCCAGGGATCAGTGCGGACTGAAGTGTAGAGAAACTGTGTCACTTAATGTGCAGTTTCACCTGCAGTCACTGAGAAATAAATACTGCAGCATCTAAAGTCAGAAATGGAGTGAAAGTTAAAGGAGGTAGCCTTGAAGTGAGAGTCGACAAACTGGGATTTAATTGTTTGCAGCTGCTTTAGAGGTGTCATATTCAGAAAAAAAGACAATATTGATGGCTGTGTAACGGACATGTGCTAATGTTGTGTTTGTGAGAGATCGAGCGAATGGTTGCAGTTGACTAGAGAGTATCCAGAGATCGTCAAAGACTAAAGCATGCTTCAAATGTTAAGTATTTGTGCTTTTATTATGATTCTTAGTTTTTATCGAGCATCAACTTGGACCTTTTGGGAAAGTCTTTCCTAAACAGGTCAGTTGTGTTTAGATTGTCGTGACGACACAATCGTGGGATTTTCATCCACTGTTGTGAACCAGGTGCCCTCAAAGCATGATCGTGATTATTATGTGGTTAAGTGTGAAGCCTGAACTCGACAAAACCCTGGTGAAGTTGGTGTTGTTTGGACTCATTGTACAGTGGACGGAAGTAAAGAGCACTCACGTGCCGTGTCAAAGAAAGTGCTGCTCCACCCATCCATGCAGGCTCGCTGCTTTATTTCATGTGTGTGTCTGGCTGCTGTCAGATACTCACTCACCTCCACTGTCCCATCCCAATATAGTCCGCCCCTAACCTCCAAGCACTAAAACCTCTAACATTGGCCATGTGCAACCCTCCATCTGCCCCATTTATCTCGGCCCCTGATTGTGAACTTTGACCTTTGGGCTTTATGACCCCCTCATCAATCCACTCACATTCATGTACGGCCCCACAGCAAAGATCCATACACAAGTCAGAGCAAAAATTACAAGGAGTGACAAATGTGAATGAAAACAGGATGCAACTGTGTGCAAAGGTTTTATAAGGCAATATTTAACAGAATATCAAACAAAAACACAAACCAAAGAATACATGTTCAAACTCGGTTTGTTGTATTTGGGAAAATAAAGGCTATTAGGCAGTACTGCATCAAAAACAACTGTTGATTTGTTCAGAAAACCATTACATGGATTCAGCAGCCATTGTCAGTGAACACACTGAACAAAGGCAGAAGACAACATGAATAATATAGATAGAATAATAGAGATATAGATAGACTGACAGTCACCTCACTCACATGCAGTCTTCACCACTTCCTGGGGTTACAAAGCCCACATGTCACTCGGCATGTCCTGTTCGTGTCGTGATGCCTCGTGGCCGCAGCCTGACCCTTTGACCCCTCTGACCCCTTTGACACACTCCGAACCTCAGATCCCACGGTCGAAGTGGTGAACGAGATGGAGGACCTCTGGGTGCTTGAGAACCAGCCGGCTGAGTTCATCTGCCAGTACTCGCGGCCGGTTAAGGCCCAGTGGAAGAAAGACGGGCAGCCCGTGCAGCCTGACGGCCGAAGGGTGGTAGTGGAGCAGGACTGGACTGTGGCTCGCTTGTACATTAGCCGCGTGTCGGCCCAGGACAGGGGCTCGTACTCCTGTGAGGCCGAGGGGACCTGCGTGGTCGCTTCACTTCACGTGGAAGGTGAGCTCCCCTCCGCCAGGAAAGAGCAGCAAGCTTTAGAGACTCTATTCTGCTCACCCTCACCCGCAAACACCCGTGTGGACACATCGGCTGATGTTTCACATCGAGAAACGTCCGGATCGGACTCCCTAAAACCCCCTGGCCATCTTTCACTTATTTCTTTATTTTCTTTCCGCAGCCAAACCCATCCACATCGTTCAGGGCCTAGAGAACGCCGAGACCTTCGATGGCGGCGAGGTGCTGTTCGAGTGCGCTCTGTCTCGGCCTGAAAGCAAAGATTGTGGCTGGCTGCTTAATGGGAAACCGATCAAGGAGTCTCGTACTTCTGAGATTGTGACCTTCGAGAGCGGGCGGCGCCACCTGCTGCTGCTCAAAGAGCTGCACGTTAAACACAGCGGCCCGGTGACGTTCAAGGCCGGGACTGCCTCCACCACCGCCCAGCTCTCGGTTAAAGGTAACTCATCAATGTGAAAAAGAAGAGACTGATTGGTTTGGTCTTGTAAAGTATAACCCTGGTGCTTATAGTATGTGGCTCAAAACAACCTTCGGTAGAACTCATGTGTACTATGTCTCCATAGTAACGACGGTCTCCGAGACAGATGCAAAACATCAAAATGACCAAAACACGGAAACCACAATCAAATTCTTAGGCGACAGTGACGCTCCTTTCCTGTCTCTGTGGTTGTCGGTGCAGGCTGGCAGCTGGAGGTGGTGAAACCCCTGGAGGACAAAGTGGCGGCGGTGGGAGAGAAGGTGGAGTTCTGCGTGGAGCTGACAGAGCCCGTGCCTGCAGCCGAGGTGGCCTGGTACAGTAACGGCGTGGAGCTGAAGCCCAGCGACCTCTGGGCCATGAGGGCCGACGGCCCGGCGTACCGGCTCGTCCTCAGACAGGCGCCGCTGATGCCCCAGCAGGAGATCACGTTTGCAGCCAGAGACGCCCTCTCACTGGCCAAACTCTCAATCATCAGTGAGTTTTGGGCAAACAGCGGGATGCAGAAATTTTGGTGGAGAATATATTGTAGGAGCATTCTAGCCTCCTTACATTTTTTTTTAACGTTTTGACATTTCGTTGTCAGAATCTTTTCCTTTGAACAGATTTATTCGGTTGTGTGAATTGAGGCTTTCTGGCAGAAATTACTGAAGCACAGGAGGACACATATATTAAAAAAGCTCATCCTTCTAGACCAGTGAAGAAAACCTCCACGTTTTTGTTTTAAATAAGTTTTTAACTCGTTTTTTTTTTTGTGCTGACAGCGGTGCCGGACCCCCCGGAGGACCCCGAGGTTCTGAGTAAGACTCAGGAGTCCGTCACCCTCTCCTGGTTCACGCCGCTCCACGACGGAGGGAGTCCCATCCTGGGCTACAGGGTGGAGACGCGTCTGGTGGACAGCGCCCTCTGGCTGCCGTGTCACATGGAGGCGGTGTGCAACACCGAGTTCGTGGTGGAAAATCTCAGCATGGGAAGCAGCTACAGGTTCCGTGTGGCAGCCATCAACCGAGCCGGGTCCGGAGAGCCTGTGGAGCTGCCTCAGACCATCCAGCTGGGTGAGCGCGTAAATTCATAAAACTCACTTAATCATTCAGCTAATTGAGTATTTTTAAGAATAATCTGTTGCAGAATATTTCGTTTTTCTTTTCGTAAAGCAGGGATATATGTACGAATACAATTAAAACAACACATTGCATCAATCAACCATAGAATATTTGCAGATAATATGACCAAAAAAAGAAAGGAAAAGAAGGCAAGAATAAAATAAAGCGTTAAAAAGCTAAAAAAAAGTGAATCAAATAAATAAGTGTTAGAATACGTTTCGCAAGATAACGTTGATATTGAAATGAATACAATAACTTAAAAACAAAAAATAAAATAAGAAATAAAAGCAAGACATAAGAGAAATAAGTTGTATTTATAAGTTGTATAAGTTTTTATTTCACTAACCCCCTGTTAAAAACCAGTTAGTCACCTTGCTTTTTAAAGAAGCATAGAAGTAACTAATAATGAAATGCTAACTTTTAGTAATAATTTCAGATTCACTAATATTCCTTTGTCTTGTCTTATTTCAACATTAGAAGCTCCAAAACAGCCACTAACCGAACCAGGTAAGAACCTCTTTTATTAATTTTTTTTTTCTTTGCCTCAAATTGGAGATTTTTTTTTGGGTCTTGTGAAAACTGAGGTTTTGTGGTATTTGTTTGCAGATGTGAAGCCGGTGGAGTCGGAGGCTCTCGGACAGCCCAGTCTGCCTCGCGAAGCAGCTGAGGAGGGCGACCTCCACGAGCTGTGGGAGGAATCGGCGAAAAAACGCCGCATGAGCCGAGAGCCCACCCTGGACTCCATCACCGAGCAGCCCGAGGACGACAGCAAGAAGAAGGAGGCGGTCAAACCGGCGGAGGAGGCGGTCAAACCGGCGGAGGAGGCGGTCAAACCGGCGGAGGAGGCGGTCAAACCGGCGGAGGAGGCGGTCGTCGTGTCCAAGACACGAGAGTCCACAGTGAGCATCAGCTCACATGAGGAGACGGTCTCTGGAGGGTCGTCAGTGGTGTCCTACCTTAAAAAGAGCAGCACAATGGCGGTGACGGCGACCAACGAGAACCAGACGATGACCACCGAGAGGTTCTTCGCTCATTTCGAGAACGCGGAGAAGCGAACGGTCCAGCCAGCGGAGGTGAAAGCCCCTCGGAAACCTGAGGAGAAACAAGCCGCTCCAGAGGAGAGCAGCCTCTTGGAGATCAGTAAAGAGGACGAGCCGGAGCTGCGGGAGGCCGCCATCAAGATTCAGGCCGCCTTCAAGGGCTACAAGGCCCGCAAGGACATGAAGCCTGTTTTCAAGGGCGTCTTCAAAGACCAGACCAAAGAGCCCGGCGGCACCATCCACCTGGAGTGTGTCGCCGAGGGGAAGCCGGACAAGGTCCGCTGGCTGAAGGACGGCGAGGCGCTGGTGGACGGCAAGCACCATCACATCGACATCTACAACGACGGCACCTGCTCCCTGGTCATCACCGCCATCACCACCAAAGACACGGGGGTGTACACCTGCGAGGTCACCAACAAGTTCGGGGCGACGTCTCACGGCGGGAAGGTGACGGTGGGGACGGCGAGGGAGTCCTCGGGGAAGCGTCCCCTCACCGTGGGCTACAGCGCCGACAGCGAGCCCGAGAGCTCTTCCGGCAGCGAGATGGACGACAACCTGCGACAGGCCAGCCGCCGCCTCCGCCGCCTGCTGCGCACCCGCTTGCCGCCCGACGTGGAGGAGGAGCCGTTCGTCAGCGCCGACGAGGGAGACCTGCGACCCCCCGACCCCCACTCCTACCGCGAGGACGAATTCTACATCTACATTCGCTTCGACTCGCGCGCCGAGGCCGAGGTCGCCTCGCACAGGTTCCAGGAGATGTTCACCGTCCACGGCGTCCCCGTGGAGACCACCATCCAGCCGGCCGGGCCGCTCAAAGTGGAGCTGAGAATCAAGAAGATGGGCCTCTCGCAGGACGGCGCGCAGACGCCCACACAAGACAGACCGTCTCCCGCGATCATGACCGGAGCTCCAGGTTAGCAACGCACGCAAACGGCAGAAGCCCTCCCCATACCCGATCAACCGTTTCCTGTTTTTAGAGTCGACGCGTTCACATGGTCTCACTCTCCATTTTCGTCCCTCATTGCCCAGCCGCCCCGGTCTTCCTCACCGAGCTGCAGAGTCAGGACGTCCCCGACGGCTACCCGGTCAGCTTCGACTGCGTGGTCATCGGGAAGCCTCCTCCCAACGCCCGCTGGTACAAGGACGGCAAGCTGCTGGAGGAGAACGACCACTACATGATCAACGAGGACCAGGAGGCTGGCTGCCACCAGCTCATCATCACCACCGTGCTGCCCACCGACATGGGCGTGTACCGCTGCACGGCGGAGAACAGCAGCGGCATCGCGGCCACCAAGGCCGAGCTCAGGGTGGACAGTAAGTATGTTTTAAAAACAAAAAACAAAAATCCCACAGGTGTGGTTCCCCAAACTTTTGAACGTCAATATTTCTCCTCGTCAGAGACACACTTGAGAAGATTTTTCATGCCTTCACTCAATGCATGGAGATCAGAAAATAGGATACTGGTTGGAGGAAGGCTGGTGCTTCCCCGGTATTTTTGTGATTCGCGCAGGACAGCAACTGAAGTTAGAATTTCCCCCTCAGTCCCACCTCGACCCGCTTCTTCTCAAACACAAGTAGTTTCAGCCTCTATTGTAGAAAGAAAACACTTTTTTTTAATATTTCAAAACCACCACCTTCAAACCACCTCCAGCCCTCTTCTGTCACTGAAAACAAAGAAAAACTAGCTTCTTTTATCAAAGAAAAAAAAGCTCTTCCTCGATCTTTTCTTCCAGTAAAACCGTCTTGCTGTTCCCTTTCAGTGTCGTGCAGCTCAGATTACGACACGGCGGCCGATGCCACCGAGACGTCGTCCTACGTCAGCGCGAAGGGATACGCCTCCAGGTAAATCCACTGCTCACGCTACACGACAACGTAAAACAAAATACATATATGCTTTGTATTTCTAGTTACTGAACAGTGAATCTGTTCTGATCGGCTCTTCCCTCCCAAAGCAGAGAAACGGAGACCTTTGAGTCTGTGGCCGAAGACGACCAGCTGCCTCAGGTCGTGGACGAGCTTCACGACGTTCACGTCAGTCCAGGTTCACCCATCGCCAAGATGCAGCTCCGAGTGAAAGGTGAGTTTTTAGTCCAATTAAAACCTGTGTTGGGAATAGTAATATCCCCAGACACGAAGAAAGTCTGTCATCTGCTTCACTTGCTCCCTCTTTTAGCAAATATATGGTCATACAAGCGATTCAGAGATTTCTTTTTCATGATATCATGCGGGAAATTAACCACTCCCTTTGCCAGTGGATACTCCCTTTGACCCTCACCCCACAGGTATAGTAGATGATCTCTAAAATTAGGAGCGGGTGCCATTGGTTTCTCCTTGCAAATGCTACCAGCAAAGGGACATGGGCTCTATGTGGACAGATACAGCTCATAAGCATTTAAAGGTACAGACACAGAAACAGCCTGTTCTCAGTAGAGCTCACTAGAAGGACTTCAAGACTGGCTGGAATTCTGAACCAAGGCTGGATTTGAGAGAAATATACTTTGAATTCAATGTTGTTGGACCTCTGACACCAATGTGAAATTGTTGAAAAACTGTATACTATGAGACCTTTAAAGCATCAAGGACTGAGAGCGAAACACAAACGATCATTTACGACCTGGACTTAAATCTTAGTAAAATTAATCATCGCGTAACATACTGGACGTCACACTACTACCAAATACCAGCATGTTTTATTTGACTTATTGTAACAGGGCTGTTGAACAAACAAGTGTTTGAAATTATTCGACTTTCAGGTTTCCCCACACCCAGAGTGTACTGGTTTAAAGACAGCCAACCTCTGAGAGCCTCCAAGCGGGTCTTGCTGTCGGCCGAGAGGGACGTCCACGGCGTGGAGATCCTGGAGGTGAAGAGGGACGACATGGGCGAGTACTCGGCCTACATCAGCAACGCAGCCGGCTCGGCGTACTCCTCCGCTCGACTGATCGTACTGAGTACGTCTGAGAACCATCGTCTTTAAATTCTCCTCTTTTAAGATTGTCCGGCACGAGATACATTCATGTTCACGCTCACGTGTTTTTGCAGATCCTGGAGAGAGGATGCCACAAGATAAACGAGGTATTTTAGAAGATTTGTACCCAAAACGTGTAAATATACAGAAAAAAAAAAAGAGAGCTGGTCAGAGATACTGATACGGGGGTTTATATTATTTCCTCCACAGACTCTAAGGAGCCTCTTGTGCCGCCTCGATTCCTCGAAAGGTTCAGCAACAGGAAGGTGAAACAGGGAGCCAGCATCACTCTGTCGGTCAGAGTCGAAGGTATTTTCATCAAGCCCTGAATATATACTCTTTTTTTTTCACATCAGGCTCTCCATCATTCATTAATTATATCATGGGCAGTATATCTATACACATGCAAATCTGTATTTTAAAAACAATGCAACACAGAGATTTTTTGAGCTACTTTGAAGCTCCTACAAATGTCTGAGTGACATTTGGTTTTGGCAGATTTATGTATTTCCAGTAAAAGCGTCCAGATTTGATCACGTTCATCCTGAGCACCTGTCCTCTCAGGCTCCCCCACCCCCACCGTCAACTGGCTGAAGGAGGAGTCGCTGGACGACGTCCTGTGGATCAAACCCGACACCAAAGGCTACAAGATGGCGAGCTCGGGGCGGCAGCACAGCCTCATCTTGATGGACGTGGGCCCCGAGTACAGCGGCGCCTACACCTGCATCGCCACCAACAGGGCGGGCCAGTCCATCTCCACCGCTCACCTGGAGGTGGACAGCAGTAAGAGACACTTAACCCCATCTTTGGACTCGACGCTTGCCATCTCTTCCTTCCTTGCGTCCCCCTCAGTTCCTTTGTCTTTCCCTTTTTTTTACACACACTTTTACTCACATTTCTTCCGCTCCTCTCCTGGTTCTGTTATACGTCCTCCCCTGTTTCACTATGTTCCAGCCACTGTTTTCACCATTTCAAATAAAAAATAACAGCAGTTTTGGGGGGATATGATAGAAAAGTTAGTCCATGTTTTATGCTATATTTGTTTCACTTTCACATAATAAAGTTTAGGATCATTAGTCGCCATCCTGTGTAAAGAAGCAGTAAGTTTCGTAGACAAGATTGATGTAAATGTCAACAAAGGTCACTGCTGACAATTTTCCGGGGGATAATTGTGGACTTAATTGAAAGAATGGCTAAATCAGGATCAAACCCCATTTTGATTTTGTTCGGCGGAGATTTTCAGCAAACTAATACGAGCTATTTTCACCACATAAGGCAAGAGCAGGTGGGGGAAAAAAGACTGAAACCCCAAAATATATTTTCCCCGAATCTTTGATTTCTTTTTTTTTTTTTTTTTCATTTTTGTTCCATTTTACAATTTTCTTTCCCCCATTTAATCTAATAAAATATGTGGATCCTCATCCAGATCTAAAATTGATCAAAACAGCACAGTGAAGTCAAACACTAGTGGACACACACTCTCAGCATCACACTGAAGCAGAAACCTTCAAAAAGACAGTCGCTGATCAAGTTCCCAGATCGTCTCTATATTCTATAAATATATTGCAGTTGGTGTTACTTGCTTTAAAAGTTAAATTTAACTTTTTTTTTTTGTTTGTTTGTTTTTAGCAGCTCCACAACCAAAGAAAGAGCCTGTACCGACAGAGTGAGTTCATCTCATCGGGTTTAAATGACATTTTTCGGAACATTTAAAGGCGCAAACATTGAAATATGACTGTGACCCGTCCGCAGGGTTCTTGGGATCACCGTTAGTCCTCCGGAGGAGGCGGTGGGCCGAGGGAAAGGTAAGACCGAAGCAGAATTTCCTGTTTTAGCCACGTGTTTTTCAAAGTCGATGCGTCATTGTGGCCGTGGTTCTCTCCTCTTCAGAGAGTAAGATGTCTTACCTCGGCGAAGTAGGTAGTGAGGAGTTCCTCATGAAACTCACCTCTCAGATCACTGAGATGGTTTCTGCAAAGATCACTCACGGTAAGTGTTGAACTCTTAAATAGCTAGCTTTTATTGTTTTATGCACACGTGGTAGAATACACTCACTGAAAAGGATTCAGGTCAGGCTATTTGTTTCTTATCGTGTCAAAACAATGACAATCTTTAGTTTTCAGAAGAAACTTATTCAAAAACTCTTCTGAGTCAGACGGCAGTAAGCCCCATATCACAGATTAACCTGCTCAGACGTCCTGGTTTGTTTTGTTTTCTTTTCACATAAAAAGATAATATAAATCCCAACATTTGCTATTTTGTTATTTGAAGTTAACATTAATTTTTATCACAAACTACTATGAAACACTTTCCAAGATTCCTCCAATGAAATAAACAAGTGGGAAAAAAAATCTGAACTTTTTTTAAACATATAAATAAAAAAAGATAGTGATAGTAAAAGAAGTGAAAATGTTGGTGAATTAAGTCAAAATGTCAACTTTTAAGGGAATTAGAACAATAAAATGTTTTTAATCTTTTTAATGTATGCTAAAATTGTTTTTTGGGGGAAATTGTGAAAAATATTAGGTGTTTTTTTTCCAAGAATCACTTACATTTAAAAAAGTATTCTATCGTAGTTCTGTCATTTAAAAAAAGTCGATTATATTGTGAATTGAAGAATGAATTGAGAATAAAGCATATTTCAGTGAATTATAATCACATTTTTCTTATTTTCATGTTATTGACTTAATTTAGTGGTTTTATTTGAGGTGAAAATTGTCATGTTATAATGTGACACACACACACACACACACACACACACACACACTGTTATTGTGATGTTTTTCATTTGTCTGTTTTGAAGGTAATAAAAGATTGTTTTCTCAGTGGTTTCAATTAGCCGGATGTGTTAATAAATTTAAGCTCAGTTAATGTAGAAATGTTTAAAAATATAATTCTCAGCAGTAGATGAAGCGTGTCTGTTCTCGTGTCTGCATGTTCAACTAATTTCCAGCTTTTTTTAAAGCATCATTTCAGCTTTCATTAACCAGAATAAAATATTTTTTTTATTTTCACATCAGCATCACCGAAACCTTTCAGGTTTTTATTCCAGACTCACATTAACAACAGGTGGTTTCAGAAGAAGAGAGAACCTCTCCTCCAATTGCCCCTCAATCGCAGTTTGATATATAAACTGTCATTCAAGCATTATAAGTTATCTTTTTGCATCTTTCTTGTCAACATCCTTCACTTTAAACTGCTTTTATACAGTCAATAATGCTTTAATATTATAAAAGTACACAATTTTATTAACGTTGAAGGATAACAAGTCAGAGCAGAGTAATACCCTCGTCAGCTGAGAGAGTATTGATCATTAAACTGTGAACTCTGAAGGACATGACCTTCGGTTTGATATCTGAAGCACGGTGGAGGCACCATCATGCTGCAGGGCTGCTTTGTTGTAACTTTATTGACAAAGCACAATGATTAAAAAAAAACACAGTAGACACCTACCAAACAGGGACCCACACTTTGAATACACAACAGTAGTGTGTGTGTTTGTGTTTCTGAAAAGCTCAACGAGTTAAACACACTTAGTTTATGTGAACTTCTGAAGAATAAATGCTTGTGTCCAATCTATAGCCACACATTTAAATTTCACAATATAGAAACATAGTTTAAAAAAGAAAAAAATACCTGGCGTCTTCTGTGACTGTAATAAAAATCTGTTTGTCCTGCTTTATTCGAAAAAATCAATGCGTGAAAATATATTTCAAACATATAAATTGAACATCTTTCACTTGTTAGATGTTATATTTTCATCGGGTTTGGTTGAATTGAGTGAATTGTAATATTCAGGGATTTTAAGAGGTGATCGACTTGGATCATGTTTTGCCTAAAAAGAAAAATGTGGGTGTAATGTGCAAAAACGGTTTTGTCATTTATCCATTAAGATAATCAGGACTTTATTTCAGAGCTGTTCAAAGAAACAGATTGTATCTCTTGGACTCACCCGGGTCTTGTTACTCAGTTCTCATAGCTCTTAAAAAGCTGCGAACATCTACATTTTATAACTTTCTGACTGGAAAATAAAAGCAATTATTGGTTCATATCTTTCAATTCCTGAATCAATCTGACATATTCACATTTGAAACCAAACCCGAGATACGAGCGTCCTTCCCTTTTCCTCTCCTCCTGCATGCTGTGGTTGCCGTTAGGCGCTCCTCCTCCTCCTCCTCCTCCTCGCTTCATATGATCGTCATTTCTTAACCACTTCTACACTCATCAGCTCACCAGTCACAGCGATTTAATGCTCACCCGGTCATTAATTTGTTATTCAGACAGTTTACAGAATCACGAAGTGCTCCAGTGGATGAAATCTTGGCCCAAAACTACCAGTATGTATCCAAGCATCACCCTTCATTTCCCCCACTGAGATTTCTTGACAGAAAGCCATTTTAACAACCTCTTAGGGCTGCTCGATTATGGAAAAAAAAATCATGATCGCGCTTATCAACCGGGGAGTTAAAAGTTATGTTACAAAACCATGCTGATACATATCTTTGCGCATTTTTCAGTGGGTATCTGGAAATTCTGAACCTTTTCTAGTGGGTATATGACGTATACCTGCGTATCACGTAGACTACATCACGCCATTTTCATTCCTTGGCTTTTAACCATGTTTGAAACTCTGTGCTTGGTTTTATTGTTGCCAATCTTATAGTTTGTTTTTACTGTTTTTTGCTCTTCTATTTTTATTTTTTTGTCTTTTATGTGAAGCATTTTAAATAAAAGTGACTTGACTTGACTTGAAAGCGGTTTGGGTTTCATCCCAGGAGGTGTCACTTTAAAAAAAAAAAAAAAATCCCCCATTGCATCACATCATCTAGAGGTCTTGTTTACACGATTATGTATTTGAATTTGGAACAGCATTTATTGAACATGTTTTTTTTTTTAAAGACTCCTGTTAAATATATGAAAATCTTCTCTCATTTTTTCTCTCATCTCTCCAACGGAACGCATAAACTGTAACAATAAAACGACTTCCGCTCAGAAACCCCGCCTCTCTACAAAATTTCCCACGGTAACTGGATGAATTGTAACCTTAACTGATCACCACAGAGGGGAACTTTATTTTGCAGAGAGAGGGGGGGGTTTGTGGTCGGTAGTATTTTGGTGTAACAGCGTGTGGTGCTGCGCTCTCGTGTGGAAGTGTGAGAATAAAGTTTGGAGTTCCTTGCGGAACACGCCGCCTCCGACCCCCGTTCATCAACCCTATAACATAAACGTTTTTCCTCAATTATATGAATTTTGAGATCGTCTGAAGCCAAAATCGCAATCACAATTCAAATTCGATTAATTGAGCAGCCCTATATATAACCTCTCCTTTCACACACAAGAAAAATGTACATACATTTCCTCCCTATAATCCTTCGATTTTCCTCCTCTGCTCCTTTCAACATCTTTACTCACCCTCACCACAGTCCAGATGGGTTTGAATTGACGGGTAATACATGTTGAACAGCAGGCATGCGTGTGAGAGCTCAGATGTGTAAAGAAGCTGCATGTTATCACAGCACTAATACTGATCAAACTCAGCATCAGATGTCCGAACAAACTATCAAACTGTATCCGAGTCAGTGACGGAAGCAAATAATGGATGTCTTAGTGGATGAATCGGTGATTCATTATTGCCTGGAAATGTGAAAATAAACTCACCTGTTCTGCCTTGAGCACTAATAACTGCTTCATACAGTCGATAGAGAAAGATTTTTTTCATGTATCCGATAACATCATAGTTTTATAATGTGATTTCGGTGATACTAATTGTTGAGTTGTGTACACGATGAAGCGTTTCCGCCTGACGACCCGTTTCCTCCTCCTCGCCGCCGCAGCTTCGTTGCGAGTGCCGGGCGCCGACAGCGACGACGAGACCAAGACGCCTTCCCCGTCGCCTCACCACGGGCGCTCTCGTCCTCCGTCGCTCATCGCCGACTCGTCCTCCGAGTCTGACGAGGGCGACGCCCGAGGGGAGGTGAGGAACGGTAGAAACAACTGTCTGCGATCGTATTTCGTCAATGACTTGTTTAAATGAATCAGAATCACCCTTCCAACAATGTTCTCCTTCTCATATTATATGTGTATCTACCTTTATAGCAGGGATTTCGAACACAAGGCAAAAACTGGCCCTCAAGAGGCTTCAATCCTCCAAATCGTTAAAACAAATTACCATAATTTCCAGACTTTTTCCAAAGTGATGAACGTCTCGTCATCATTGAAAACAACCGACACAGCAAACCCTGGCAATGTTCCAACATGTTCCTTCATTCCAGATGTTTGACATCTACGTGGCCTCGGCAGACTATAGCCCCACCATGGCGAGCAAAGACTCCATCGCCCTGAAGGAGGGGCAGTACGTGGAGGTCCTGGACTCTGCTCATCCACTCAAGTGGTTAGTTCGGACCAAACCCACTAAGACCACGCCGTCCCGCCAGGGCTACGTGTCTCCGGCCTACCTGGACAAAAAACTCAAAGTATGGATCAGTACAGCTGATTTTCCACTGCACGGTTATTTGTTTCTGCTTGATTCTGATTTAAAATCGTGTTGTTGTGCGTTTTCTTTAGCTTTCGGCTGATACGGGAGAGCTGCCAGAGGCCAGTGTGGAGGAGGAGGTGTCGGAGGGAGAGTACAAGAGGAAACTATTGTGAGTAAAAGCTCATATCTCACTGGGCTGAGACAACTGGTGGCCAGTTGAAGACTGGAAGATGTGAGGACAAAATTGACTTTTTAGTACGAAACAAGTACGTTTTATTCAGGCTAGTGTTTTCCTTGTCATTTTTTACATTTTGAATGGTTGTTCCATGAACCAGATTGGTTTCTTTCATGAGCCAGTTTAGGCCCCCGGGCAGTATCTTTGATACCCCAGACCTACATATTAGAGGAGCAGAATCATCTTCATAGATTAAGGCTCTCTCCTCCGGTCATAAAAAAAAAAAAAAGTCAAAATTCAACTGACACAATTGTAAACTCCTTCAAAATGTTTCAGTTTTTGGTGAGGAGTGAAGAGTTCTAACTAATGTCTGATGGCCGCAGCCAACTCATCCAGGATCTGATAAACGGGGAGTCGGAGTTCCTCCGCGAGGTGGATTTCTTCACGTCTCGCCACCTGAAGCACGTCGACGGTCCCGATGCTCCGCCCGACGTGAGCGTGCAGAAGGAAGCCATCTTCAGGAACATCGACGACATCAAGACGTTCCACAACAGGTAGACTCCTCCGCTCATCGCTCCGATGGCACCTTGTATCTTTAATTCAAAGCCTGAGATCTGAATTAGAAAATGAGAGGAGACGTGTGTCCGTTCTTCACCACCTGTTTCCGTCCGCAGGGCGTTCCTCCCCAAGCTGAACGAATGCGACACGGACGACGATGTGGCCATGTGCTTCCTGAAGAACAAAGAGGGCTTCGAGAAGTACCTGCAGTACCTCGTGGGCCAGGGTGAGGCTGAGTCTGCGATCGGAGACAAGAACGTCCACCGCTTCTTCAAGGTAGCGACAACAACATTATTAATGAGGCGCTTCTCCCAGTAACTCCTTGCTTTTACCTGTTTTGCTACTGCTTCTTTGCATAAATTCACAATATCTGTATAAAAAAAAAAAAACCTTCACTCTCCACAGGAGTACTCCGAGAAGCAGCAGGCTAATGCCAACCCAGCAGACCCTCCCGTGCGAAGCATCAACACCTACCTTCAACAACCTCTGGACAGGATTCAGAAGTACAAGGCCACCCTCAAGGTGAGCACGCAACACGGAATACTGAGATGTTCTAACCCTAACCCACACACGATTCTCACCCGTCAAGTCTTTGCTCTCGTTCCTTCAGGAGCTCATCCGAAACAAGGCTCGAAATGGTCAGAACTGCTGCCTGCTGGAGGAGGCCTTCGCCATGGTGTCGGCGCTCCCCCAGCGCTCCGAGAACACCCATCACGTCTCCTTGATCGAGAACTACCCCGCCACCCTGGAGGCTCTCGGAGAGCCAATCAGACAGGTGTGGGGAGCGTTTCTGCCCGGGTGACGCCTCGGCAATGATCCGAGTCCTGACCGACCGATGGTTTATCCCTCAGGGGCCGTTCCAAGTGTGGGAGGGCGCGCCGGGAATCAGGTCATCCTCCAGGGGGCACCACCGCCACTGCTTCCTCTTCAAGAACTACTGCATCATCTGCAAACCCAAGAGAGACAGCAACACTGAAACCCAGGCATACGTCTTCAAGAACATGATGAAGGTCAGGAACATACGAGAACGTCGCTCATCCACTTGAATTTGTTGGAACATGGTAGAAATAGACTTAAATGGATGATGGGTCATGTGACAGTTATTGAGCTCATGGGTCAACTGGTCATAACACGATTAGGTATAAAACAAAAGCCTGAGTGAGAGGCTCAGTCTTTCAGAAGTCGAGTTAAGGTGGGATTCACCTCTTTGTTAAAGACGTCACACAAGTGTGACACTACTAACTCGAATGTCATTAAAATTACAAACAAATTCATGAATTCCAGAGAAATCTCTCACTATGCAAGAAACAGAATTTAATATTGGTGGTCCTTCAGACAGCATTAAAAATAAGCAAGTATATATAATATTCAATGTCCCTCTATGCAGATGACACTCAGTTCTACAGCTACCAGCTTTTCCGACATGTTGTGTTCTGTCTTTGTCCCGCTGCAGCTGAATAACATCGATGTGAACGAAACAGTGGAGGGAGATGACCGGGCCTTCGAGATCTGGCACGAGCGCGAGGACTCGGTGAGAAAATACACCTTACAGGCCCGAACCGTGACCATCAAGAACTCGTGGCTGAGGGACTTCAGAGAGCTGCAGCAGAGATACAGCTTACCGGCCTGGAGTGAGTGCTAAACACACTTCTTCTTCTTCTTCTCTGTCCTTGTCTTACACCTCCTCACCGATCCTGTAGCTCCGCATTATGTATTTTGTAATAAGATTCTTGAACACATTTTTTATATAAACTTTGCCATATTTTGTAATAACTAAACGGTTACATATTGCAACAGTTATTACAAAATGTGTTTTTTTTTTCAGAAAGTTTAATAATTTGGTGCATTATGTAATAATTTTTGCTCTTTATTTATAGACATGGTTCTATGTTTTAATAATGAGGGAAAAAATTAAGATTCAGGTGCACTGCAACTCTATGTCACTCCTGCCAACACAGGAACGGTAGAATGCGGGGTTCCAAAACAGGTTTAACTCTTTAGATCACCTGCCATTGTGGCTGGTAGATTTTGAAAGTTACAAGCCAACCAGGATTTCAACCAGCCATTTCTATTTTCTTGCGTAAATGAAAACAGATTCTAAGTGCCACTGAATAGTGTTTTAACCCACATTTTGTAATAACTGTTACTGATAATATGTAGCAAGTTATTACAAAATACCTTCAAGAATTTTATTACAAAATGTGGCGTTACTACATAATGAGTTGAAAATTACCATTACTACATAATGCAGCGTTGCAGCTACTGTGTCCTTCATGGCTGAACTGTGTTCTCAGGTCCTCCAGATTTTGACGAGATTCTGGCGAACTGCACGGCGGAGCTGGGTCAGACGGTGAAACTGGCCTGCAAAGTCACCGGAGTCCCCAAACCGTCAGTCACCTGGTACAAAGGTGAGGCTCTCAACTGATATGGCTACCGCTCGTTTTATTCCCTACATCCGTTTGACCGGCTGGTGTGTCGGATGCAGACGGACGCGCCGTGGAGGCGGACCCCCATCACATCATCATCGAGGACCCCGACGGCTCGTGCACGCTCATTCTGGACAACATGACGGCGGACGACTCGGGGCAGTACATGTGCTTTGCGGCCAGCTCGGCGGGGAACGCCAGCACGCTTGGAAAAGTCACCGTGCAGGGTCAGACACAAAAATGCAGTCATGGACACGTCAAGTTTTGCGTTTTCATTTGAAAACTTAGAATAGCGTGTTTTGATTTAATGTATTGCTTTATCGGCATTACTTTTGCTCACAATACACTAGTACTTGTTAAATTACTTAACTTTTTAATTTAATTAAGGGACCACTGGAGGGCACTGTAGAAAGTTAGTATTTCTCTAACAAAGCTACTCTGTTCCTATTGTTTACTCAGTAATGTCAGAATTACTTTTTCCAGTAATTTATTATTTTTTTATTTGCAGTAGCTCGTGGAGTAACTGGGTGACATTTTGGAGGAGTTCATAATAACTAATCATTTACGGTACAATGAAAACACATGCAGGACAAAATGACTCCATGTGACAATGAACTTAACCAAGTGATTAGTTACCCTGTATTTCTTATAGCTTGTAATTAAGTAACTCTTAAGTGCTAATTTTCACTAATGAGTCTCTCTGGGACACGTTATCAGCATTAATACAGCCAACAAAGATAAAGTTTGGTTAATTTTGGATCATCAGAGCTGAACATAGAACTTTCCCAAAGTTTCCTCTTGTTTCTTCTTCACCTTCATCATCTGAGCTTCGTTAAGACCTCGAGGCTCCATCCCGTGAACGACTGTTTCCCGTTTCTTGCAGTTCCTCCCCGGTTTGTGAATAAAATGAGAAACGCTGTGTTTGTCGCTGGCGAGGACGCTCAGTTCACCTGTGTGATCCAAAGTGCTCCCAATCCAAAGATACGGTACCGACCTCACACCTTCATGTGTACCCGCTGAGCTGACCTCATGCTTTGTCGGTGCTTTGGAAACTGATCCGTGGTCTGCCGCAGGTGGTTTAAGGAAGGCCGGCTGCTGACGGACCAGGAGAAGTATCAGACCTACAGCGAGTCTCGCAGCGGCGTTCTGGTCCTGGTCATAAAGAACCTGACAGAGAGAGACCTCGGGCACTACGAGTGTGAAGTACGTGTATATTCCAATTATTTCCCCGTGATAAATAAATGCGTTTTGGAAAATGTTTGTAAAACGTGCTAAAATCATTCATGGTCTGAAATCTTATCGTCCGCAAACACATTTCATGGCTACACTCGAACGTGCGAGTTAGACGTCAGAGATTACATCGTACATAGTTCTTCTGAAAAATTCATAAAAGTAATTTTACATGAACAATTCTGAAAACCAACTTTGCAAAAACATTCACAAACACTTAGAAAAACTTGAGAACAATTCTGAAAACAAATTACGGGAAGACTTCAGTCAACCATTGTCTGTGAACCCTTTTAAAATCCACTCATCTACAAGCACTTAAAATCGATCATCTGCAAACACTTTTGAAAGCCATTTTGCACAGTAAATTCTGAAAACTTGTCTCAGGTCTCATCGTTATCCCGTCCCTGAAGCAACCGGGTCATTTAATCACAGCTGTGATGAATTAGCACCAGTCGCTCACATTCAGCACTCTGATTCTATTTCTGTGACGTTTCCAGCTGTCCAATCGTCTGGGCAGCTCTAAGTGTGCTGCCGATTTGGTCCTGCCCTCTACCATGGCTCACTCCGGCGAGCAGGCCATCACCATCGAAGGTACGGACTCCCGACTCTCTGGACGACGTCTTCGCGTCGACTCTCGTCTCATTCCTTCTTCTTTTTTTTCTCCACAGTCACCGAGCAGGAGACCAGGATACCCAAGAAAACCATCATCATGTGAGTGTGGCTGCGCTGAGCAGCGACTATTTAAAGACTCTTTGTTGTCGTATTTGACGCCTGATCGCAAAGTGATTTTGTCGCCGAGGTGGCGAGGAGATGAGTTGTTTCCACCTGGCTGCAGAGTCACAAAGACCTGAAACAGGAAGTGGTGTTGAACTGGTCCACACGGGTTTTCCTACTGACTCCTCTGGTTCTCTTCCAGTGAGGAGACCATCACCACGGTGGTGAAGAACCCGCGGATGAGGAGGCACAGGTCTCCCGCCCTGACGGTGGTCAGCGCCCACCGCTCCGAGACCTCCACCCCGGAACCCCTGTCGGCCCGGCAGAGGAGGACCCCGGTTCCCAGGAAGACCACCATCCCGACCCTGTACGTGACGCAGGCCGAAGGCGCCGAGGCCCGGGTGGTGGAGACCCGGCCCAGGTGGGTGGAGGTGGAGGAGGTCATCGAGTACAAGGTCAACAAGTCCCCCAGGCTGTCCAGGAGGCGGGGCATCTCCCCGGCGGGGCTCGAGAGGTCGACAACGCCGTCGAGACCCAGGAGGCCCCCGCACGAAAACCCCAACGCCAACAACTCCAACAACAAGCGGGTGGGGGCGCCGCAGGCACCGCTGCAGGGGGACCTTAGTGGGCCACCACTGTCCTGGGAGGACGGAGAGGCCGCCGCCGCCTCATCCTCACCGATCCATGAGGTCTCGTCTGTCCTGAACCCCAGCGGAGACGGCTGCGATGACCTGGACGATCAGGAGACTATCATCTTCCAACCCGATGAGGAGGAAGTGGAGGGTCCTGTTGTCCTGAAGCAGGGGGATCGAGTCCTGCACCTGGAGGACTTGGAGGACTACGTCCCAGAAGAGGGAGAGACGTACGGCTCCAGCCACCCGGCCTCGGACGAGACGCCATGCGAGATCTCGGTCCTGCAACGGGAGATCGGCGGGTCGACCGTCGGGCAGCCCGTCCTCCTCAACGTGGGTCGGCCCGACGCGGCGCAGAGGCCGAGAGCCGGATTCTTCGGTCGCTTCAGGGAGCATCTGTCCGGGAGCGTCTTTTCGTCTCCGGGGGTTTTCCCGCAGGCCAGCGGGGTACGGTCCAGAACGGAGCGACAGGTCCCGATCCGAGTGAGCCGCGCCGAGCTGGAGGTGAAGCCTTCGTACTGCTCAGAGGTGCAGAGGGTGGAGGGCGGACAGCGCAGCTTCAAAACCAAAGTGTCCACTCAGACCTTCGGCTACACGTCCGTCGGAAACCCCGTCACCCTGCAGATCCCAGAAACCCCCCGTCAGAACCAGTAGAAGCTAAGTTCCCCCTCCGAGTCTTAAATGGAGACGAATCCTGACCTCGCTGCATCTGACGAACCATTCCAGTGTGAAGCCGCCGAACAGGAAACGGGCTCAGACCACCACCTTAGGCTACCAGATTCAAACCAAACCTTGGTTTGAATCTTCACGGAAACCAAAGAAATTTCACAGATTTACCAGTGATAATCACCAAACTGAACCACAGTGACTGGCTCAAACTTCAGAAGTGGTCTCACTTCTGTACTCAATGATCCTCTCTTGTAAGGTTATTTGTCCACAGCAAAGAATTTGTCAGATTGCTGAACATATTAGATAGTGCAGATATGGCCATTATTGTTTAATTATTGCTATGAGGTAGGACGCGTGGTTTTTCAACCTGGCGGCTCGCGAAGGAAAATCTGACTTATCTAGAATTTTAGTTTTGCCATGGCTGAATTTCCTGGTTCGGTTGGGTGAATGTTACCAAAGCAGTGACTTTTGATTATAAAACCAAACACTTTCATTAGTAAAGTTTAAGTGTGTTATATTTTATTTGTAAATGAACCTGAAAATAATGGGAAATCTACTTAAGAAGGCAAACCATCGAGCCACATGCAGTACCACTGTGTGCCACCGGGTGGTGCGATGAATCACTCTACTAATCCACCTACGTTCAGTGCAAGAACTGAAGAAGAAATTCTAACAGCAGTGAGAACCTAACGTTAAACGATGAATTCTGACTGAAGTGCCATTAAAAGTCACCTGAAGAAACAGTTTTTTCACGCTTTACTTTTTTTTTTTGCTGTAACTAATAACCCTCACTATAATATTCGCACAAGCTTGATAACAACTGATGTTTTCTGTTTGCGTGACGACTGCATAACTACTTTATATTTTTGTGAATGTGGAATTCAGTTATCTCGGTTATTTAATTCAGAAGGCAACAAGCTGAGATTTAGGTTCTAATGTTATCGAGAGGGTGTGACGGCCACAGGTTCACCGCTCCGATTGCCTGCTCCTCCCACCTCGTCTTAGCGATCGTCTTCACCTGCTTGGCGCCTTCAAAAAGCTTGTTGAATCCAAGATGGCTGCCGCTCTCTTATCCCTCAAGGAAGGCTGGTGTTTTTCAAACATTTGAGATGTTTAGGTTGATTGTTGGTTGGTTTTAGCCTCGTTTTTCTCCAGTTGAGCCCTTTCAATAAATTAATTGTTTATTTAAAAAGCTGAAGTATTGGCTGAGACAAGATGTGTCCTCCGTATGGACAGTTTTTAGGCGTATGGATACCCACCAGTAGTACGCGCATGAAAACGAGTTAGTTCAGGGCTAAGCAGCTTGGAGGCGACGCAATTGTTCAATCTCCCTGCGGTTATGCGTTGTGTGACTCGGATTGCATTTAACTTTCTTTGGATGTGTTGGGTTGGGTAGGGAGGCTGTGGTAACCATACAAACAAAAGGTGAATCTGTGGCTGATGAGTATGTTTGAACATGGGCTAATGGTTCTGTAGTTGTTGGGAGCCTAAAGAGGTCAATCAAGAAATCTCAAGTCAGCTGGCTTAGTTTTGTGTCTTTACTATGTTGAGTTGAGCCGTTTTTTTCTGTAGTTCAGCACTTTGAATAAATAATTTTAAAACCGACCTGCACCAGACGCGACTCTAACCAGAATGACTTGAAACTGCCATTTATCATTCGTGTTACTAAAGTAACCCCGTCTTTTACACCCGATATCTCCAGAAAAACTGCAGAAGGCTTCGATCCCTGAGCTTGTTGACTGCTGACTGAAAGTTACAGCAAATACTTTTTTTAGACTTAAAACTTCCTATAGCCTGGATTCTTGTTATATAATTCTTAAAACAAAAAAAAAAAGGGTAAGAATCCCTCGCGAGGAAAGTTTTCACAGATTTTTCAAGTGGCTTCACTATTAAGTTGAATGTGACATTTTAGATTAAGTGTACTTCTGTGGGAGTTTTAAGAACCAGATGTTCCCGCTATAAACAATTTTGTACTTCCTAGCCGTTGGCGTGTTTTTGGACACGCGACGTTTTAATCGAGTGCCTGCATGGATTTGCGTCTTCAGAGCAAACGATGCTTTTTGACCTCTTGGGTGTGATTTTTAAAGACGTTATGCCGTTTGCAGAGGAACCCGTTACCAGGATTGGTCTGAGAATATTATGAAAGCAACTAACAGGTTGTAGTAGCTTGTACTGTACATGTGTAGTTTTGGAAAAGAAAACCTGGTTGATTACAAAGAGTTGACTGAAATAAATGAACTGGAAACACTCGCCCGTCTTCTTTCCTTCATGTGTCGCCATGAGTTTATTGACGTTTTCAACACGTAACCAAACTTTTATTGAAGAAAAACACGTGACAGATTATTTTCTCACAACACGCAGTATTGGACTAATCGGAGGACTGCAAAGCGTTTTAAAAAGCGTGTAACATTTTTACATGAAATTCTAAACACGACGGAATGACTGGTTAAAAGTATGTCCAATTTACAAAAAAAATAAATGTTCACATGATAAAAGAGTTGTCCTGTGCTTGAATCTGTAACATTTAACTAAAAACAAACATGATTAAATTTTTCTTTCAGAGCTGGAAACAGTCCAATAAATCCTGCTGTGCAGTCACACAATATAAAAGAGATTATACATTTAAAACAGTTAACTAGTCTCTAAAAGATAGTAATAAAAAAAAAAAAAAGAAGCTATTAACTGAGTTAGGGAAAGTTAAAGCCAAGGCCGTGGTGGACATCGGAGGACTGTTCCGAGTGACTCAACGCACCACCTTGTGGTGGAAAGAGATTGCATCGGTTGGAGAAAGTTGAAAGTTTTGCGTTTCATCTTATTCTGCTTCTTTCAGGACCAATCACTTTCAAGAGTGGAAAGCAAGTTAATCAAGCGGCCCCCATTTGAGCAATATTACTTTATACCACCAGGCGATGTCGAGTCCTTTCCTCAACACTGGCACCGCCTAAATCTTACTCATTGTACCTTTAAGAAAACATTCAAAATGTGGATTTTTGGTGCATTTTGAGGAAGAAAATGTGGATTTTATTCTCAAAATGTACAACCTATCATTGTGGAGTCGACAGAAGGAATAAGTCTGTTTAATTCTCACGAAAGGTTCTACCCCAGCTATGTTCCAGTTAGCTTTATTGCATTCATGTAAAGACAAAAAAACCCAGCTCTGTTCTTCGAAAGTAAAGAGAGAGGTTTTCACGAGGAAGGTTTTATGGCTTTGTTAATCAGAATTACCAAGAATATATATATATATATAAATAAAACTGGTTGTTTTCTGGATGAACTGATATCGACCTGTATTTAAACAAACATTGCAGAAAAGCACCTGGTGAGCAAGTCAGTCAATTAAAGAAATGTGAGAGTTTTGTACAACTATTACGCATCTAAATACAAAAAAATTCAAAATCTCTTTACTTCAGAAAAAACAGATTGTTTTCTTTGTGTTGTTGTTGCAGTGAGCTTCGTGAAATTCCTACCGAACATACATCTGAATTTACCCAACAAACAAAACATTACAGAAATGTAAAAAAAAAAAACTAGCGCTGGAATTATTTTCCTGTTTCCAGCCGCCCCGTTCCCCACGGGCGTGAAAGAGGCAGAATATTAGCAACACAGTCCAGCTCAAAATAAACATGGAGTTGTTTACACCTGTTGTTACCAGCTGTTGGCTTCAAGTAAGAAAAAGTGGAGTTTTTTTTCCTTCATAATTTCTTCGAAATAAAAACACCCAAACAAAAGCAAAAAAATCTGGCCAGCGCCCTTCGGCTTGACGGGGGGGGGGGGGGGGGGGGTGGGGGGGGGGTTAATGGCGTGAGAAAGGGATGGAAACACTGGGTTTGTCGGAGGGAATGTAAAAGAGTGGAATGGAGGTCTGGTGTGAGGAGGAGTGTTGTCGATGCTGCCGATTCCTATGAAGACGAGTTGATATTCTTCACCTTGTTTATTTCCTGCATACAGAAAAAAAAAAAAAAACATTAACAAAAATGCGAGTACATACGTTAAGAATTTGTCGAGAAAAATACAAACAAATCAGCAGAAAGGCTGGAAGTGGGGTGTAAGGTGTCAAACAGTGCCCCCTCTGGCCACAGGTGGAAAATACTGAAGACCCTATATAAATGTAATTTACTAAAACTGTCAATACACTGTTATAAACCCATTTTTGTTTTGTTTTAATTTAGATATCTGAAATTCATCTGGATTTTTAAGAGCAGATTATTCTTTCCAAAAACTCAGATTTCTTTTTGAGGAAAAGAAAAACAGCAAAAAAAATAAAGGAAATATTTAGAAAATTAAGGAAAACGAAATGGCCACAGAAGCTAAACATGTCAAATATATCTAAATTGCATAAATGACACAAATTTTTAAATGTTTTTTTTATCTTTGTTTTAGATGTTTTGTGGCTCCAAACTAATTTTATTTCGTGGAAAATCGTGAAAACAGCTCTTCCGGTCAAAAAGAAAAACCTTTTCAAACCTGTTCTCTGCTTCTGGTGCCTCTCGAATACAAAATATAAAATGTATATGAGATATAAAATATGTATGCAGGCATTTGATTCTTGGATAGTTTTTGCTGAAATAATATGTACATTTTCCATTCTTAGAGATTTTAGAAAAATCATAAAGTAACAGAAAGTCTTCTATACGTCTCTCAGCTCGGCACAGAATCCAAATTCTTCTCCATATTTTTTTTGCTTTTCCTGAAACCTCGAAAGAAACCGTGAGCTCATTTTCCTTCTGACTGCAATTTGCAGCTCAGTGGAGAAACAGAAAATAATGAACTGTAACAAGTTTTTTTTTCTTTAATGTGTAAAATAAAGTTTCCACCTCAATGAGAGCTTGTTTCAGCTGCTCGTACGCCTCGTCCAGCTCGTCGTTGATGACGATGTGATCGAACACGTCCGGTTGTTTACCTGGAAACAAATCCGACTGAAAGTCAATGAAACTTTTTTTTTTTTGTTTCGTAATTCGTAATTTTAACTCTTCTTACTGAAGGCGATTTCCTCTTCGGCGGCTTTGAGGCGCCTCTGCAGACTCTCCTCCGTCTCCGTCTTTCTGTCTCTGAGGCGCTTCTCCTGAGAATTCACAGCCACGTGGGGTTAAATCGCCGGAGTGGTCGGCGAGCGCTACCGTACGGACGCGGGGCGAGGCGCTCACCAGGGTGTGGAGCGTGGGCGGCTGGATGGAGACGTAGACGGGGTTCAGGTCCGTCTTCTTGATGCTCTTCACGCCCTGCATGTCGATGTCCAGGATGCAGATGAGGTTGCTCTTCTGGACGGCGTGCACGGCCGCCTTGCTCGTCCCGTACAGGTTCCCCGAGTACTCGGCGCTCTCGATGAAGTCGCCGCCGTCGATGCCGGACTGCATCTCGTCTCTCGTCACGAAGTGGTAATCTGAGTCGGGGGGGAGGGGAGGGAGCGCGGGTTTAGAACAAAGAAATGCAGTTTCTTTAAAAAATTTAAATAATAAAAAAAGAAGAAATGATGAGGGAGGAGCTGCGGGTCGTACGTTTTCCGTTTACTTCTCCGGTCCGGGGGCTTCGGGTTGTGTCTGCAAATCAAAAAGATAAAAGCAAAACACATTTACAACAAACATTAAACATGAAATCTAGACCAGACGTACAAATGTATTACCGACACTGCCGATGATCAGAGCAACTTAGTTACTGAAGTCTGGCCTCCTTACTTTACTTGTGAATGTGCTAGCATTAGCCAAATCTCCAGTGACTGTTTCACTAAACTCCTGTTTACACCCTAAACCAACAATGAAAGCTACATTAACATGAAGGAATTTTAGGTGCAAACATGAATTTAAGACCTGAAATTCAACAGCCAGAAGAAGAAGACAAGAACAAAATCATCCCGACTTTGAATCTCATTCAGTCACAAATCCTTTAATTCAGATTAACCGAAACATTGAATTGTTTGGTATGCTGGATTGTTGCCCCGGCGAGTTTTACAAGTTTCAGTAAAACGTGTGTTGAACAGCTGCGGCTCAGCAACACAGAGAGGGCGGAGCGAGGACACACCTGGACGTCAATCTCTGCACTGGCTGCCTGTGCGTCAAACGATCCACTGCTCGGAGCCAAATACAGATTGACATGTAGAATATGAACCCTCCAGATCCCTGAGGTCCTGACTATGACGTTTACGGTTTCAAAGTCAGAAGAAACACGGTGAAGGAGCTTTTAGCGCCGACGCTCTTCACCTGTGAAACTGACTTGCTCCTGACACAAGTCAGGACATAAAACACTTATTTTCCCAGGGTTTCCATTAAACAATAGATTTTACTCCCCCGTATGCCTTTAATTGCTTTTCTCTCATGCATTTCCTCGGAACGCACGGTGAATTGCCCTCCAATGGAGCTCGACAACTAAACTCGTCTTACCTTGACGGACAGGAAACACCAGTTGATTTACAAACAGTAACTTCTGAATGCACCACAAGAGAAAAGACGTGAACAGAAGGGACTCACGTGAGACGCTGAAGCCGAACACGTTGTCGTACTCCCCCATGAGCTTCTTCAGCAGGGTGCTCTTCCCGGCCCCCGAGGGCCCGCTCAGGACCACCGGCCTCAGGTTTTCCATCGCTGTGCACACAGAGCGGAAAGCAGACGTGAGTCACACAAACGGAGCGAGCTGAGACACGCCTCGGAGAGAGAGAGAGAGAGAGAGAGAGAGGAGGGGGGGTTCTAATGAGGACCTGAGGGGGCAATCAGACCCTGATTGAAGGGGTGACAAGTGCTGATGGGGGCAGAAAGACAACAAGCAGAGGCTGCGAGGAAAAAAGCGAAAACCCCCGTCTGATGCCGATCTGTGGAAAACCAAAGAAATCCCTCCACAAACCCAGACTTCCTGCTCCGACCACACGACTTCTGCCGTGGGCGTCGAGGGTTCCATCTAAAAACGGGTCAGTTTTGCTCTTTTACACACTCTGAACGACAAACCGTGACGAATGAAGGCTGGTAATTCGAACATCCTCAAACACTCCAGATTCCCTCCGCGCATTTTCTTTAAGATTTTATTTTCCCGCTTACCTCACTGAAGTTTCTCCCGTCACTTTCCTCAGAGCCGAGCGGACGGAGAGAGGAGGAATCAGCTGTGAGGGTGCAACCGGCTGAGCTCACAGTGATATAAAAAAAAAATGGGAGGGCGGTGCCACTTTTACTATCCAACTCACACACTGACAGTGTTATAGCACCTATGTGAGACTGAGCCTCAGGTTATAAAAAAAATGATTACAATTCAGGGAAGATTGATGGAGACGACGTCTTCGTGACACCAAGAAATCCAACATCTATTGTTGTTGCATTAAAAGGTATTTTTATCATTTCAATTTGTCACCAACAGGTTCCATTATTGTTTGACCCTGCAAAGTTTACATTTTTTTTTCCTGAAGTCGTTTGGCTCGCCATGCGACTTGAACGTCAGAATATATCTGAACATACAATCCGAGACCTCTAGAGGTCACTGTATGACAGCAGAAAGCTGCTTTCCTATCATCACGCCACGTTTTCAAGAGAAAACAGAAAACTTTTTTTGCGTTCCGGCTGTCGAAAATGCAACTATTTGAAAACTGCACGCGAAGGTGGAACTTTTTGAAACTGCTCCGCCGTAGTAAATGATTCTTCTGCATATGCGAGTAGATTGCCAATAACAACATTTGCCTTCAGAGTGTCATGACTCCATATTTCCCCTGGGACTTGGTCATTTTATAGCTGAATCACACATAATAACAATCCAACGTGGTCGTCTGCCCAAACACACATGTACTCGCATTGTTAATGTTTTAAAGTGTATCGTTCTCTGTGCGCATGTGTGTGTGCTTTCATTACAACAACAAAAAGCACTCACTAGTGGCCCAGCATGAAGATGACATAGTTTTCTGCTGTTTATGTGTACACAGACATCGTTTCCAAAATGTTGCCGTTCAAACGCGTAACTTTCCCAAAACGATGAAGATTTTTTTTTATTTTGCAGTGCTGAACATATCAAAATGAATTACTGCTCTTTGTATCATATTGTATTTGCCACATAAAAAAAAAGCTGTTCATTGTCATTGTACTTTGACCAAAGAGAAGACTCCTGCATTTCTGATGTTGTGGATCTGCCTCATATGAGAACTTATCTCCTTCTGGCGTTGGCTGTATTCACTTTTTTACAGCTCAATAAAGCAAACTGAAAGCAGACTAAATGTAACCTGCGTCTCCTTCCAAACAAAAACCAACAAAGTCCCTGCTTTGCACGTATTCCAGCACGTGGCTGAAGAGGTGTAATCTACATGAGGTATCAGACAACTGGCTTCAAGTGCAATAAACAGAAAGATCCACATGGCATTGTGGCAATGACCTAAAAAACCCACTTGAGAGTGAGACATTGTGAAACTCCCGCCCGGGCTGCTTCTCAGCACAACTGAGGCTCCCGAGTCCGTTTGCAGGTGCAACTGACAACAGCGCTCCTCCATTGCCTCTTCAATGCTGATTAGAAGGAGCAACTGCTCCTCCTCCTCCCGACTCCTTATTTACAATTTGAGAAAACTGCACAGAGCTGGCAGTGGGAAGAAGATGCTTTAATCTGGATATGAGGTGAAGTTACATCAGTCAGTAGGAGGAAGATGCTCTATGAATCTGGATTTTTAAGTTACATCAATTAGGTGGAAGATGGGACACAGCTGTGTATTTCTTCCCAAAGATCTGAGTCAAGGACAAAGACGATTGCCACCAAATACGAGACAACAAATTTATTCGATGAGTGTGAAGAATGAAGTTTTGGTACCCAACAGAGAGCAGCAAGTCCGGAAATGAGATGCATGTGAGATTATAATCAGCAGGAGTGTCTTTCAATTTAACCACGTGCACTGAAGCTCATGTGAATGTTATCAGGGCTGCTGTAGTAATTGTACCTCGAGAAGGTTTCACAATTCACGTGCAGCTTGATGGTTCAAGTTCAGAGGTGCAAAAATAATAATAAAAAGATCAGAGGTCGCTCACTTTTTTTTTTCTTTTGTTATTAATTTCATGAGTATTGCCGACAGAAGTAGGGTTGCACAAATATATCACACGTATATTATAATGCGATATGTTTCAGTTCACTTCAAATTCCGTAATTACGACTTTAATTTATAAAAGAAAAGGGCAATTATTTGAGAAAATACTATCTCCATCAGATTATTTCACAGCTGGTGGTTACAGGACAGATATTACAAATCCAAAACAATCTAAATAACTCCAGTTTTGTGCCATACAACATATGAATCCGTTGTTTAAAAGTAGTCTCTAGATTCTAAGGGTCTGGACATGGAAACACATTTAATCCAGATTATGTCAGGTTTGACCGGCACGAGGAAACGTCCAAACAGTCCAACAGAAAACCAACTTCACATGCCCCCGCAGAAACAAACGTAAACAAATAAGCAAACAGACTCAGTCATACCTGAAACCAACCGAGAGAGACACCGGGCGAACATGTGGAGATTTTTAATACGGCTCTGCGAGACGGAGGTCGGAGGATTTTCTGCTCCGAGTCTCCTCTGCGGGAGCCATCACACACACATAGGCACGCCCGAGCAACTACGTCATCACGTCGACACCGGGCGCGAGCGGGCGGAAGACAACAATTTTGTTTTTTATTTAATTAACGTCAGTCATTGATAATGATTTTTTTTAAGAAAAAATGACAAGATAATTTAAAAAGATGAAAAAAAAAATGGAGACAAGTATGTGCGCACATTCAGGGTGACTCTGAAGTACGTTTTCTGTTGGAGAAAGGATCCCGCTCCGTTCTCAGCAACACCATAATAGACTAAAAGATAATAAATCAATCCCAGTGAAATATCTTCCAATGGCCAAAATAAGTATTTGATACACTGCCAATTTTGCAAGCTTTTGTACTTGGAGCTATGTTACAAGAACTTCTATCTGGGATAATCAAAGTATTTCTATATCACTATTCTATTTTTATTGAGGTCTATCACTTGTATTGTAGGCAGATTTCAATTTAGAAACAGCATCCAAAAACAAATCCAGAAAATACCATTGTATGGTTTTATGCAATTCATTTTCATTTCATTGCATGGGGTAAATATTTGATCACCTGTGGCTCTCACAGACCTGTTAGTTTGCTTCAAGAAGCCCTTGTTTTCCCCCCCACTCATTGCCTGTCAACACAATCAATCAGACTGCAACCTCTCCACCATGAGCAAGGACCAAAGAGCTGTTTAAAGACAACAGGGCCAAAACTTAGCCGTCACAATGTTGGGGTGGAATACATGACACGAGACAATAAGTTTGGAAAGAACAACTGTTGGTGTAATTATTGCAACAGAAAAAACTCAAGATGACTGCCAATCTCCCTGCATGCATTGTAATCAAGTAGAAATATGGTAGGTATGGATGAAGTTGGACTTCTCTCGAAATATTAGTTTACATATTCACATGTCCAAGGCGATAACTGTGTTAAATGTGTATTGTTGTAATATTTGCAGTCACGTATAAGAACGGAACCATTGTTCTCCTTGGTACTCCGGACACTAAAGCTAGGAAGACTGTAGTGTTCCCGGATGACGAGTCGACCAGCTTCCTGTCGGAGCTTCGGTGTTTCGGATGAGCTGGTCTCCATGTTAACTAGTGAGCGACTCCCTTTGACATTTTGCAAGAGCAGATTTTAAAACCCCGATAGAAATCAGTAGCCGTCGTGACGAACGCCTCCCAAACGCATTTATTATAAAGTTTCGAAATGTTGTGAGGCTTATTTCAACATCAGCTGTGACTTGGGGCAACGCTGAAAGGAAGTCGCCCACCAGCCAGCAGGGAAACCAGTTAATCTGTAACACTAGAGCTAAAGCGGCTAACGGCTAACAGCAGACGCACCGCTTTTCTCCAGCGCCCCTTTCTGCACTAAAACCACAACTCTGCGCCATGTTCGGCGCGTCCCGGGCCGGAGGGGTCCGCGGGGGGCAGGACAAGTTCAACTGGGACGACGTGAAGGTGGACAAGCACCGAGAGAACTACCTGGGTGAGTCGCGGAGCAGCCGAACTCGCACACGCTGTGGTCACCGCCGCCTCGGGGTAACGTGTGGGTGGGATGCCCAGAAAAGCGCATTAACCTCCCAGGAAAGTGTGTCCCTTACCTGCTATGGAGCTCCCCGTCATGTCACCGAGGCTCTCTGCCCACTCCGGGTTTTTGCCGCACACCCGAACTCCCTCTGCCCGCCTTCAGTCCTCGGACCTCCCGCCCCGAGATTAAAACGGCGGCTACGTCGCTGCCACTCACAGCTGGGTCATAAGTAACGCAACACAACGTGTCCTGTAACGCAGGCGAAAAGTAACGTTACTCGGACACTCGGACGTCACGTGGTTCTATTGGTTGTAAAGTTAGACAATTATAAAGTTGATTTTAGTGTCGTTTCTGATTGACTTTAGGCCTGTGACCTTTGTTCCAAGGGGTTTCTTTTAGCTCACGATTTGTCTTTTTTGACCTGTTTCTGGTTGAGTTTGATTACTTTTCTAACTTCATTACTCTGGTTTCTAAGACTTTTCTGTTTCTGACAAGGCCTCTGACAACTTTCTGGACCTTTTCTGGACTTTTTAAGTTAATTTGGCATTCTCATCTTTCTTTATTGCTGGTTTTTTTTTTTTTAATTAAGATTTGGAATAGTTTTTTTTTTTTACACTATTTTCTGACCAGCTTTGTCAAGGTTGAGTTTAGTTTGTTTTGTTTTTTTTTAGCCCAGGTGTAGATAAGTTCGGTTTTGGGCCGTTTTCTAAAAGGTTTCTGATTCATGTTTGACTTTGGCATCCCATGGTTTTGTTCCATAGTTTGAGGCTCAGAATAGCTTCTGACTGATTTTTTTTTGGGTTGCTTTGTGTGGTTTGAGGCTTGGCTTTAGATTTGTTTTCCACTGGTCTGCGATCCATGCCGAGCCAATGCTGTCCAACAGTAAATTATTATTATAAATTTTTTTGGGATGGTTTCTCCCTGATTTTAGTTCCCAGAATGCATTTTTGGCTGCTTTGTGTCTCTTTGTCGCCTCAGTTTGAATTGGTTTCTTATCTGGATTTAGACTAATCTCTGACCACATTAAAGGTCCATGTTTGGATATGTAACTGGCTGGCTTTTTTTGGCCTGAGTTCCAACTGGGTGTCAGTTTAATGGAATACTTCCAGGCTTAATCTTTTTGTTGGATTTTGATTTGGATAGGTTCTGATTTACAGAAAAAATCTCTTGCTTGCCCTGTAAACAATAAACTGTAACTAATGTGTTGTGTTCTGAATTTAAAAGTGAAAATTGACCTGCAGTATTTTTTCTGAATTAACCCAACCATGAACGCTCCTCTCCATCCCTGACCTCTCATCCGACCTTGCATCTCTGTCTTATTTTGCAGGAAACTCTCTGATGGCCCCGGTCGGACGGTGGCAGAAAGGCAAAGACCTGACGTGGTACGCCAAAGACAAGTCTGGCCGAAAAGCTCTGACCAGAGAGGAGGAGCTGGCCGCAGTGAAGGCAGCAGAGGAAGAAGCTCTGATGGCGGCTCTGTATGTAAAAGCTGCACAGCGAGAACTGATCCAGATTACCAAGGTTACTGTGACATAACCACTCTTCCGTTCTCAACAGAGGGCACAAGAGCATCAAGAGGGCGCCGACTGGCCTCACTAAAGAGGTCTGTGACCGAGCCGATGACTCCCCAGTCTTTACATAATCTGTTAGTAAATCAATAGATAACTGAGTGTGGACTTGGTTTTCTTTCTTTTTTTATTTATAAAGGATATGGTGGAGGTTTGTAGGAGGGAAGAAGCCGATTCCGAGGAGAAGAACGTGGATCGAGTGTCGGGTTTGGGAAGCTCCAGGTGATCCGTCTGAAAATGTTCTTAAAATACTCAAAAAATTTGATTTAAAACATAAAAACCCTGTGGAAACAAAGGAAGAGGGTTTACTGAGGTCCACTGATATCCTATCCATAAGAACCATCATGATTCCTTCAACACTGGTTACTGTTTTATAAGTATGCCTTTTATTTATTTATTTATTTATTTAAACCCATCACAAATAAACTTGTAATCAAAATAATATGTACATTTCCAGAGTCACTGAAAAACGACAAGCTGTCACAGAGTTGTGTGTGTCACTGTGTATTGAGATAAAACGACTCATCACAACATTTAATGCAACAGCCTTGCGCACATTTAACTTTTAGTACAAGGAAGTTATTGAGACACGTTGAGCCTGAATACTCTGCTTCAGCAGGAGTTACAATTACAATCAAATATAGGTGTTAACTAAATGTTTTGATTTGAAACGTTTTCTTTGTCCTTGGTATAACTGTCTCATTATTGATTAGCCTTCATGACACTAGGTAGCAGTGTCGCGCAACCCTAGAAAAACAGCCCTGTGAGTCAATACTGAGGGCAACAAACCCAGCAATCACAAACGAGTCTCACACACAGCAGAAATGTATTGAAATCCACAAATAGAAGCACTGAGAGGCTCATCTGAGGTGGTGGTTAAAGCATACCTGGCTTTGAGTCCCACACTACAGCAGGAATGCATTCTGGGTTATAAAAAAAAACCCCATCCAGATCTGCAGTGCAGGTTGCTGTGGCGACTCCTGACCATTAAATCCACCTCGGCCTTCAACACAGTGGATGACGAAAGGAACGGCTTTTCCTAATTCTCCCCGATTGCTGAGTGTTTGTTTGTCTCTCTGCGGCAGCTCTCGCAAAATGCTGCTGTCGCCTCAAGAGAAGGAGGCAGTGAAGATGGGGCTGCCGGTGTTCACGGTGAGTGTTGCTCTTCATCAGGGCCGAGCCGAACGTGGCGACAAAGCTTTTATTATCCATTGATGCAAAAGTTGCATTGTGATTTTTGTTTTTTCTTTAAAAACCAATTTAGGACTCGTGCAGCGAATCCTCTCATAACCCTCTTGTCATATTTGGAGAAGAGCTGTGAACACCTGAATCTCATTGCAGAAATATTAGAACAGGAAATTAAAGGCGACCTTTTTTTTTTTTGTGCAGCACCACAAAACGGAGGGTCGAGTCGAAGCTTCAGAAACCCCAACGTCCGAGAGCGTCCCGCAACACGAGCCGCAACCCCGGTGAGACCGAGGAGTTACTGTAATCACATTACTCCTGCCTGTAATGGATTACTGCTGAGTAATCACCTTTCTCTTGTCTGTAATGGATTACTGCTGGGCAGTCAGATTACTGCAGGGTATTCACACAACTCCTGTCTAACGGATTACTGAGCAGTAATACTATACTGTGAGATTACTGTAGGGTAGTTGCATTACTCCCATCTGTAATGGACTACAGCAAAGTAATCACATTACACAACTGTTGAGTAGTCACATTACAACTGGGCAATAATCAGTCATAAAGATATAATGTGATTACTCTATTACACTGACATTTCACTGCTGAGTAATGACACTGATTACTAATGAGTGATTACATTACATTTCATTTCATTGTTGCTGAGAATGCAGTAACTCCTATACATTAGTACATATTACTGCTGGGATTACAGTGGTTAAGATGTATTTTTAATGTTACTTTTCAGACATGAGAGCAAAAAGAAGAAAAAGGAGAAAAAGAGCAAAAAGGAGAAAAAGAAGAAGAAAGAAAAGAAGAAGAAAAGACAGAGGGAGGACTCGTCGTCCTCAGAGTCAGACGACAACAGAAAACGGTTAGATGCACACGCCAAACAATATTTAAATGAAAAGAAGGAATTCTCCTTTACTATGTGACCGTCACTAGGGGGCGCCAAGACTTAACAAGAATTTTCAGCAGCAATTGGCAGCAGTTTTAAAAGATTTGTATGTAATAATGCACAAAGTCGAATAATTTTGACAATAAGCTGCTCGGATTTGACAACAGTGACCAGTATATGATACAAAACCATTAGAATCTGACAAAAATTACTTAAATGTGAGACGAAAGGAAGATTTTAATCGAAATGATCAGAATGTGACACAAAACAGGACATAAATGACTGAGATATGAAACATACAGCTACAAAAATGAAACAGGAAAGCAATATAAATACATTTTAAGCAAAGTGAACCCACTACACGTTACACTAAGTAACTGAAATATAGCATAAGTACAAGTAAAAGACACAAATTGACTGAAATAAAGTTAAAGGGCCACTACTGATGCACGTGTGATGGAGACAATCGATGGGGGTTCAAATTCATATGTTTATTTAATATTGTTTAGCCCTAAAAAATAAGATGTGTATATATGCAGGATAACTGAAAGATATTTTTAAAAAGCCAAAATGAGACCCAAAACAACCAAACATGGGATAGAAAAAAAAAAAGCTCGGATCATGTCGTCACTTCCTGTTTGAATCTGACTCCTCAGGCACAGAAAGGACCATCATCATCATCACCACACATCCCACCACAGTCCGACCGGAGCCCGGCCGTCCCACTGCCACTCAGCTGGTGGGGGGCCTCACCACCGCCCCAGGGGTTCTCCGGACCGCCACAGGAGGCGCCACGACACCGACTCAGACTGAAGCCCCGAGCGACACTGAACTGCCTCCAACGCGAACTCCTCTGTTTCAATAAGCGCTCGCACTGTGACGCTGCTATATATTTTAGTTTGCTTTTTTTCTTTCAAGTTTGTGCTTGTATTTTTTAATGAACTTTAGGTGAATAAATCACCAAATATTGAATTCAGGTTTTCCCGGATTGTCCTTTATTACTGAAAATATAAGATAGTCTTTTCTCATCTGCCTATGTATGACTGGAACCTAACTACTTTTTTTGAAGAAGTGCCAAGTAGTTTTTTTAAAGTAGTTTCCCGGGACATTTTTCCCTGGCACTCTAATGTAAAATTAATATCCATTTTTTACATATATATATATATATATATATATATATATATGTGTGCAAATATCAATAGAAAAAAACACTGATCAAAAAAGACACACAGCTAAAATGAGACAGAATTTTATGAAAGAAAATATGTAATCTTGGTTTTGTTCGATCACATTTGAATAAATTTGATAAATAAATCAACATTTCGCCGCCCGTCTAATGGGATTTGCGTGACTCTGACCATTATTGTGGCGGTCTCCACCGGATGTAGCGCGTCTGAGCGCACGTGCATTGATGAGCTCGTGTGCGCCCAGCTGCAGAAACGCCCTGTATCCCTCCTCCTCCTCCTCCTCTCTTCCTCCATCCCGACTTCCAGCCATCCGTCAAATCCCTCCATCCATCCTCCGACCCTCGTGCAGCCGCGGAGAGGGCCCCCTCTGTCCGGGTCGGACGCCTGAAGCCGCCCCGCTGAGCGCCGGAGCGCGAAGCCGGAACATGGCCTGTTAACGCACCGACGAAAGCGAAGAACCCCGAAGAAGAAGAGGCATGGATCCGCGCTCCTTCCTCCTCCTGATCGCCGCTTCCCTGAGCCGCTTCCCCGCTGCTGCTGCTGCTGACAGGAGCTTCGGTGAGTGGATGATTATGATGATTATCAATCGTTATGTTGAGCGTAATTGTGGGAATGATGTTGGAAGAAGCGCACAAACACGGTGAAGCTCTCCAACACGTTTAAAATCCAACCTGGAGTGTTTTTTTTTTTATCATCATCATGCAGGATGGAGAAGATACAGCAGATTTATTATAGGAAGAAGGCCTGAACATGTCAACAACTCATAATTATTACAGAATTTCACAAAAGGCTGTAATTTATTATACCACAACGACAGCAAATCTGAATGTGAATCTATGACAAGATTTCAAAATATATGTAGAGACAAATATAGTTCATCATGAATATTTAAAAGAAATATAAATGACAAAGTACTATATTCTAAAGAAGAATATTTCTACCCAAAGTTGTGAAAGTCTCAAAAAACTTCTTAAATAAAAAAAATATAAAAAAAACCAACCTTATATTTAATTGAACAAGTGTTTTAAATAAATATATATAAAACATTTAATTAAAACAGTGCAAAATCCAGGTGAGGTAACAAAAATAAAATCAAAGTAGTTATTAATTGGTTTAAATGTTTGAAAGATTGCATCTTGATATAAAAAACAGTTTAAAAGAAATTGTATGTATTTTTCTAAAGTATAATTATTGTTGTCATATTCTTGATAACAATTTTTGAAAAGAAATCGAAGTACAATACAACATTTAAATGAGATAACCTTTGTTTAATTTAATAACAAAATTAAATCCAAGTTTGAAAAAAAAACCCAGAATAAAGTAATCAACGATGTCACCGTAAAATATAAAAAATAAAAAGGAAGAGCTTATTATAACATAAAAAAAATACATTTTGATATCTAAACAAAAGTTTTTGTATATTTTTAAATATACAAATATTTCTTTTCTTATTTAATTAAGGATTATGAAGGCAATAACTGAAGCAACATAAAAAAAATTACAAAGTGAAATCAAAGCTCATATAAAAAACAAAAAAAGTTTAAATTTCAGAATATTCATTTGAGGTTTTTTTTGATTAATTTAAAAAAAACAATAGACTAAATCAATCTAAATGATATCAGTGATATATATATAAAAGAAATGGGCTCCTCCCTAACAAAATAATATCAAAACATTGTACATGTTGCATGTGAAATTCTTAATTGAAAACATCAAAACTCAGTATTTCTATTAAAGATAACAGAAAAAAGGAAGAGATCAAGTCACGAGCTCAGTTGACGTGTTTCAAAGTTACAATCCAGGCAAACAGATCTAATGTCGCAGAATCCATAAAAACTGATGACGTAGATGAAATGTGTAGAAACTATTGTAATAACGGCTCACTGAGCTCCTTGCTCGCCACTTGTAAACAAGAGGCGGCCTCATCCATCAGCGATCACAATCACTGTGAAACCCTGAAAAATGAGATCATACAGGCACTCTCCAATTTCCAGCCCTGCGCTCTCCGGCTATTGATCGGAAATGTAAACGTGCACGTGTGTGCCGGCGACATTAGTTTCTCCCATGCAGAGTCTATAAATAGCAGATATCTAATGTTGTGTCGAGGTTGGGAGCCTGCAGGATCGCTGATGCAGAGCTGTGTTGTAGCTGATGATGGGAGGAGGATGAGGAGGGAGGAGGAAGAGCGGGAAGAAGCTGGTGGTGTTGAGAGTGTGTGTGTGTGTGTGTGTGTGTGTGTCTCCCCCCCCCTGTCTCCTCCTCTCTCCTCTGGATTACATAACCGACATGCAGTGTATGGTAGCCACAGGAAGGGCTCAGCTGAGGAGACGGAGTAGTCTACAGTTCTCTTCGTCATACTCTGACGCCATTCTTCTTCTCAGCACCTGCTTTTGATGATTAATAACTCCCTTTCTTTTATTTAGGGGCTTTACATTTCTCCGACTGGTATTTTCCCCGCTATATTTATCTCCAGGTTGTCAAAGCCTGGTGGAGAAATGTCATTTTAGTGTTGTCATCGCACTCTGATATAACGGTATTGTGATGTAGGGCATGTTTTCAACCTGTCTGACTCCCTGAAAGGCATAGAGTTAGCCATCAGGGCCACTTTAGAGTCATGTTTTGTTTTGGGTTTTTTTTTTTTAATGAGCTGAGGAAATCTACACGTCAAAAAATGAAAACTGAAACACGAAAAATGAAACATACTTTCTTGAATCTCGAGCGCCGTTGAAAAATCAGATCCGAGGCTGTTTTGTGGGGCTTCATGGTGGAAAAAAAAAAAAAAAAAAGATGGCCTACTTTCAGTTATTGTTGTTAATTTGAGCTCGATCCGCACATTACAATACAGATTTATTGTTATCGCGATATGAACTTGCGCATTATACGCATCTTGAAAGACTGTGACTGAAGCGTGGCGACATATTTGGCCAATCAGAGGAAGCGCTATTAACTGCCGTTATTTTGAAGATAAAGATGATATTATCATCTGCGTGTTTATATTTATTGCAAAACTCGACAGGATCATCACATTATCACTGATATCTTGCAATCCATACTTTTGAATCAATGTCCACTTCATGCATGCAAACTAATGTAAATAAGAGACCGTCAACAGGAAGCTGTATTGTAACTGGTTCAGATGAAGGATGATGCATTGGTGCCATATTTAATGTGTAGATTTGGCTTTTATTGGCCATTTTCTGCTCGGTTACTATACCTTTTGATATAGTAACACGACTGCATCCATCCATCCAACCATTAATGCACCATCGTCTCCATCCATTGGTCCGTTTTAGTAAAATGTTGCTTTTTTAGGCTTGCATCAGTTCACATGTCATGTTTTCCTCATTGAAAATTGACTCCGTTGTATCTCTAAACTTCAGCTCCATATTTTGTGCTGCTGTTACCAAAGACACGTATTGCATTGTCCTTAATCACATTTCCACAAATCCATATGAAGGAACCTGCCGTGCTCGACAAATCTATTCAATCTCACAGTGAGATCTGCATTTTTAAGTCCCAACATGAACAATCCAAAACCGCCTGTGCGACTAGAAGGCCGACTGTCTTTTCTTACAAAGCAAATTAAAGAGGCTTCTCGGTGTTGGGATTGCCTTTTCAGACATTTGTTTTCCCGCAAACGAGTCTGAAACTGGAACTCCTGAATTGAAATACACAGCGTTATAACCTGATATGAATAATAAATAAAAACCCTTCACCTCTAGCATTTTTATACCTTGATATTTTGAAAATTAAGTGGTCGTGAGACAGCAGATTCTTTATTTTTTTGCTCGTCCTGGGATTTGAACGGCGGACGGCTTTCAGCTGCGAGTCTCCTTAATCATTAACTCGGGCCCGGAGAAGGTCACGCCGATGCACCCGGTGCGACTGTCGCCACGGCAACGCTCATGAAGATCTCCTTCGTGCTGATTTGTGGGTCGAGGTGCTTCGCCGTCGCCGAGGTCTGATACACAGAGACGGGCGAGGAGGCGGGTGCGAGGGTGGTGATGTCACGGCAGCGGAGCACCCTAATTGGACCATAAAATGGAAAGCGATGAATCCCGCAACCGTTTTTTTTTTTTTTTTTGCCGAGACTTAACACATTTAAGTAACTCTTTATTCTTCCAGAACTACTCATCAGACAAATCGCTTTAAACAAACATAAACTTTGCTTACGCAACAAGGTTTTCAAGGGACAACAATGACGTTTGTTGGGTTTTGTGTGTGTGTTTACGCAACAACTTTTCTCAGGGCCACTGACAACGCAACTTTTTGTTGCTGAAATGCTGGGATGAGTCGATGGACAACAAGAGCAATCTGAGATTTCTGACCTCTGCCAAAGGGTCGACATGGACACAGGGAAATGACACATATTCCACACCCAGATCAAGTGCCTTTATTCTTTTATTCAGTTTGCCGATTTTATTTCATGATTTGAAAGAACACAAGATAAGACAAAATATTGTCTTGTAGCAAGTATTTAGATCCAGATCACCACCAAAGTTTAGTGGGTTCTTCCTTTGATCAAAATGCACCTGTGTACCAATTTTCATGAAGATTCGCTCATTCGATTTTGAGATATCTTGTTAACAGACAGACAGATAAACATGTTTGATTTTATAACTTCCTTGGCGAAGGCAATAACAACAGTGTTTGCCTCCAGAGTGTCATGACTCCCAGTTCAAATTCTCCTGGGTTTTTGTCAGTTTTATAGTTGACAGTCGCCTGCAATTGCATCCAACTTGGTCGTCTGTCCACGCGAGTATCCATGTACTCCCATTGTCAATGTTTATAGCGTTTTGCTCTTGTGTGTTGAGAAAAAAAAAGAAGGTTTGTTTGCAGACGTCACACTGTGGGGAAGATTACATTCTTTTCCCCCGAGAAGTCGTCTCCCTGAACGGTTGGTCATTAATCCCCGGACTTGGTGAATCGTCCTGCCTCTCTTCATCCCTGCCTGCTGCAAGCTGTCGGTCCTTTGGCTGCACCGACCGATTCCCCCCCCCCCCCCCCCCCCCCCCCCCCACCCTCCATTCTTCTGCTTTCTCGTCACAGCGCAGGTGAAACTGCATCTGTTCGGAGCATTTGTCTCGGTGAAACTCGCCCGCTCGGCCCTGCAGGGTTTGTTGTGCTTCCTGCTCGGATTCACTGGAGAGCGCCCAGTCCGCTCCGGGGATATTTTATGGCTTGCAAACAGTTTCCACGCAACTGAGCAGACACGTTTCTCTTTTTGGTGCCGTTTTCGCTAGCGCTGAGTCTGTCGACGTCTGTCCATATGAAAACCTGTGCACTCGCCGTTCTCAATGTTCATAGTGCATGGATGCGTGTGTGGCTTCATTAGAAAAACAAACAGCGCCCACTCATGGCCTGGCATGCAAATTACATCGTTTTTTTTTAGCGTTTCTGCGGTTTCCGTTTTTTTTTTTCTTCTCAAAACGTTGCCGTGTAAACGCAAAACTTCTCTGAGCCAAAAATGTGTAAACGGGGCCTGCAGCGACAGCAACTTATTACACATTTCAAAAAAAGCATAGTTTTATTCCAGATGGATGCCATTATGTTTTATCTGGAGGAACATTTGGTTTTCTGGTGTCAAACTAAAAAGAATTTCTTGTTGGGACGATGTGGTTGAAGCACTGCAAAGGTGCTCACATTTTGAAATGACTCCGGGTTTACAGCGCAGGCAAGCAAACTCCTGACAGTCAAAGCTTTTTTATTATAAGCACTGCTGCTTTGTTTGCCCAGACGGATCAATGCTGGAGCTTTCCAAAAAAAAAAAAGAGAGAGGAGGAAGAGAAAGGACAAAAGGATGAAGGTGGTGGTTTGTGTCGCTGTGGGAGACCCGAGGAAAGGATGACGAAGAGAGATTACCTCTGATTTAAGAAGGGGAGTTTCTGCACACCCACTAATTGAGAAATGGATTCCCAGAATGAGAATGATCAAACGCTGCCTTTGCTAGCAAATCCACTCCTCCTGCGCCCGTCTGAATTGTCAGGTGGCGATGTCGTCGCGATTGATCATTTCTCTCAGTGCTGCCGCCCAAACAAATTGGCTCGCCGCTTTCTTACGGACCAAAGGAAGGGAAAACGCTTCGCTCCAGACTGGAGACGGCGGCCAATCAGCAGCCGCCGTTTTATCAGCAGCGGGGAAAAACCTGAGCGTGAGTCAGTCTGTGGACAAACTAAAAATAAATCTACAAAGACAGAGGGGGGGGGGGCGTTAAAAAGGCTCGATCCCGCAAACCCCGGCTTCTTATCTAGTGTTCAGAGATGTAAACACAGCCTGAGAGATAATATTGTGTTCCAGAAAAACAGAAGGTCAGAGTAGAAATATAAAGAAACAGTGCTACCGGGCGTAGTGACCGATGAAATACGAAGCACGCTTTACTATCGGAGCCACTTTCAATGGGAGAGTTTTATCTTAAAGTTGTTTACAATCCGTGAACATTTTTATAACGTGTTCAAAAACATGGAAACTTCTCAAATAAGACATGAAACATGTTGATGCCATAAGACGAGCTACAAACATTATCCACACGGGCAGCAACTTAACATATTCTCCAACTCTACTTATTAGTTTATTTATGGTGAACTTTTCACAACTTTTTCATTTTTGCTCACGAGTATATTAACCTAAATCATAATATAAACTTTCTTCATAAAACTGAATAAATGCCTTTGACCAATTTACTTCATTGTTTATCCATTATTTTCTTCGTATTTTGTGTGTGTTTCTTAACTGAAAAGTATTATCAGGAGAAAAAAAAGTATTAGATGAAAATAGCAAGTCTGACAGAAAAAAATGCTACAATTTTAATAATCCATTGAATAAATGTCTCCACGCCAAGATGAACAATTAATTTCATCAGATTAATAAATAACCAATCATTCTCATTATTTTCCATAGTTTGTAATTGACTGTTTTCCAAGCTCTTTTCAGCTGAATATTGTACTTTTTTTTTTTTCATCCTTCGATAATTACAAAGAAATGACATCAACAAACAAGGAGTCAAATCAGTGAAATCAATTAGTTTTCTTTCCTTGTATAATGCAGATCATGGCCTCACTCATCGCCTGCCATTAGTCTTACTAATACCTGAATCCATCGTCTTCAAGTTGAAGTCTCCACGTATCCTCTAATTAAATTACTCTCATCCGAGTGCAAACGGACAGATGGCATTGTGGGAAATGTAGTGTTGTGTGTGTGTGTTGAGCTTGCCCCGGCCCTGCCAGGCTGGACGCTGCTCGTTGCTCACAGGGTGGAGCTGATTGAAATTCCCTTTGGCACCGACTGTCCGTGCGATGCCGCGGCCTTATTTCACACTCTGCTGCCGTGCGCTGATGAAACCACCCAGCAAAAAAAGTCCAGGAGCTGCACGCAAACTCATTTTTTTTCTCTGACTCTTCCACCAGCCTGCAGACTGAGACTGGGTGGAAGAAAGAAAAAAAAAAAAAATCTTTATTTCATCATTGTTCTACACATTGAAGGTTGTGTAGAACTATATTATGAACGATTTGTAATGATACTTTGTGGTGCAAAATGCAATACTCAAGTGTTGTGTTCTCTTGCGAAATGTGTTAAAATCAAAGTGTTCTTAGAATTTTAAGCATTTGCTCGGTAGTTTGGCTGGATTGGTTTTTACCTGATGTTTGACACCCCAGGCATACTTTCTGTATCCAAATGCGAGTTGGGCATCACATTAAACAAAGTGTGGTGATGTTTTTAAGAGTGGTGCCCCCTGGAGGGAAGAAAGTTTATTGGACATAAGTATTTAAAAAAAAAAAAAAATCATAATTTATCTTTTATGATTTATAGTGGGAGAGTGTTGGAAATCAATATGGCAAGTTGATTTAACCTCAAATGGCATTAAAACAGGGCAAAAGCTACAATTTCTTTTCTGTGTTTGTTGTGGGAGGTTTTTCCCTTCATATCAGCACATCAGCCGGAGGACGGCTGGCCTGCAGTCGCAATAACTCCAAAAGAGTTCTAGTAGAGCTGCTCGGTGCCCAAAAGGGTTTTCATGTCTTTTATTCAGTGCGGTGGTGAGCTCCAGGTAGACGGAGCCGGTGCGGCACGGATAAGGCTGGATGAGTGGAGGTAATCGCTGCCACTCTTTGATCCCTGCGAGGCAGAGATGCTCTCGGAGAGGAGACCGGTGTTGCCATGGCGACAGCATCCCATTATTCTTCCAGCTCCAGCCCGCACCCCGACAGAAAGCTGGCTAATCCAGACAGTTTTTTTTCCCCATCGTGTTTGTGTATTTCTTCCCACCTGTTGGCAGACAATTACCGTTCATTTTAATTGGCATTACTATCGTTTTTTTCATTAAATATTGTTTTACCATTAGTGAGCTAAGCTTTAACTATGCAGGCCAGGATTGTTTAATACTCATATCTGAATCTAGAGACATATTTTATAATCACATAAATGGTGGCTTCACAGTAATTTGTTGGTTGCAGGACTAAGGATTAAGTTGCACAAATGGATATTTTTTTGTTTTTCACTTTTTCAAATTTAGATTTTATTTCTATATGTGTGTGTACATAAAAGGATTTGTGTAGAATGTTGGAGTTGTATGTGATTTTGTAGTTCAACTAAATTAAGTTAATTCATTCATCATGATAATCAAAATTGAACTATGTCCAAAATGGAACAATATATTACAAATGTGTCAGTATTATAGGTGAACCTGTATTGAAAGGCTTGATCAGGACAAACATTTCTTTAAAGATTTAGCCCCAAAAAGCAGAAAAAAATATGAATGCATACTTATTCATAACAGTTTTATGGGAGTGGTCCTCTGTAATTATTGAGTTTTATGTATCCTCTATGGTGTTTTATTATTCTATTAGATAAAATAATCTAAACTTGCTATTCGGGAAAATGATGTCCAGAATGGAAATCTGTCTTCATCCATTCAAAGAAATATTAAACTCTTTTTACGTGATTAGTAGAAGTGATCGTTTACCAAATGTGATTTTATTTATTTATTTATTATTGTGTTTGCCTTCTCCAAACACCACTGTCGTACTATAAGAGGATAAATGTACATCACTCATTATGGAAATATAGATCCTCTGAGAATCAGAACAAGTGAGTGAGACCAGTGATGAAAACCAGCAGTAACATGAGGAGAAGCAGTACAATGAGACGTTGTACATCATAATGAAGTCAGTTACCGGAACGAGTTACTCTTCTTGCTGACGTGTGTTTCTGTTCACAGGTTGCCTGTTTGAAAGCGAGCTGTGTTCTCCGTATGAGATCTGCGTCAACGGTAAGCTGCCTGGTGGCCTTTTTTTTTTTAAACATTTAAGCTGGACGTTTCTGTGGAAATGTTCTCTCACTAAATGGCGCTTCAGTAATGCTTTGAGGGTATAAGTGAGGTTGGATCTCACTCACCGATATGTGACATATATATAGTCGAACATTACCCGATATTTCCAGTATTGTAGGTAACATACCTACAAGTATTTACTTTTATTTAAGCGATGTAGTCTTGCAGACATGGAAAGCAATCAAATATCATAACTTTTCTCCTCAAATGTGACACTGAAGCAGCAGAATTATGTTAAATGAATATGAATATTGCTTCAAAACTCAGAGATTCCCTTCCCAAAATGAAAATTTTATATAGAAATCATAGTGTTTTAAATAAAAACAACACTAGTTTATTCAATGTTTTCAGTCTCTGACTCAAAAGAAGTTTTAAAAACTGTTGTTACTTGGTAAAAGTACCTCGTGTCTTTTTGGTTGATTTTTCAAAGTAATTGTGCACTAATTTATTTACTCCAAACAAGTAATGACAAGTAACAAGTACTGTGTGTCCATATAACGTCTGTATACTCACCATTGTTCATGTTTATTGTGTATTGTTCTGTGCATGTGTGCTTTCATTTCAAAAACAAACAATGGCACCTACTAGTGGCCCTACATGCTAACTACATCATTTTCATTGTTTCTTCCTTTTCCGTGTAAACAGTTTGTTTTCAAATCATTGCAGTGTAAACAAGGAACTTTTCTGAAACAGGACCATGAAAAACAGTCCATTTTCACTTGAAACTTTGTCGTGATGAGTTACAAACGCATTATTACAAGAGATAGTGGGATTACAGTAAAACTTTATTCAGGTGTTTTTGAACAATGCATGAGAAGTTGAGAAACTGATGGTTACATATAAAACCATATACACATTCAGAAAATGTAAACAATGTAATATGCAGAAGCTTATTACATTTATAAGATTACTAAGTATGTTACCATGTTGCTTTATGATGAAAATAAACATTCCAATATGTATAATTTGATAAAATACCCAAATCTACCTAAAGTTATACACTTAATTATTTTCCACAATTGCTGTCATAAATTTGTAAGCATTATAGAGTCATATTCTGCACAGAAATCGTGTAAATATAAACCCTCACGGTCTCTGCTGCTCTGCAAACCGGAGCACGAAACTCCCCCCTGCTGAGAATCAGCCTAGAATCAAGAAGAAAGAAGACGAGAGCTGGTCCCAGAAAATGATGCAACATATATTCATGATGGTTGTAAACAGTATTTTCGGTTCAGATCAGGGTCGCATGCTCGTTTATCTTTCGCTTTGCTTTAGTTTTCTCTAACTGGAAGTCTGTCGGGGTTCATTGGTTGATGGGGGCGGGCTTTTATCAGCATCGGTGCAGGATGTAAGGCCCAGAGAGGAGCTGAGCTCTAATCTCATCTGTGAGGAGGTGAAGGAGGAGGTGCAGGAGGCGGAGGAAGACTTTCTATTTTTAGAGGAGCTCCCAGTCTGTGTTGTGACGACATCAGGTGACCTTGTTTCACTTAAATAACGAAGAAAAAATGTCGTCGGACAACTGATATGACCTAATTTCCAAAAAAGTAGGACGCTAACGTTTATAGAAAACTCAGGAATCATGGGCGAATTGTTAAACATTTGTGTTGCGAAGAAGAATGCATAAAATGTTAAAGATCTAATTGGTTTTTGAAAACATTTAAACTGGGATGAACTTTCCCATAAAGTTGTGCCGTCACCTGCTTTTGTTATTTCCTCCCTGATCGAAGCCACTGGTTTTCAAAGTGTATTGTGGATTCAAAGTGTGTTTTGGGCTCCTGAGTTGTTTTCAAAATCAAATGTACACAAATGAAATAGCAACCACTGGATTTTCTTTTTTTTAATTAATCATCAATACATTTGTCGAAAGACTAATTGTTAGAAGCAGTGGCAGCACGACTTGAAAAATTAAATACATTTTCAATTAAATTAAACTGTCGATAAAGACTTTTAAGTTGAAATATCGAAGAGAGAGCACAGGAGAAGCTATGTTTTTTTTAAATGTATATTTCAACAATCAGTTGTCAACATTGTTTTGTTCTCTATTTAGGCACAAGATAATTGAGCATCTCCATTTTATATTCTCGCTGTGCTCAGCGTTTTTTGGTTCCCATTGCCATCGTAAATCCCTCACAGTGATGTTTTGTCTCGCCGACTGTCGCCTCCCTCTGTCCTACAGCCACTCTTTATTAATTTTTTTTTTAAATGACAAACTGGGTGCAACAATGAATGCGAATGCACGTGTTATTTAAGCGGCGCCGGCTGCCTGACGGGTAAATTAGAGCCGCGTCGCTCTGAAACTTAACAGAAAACACCCGTGCTGTGTTTTAAAAATCAAGTTCAAAAGAGCCACGCTGTCAGCGAGCCATCTGCCTGTGATCCAGATGAAGTTAGGAGAGCGTGCACCCTGAGGAAAAATAAGAATATAAAGTAGTTTCGGTCTCCCGGTGTGAGAGGAAAGTTGAAGAAGTCAATCTCGTCTCCCCACGTTCCCGCTGACTGTTGTCGCAGAGATTTCACCGGATTCGCCCTGCGTTCAGCTTTTCACCGGTTCTTTTCCAAAACCATCTTGTTTTGGGGTTTTTCTTTGTGCATTACCTCTCCTCGACGAGTTTGCATACAAGTGAATGTGAGGCTCCTCCGGGCCGGGCCGTGTGTTGAAGGTGTGGCAGCTGGATCTCCCGGGGTGGTGGTGGTGGTGGTGGTGGGGCTCCGGTGGCTGCACCTCCAGCCATTGTTCACGTCCGCCGTGTGTCTGACCTGCTTCAATAGCCGCTGTCAAGCTGCCCCTCGCAGACAATGCCAGTCTGTTGCGGAGCTGATTGGCAGCTCCGGCTCTATCGGGCCGGACAGCCACTCCAGCCCCGAGCTGGCTGAATGCTCCTGGCAGGCAAATACAGTGAGTAAGCTTTCCATTGTTTAGCTGAGGATATTCTTTCTTTCTTTCTTTCCTTTTTTTTTTTTACATGTTCCACCAACAAAGGGAGAATCTGTCAATTGTAGTTACATCTCCATACTCTCAGGTTTTAGCTCACCACCGAAAGCCATTTTAAGGCTTTTAGAGAAACCGAGATGAACGCTTCATGAAAATATTATGTGAAAATGATGCATTGCGGCACGGTGGTGAAGTGGTTATAGCCTTGCTGTCTCCAAATTGAGGACGCTCCAGTCTTTGGTCCTTTCTGAGTAGCGTTTGCATCCAGCTGTCTGCGGGTTATTCCTCCCGCCTTACAATTCCCAGACTTTAATCAAAATTAGAGATTTGCAGGAGTAAATTCACTGAGTGCTGAATTTAAACAGTAATCGGCATGGTCTAAATCAGGAATGTCAAAAGAGGTTTTAGTTCAGGGGCAACATACAGCGCAGTTTCATCTCGAGTGAATAATATAGACATTACGACAAAAAAAATGACTACAGTCTCAACATAAATCCAATTTTAATCAAATGTTATGGTGAAAGATGTTCCAAAAATGTTTTCTATCTTTCATGGCAGCATCACCAGGTATCAGTGTTGTGTTGTGTCTGCTACTCTTGAGAAATGTGTTTAAAAAATAAACAAAACATTGATTTTTTTTGGCAAACTCTAAAATTGGCTTGGTGTTTTGGTGGATTGGAGCCTCTTGCAGGCCAGTTTTGGCCCCCAGGCCCTGCTCTATGTCTTCCTCTTCCTCTAAGGTTTCTTCTTCATCTTCTCAGACTTTGTATTCTTCTTCTTCCTTTCCGTTAAACAAGCTGGAATATGGCCATTAAACGAACCCGTAGTGCTAAAATGAAGTTAAAGAAAGCGAAAGATGCACGACCGTGAGCTCTCTGTATGCTTCCTCAAAAACCCACACAATCGCAAATATTTCGACATGAAGAACCACAAGTTAAAAACTCATCAAGCTCTGAAGCCGAAAGATGCACGACTTGCTATTATCCGTTGACGCCCGGGAGGGTAATCAGGGTTTGTTTGCTGACAACAGCCACCTGCTGCTGCGCGAAGGTGAAGAGTGAGATAAAACCGGCAGCGACACAGGAGAAGTGATGATGTTCTTGGTGAAACATGTCTTTGTGAACATGCAGCTGAAAGTTCAGGTACTTGTCCTCCATCTCAAACCCCCCCCCCCCCCCAAAAAAAAGGTGTTGATTAGGTCCCTTGGCTTTACTGTCAGAGCTGTAATGGCGTCTCATCTACAAGAAGCTTGCTCAGCGTGAAAACACAGATTACCAGCAGAGAATATGGCCCCCAGTCACGCTTTAATTGGCATTCGTTAACTTAGCTGGGGGAGAGCGGATTTGTGAAGCGCGTGCTGAGCGCCGCGGCGGATAAATACAGTTGTTTTCATGGTGTTCACACGCAGTATTAAACATTACAGCCCTCTCAATTTTTCATTCAGTCAAATAACCAGAGGTGAGATTGTTTCTAGGGACTGGTTTAGTTTATTTATCAAAGCAAGGACTTTTTTTTTTTTTTTGGTTTGTTTTTGGTCAATAAACAGACAGTTGTGAAATCGAAGGTGTTCCTTATACAAGCACCTAAGTTAACAAGAAGGATCGTGATGATCTGATTAAGTGCGATCAATGGATTTTGTTCCAGTTTAAATGTAATATGGACTTCATTATCTTACACTTTTCAACTGCGTGAGCAGTCCCAAAGCGCTTCACATCGTTAATCACATTCACACACACATTCACGGCTGCTGCCATGCAAGGCGCCGTCACTCCTTTGGGAGCAGTTTGGGATTCGGTGTCTTTGCTCAAGGACACTTTAACAACACTTTAACACGTGTGATTGGAAGGCTACCGCTCTACCAGCCGAGCCACATGCTTTATGGGGATGGTTGGGATTTTATGATTTGTTATTGAATGATAACTTCCTGAGAAAAGCAATCTGGCCATTCCAAAGTTTCAGGCACAGCGAGCATGCTCAGAGGCGCAATGCTTGCGAGCCTTTTTTTTTTTTTTTTTTAAATTGCACCCTGGCCATCTTCACTTAATTGTCATTCTTTGTTTCATTTGTTAACGTTAGGCCCATTTATACAGCAACGTTTTCTATTGAAAATGGAAAAGTTGCGTAGTATTTTGAGTCTTTGGTTACACAACAATGGTGCTCGGAGCCACTGTGAAAATGCAACTTTTTCAAAATAGCTCCCAAGGTGGAACTTTTCGAAAACGCTCTGACTCCATCTCTGTGTAGACGGGAGAAACGACGCTCCAGCTCACATGCACCACGGCCATAGTAAATAATTTTCCTGTACGTGCTCAGTAGATGGACAATAACAACGTTTGCCTCCAGAGTGTCATGACTGTCATGGTCGTTTTATCGTTGAGACTCGCCTTGAATAGCAATCCAACGTCATTGTCTGTCCATAGGAATGCCTGTTGTTAATGTATGTAGTGTTCTGTTCTCACACGTGTGTCTTCTTTACAAACACAACCAACAGTGCCAACTCGTGTCGAACTACTAATCATTTTCTGCCATTTCCATGTAAACACATACATGTTTTCAAAACATTGCTGTGTAAACGCAAAGATTTTCTGAAACAAAAATGCAGCGTTTTCACTTGAAATGATTTAGTTTGCTTTCAAGTTGCCAACAATAAATTTGAGACATTTTTAGGGACAATCCTCCTTTTTTTTTTTTTTTTTTTCCCCCACGCTTAAATGCAACAGCTTCTTTTTGGACCATATCACGCGAGGTGAACGATGCCAGTCCGCGACACAAAAGCCAAGCGCGGCTGAAAACGGAGGCTCTCTCTCTCTCTCTCTCCCCTTCTGCCCTGCTTCTCCTTGATTAGCTGCGAGGGACAAAGTGCACTCGATGGATGTCACCATGGCAACAGGAGGACGAGGGCCCTGCCGGCCCATTACCCACCTGCGCCCTGTTGCACGCCGTCTCCTCAACGTGCACGGTGCCAGTCGACATATCGCGGCGCCCCATGCTCGGGGCGATCTGGGCTCAAAGCGCCACCAAGGCTAAATTTGTGCCTTCTCTTGCCATGCTGGGCGTCGCTGCCAACATATGACACCGAGCATGTGGACTTTTGAAAATGTGTGCATATTAAAGGAAACGTTGGTGAAAAGCACCACAGTTATTCTTGGTTTCACTGACGGGAGCCCCCCCCCCCCCCCCCCCCCCCCAACCACCACCAACACAGTCATATCCACCACACGCCTGTCTGATTCGACTAATTGGTCGGTGTGGGTGCTATTATTGATCAAACGTGTGGAGTTTGACAGCTCTTTAAAGGGAATATACTATATACTCTACGCCCCCACTGCTCCGTGACGGGGCTGCTTCGAAAACCGCATTGAACAAGTGAGAGAAACATGGGAACGTTTTGGAGAAGGGAAGCCATCTCGCAGGAGAGACCGGAGTGAACAAGCAGGCGTGCAACACATAATCTGTAAACATCCCGAGAGATCAGAAAACTACGTCTGACCATCCCCCCCCTTTCGGTTTGCTTCAGATTTTTGCTGTTTATCTGCCACCCATGTCGGAGAGTTAGCATATTGGATGCTATCTGTTGGTAGTTGCAACTTTCTCCACTTCATGACCACGAGGACTTTATTTATGTTCTTGGTGTTAAAAGAAAGTAAAAACCTGTGAGATTGCCTCAAAAGTTTCAGAATCGGCATGTTGATTACCATTATTAAATCAATCTAGATCACGAGATAACGACGAAGATTATTTGAATTAAACAAAACCTTTAAACCATTATATGGCACACTTTTCAGCTATGATCAGTAGATCAATAGACGAAGTGAAGAGTTTCTTCTTCTTTAAAGTCATTGTAAGACCTGATTGCTTCGGTTTGCAGTAATATAGTCTTTTGCCATGTGTTATGTTATTATTTTAGCTGCAATTTTTCAAAATAGTTTTGTAAAAGTTCCACTGTCATAGTAAAACATGACTGAACGTTTTGTTGTTTTTTATCTGTGTACCCTTTATTGTTTTGCACGTTTGTTTGTGATAGGAGGAAGCCAATTATTATGATACTTGCGATTTACTTTTGATGTACTTCTATGTGATATTACATCATAAAACAAATACACATGAAAGTGCCAAAGTACCAAAAATACTACTGAATTAATGTATTTATTATTCATTACCTCCACTTGTGGGTATTTCATAAAGCTTTTGCCACTTCGCCATGATCTATTTGTCGTATAGTCACAAACGCTGTGTTACTGGATTAACACAAGCCACAAGGAAGCTGAAGGAGCTCCTCCACCAGCAGTCACAGTGGATAAGTCTTTGCCAAGCGATGCCAGATAACATTGATCCCGTGGAGGGGAGTCCATGAAGGACGGACTTGTGGCCGTCCCCAGAGGCTACGGATCCATTATGTGTTGTCTTAATCCAGTTCATTAGGCAGGACCGCGGCTGCTGCTTTCAGTCAGCGTGTCCCGGAGAGCAGCACGAAGATGATTCCAGCTTAACCCTCAGGCATTGTTATTTGCATATTTGTCCCAATTTCTCCTCATCATCTGATAGCCTTTATCGCCTCAAAACCGCTGGAAGAAGTTGCGGGTGCAGAGATTATTTGGGCTCCTTTGCTGTCCGTGCTGCCGAAAGAAAGACGGATGAAGAGGTTATGCTTCGAATTTCGATCTAAATTTGAAAAAAAAAAAAAAATGAGTGGGAGGAAGTACTTTATGGTGTCTGTTCACTTCCTGAAAGATTTAAGAGGTTGGTAAATGAAGGTGATGCCGTAGGGATGAAGTGCACTGTGAAGAAGAACTCACTGTAGTTTTGATCCTACCAATTCATCATTTGTCATGTAGATCACAAAAATTCTCGGCATTGATTTTCTTATCATTGTCCATTTTGAAGACTTATTTTTAGGCTGCATTAAGATGGAATAGATGGACCGGCACTGCCGACCAACATCTGGCCAGCACTCCTGATCCTTCTCTTCCATCTTAATATGGCCAATTGTGCTTCTGAGAACGGCCCTGTGAATCCTCCTTCTGCTCTAATCTGCTCTATAAATCACAAGAGGACAGGTCTGGCTCTGAATTTCAGCCCTCTGGAAGTGAACTGGGATAAATCGCCCAGACTTAGATATGCATGAGTATAATTATGAGGGATAATTCAAGATGTTCGTTACGGAAAATGAAGAGAAATGGCACCGCGGGACATCGGAGACAGTAGAAGTGGTGAAAAGCTCTCAGAAAACTGGTTTACAGCTTGGTTTTTTTGTTGTTGTTTTTTTTTCCTTTTTAAAATTTTCTTTTAGCAATTGATTATTGTTTGCATGACAGCATTTGAACAAATTTGAAAAGAAAAATGAAATCTGAAGGACTGTCAGGAGAAGATGTGTCAACTCTTTCTCTTAAGTAGAGAAAAGCCAAGTAAAGAGTTGTGATGCAAACCCTAATTATCCCCACATTTGCAAGCCTGTTTCTGTTCTGCTACGAGGGAGTACTCACATAGCAAGTCAAATCTCCTGTACCCCTGATAATGACTTTTACACATCTCTATGAAAATATTTATTGTTTTTTGACAAACATGTTGTATTTTTAACATCAACATAAACAAGGAGCCGTGACACAAGTCATGTAAGATGATACAGTAATCAGCCCCTGGGGGTTTGTTTAGGGTGTCTCCTTTAAATCAGGGCACAATCTGATCTCAATTGGACCAGACTAAGAAAACAGAATTGTCAACTATAAATTCGGATAAATCCAAAGCTTTCCCTTACTTTCAGAACAAAATAAATACAAGTACATCCATCATTTTATTTTCTATTCCCTCTCAGAAAGCAGTATTACTGCAGCTTTGATCTTAAATGTTCTCACAAATGCACATGCAACGTTTAAAGGTATTTCCCGAGCATTAACTGCACATCACTGCTGCATCAATGATCCATGAGTGATTACCTATTGTTGCTGTCTGCAGTTCTTGTGGGTTTGGATCTTGTAGATTTTGTTTCCTGAAATTCACCGAACCAATTCTAATTCTCCTACCTCAGTCTAATTTTCTCAGAGTCATGACCTCTATCTGTCCATATTCTCTATTACTTTGTCCAGTTTTGGACTGCAGAGAGCTTTGAGCTAATTGCAGCTTACAGTAGGTGATTGCACAACCGTGGACAGATCATTAGTGTTACAACTTCAAAATAGCTTTCATTGTTACCTTCATTGACAATAAATATATATTAAAAAAATTATCTTTCGAATTTGATGAGTCCTCCCACTGGGAGAATAAGACCCTCTTGTCATATAAGTCAAATAATAAAACGCTTTACCCAACAGGCTGGGAATTGTCCCCGACTATTTAACTTATTCTGACATTGTTCATTAAAGTAAGTGACCCTGAATGAATGGAATTAAAGTACAACACAGTTATTTATTTATTTATTTTTTTTGATTGTGGGTCTGCTCAGGTACACAGATAGAAGTACCCTAAGTGGAAGCTGATGAGGACAGACACAAAGTGGATCTGGATGGATTAAACACCTCCAGTCAATCAGATAAACACACTGCCTCGAGCTGCTCTTCATAATGAACTAGGAAGCGAACACACACACACACACACACACACACACGCACACACGCAAAGTACTGGTGTTAGTGACTGCAGACCCATCAGACTGATGTACTAACCGTGTCTTTGGGGAAATCGAAACTATTTGCCTTTGACTTGAACTCTCTTTGAGTTTTCTAAGCAGCATCTAGTGGCCATTAAAAGAGATGCAGTTAAAAAAACCAAAAAAAAACCCCTCACAACTTCAGCTTCATGCTTTGATGGTAAAACCACAAGTCGTCTCATCGACGAACATCCACATGTAAGGACCTGTGAAATCTGGGCCAAAGCATGTTAATGTAGGCCACGATACTGCCGCTCTAAAGTGTATTAATAGAGACTTGTACATTTGTGGGCTGTGTGGAAGATGGTTTATTATCACGATGAGAAAGAAAACTGGTGTTTCTTTGTAAATGAGTTTGATTCTTTGCAGTAGACGGTGACACGAGTTCCCAGTCCAGGAAACCAAAATCCACGTACATCTCTTATCACATCACGGCACGACTGTCAACACCGTGGTCCTTTCCTCTCCCTCTCCGTCGTTCCCATTTTTCCTGTACCTACTATTTTGTCTCTCTCCACGGCCTCATCCCTGCCCCACAGAATTATGCATCATGGGAGTAATCACATCAGTGCAGGCCAGCCACTGGTCGTCCTGAGCTGCCTGCTAAATGGAGCCTGCAGTGTGATTGAGACGAGCACTCTGACGCAGCGAGTATTTATAGAAGAAAAGCCCGAAATACCACGTAGGAGTGCCGTTATGCAACATGCTCGAATGCAAACCCACCCCCCCCCCTCCCCAAACAAAAAGTGCACACGTATATATGTCATTGTCCTCTGTCGCTGACGAGATTCACTGCGTGGAGAACTGTAATAAAAAAAGGGAAAGTTAAGTGAGAAAGTCCTAGCAAGACTAATTTGTGTCCCCTTGTGCCATTTAGAGCAGAACTTCTGTGAAACTATCCACGATGAGGATTTTAGCCTCAGCATATCTGGCGTGTTGCACATAAACACGCTTCATTTCAGGCAGCACGTTGTTAAGGTCGGAGAAAGAGTTTTCTCAATTTAAAGTCTGTTTTCGTCGCCATGTTTGGAGAGACACAATCGTCGCATTCGGTCTTGAATTACAGACATTTGCTTTTATTGAGTTGACTCGGGTAATAATCCTTGAATACTTGGATTGCAAAACAAATTGGTTTTCGTAACTGTTCACCTATTAAACAGCAGTTGATTCAAAGTAAATCCACATCTGAAGGAAGAGTAGTGGTTCCTTTTTTAAAACTTGGTCTTTTGGGATTCAGCATGTTCCTAATCTGCCCATATTTTTCAGGTTTCTTTGCATAATTCAAATACATTAATTAGTAAAGTCTCCTGGAGGTGTGAGTTTGTATGTGATGGACTGGTGATGCCCACCAGAGTTTACCCTCTTTAGATGGATGAGTGGTATTTTAGTATTTGTCCTGTCTTTTTAAAGGTGTACATGTATGCAGATGTCATCTCCTGTTACATATCAAAGGTAAAAAAAATACCACCTTACTTGTGGTGAAAAGCATAGTCTTGTAATTAAAAGTATTCTCAAGCCCAAATGCTTTAAATCTTCTCTGGTAATGCACATGGAAAGCTACTCAGTAACCTTGAGGCATGAAGAGGAAGCTGGATTATCACAGCGTGTTGTCAGTATCTTAGCTTTGCCTCGTGTGCTGAGCGGGTATTTAGGACTCTGGCACACAAAGGAAAACAAAACAGACGCCGTCGTTGTCTTCTTGTATGTGACGCAGCATGTTTTGAGTCTCACGCCGACTTCTCAGCCTCACACATCGATCAAAGTGCTCAAGAGTTTAATTTTCCCCCGGACGACTGCCGGGGATCAATACGTGCCGCCACTACCACTAAAACAATGCCAGGCATCGACCGGCCGTCTGAGGATGTAGACAGATGTGATGCAGAGTCTATTTTTAGCAGGGTGTTCCCTTTAGATTGAAAGGTTGTGAGCAAGGCTGGAGGATGCACGTTTCCCTAAAGAGCAGGTTTTATTGTGGTCGCGTAAACATGACTGCACAACTTTGCCCTTCAGAGAGCATTCATCGAAATGGATAGTTAAAACTGATAATAGTGCAAAAGTGGCTAAACAGCTGAAACTACTGAAAAGGTTAAAAAGAAAATAGCTAAAACAACTAAATGGCTGAAAAGCCCAAATTATTCAAATGGTTGAAACAATTAGTGCTAATGTAGCTAAAAGAATCCCAACTGCTAAAATGGTTAAAACTTATATAAGGTGAAAATGAAGAATGTGTACTGCTCAAATAAATAAATAAAATAAAACGAAATTGACTCAAAGGGCTAAAACAGCTAAATGACTTCATGGTAGAAAATATTGAAGCAAATTCCTTCAGCTTTCTTTTATAAATTTTTGTCATGGCAACCTTGAAAATGTGTAAATGTTTGTTGAGAGATTTTATCAAAAAAATCTTATGTGTTTGAATTTTTCCAAAAAGATTGCATGGCTTTTTGAATCTGATGTGAGGGGGCAAGAAAACGTTTTATTTTGGAAAATGAGAAGGAAAAATGTCGTCCATTTTCACGTCTTCTCAGTATCCAACAGTATTTTTTGTTACCTTAGCATTGTTAGCTTCACAGCTACGGGAAGAAAACCCTGAAACATGGTCCCTTTCCCCAATGAAGGGTTAAGTGACCTTTCGTGAACCTGACATTTCACAACTTTTGCCTCGAGAACCCGACATAAAGATGACTTTTATGCGCACTTCAATAGATTCCTTCGCACGACATTATGTCTCTGAACGGCGGCGTCCACTTTCATCAGCATGTCTGAGGGTTTCTCCGATAAATGTCACCGAGTGCTTCAGAGCGCCGCTGCGAAAAAAAAAAAAAAAAGTATTCCAATTTAGATCTGTCCTTTTGACGCTTTCTCAACCCACGGCTCCGTTTTCTGAGACGGCCTCCCGCCAACTTCTCACACTCGCGCTTCTTACCCACTGTGCGGCTTTTTTTTCGGAGGAAGTACGACGGAGTGAAAAGATGTCACCCATGTTTTAGAGTCCAGCCTTAGGGGTTGAATCAGACGCCACCAGAACCCGACACTTGTTTGTGCGCTCACATCCTGCCCAGGAATGTTTGCGGTAAATTGTGTGGATGTATCATATGTGTGGATGAGACGTACGACGTTGAGGTTAGCTGGCTTTACTGGCTGTACCATCGTTATCTCAGCGTGGGTTTTGTCCACTACTCTTAAATATGTTTTTTAATTCTTGAAAATCTTCTTTGTGTTTTGGCGGACCGGGTCGAACCTTATGTTTGACACATCTGGATTGAAATTCTAACATTTGGGGAATACTTTGCAGAGATTTTAACCTAGATTGTGTGTTCGCGCAAACCGATTTCACCTCAGTTTGAAAGCGACGATCAACAAAGAATACATAATAGAAATATTTAATTTAAATATATGTGCTATTTAAGCTCTGCTGTCCATGGGCTATTTTTTTTAAATGTTACTACGCATACATAAAATAAACTAAATAAGACACAACTTTACTTGACTGATCGTCTTCTTCCGTCTCCTTCGTCTGTTCGCGGCGAACATTTTCTGAGTGACCTTTAACTTCAGATTGTGTGAGTGGGACTCAAAGTTTTTTTTTTAATCTGCACGCAGATGGGATGTTTGGGAGGTGTCACTCCGTTCCGGTGAAGGAGGTTTACACCTACGACGTGTCTCCGTCTGTGGTGCAACGCTTCAGGAAGCTGCTGGAGAAACTGTCCAACAGAGGTACACACACACACACACACACACACACACACGGAAAGATGACTTAAATAGGCACAGTGTGTTAATGAGAATGTGGGAGCCAAGTCAAGTTTATGCAAGTGTCAGATTATTTAAGCACAGTGTGTATTTAGTTTGAAAGTTCATGTTTATTGAATAAATATGTTCATAGAAAATAGTTGGATCGTAGAAAGTTGGTAAAAAAGTCAGCTCAGGTTCATTTGATGATATTTGTGTTTATTTGTAAAGTTTTGAGTTGTAAAACACTATTTTAGTATTTGCAGTGGCACAAATCAAGGCCACGTGGTTTTCTTACTTCTTTTCTTTATTGGTCAAGGGAACTGAACTTTGAACCATCCTGTAAAAAGATTTAACAAACTATGGAATAAACACTTAGTTTTTTACATTTTTTTACATCAGAGTCCTGTGTACGTTTTTTTTTTTTTTTTTCCAAGTAAACATGTATGAGTAATCTAAGGATAATACAATCCTCAACTCACCACGGAAAGGAAAAGAAATCAGGTATTTTACTGAATTTCGTTTTAGTTTTTTACACAAATATCTACTTAAAAATCAAGAATGTGATTACTTTTGTCACTTCTGACAAACAATTAAAACTGCCAAAAATAAGGTGTAATTCATTGCAAGTTGTTATATTTGCGTCAAGCTGTATGACAACAACAGCCGTTGCGGTTTATTCTACAATGTCTCAGGAAGAACATTTTTATCTTTGTTTTACTGCGTGAAGTGTTTGTGGGTACACGATGTAGTGTGAATGCTCACAAATCCACATTTGTCCATGCCATAGGCACAATGTTTCCTACAAACTTTTAACCTCAACTTCAAGTTTTTTTGATTTATTTCAGTCACGGTAACTTATTGCAGCTTTTTACGCTCTGAAGAATAGACCTGCTTGCTCAAACGTTCCTATAAAAGCCTGCAGTCTTGAATTTTGGATCCTGGTTTACAGCGTTCTGTCACCGCCCCTTCAAGAGACTCGTCGCCACCCTTGTCGTGATAAGTGCTTCGTCTTCCTGCTCAATTGCAGATGTTTGTCCTTTGCGGTAGGGACATGATCAACAACAGGCTGAGGCTGCCTGTTCCCCACAGAGAGAATAAAGCGAGACATTTCAAGACAAAACAAATGGCGCAGGTCGACGAGGGCATCTTATCTTGTCCGATCTGTCTGGATCTCCTGAAGGACTGGGTGACGACTCCCTGTGGCCCCCCAACTATTGCTTGACTTGCAGCGGGACGCGGTAGTTTCAATCACTGTTTCATACACAGATATCAGCAGACGATGCACCTGCAACAAGTGAGTGTCGGGACCTGACGACAAGTCCTGGGCTTTGTATTGGTTCGGGAGATACGAATTTAGGCGGAGACAATGCAGAGATATGCGGGCTGGAGTGAACAAATAGCAGCTTCACATCGAGATCTCTCCCTGAACAACATGGAAACCTAAGTTTTCTAAAAAGACAGACTCCTCAAAAATAAAAAAGACACACAGCTTTATATTTTTACCCGGCAGTTTTCAGATTTTGATTAGTGTGTTAACCGAATGGTAATGGGCTTTTTTGTAAGAACCATTGAATGTTTTGTTCAATTTGTTTATTGCCATTTTGTAAAGTCAACAGTTTGAAGCTCTCTATATTCATGTAATCTAACAAAGCAGCAGACAATAATGTAGAACCTTCCAATCATGGAATAACTTTGGATTAACATAGTGACAAAAAATTATGTATTAAACTAAAGGAAAATACAATTGCAACCATGATTGAGAAAATGCGGTGTGTTATGCATTCTCAATGAATGACTAGAAATTTATGAATTAAAAAAATAAAAGTAGTTCCAAGAAACTCAATTCTATTGATGAATTAATACAGTTTTTATTTTCTGGTAATCCCACCACTTTTCAGATATGCGTTTTATGTGTATTTCTTTGCACGTGTATCTATGTGTACAGACACACAGACACACGTGTGTGTGTGTGTGTGTATAAATATATATACAAATCAAAAAATAACATAATAACCTGCCAAAAAAATTAAGTATTTAAAAAGTAACTGAATAAATGTGATTCATCATTGGCTTCCTTTTGGAAAAGGCTGCTGTGAGCCCCAGCCACCACTAGGGGGAGCCACAGGCTTGAGTAAAAATCCCAGTGGCGAGCTGTGACCATTTCATCCACTTTCATCATGCCAACTTCAGTTCAGCCTTTCATGCCTGCAGCCGCTCTGGAGAAAAGACAGAACAGTGTCAAAAAAAGTACACTCCTCATTTTGTGAGTTGTTTTTTTTTTTTTTTTTTGTTCTCATACCTTGTCTTTATTCCTCTTGAATCACTGCACTTCCTCTCATCCCTCCACAAGAGAGGGGAGAAAAACAAAACAAAACAAAAAAAAAAACAACAACTTGCTCCTTTGGTTTAATTCGCCGAATCGGCACTCAGCGGGAGAGCTGGAGAAATATTCTGATTTCACAGAGAGGCGACAAGTTTGGAGGCATTTGTCAGCCGCTCTGAAGTGAAATGAATTATGCAAATGAGGTGTTTGGCCCCAGCTGTCTGCAGAAGCCATTAGGGAGGACAAAACTCTAAAGACGCCGAGGCATCTGCATTTCAGGCCTTGCCACTCCGCTGAAAAGATAACACAGTTTGTTCTGTCCATTTCCACACTGCAGTGCTCTCATGCAGTGGTCCAGTGGAACAAACACAGGGGGGGGCATTTCAGGGCTCCTACGTGAGAGCGCCAGTAGCGCTGTGGGGGCTTCAGCGAGGTTTCCTCGGGTTCCATATGGTTCCCCATCATGCTGAAGTGGTGGCTTTAGAGGTAACAGAAGTCTATATGAGTCTTGGGGTTTGCAGGTTGGAATCGCAATAACGTGTTTCTGTATTGAGTGTCCGTTTACACGAGGATGGTGCTTGGAGCCGCTGGATAAGGTCCGACACCCTCTCCGTAGAAAACGGAGCAAAACTGCACATTTTTGAAAACGCTGCTCCTGTGCACGCGCAGCATGACCGTAGTAAGTGGTTCTCCTGCGCACTGGACGAAAACAAAAATGGCGGACATCGATTTCAAAGCGTTGCCATGTCATCGCAAACACGACGCCCTTTGACTGGAAATGTTGTCGCATAATAGAAGTAGCATGCAGTTACAATATTTCCAAAACGAGAACAATCAAGTCTTCTTTTTTTGTTTTTTTTGTTTTTATCTCTATTACTGACGGTGACATTATTCTCTGTTATTTTACGAGCTTTATTAACACTGCAGGCAGTACTATTAGATTGGCAGTAAGCTGGAAATTATACACTCGGCTGTGGTGTTTATTCATTCACCCCTACGTTCATCTGCAGGGTGGGATAAGTCCCTCCCGCAGTGCGGTTGTGGCTCAGTTGGTAAAGCGGTTCGATCCCTCATCTCGTCCTCGCCGCGTGTGGAGATGCCCTTGGGCAAGACACTGTGCGAGCACCTTACGTGGCAGCCCAGTGTATTTGCGAGTGTGTGAGTTGGGCGAACGTCACTGAAATGCGCTGCGCTACGCACACTGGTAGGAGTCTTTGTAAAAGCCTCCTGCCCCTTTTGCACAGCAGACTAAAGGCCGTGCAGACGTACAGCCTTTTTGAAAAGCCACCTCACCAGGGTCACAGCTTCAGTTCGACCTCTCCGCACCACCCTTGAGGGACTTCAACAGCAGCAGACTGTTGATTTCATATTATTGGACATTTGTTGGCTGCTACACCTGCAGAGCATCCTTGATTTCAGTCCGACGTCGTCACGCCGAGGTTTTAATATTCTCCTTTTAGAGGAGAGATGCAAGCACGAGGCAAGGAAATGAATGAAAACTGTCAAAAACGCCTTCATCGTCTGGATCAGTCTGTAGTGAGTGTCAAGATCACCTGAGTCAAGACCAAGATTCTAACATACTTCAGCCAAGATTCTGAGTACTACAATACCAGTCTGCAAGATTTTCAATACAAATCTGGACAGACTCCAGTAGAAACTGAATTCGGTTTTCATCTTCATCCACCTCCACTGGTTTCCAGTCAAATCTCACATTACCGATAAAAACCCGTTTCTGTGCCCGTTCTCGCCCGGTTATTGGGTTCCATTTGTGTCAACCCCCTCGATACGTTGGCAAAGATGAGAAAGTGTTTCCGAGAGAGCTACTTGCCAAATATCCCCAAAGCCTGGTCGTCTTGTTGGTTCACGTTGACGATCGTCTCTGCACCTTTTATCGTTCTCCAGCTGTTTAACGACTCGTCGCGGTGTCCCCACAATGAAGAGTTCATATTTCAAGCCTGACTTTTTAAGCTTCTGCCGCAACAAATGCACAAATTCACTCTCTGGACCATCTATTTTTTTTTTCTTTTTCTTCTTCTTCTTTGTTTGTAGAAATATCCGTCAAAACCTTCTTCGCGGACGTGAGAGCCACTTCACAAGAACTTCACCGGCAGAAATTGGCATTTCTCTTTGAGCCTCATCAAAACAGTTTGAGAGTAAATACCAGTCTGAGAGTAAATAGTGATTTGGTGGACGCCGGTGCCGCTTCACATCCTTTTAATCGGAGTAGCGCCAAGCAGACTCTTCAATGAAAACGCCACTCCTGGTAGGCACTGAAAAATAGCAGTTGGTTCGGTTTTTAAAGAGATCAAACGTCTGCTCGGTTCACTTCCACAAGGGGATCAATGATCTTTGTACCAAGCAGTTGAGGTGCTGACTTTTTGGCTCGCCTTTTCTTCCTAATGCCTTGAAATGAGTATGTTGTATTTCATGCAATAGAAATAAAATTACATTTTATAATTATATTAGGGTCAGGAAGGACGACAAGACAGTCTAATAATGAAACATTGGATTAAAACACAAATTCATAGAACCTCATCTAAAAATGTATACAATAAATGCTTTGTGCTTTGCGTCAGTTCTTTGTACGGAACTAATCCAAGTACAGAGTGTAAGTACTTTTATCACTTCTGGCTGTTTGCTTACGGTGATTGGTGTTTTATTAAAATGTGCAAGTTATAAAAAAATGGAAAAACACAGATACAGAAAAGAAATGAGAAAAAAACAAATAGAAGAAGGAAAAACAAGCAAAAATGCAGTTGCAAATGTGAAAAACAGGAATTATTGCATACCGCTGCATCACAACACCACACAAGTTTGTGTAGTTATCAAGGTGAACCAGAAATGGCTCCCAAATATCAAAATTGTACGAAGATTGTCCATCAAGAAGATATCAGACCTTTACCATGTATAATATACCAACAAGCTCACGCAACCAGTTCTTAAATCGAAGCTAAGTAGAGTTTTGGAATAATCTTCTTCCCAATTATCGTTCCATACAGAATTGTGCTTTGAACAGAAATGTTTTGTTTAAGCTGAGAAGGAAAACGCCCAAATAACGCAGTCATTTGGTTATCGGGTTGAAACTCACAGCTGTACATGTCAGAAAACCACTTCAATATGTTATTCCGAAGTGTTATACCGTTTGAGACACGTTCAAAAGAGGTGGGTCAGAGAGTGAGGTGGTTCAAATGAGCACCAGCTGCAATGTTCGAGAAACTCCACTGAATGAAGTTGTTGGAGGGGGGGTGGGGGTGGGGGCGGGGGGGGTGTAGGGGGATTTGTCTCTTTTCCCAGACAGAGAAGCAGATGAATCCTTCTAAAAACAGGAACACGAAGACAAGTTGAGTTGACTCGATCGCTCTGACCTCTGACCTGCTGCTTGTTTCTTGAGAAGTATAGAAGGTGAGGTTCATTCTTTTCAGTCCTGTCAAAAGAAATTAAAAAAGAAAAAGAAAAAGAAAAAAGAACCTTGAATCAACTCAGTTTGTTGAGCCACTATCACAAATTGCACATGTTCCTCGAGGGGATTCACAATCTGTCGGACTCCCAGCATGCTCAGTCTTCCGTCTTCGTAATCTGAGAATGTTCTCTCTCTCTCTCTCCCTCTTTCTCTCCCTCTCTCTCTCTCGTTATAATTCGCAGCGGCCCTGTCACCGCCGAGTCTCGGCACGCTATTGAGCTGTGAAGGCATCTAACCGTGTGCGCTCTCCCTCAGTCGGCCCTGCGTCGGGTTCAGCCCTTTGAGAAGCGGAGAGGCTCTGAATATCCTGGCAGGGGCTCCGGCGTTTATTAACCTGTCGTGTCAGATGCCGTCTGTTCGCCCGCCGCTAACGCCCGTTTTCTCAGCCACCGCGGCTGCCATTAAAGGCTGGCTTTTTATGGTTCTTTGATGGCGAAAGCTGGCCTGACATGCTGCGCAGCTGTTAAAGAGAGGCTTGCGCCTGATTCGGTGGCAGTTGGGCTTGTAATTCATTTTGCAAAGGGTGAAAAGAAAAAGTGTCCGGGCACTGAAATGCTCCGTAATGAGAAGAGCTCATTTAATTAGATTCACTGCTGACCAAGGCAGAAGTGCGAATTCAGTAGTTAGAGAGTGTGTTGGTTGGCCGAGCGCTCGCATCATGTGCTGCGCTTTATATCAGGAAAACAGGCTGGTTTTCCATGTAAATGCATGTAAAAGTAGCACATATTTATCTCTCTTGATTCTCCAGGTAACTAATTTCTTTGTCGACACTAAAATTGAATCTGAATTAAAAAAAAATCTCAATTTAGGATTCGGCTCAACATCATCCAATATTGAATGTTGAAATATTTACATTTAGTTGCCTTTAGTTTCCTGACACAGTTGACTAATTTCCTTTTTTCGGAATTAAAGTACAGTATGCATAAAAGAAATGGTCTCCAAAGCTTTTTCCACCATTTGTGCAGTTCACACATGAAAATGAGACATTTTCCAAACTAAAACGTTTGATAATGTGACAGTAAGACCAAGAATAAGTAGCTTTTCTCTAAGATTCAAACGTAAAGCCGCCGATGCTTCTCTTTCGCATTCCTCATTCCCGGCAGGCTTTTACCTTCATGTGATCTGTCGGCGCCTCCGTTCCTTCACCGCGGAGTTCTCTGCACATTTCCTTCCAGTTTGACTCTCGTCGCTTCGCGACAGCCAGCCGACGGGCACGGCGATCTCGCGCTCGTTCGCGTCCCTCGCCGGAGGACCCGCATCACATCTGGAGCCGCAGTCTGTAGCACCCCAATCTTTTCGGCGACGTCATCGCTCATCTGCCAAACGCCTCGGCTCACGCGGCGCGGCCATATTTTCGGTAACATTTCGTTCCGCTACCCCATCTGGTGCTGGCGCCTGCTGCTCTGTTCACTTGCCAAAAAGCTGTGTTTGGATGCATGTTAAGCATAAGAAACAGACGTGAGCGACCGAGCAGCTCATCAAACTTGTCCTTTTGTACACTTGCTGAAAAGCAAAGAGATTTTTTTTTTAGGGGGGGGGTGTTGCTGATGCTGATACTGATAGTCAACACGTGCCAAGTCCGGCCAATCCACTGGATTAAGGTCCAGATTAATGCAAAAACGTTGAAGAGAAAAGACACAAATACTCAAGCTATTCATTTGTCTGTCCCACTGAAGGCGTCCTCTCAAATTCCTCAGAGGACAGACGAAGTTCTCAAAGTGAAAACATGTTTTGCATGTTTCTTTCATTAAATATTTTTGCGTGTAAATTACAACAATTGAAAGTCATGCCTGTAAAACAGAAAACGGAAGCAATGTAGTTTTCACGTGAGATAACAAAGCACTATTAACGTCAACAATGGGAGTACATGGACATTCGTATGGAGAGACAACGAAGTTAGTTTGCTATTTCACATAACTCGGCTATAAAACTACCGAGCCCTCTGAGAAAATGGACTGGGAGTCATGACACTCGGAAGGCCGCCATTTTTGTTATTGTCCATGATAAAACAGCGCTACTATTTTCAGTTTCAAAGAATTGTTTTAATTAAATAAGTGCTAACAAGCAGTGTTAAAGCTCAATCAAGCGCACATTTTTTGGGGGGATTTACATTGCGAGTGACATTACAAGCGTGTCGACGTGCTGGCTTTGGCCTCTGACCTCTCACGGTGGAAAAACCCGGGCCCTCATTATGACCTCCGCTGGAGTGAGCACCCTGTGAAATGAGTGGAACGCGTCCGCAGGCCCGTGCGATTGAACTGTGCTCGTTTCTGTTTAATCACTGAACCAGTCACCTGCTCACCAAAAGTCTCCAAGGACGCCTCGCTGCTGCCTCCGTCTCCTCCGCTAATGAGTGACCTAATTCGTTTGGGGAAAAAAAATACTGCACGCTCGGCAGTTTCCCGCCCTTCGTTCCAACCCTTCTTGTCGCTTATCAGCAGGGTTTTTTCGTGTGTGACGCTCGCGGTTTTTCAAGTGTTTCACTGCATTGGGAATCGGTTCTTTTCCCCACCGGACGCCTGCAGGTATGAACCCGGGGACGTTTGTTGGGACGTTGTGGTGAAGCTTTGCTTGTGTTTTTTTTTTTTTTTTTGTCCCATGCAGGCTTGACCTGGGAGGATGACGCCACACAGCAGGTTCTGTCCAAGGAGTTATCCAAACTGAGGAGGATCCCCTTCAGGCAGCAGCAGCAGAACGGAGCTGCCTACAACATCGACAGCAGGTACGCGTCTTTATCCACTCTCAGCTCTGGATTACAGCTCTGGATTAAAGTGGATCAGAGTCATACTTCAGAGCATTTCACCTACAGTTTCAAAACCATCATAAATTGGCCATTTTTAACTTTAGAACTTCGCCACCTTCTTAAACAATGTTAAAAAGCAAGCTGTAAGCTTTACCTGCTGTAAATAGTCTATTTGCTCAAGGAAGCTCTGTTAAAACACAACATTCCCACAATACCGACAGCAACGCTGTAAAATAAATAAATAAATCATTTAATTGTATAAATAATGATAAGAATTTATTCCAGATTATATTTCAGGATACAGATCCTCAAAAAAAAATTCTGATGAACTGTGTAACTTGATAAACTAAAAAAATAACCTGCTCACATTAAAAAAAGCTGCTCAATTGCCAAACAGTTATAGACATTATTCCAGAGTCCTCAGGTGATGATAAAAAAAAAAAATTCAATTTCGTCGTACGTTCTACAATATACTCCAGTATAATCTGTGATTACTGACTGGATGTTATGTTCCAGATTCTTTGTATGGTTTTGAATAGTTTACAAAGTTCTTAAAAAAAAAAATGCAAATTTACAAGCGAAGCAGCCAGCTAGGATCAGTGAGTGATGGAATACCAGTTTATACCCCAAGGTGGTGTAGTGAGTCGCTGCAATGGTTGAATATGAACCAACTTGCATCACGCGAATCAAGGCACAATTTACCTCGAAGTCAGCATTATTCAGCTGCCTGTACTTCTGTACTTTATATTTTAAGGGTCACTTCTCCCCCTTTTTCGTCCCCCTGCAGGCCGGCGGCGGAGGCGATGGATCGAGCCGACCACAGGGTGAAGCCGGTGGAGGAGGAGCTGAGCAGGAACCTGCAGGTGTACCTCCAACGTCTCGGCCTCCTCCCCAAGACTGCCTCCAGTCTGAGCGCGCCTGGCAAGGTTCGAGATCTCCACGTCTCCAACGCTCCATCTCACCTTATCATGCACTTTACCTCATTTATTTTAAGAGTTATAGAGCACAATGTCATGTTTTATGGAGTTTTTTTCAGTTTTTATTAATTTATTCTGCATTTTAGCTGCAGTTTTCACTCTTTCCGAATTGATTTACATTTCATCCCTTGTTTTTTTTAGTGTGCTCAAGTTTCTGTGAGGTTTCATTTTGTGATTATTTTTGTTTATTTTCTGCAACGTTCCGGAATGAAAAAGGCTATTTAAGTAAACGTAAATTATTTGGAGGCTTCAAGTAACTTTGAATGCTGGTTTTTCCACCTGCAAAAAAAAATTTTTATCGAAAAAAACGAGACTGGAACCCGGGGATTTGGCAGTTGTGAGGGAAGAATGCCAACCACATGGAACTTCTAAAACTTCCACTAATGTCTTCTGTTTGAAATGCACACACACACACACACACACACACACACACACACACACACACACAGACACACACAAAGTGTTATCCTCAGCGGCGCTCTTTGCCGCCTCCCTCTCCTTTCCAACTGATGGTTTCTCCCAGCTTGACTGTTGGGAGCGAAATAATACCAGCCGAGAGTTCAGGAGTTCACCGCTTTAATTAATAACTCACGACTCCCTCCCGCCGCTTTTGGGGGGGGGCAGGGGGTGGATACTACTGAGAAATTGGGAGAGTACTCTTAACTGAGTCCAGCCTGCAGGCGACACTCGGGGCGGGATCGTGGCCCTTTTTTTTTTTTTTTTTTTTCTATTCTGGTTCACCTGAGTGGTGGGAGTGAAAAGAAACAGCAGGAGGACTGGGAGGGGGGGGGGGGTTGGGGTCCCTCTGTGGGGGCACAGGCGGCACAAACCCATCCCAAGTGTCGTGACGTATCCGAGTAAAGATACCGGCAGTGACAAATACCACCAGGGGCCTTTGCACATACAAATCATAAAGGCGTATGACGACAGTGCGAGGCGCCGTTTGTGTGGGCATTGTTATGATAATGTTACCGTTACGGAGGCTTTTGCCGTCTCTGCACTCTGAGGTGGGCGTTAATGGAGCCACTGACAGTTTGCTTTTGTTGTGGCTGATGGATCTGTTAATATCAACGCATCAGTGGATTAATAACTTGCTCTTCAAACATTTTTTTTTTTTTTATTTCCCCATGTCGGTAATTAATTTGTTAAAACGAAGGCTTTCATATTCAAGGTTTTGCTTTTTGCATCCAGATTCTTTTTACTTGTTCAACCAAAAGACAAAAAAGGGTCTGACAGATTTTAGTAAAAGATCTTGACTCAGAGATTACCTGTTTGTTCACATTGTAAGTGCATTTTTTTATTTTTAAAGCTGTGTTCAAAACCTGTTCAGGTTCATGTTGAACTTCTCATTCAAGCAGCAGATGATATAACTAAATCCCTGTTTTGTTTACCAGAATACAGCAAGAACATTTATATTGGTTTTTTTTGTTTTTTTTAACAGTTTCACAGTTTTGTTTGGCAGAAATAGGAAAACACGGCAGATGTGATTCGGGAGAATAAAAACCTGCAACGGCAGGAGTTTTTGGAGATTTTTTTTTTTTTTCTTTCCAGCACCACAGCCGTTTTGCATTCCCGTCACGTGCATACAGTTTCTCCTGAGCTGCACAGCCGTATCTGGGTACATGATTTTAAGCACATTGTTTCACTTCTGAATGGCTCAAGAGCAGGTGGGGCATTTGTCTCGATTCCAGCAGCTGCGAAAAGCCCAATTCTGCATGACACCTGCCTTTTTCAGTTGATTTTTTTTTTGTTGTGCATTTTAAAGAAATGGGGTGCAATTTGTGCCATCATCAGACAAAGGAGGAAGTGAAATGCCTTAACAGCTCAGTTCGTATCATTATTGTGGCATAAAGCCTTACCTTCAGCAGAAGCTGTGATTTTTTTAAAGTGCTTGGTTTCTTTCAACAGTTCCCAAATTAGAATCTTATTATAATACCCAGTGTGCAAATGTGCATGTGATACTTTTATCTAAAATCTCTAAAACATCGACACATTCTGTAATTTCCCAAGCCAGCAAGACAAATTAAACAGATAAAATAAGTTTAGTGTGACTCTATAAGTGCTAACTGTTATATATAAGATAATTATTTAGCTTTTTGTTTTGTAGACATTTATTGATCCTCTAGTAAGCTAACCAAAACCCACCTGTTTTGTTATGCCACTTTGTACCACAGGATGGTGTATTGAGTCACTAATACACAGTAGCATTAAACATTTTCATATTCAGAAGAATCAGAATAAATCAACAGTAAGCACAACAATATTTGATTTTTTTGGCCAACTGTCTACTATCCATAACTCGGAAAGAGAGTTAGTGGATGCTATATAGTCACTTACCGCTATAGATTTTAACTGTTTGAATGAGTCCAAATGTTTGCCTCAGTCTGAGGACAAATGCACCATCTAGTGGGATGAAGTGGTACTGTAATTTTGAAACGTGCGATGCTAGTTGTTTAACGTCCTAATTTTAATTCATATCTGAGTGCACATGTTTTGATGTACTGTCAAATACTCATTGCTTCCTGAAACTTTTTTTTTTTAAAGTTATACAAGAAAACTTTCAATCAAACGATCGACATATGTGTCAAACTTTAAAACACACATTTATTTTTTTTTTAGTAGTGGTTGACACGCCAACTTTTTCAACTGTAACTGCAACTTTTTTTTTTTTTTTTCATGAAAACAAGTTTTTCAAAATAGCATTTTTGATGGAACATTTTGATAATGTTCTGCGAAAAATCACAAAATAAATTGAGCTTTCTGGGTATACGGTTATCAGGGTTTAAGTGTGGTGCAATCAAACAAGGTATACATTGGTAAGGAGAGGTTTTCAGGAAGTAAAAAAAAAAAGTGAAAGATAATACAAATTGAAGTCGTCACTTATTATATTATTTGGGACAATTTCAAATCCAGAAACTCCAAATAAAGCCTTGTCACGAGAGTGTTTATAAGTTCTCTCTCCATTGTGTTCCTCTTCAAGTGAATTTAGTGTTTGATTTTTTACCATAAAATTCCACCATCTTGTTTAAATAAACAACTGTGTACCCGTTAGAAGTACAACAAATTGGCTCCTTTGGGAAGAAGAAATAAGTTGAACATATTAGTCAGAAAAATGCAGTTTTCAGAGTAGCTGCAGTGCGTGAACTTTACGCGGTTGTGTCTTCCAGGGCGAGCGCTTCCAGTCGGGCGTCCCTGCAGATTTCTACCGCTCCAAGGTCCAGACGGCTCCTCAGAAGTCTTCTCCCTCCGGCTTCTCGCCTCTGTCGTCCTTCCAACCTGCGCAGAAGCAGCGACCTCCAGACAGCCAGCTCCCGGCCTCGCAGGCGGAGGGTGACCTTCTCCTGGCTGCCCTCAGGCAGTACCTCTCCGGGCATCTGTCCCTGCACGGCGGGGGGGTCGCCCCCTCTGGGCAGGAGGCTCCATCTCCTCGCCTCCGGCCGCTCTACAGCAACGGCATCGAGAATCCAGGGCCGAGGAAAGACGGCTTAAAATCCCGGCTTTTGAAGATGGGCAGACCTCAGGGGGCCTCGGCCAAGGAGCCGCTCACCACTGTGGATGGTAGATGTTTCATATGTTCCCACTTTCAGGAGAGGCTGAGAAATGAGGCGTTTGGGGCGATTTCGCCATTGAACAAATGAGAAACTCAACAAAAAAGTAGAACAGTCCAAATCCAGCATTGTATATTCCGATAACTCCATGATGCTTTCAGCTGAACTAACTGCAGGTCCTTCTGGGTCGTTGCTGGGTTCTTGTTGTTCTCATCCTCTCAGACCAGTCAGGATCATAGTGTCTCAGGGTAAATGATGTCGAACTCGCTCGCGTGATTATCAGTGAATTTAACCCATCCTGCTTATAGTTAACCTGAAGTCGAGTGTGAGATGGAAATGTTTGAACTTTAGTTTGCGTTACGCTACTTTTTTGAGCTATACCGAAAATTGGATTTGGCTTATTTTCACATTTTAATGCTGATTTTTTTCTTTTAATGCATTTTTGATCTAGAGCATTTTTACACATTTTGAAATGCCGGTCAAGTGCTAAAAAAGCTTTTTATCCTTCAATTAAACCTGTATTTCAGTAATTTAGTGCCCCGTAAGGGATCGATGATTTTATAACTAATTATGAACAATATCCAAATGATTGAACTAAATGAGAGAAGCTACACAGTAAACTATTCAATGCAACTCTGTTCCCTGGTATAAAATTAACGTCTCCTGTCCCTTTTGTGTTTGTGAGGTGGGAAAAAAAAAAAGTGAGATTTGCCTGAAATGTTAGACGCGTCAGATCGGTCAACTCATCGCGTCGCCAGATGCTGTTGCATTACAATGCGGCGCAGGCGGAGCTCTCTAAAACCTAACTGCCACATGACGGCGTGTTTGTGTGGCGGCCCCGTGCGGGACCCCAGCTGGGCCTCCAGCTGCAGCCGAGCCGCAGTGTCATCGAAATGAATGAGGAGGCTAAATTTTTTATGTGGAACTGCTGTCGTTCTAAACACAGACTGTTGGCGGCGGCCACATTATCGTCTTCCTGCGGCATGAAGTCGGGCACGGCCCCGATGATGGTGCACAGAAGCGGAGGTGGCAGATGGAGCAATTTTCGCCATAACCTCGAATAAATAGTTGTTTCAAGAGGTCGGTTGTCCTGGTTGGGATTGTGTGAGCACTCAAAGTTATACTGGCTAAATGTACGAACCAAGTTCTGAGATGGTTTGAGAGATAAACTATGTTTTCGGCGATCACGTCAGGAATTCTAGGTTGATTTGGTATAAAATGATAACAGATCCGCAAACGGTAAAGTGTCAACATCTCACCAAGTTGAAACGTCTTTTCAGATACTGAATCAGAAAATCAACAAAAATTAGAGTTTCGATTTTTTTTTCTTAATGTACTTAAAAATGACGTGACATGATATATTGATCCCAAAATAAAAAGTAACTGTGGCTCTGTCAAGCTTTGACCCAGGTTCAAGCAAACGTGCAACAGCAACTACGGAAACCCACAAGGAATGGAAGAACGAATTTGCATAATAAAAATTGATTTTAGCTATAAATTCGATAAATCGATAAAATCGATTTTTTTGCCCAGCCCTACTGTGAATGTGGCTCAGTCATCCATCCATCTTCTTCTCTGTACTGATTTTCGTCATTCAAGCCACAAGACTTTCATCAGAGGTTAAACACAGAGAAACACAATCACTGTCGCGTCACCAATTTAAACTTAAATCCATTTTTCGGGACCTGGAAACGGAATCCAGCGAGAGAACATGCAAACTTCCGCAAATTCATATACACTATTATAGACTGATTAGATTTTTTTTCTGATGTATGTGTGACGCTCCTTTATTTAAAGGGGTCATATTATCCAGCTTTTCAACACTTTCTCTTTTTGGTCCAAAAACATTGCATTTAAAGTTTATTGCCCCCAAATCCAGCTTTTCCTTGATCTCCCCTCCATTTGAATATTGGATCATAGGAGCTGCATTCAGAATCTGCTGTGTCTGTGTGAGCTGGACTGGCTCCGCCCACACATGCCCATCCTGGGAAGAGAAAGGAAGTACTTCCTCTCGTGGTGCCATGTGCCAGAGCAGAGCTGCCTAATTGTGGGAGGAGCCTATCTTGATTGGGATTGGCTAAACCCCCCCCCCAATGACACTATACAGGGATTGATTTTTGATTGGCTCATTGGAGCAACACACTTTTTAAAAACTAAAACAAGCCAGGGCGAGAGAGGACAGACTTTCTTCACTTTGGGGGCATTATTCCAGGTATGGGGACGATTATTTCTGTTGGAAAACCATTGGAAAGTGAATTTTGATTAATATGACCCCTTTAAATCTTAAGATCTGAGCCATTTGTAAGCATAGTGTAAAACAACTTCCACGTCCTCCCCCAGAGAGGTTCATCGAGAACGTCCTGAAGAACGTCGGCCGGCAACACGTAGACGTGGACAACCTGACGCCGCACGACCTGAACGAGCTGTCCAGCCTCATCGCGGACGCCCTGCAGGTGGTGGACCGGGACCCCGGAGCCAACAGGGGACCCGGACCGAGAGACGTGGGCGACGGGGAGGACGGAGAGGCGGATGAGGAGGAGGAGGAGGAAGAGAAGCTGCCGGAGAACGCGCCCACTCTGAAGCCGCAGGAGAGCTCTCCTGCAGCAGTGGCACCGCTTCAAGGTAAATATATAGAGACACGTATTGTGTTTTTTTTTACATAATTAAAGTATTGGAGCAGACCCTGGAAAGCGCGGCTGTAGTACATACATCATTGTGTAGGAGGCATTAAACAAAAAGAGCTTACAAGAGCGCGACACAAAAATCAATGCGAGAATAAATAAACATCCGGCTCACTTTTAATGGAGGTTTGTCCTCCGAGGACACTCGGACTGAAAATGTTTGCACAATGAGTCAAAGTGCTTCACAACACTCGAAAACATCAGGGTTGTCAGAGTGTGGGAGGATGAGCCCCTACAATTAGCGATATATGATGAAATGTTTTTCACAGTGAAATGTATTATTATTATTAATAGCTTTTAGGCTCCATGCAAAGTTTATATTTGGACAGCAACTGCTTTTCCAGTGGCGTTGGACTCGAGCTGATGTCATTTAGATTAATCGGTGATATACACTTGCAATGAATTCACGTAAAAAAAAAAGCTTTACTTTGCACTCATTTTATTATTTCTTCTCAAACTGCCTTTTCTCTGAACGTGAAATAAACTCCACTTCACATATACAATGTTCTGATAATACGAAAGTTGTGGTTTGACCTGGAATGTAATGTGTTTCTATCATTTTAAATAACCAAATAATTTGATCATTTTGTTTTGGTTTCAATAATTTAGTTTGGGTTACTTCTTTTTATCATGATTTTTAAAAAAAAATAAATATTCTGAATAAATAAAAAGTATTTATTACTGTTTTTTTTTAGCTTCCAATATGGATTATCACTGTGTGGTTTTCAGTTAATAAACAAGAGGACTAAAGTTCATGGCTAAATGTTTAACATTGTATTATAGCGGCTGATAATGGCATACATTTAAATAATGTCAAGATTTTGGCCAATTTGAATCCAAAATGTAAAAAAAAAAAACTAAATAGTTTTTTTGAACCATGATTTACAGTGTTTGTATACTGAATTAATTAATATGATGAATACACCCATTTTTAATTTGCAAACTGCACAAAACATGCCAAAAAAATGTGATTTCCAAGAAATGCAGTTTTTTTTTATGTATCATCACAATATTGGCTGCAGTTATGTTTTGTAACATTAGTGTTCTTCCAATCATGTAATAACTTATCATATTATTGTAAAAAGTTGTATTTAATTGGCCACAATGAATACGTTATTGGCCATTATTACATTATTGATGGTTCGAAGGTGATGTCCTTCTCAATGGAAACAGAAATGGTTGATGAAGAAGAGAAGGTCACGTTCGCGTTTCCATCCAGCAGCTTTTTAACCTGAAGCCGTCCGTCCGCCGGGTCTCAGCTGTTTCATGCATTTCTGAGTGACTTTTCCACACAATGATGCACGTGGTGCAGCGGTATGAAGGGAAGTCGGAAGCTTTCCACGTTTGATGCTGAAAAATAGAACAAAATTCACTACGCCAGTCGATTTAAATCAACATTAATCAAAATTATTTGATTAAAGTCACCCTGAAATCTTTTCTTTCCTACATACATAATGTGAATTATTTAATTAAAAAAAGAAATGAATGTACTCATGGAAGAAAAGGTGTCCTTGAGAATTTTAGAGCGACGACTTTCAGCTCATGACGTCAAATTAACATAACAGCTGCTTTTTCTCCCATTTTATTACTTCTCTGTGACAAATGAATACATGTTCTCTCTCTCTCCCTCTCTCTCCTTTCCAGCGGATGCAGAGGAGCCAAATGTGAAGGACAAGGTAAGTGTTGGCTGCTTGTGGTGAAGAGAGGAGGAAACTTAAATGTCAGAGCGAAGGTTGGGTGGGAAAGGAGATGAACCCCTCCGCTTTTCCAAAGGACTTTAAATTATGTTTGACAGGAGCCGTGTCGTAAGCGTTCTATAAGCGCTCTGAGATTTCCACAGGAACTTTGTGTTCCTGTGAGACGGGCACAGAAAAGTTCAGAGGCTTGCATGTTCCTAACTCTATTACAAATCGAAAGCCTGATTTGTTTCCCTTTATTTGTGAGAGATATGCATTTGCGGCGTGAGCAGAGGGACTAAATCGTTTTTTTAACATTTCTGCCGTTTGCGTCCAAACGGACATTGTTTGTACAAAAAAAATTGTCGCCTGAACGCAAAAGATGCATTTTCATGTGAAACGCTGTATATGGGGCCTCAGTCGTCTAATAATGCAGCATGTAAACTCTTCAATCTGATTAGATCAATCTGATTGTTGGAGCGTTGTGTCAAATCCATGAGAAGCCATTAAATCCTTGTTCAGTATACTTGGTGGGCTTCTGGGTCAGGATGGATGTTATAAACGCCTAAAGTCAACAGTACAAAGCATCGTGGGATTGATCCACTGACTGAGACCCTGTCCACACGGTGACGCCGTTTCATGTAACCGTATTGTTTTTGGCCGATCATCCACACGGCCTGAAATGGGGTTTTGAATCTGATGGATTTTTCTTCATCAACCTGAAGAGATTAAGACTTACTGTCGTGCTCGTCAGGCCGCGAGTGGAAACCTCTTCACCAAGCTCCTCGCCTACCTCGACAAAAGTCCCTTCGCGGGCCCGACGGCCGAGAGGAACCGCTACGACGTCGCCATGGAGACGGCCCGAGGTCAGCCGGTGGGGCTGGAGAACGTGCAGAGCCGGACGAGCGGCGCCGGCGTGACGGTGCAGAAGAAGGACGCCAGCCAGTCGGTGGAGGAGGTGGCGGAGGTGGCGGGCTGGATCAAGGAGGTGGCGCCCCCTCCTGCGTCGCTGGTGTACGACAAGCCGCGCAAGAAGACGATGCACGTCCCCGAGCTGCAGCTGGACGTCAAGGGCGGCAGGAAGAAGGCGGACGACGACGTCTTCGGCTACGTGATCACAGACACAGAGTGAGTACTGAAAGTGGAAGACGTGAAGCTTGAGAATTACCAATATTGATTTTAACTGTAAAAATTAAAAAAAAAAGTTACTTTTTTTTTTCTCACAGTTTGAAGGAATGGTTCATATATAGGGGCAAATCGGGTGAAAGAACACAAAAAAATAATTTTGAAAAGTTTAAAATGGAGGAATTGTTTAAAAAAGCAAATGTATCTGGTATTATTCTATTCTATTCTGTTCTATTCTATTCTGTTCTGTTCTATTCTGACGTGACTAAACAGCTTAAATAGCTAAAAATACCCACAGAACTTTTTTTTTTTTTTTTTTTTTGCAGCACAAACCCTAATTTTGCTATATACAACAGAACTAAAAAGAGGAAAATAGAGTAAAATGACTAAAAAAGCTGAAATGGCTAAGACGCAGTGGTTATACTGGGATATATGGCGTCTATATGGCGTTTCAGTCCATATTACATGCCCCCACTTCAAAATGGTAAATGGATTTCACTTATATCGCACTGTTCCAGTGCATAAGCCTGCCTCAAATGCGCTAGTGTTTGCTGCATTCACTGATTTGATTGGTTAATGTCTGCGTTTACTGTGCTGATGAGCCAGTGAGAGGCAGAGTGGGGCGGGTCACGACGAGGCAAATATTGCTAACCGATAAATTATATACAGATACCATTTCTAAAAATTGGTGTTCCTGGTTTTAATAGAAAGCCAAAATCGACAGGGAAGTGCAACACCACTGCCAACAATGTTAGTAAATTAAATGTTTTTTTCAAATACATTTTTTTTTTCAAAATTCATTCCCGCTTTTGCTTATATACATTAAAAGTAAATAAAAAAAAGTGTATTGTGTTTGTAAAGGATTCCTACCTGAGCCTTCAAATACTGTCCTGCAGTACTGCTTTCAACCTAAAGGTGGTGTCATGAGCCACGACGGAAACTGGTCCAGGTTTGTTCAAAGAAAGTGCCAAAGACTGCAGTAAAAGGCCTTTTCTTTTCTTTTTTCTTTTTTTTACCTTTCATGCTTTAAGGGTAAAAGTGCTGAAAGTCCTGTGACATTTGGAGCTGCGGTGTTGACTGACGGACACTTCATCTGCACGTCAGCTACCATGTCAGGCCACACTCCAAAAAATAGCTGATTTTTTTTTTTTTTTTTACTGAGAGTAATGTGTGTGTGTGTGTGTGTGTGTCGACAATGCATGACTTTTTTCCCCCCCTTTTGTTTTGAACAGTGATGATCAGGGAAGTGCTCTCTCACAGTAATAGGAGCAGGAAATGTGTTTTTCCCTGCAAGATACCAATCCTCGGTCTCTTTGTGGCTGCTTTCAAGGGAAAAATTTGGTTTCTCATACATCACAAAGCCGGCGGACCTGCCGCTGCACCGAACAAACAGCGCATACGACGAGGGAAAGACGACACCGTGGGCTGTCTCCTCCCTGCATTCTTATCCACAACTCAGGGCAGGGTCATTTTCACACGATTTTATTTTCCTCTACCCGCAAAGTTTGCGATTGAAGTCCTTTAGAAATCCCGGCTCCGGCGTTTGGTTTTTCAAACTTGTTGCGTCGACGTGATTCATGCCTCAAGGTCCTGGTGGCTCGTCTCTTTTGTCGTCGTTGTCTCCCCCCCCCCCCCCCCTCGTCTTGTTACTTGTCATTCAGATGTACGCACCGGCGAAGCCATAAATGTTCCATTGTGGACGTGGGGAAAAAAAAAAACAACAACTTTGCGATGTTACTTTGGAGGTCATGCTTGCAGATTCAATTCTTTCGGAAGCAAACGTAGCTCGAGTCTTTTTCCTTGAACTGCCTCCACATCAGCCGCGCTCATTATCGTACACATCCTTATGGGATCAATGGGCAACTTGAGTTCTTATTAAAGCTCCATTCAGGCCATCAGGGTGAAATATTCTGCCGCGACTATTACGCTGTGAAGCTAATGTGCATCACTGGTCCCGTTCGGTACAGTGAAAACATCCACAACATGAATGTGAGAGCAAAGTGACAAACAAATCAAAGAATTCTCATAATGAAGGCATATTCTTATTTATTTTATTGAATTGAATAGAACAGGATTCATTTTTATTGTTTCAGAAACAACAAGACGAGGTTTCATGTCTCTTAACATCAAAATATATGTGGATTGAAGGGTTAGTCTATGTTTTACGCTTATTTTTTTCTAACGAATCTCACAAAACTGCTGAAGAGAATTGAACTTGTGAGGGTAATAACAGTGTGTAACTACAACGGGCCACATTTGTTTGCGGAATTAAGGAAGCATGATAGCCGTTAGCTCATATCGATACGAGCTCGGGAGCGCAGGTAGCAAGAGAACCGTGTGAATCGCTGAGCATGGAGCGTCTCCATGGCAACAGAAGCTGATCTCCTCCATGAGCTGCCTTTCCCATCCCCTTTGTGCAGGACATTTTTTTCAATTATTTGGGAATTTATTTGAAAATGGTTAGTCGTTAAGGTCCCGAAATCGAATCGATCGGTCCTGAGATGATGACAAATCATCCCTGATCATTTCATGCAATTTGGGTTGGTAAAATATATACAAACCAATAAATAAATGAAGAAATTAAGAAATACACATAAACGAATACAACTATTCTCAGCAAAACTTTCGTTGTTGAAGTTGATGAATGTAATTGAATTTCAAGATGAGATTAGGCCCAAACCCAAAGGTTTGGAGAAAAATTCATGTTCAGGCTGGGTAGAAATCTTATATTCATTTATTCTTCTTTTTTGCATTTTTGTATTTTTGTTTTACTTTCCCTTTTTCAGTTTTTTTCCTTTCTTTTGTCTTTTTTTCTTCCTTTTTATTTTCTTTTTTTGCCTTTCTATTTCTTTTTTTGTTTAATTTACGTATGTCGCAAAGCTACAAAGTTTAAACATTTACCCTAAACGTGTATGCAGGCCTCAGTCTTTTCAAGTCCTGTATCACTTCCTTTGATGTGTTTGGTCTCCTCTGCAGGATCCGTGTTCAACAACACATTTTATCATTCTGAGGTCTTATATATCAGGGGGAAATTATTGCAGCATGTTTAATCTGCACCAGGTTGGTCGATTCCTAGTGAAATTAGCACGTTGTCTGAATAAAAATTGGTCAGAGTTACTCAGATTTATCAGACAAGACGTGCGAAGAAGAATCAAGACAAATCTCCAGCGTCTTTATAAAGCTGATGGGAAAGTCTGGATGCTCTGATCTTCAGCTGGGAGGCTTCACGCGTCCGGAGCTGCCGCCCTCTGGACTGACTCCTCAAAGTGTCTCTTGACATTTTTGGCGAGATTGCTTTGGACTTTCGAAGAGCTCCAAAGCCGTCCTTGACTGTCTGCGTTGTGTCAAATCTCTTTTAGAGGGAGACTGAAGAGCAGCATCAGCCCGAAACATTGGGGGGGAAAAAAAAAAGAAGAGATTCACCAAAGATTGGAGGGGGGGAGGGGAAACAATCCCACTGTGAAACAAAAGCCAATATCATTTATCTTTGTTTGCATGGAGAAACATCTTAGAACATTTGAACATTATGAGTTTCGGTGTTGCAAATCTCATCTATAATAGCCCCATGGTTGTTATTTTTTTGGATGGAGCCTTGTTATGTGGCCACGGAATAGTGATTTGTTGGAAGTTATATTTCAGAAGTCATGTCAGGTTGTCCATGGGCCAGAGGCCAATTTTTAACAAAGTGGTACCATCTGGGTGGGCAAAGGCGACCATATATTTTCTGAAAGCTAACAGTCTCAGGTGTCTGAAAACGCATAACCTTTTCAACTTGGGAGCTTTTAGAAATTACAGCTCGGCAAAGATCGGACATTTACTGTGGTACATAGGCATATTACACATTTCCTGAAAGCCCAGAGCCTTGCCTTCAGGATTACATTCCTTTTGGGGCTATAAAATATAGATGATTTTATCAAGAGCGTGTTAAATGAAGTCATATCCTTAACTTTGTAAGTTTTTTTTTACATTGACCTTTGAGCTTAGACCATGACCTTGACCTTTAAGGATAAGGGTGCCATAAATGAATTCCCCATATCAAATAATCTATAAGTAGGGCATTTATTGCAAATGTATATCACTTTTGCATGCTGAACTATTGCAATTTTACATTTTCACAGTTTGTCATATTTTATTCACAATTTCCGGTATTTGCCGAGCCGTAATTTCTAAAAGCTCCTAAGTTGAAAAGGTTAACATATATTTTCAGACCCCTGAGACTGTTGGTTTTCAGAAAATATATGGTGGCCTTTGCCCACCCAGATGGTATCACTTTGGCCTCTGGCCCATGGACTATGGGGCTCCGTAATCCTAAATATCAATATTTTTTAATATTAAATATTGCGTCTGACTCAGCATCAAGAAAACTGTTTGAGATGTAAGTCATGGATTCAGGCATTTGTAATAGTTTTGTGTTCACGTACATGGGTGAAATTCCCTCTGAGATCCTGCGGTGAAAAAATAAAAATAAAAGAACTAAAGAAATAAAAGTGGGAGCATTACAGAGCGACTGCAGGTGAGAGGTGATGGTGGGATCGGCCTGGTAGTTTTAGAGTATTATCTCCTCCTGTTGGAGGGTGATTCATTCTCATGCTTTTTATCCACACGTATGGTTTCCTCTTCACTGGCGGCTTTGCAGGAAGCGCCGCTTAAGCAGTAAGACATATTAGAGGTTCTTAACTAGTTCAGTCAGTCAAAGTCCTTTATGAACACACACTGCTGCATAAATGGGCAGCCTTTATTATTTTTGTGAGGTGAAGCTCAAACGAACCAGAGATGTAAAAACGTTAATGGATGTTGCAACGTTCGCTCACCCCTTGCGAACCTTTAGGGTTGAGACTTTCATTAATCTTGTTGCTCCTCCGCGTGTCGTTTCTTTTTACTTTCGCATGAAGCATCTTTAAAGTTAAACTCTGTTTGTAAAAAAAAACCAAACAAGTTAAATGAATTTAACTGGCGATTTAAGGTGTTCTTAGTTATTCACAATGACGACCTGGAAAAAAATCCAAAACTTTCACTTCAAACTTCTTTGATTATGTTTTCTCACAAATACAAAAAAAAAAAAAAAATCATCTTTTCATTGATCATAACTTTGTTCTTTATTCGGTTGGATTGTTTGACATATTACTTTACATTTCTATTTTTTCAATTTTTATCTTGTTTATTGCAGTAACAATGTGTTTGCGTTGAAGAACAAATTGGCTTCAAAACAACTTTCAAAAAGAGATTATCATTGTGTGTTTGTGTGGTCCAGTCGTGGGTTTCGATTTTTTTTTTTTTTTTTATCGTATTGAAGATCTCTTGAGGAGTCCGGAGGGCATTCAAAGTCTTTGATGTGGGAAGAAATGGTCTCTCCTTTGTCGGCTGAAACCTCTGGCTTTTCTATTACTACATGCAGCAATCCTCTCCTCGGGCGCTTCAGGCCCCACAGAGCAGGAATCTGATTGGTGTCTGACAGCTGGCGGCAGGAGGACCGATAACACTCCACTCTATCATTTTATTCCTCTCACAAGCAGCGGCTCTCAGGGTGACACCGAGGATTGTACTGCAAAGAAAAACTCAACTTTTTCAGCTTTTACGACAACGTATTTACATTCAGCATATCGAACTGTCAGACGGTTTGTCGCTGAATGAATATTCAGATTCGGTGGAGCTGAGGGGCAACGTTCCAATTTGACCTTGAGTAAGTCAAATGAGTTCATCATTCCTGCATATATCATTGAATTAAAATGCTTCAGTGCAATTTGATTAAACGGGCAAAAAACTGAACAAAGTAGTAATTTATTGTTGTTGTTTTTTAAGGAAAAATAAGCATAGTTTTGCTATTTGAAAAATGAGTTCGGGTGCAAAATCCAGTCTCGATTCCTAAATTCTCGTCCTCTGTTATCTTTTTTTAAAATCTCTTCTTCTTCTTCATTTTACCTCAAGGGCTTCGTAAACCCTCCATAAATTTTGGAAAAAACAATTGAAAGCTTCCTTAATAGAAGAGATACTGAACCGTACAGGCTTCTTCTTTGCTCTCTGTCGGGATTCCATTTGGCAAAAATCTTAAATTTCTTTGATTCTTTGACCTTCACATATCCTTTTAGTGTGAATGTGTGTATGATCTGTCCAGGCTGTAATCTGTGATCCCTACAATAGTTAAACTTGGACAGAAGACAGATATAGTAGATCTCAATCTACGTTTAATCTCCACAAAGTAACGTAGCTTTTTAATGCAACTTATTTTAGGTCACTGTGTCCTCGGAAGTGGAAAAAAAAAAAAAAAAAGGAGGTAGCAGCATGTATGAAGGTAGATTCACCTATAAATGTGACAAAAGCTATAGATCTTGTCACTGTTATCTTAAAAAAAAAAAAAAAGCTCCCTGCTGCTTGATGCTAATGTATGTGTCTTGTGATGAACCGGCGACCCGCCGTCGCCCACGGTTGCTCGGTATCGGCTCCAGAAAAGTGATGGATAGATATGCAGTGGAGACGCACCAAAGTGCCTCTGTGAGAGATAATATTCAGGTGGTGGTTTCACACAGGGGTCGCAACCTGGCGCTCTGTCTGCTGAACGCCGCTGCGAGGTCTCCACCGTGGCTATCTGAGCCGAGGGTCTGCAGACGGAGAGCGATCTGAAGCAGCCGCTCTGCTCAGTGGAGTCTGCAGACTGAGCAGGGAGGAGAACCAGCAGCCGTCACGAACTTCTCATAGATAGAAGCACGAGTAACATTAGGCATTGCATCACAGGAAAACTGGATTGTCAGTCAATTATATATTGTATTATGTGCAGCATATGGACAGGCGTCATCCCAGATATACGCGCCCCATTTAGACGCCTTATTATTTATTATGTTAATTATTTGTAAATTTCAGTTGCCTAGGATGAATACGCATGCAGGTGGATTACTTTGTTATGTAAAGATGCAATGCATTTGTACAGATAAAGACACATAGTTCCTTTGAAAAAGTAATTATGTGTTAGTTAGTGAATGTGATGGCGAGAATAACATACGAAGCAATTGCAATCAACCATATTGTTCCTTTCGACGAATTTCTCTCTCTCTTTGAAAAAAAATACAAAAATAAAGCCTGAGATGATCCAGAATGACGAGTGGATATGTGGGATGAAGGATGTTGCAGTTGGAATTATGAGACAGGAGGAGAGGAGTCATGGATGTAGTATTGGAAGATATTTTTTGATGCTCTCTCAGTAGATACACTTCTTCTTTCGTATATCAATGGCCCCTGCTCCTCTATAATTATTAATGATAGCGTCTTCAGTTACCTTGGGAACTGCGATTATATTAATTAACATTCTTTCAAATCATTACATTGTCAGGTGATAAAACATGAGTGGGGTTAATGGTTTTATCTCTAAATGATCAGGTTAGCACTATGCAAGTTTATGAGGCATGGTCTATACAGTAAATATATGTGTTTAAAAAAAGAGGAATGAAAGGGTTTTTTTTTTGTAAGCAAATATCACATTATTCTTCCCATGTTGTGCCAAATGAAACATGCAGACCCCAATGAGATGTTTTCTCTCCACACTGAGGAAAATACCTCTGAGAAGTAAATTGGAATTAACTGAATCAGTGAACAATTAAAATTTGAATATCTTTACACAAATATATCTCATATTGAAGCCAAAAATATTTGTTGAAAATACAATACACTCATTTAAGTATTGTGAGCCAACCTTTTTAAATTCATCCACACAACTAAAAACGATCTTCTTATGTTCACTGTGTTTCATCCATTATTTAAAAACCCCAAATACTACAATACCCATAAGCCATCAGTTTTCCCAAGCGCCACAGACAGATAGAATGAATAACATCCTTTGTGGAAAAAAAAAGAAAGTAATTCAAATATAGAACAATGTGACTTGATCAACATATGAATTATACCAAAAGTTGCCTTTTTTTAAACCGATCCAGTAGAATGTTTTTACCAGTCTATCAGATATTTTGGGATTTAAAAAAAAAAGAAAGAAAGACATTTGGACAAATAGAAAGTCTTTCCTCCCAAAACTGCCTGTGAAGATGTTGAACATCCTGCAGCTGTCGGGAAGCTTCCTGTGTTTGACTGAAGGGAGGTCAGACGAGTTCGCGGCAGATAGGAAGCAATTAGTTTGAGTTGGGATATTGAGTTTTAATCAGTCTCCCAAGACACACACGCACACGCACATGCACACACACACGCACACCCCTGTCTTACCACCCGATTGGCCCGGCATGCATCAAGAGGCTGCCTTAATGGACTGGTTCATTTGTTATTCCTCCATTTCTCGGTTTCCTCCTTCACGCTTTGGTGAAATGTCAGAGAGCTTCCTCCGCTCCGATTGGGCTGCTGTGAGGTCCAAACATGGGGGAAGTCTGGGTCGTGTGGAAGAGGTTTTGGTCTTTTTCGAATTAAACGCGAATCTTTACAATCCCTATAAAACACTAATAAAGCTTCTCGCATTATTTTATCAAGTCCGCCTCATGTTTCGAAAATTGAACACAGATTACAAATGAAGGAAGAAGAAAAAAGTTGTCTTTGAAATGACTTTGATGTATGTCTGTATCTTAATACTTGGGCTTAAAGGGTCCCTGAAATAATTCTATTAAAATACACCAGTATTTAGCATTATTTTTCCCCCTTTCGAATGATATATGACACACCAATGACAATCACACCACTATCTTGCTCTTGAGCGCCGAACGTCTAAAAATGCCTTTAAATCTCCCGCCCTGTGAATCTGACCTAGTTTTCCCAACTTGCCGTAGTTTTGCGCTGTGACGTATGAGGAGTTATTTACTTCCGCCCACAACAGCTGATCGTAGTGTCTTGTTTACATGTGCTCTGCATTATCGCGTTATTTAGCAGTTTTTTAGAGTCATGCCTAAGCGTTGTGTTGCGGCTGGGTGTTCCCAAATGCCCAGTCCGTCTGTAAGTGTCCATAAATTCCCAAAAGATGAAACTTTGAGGAGATTATGGACAAAACAAGTGCAGCGCACTCGCTCCAACTGGACACCAACAGAGGCCTCCTATCTCTGCAGTCAACATTTCACGGATGACTGTTACGAAACAGCACCCGCAATCCGAGAGTCACTTGGTTTTGATGTGAAGAGGAAACGTATCCTGAAACCTGGTTCTGTCCCCACTATTTTTAAACGGCTTTTTAACGGATTTTTAAACCCAACCTTCAGTAAGTCTTTTTAAAACCTGCTAAAACTTAAGACAAATAGACCAATAAACTTTGCAAAACACCCACTCTGACACAAGGGTAAATACCCGGTCACACACAATATGTGCACACGGGTAAATACCCGGTCACGCACAATATGTGCACACGGGTAAATACCCGGTCACACACAATATGTACTCACGGCTCAAACATGTATGGTTGAACGCCTTGATTTTCTTCTAATTCTTCCTCCGATGATTCCTCTCCTTCATCTTCGTCCAAAACCAACGATACGTCACTTAAATCTTCGCTAACATCGCTCCTAGGTGCTTCTGTATCGCCAAACCCCTCCATTCTTCAATCAGCTGATGTTGTTTTGGCTGGGACATATAACCCCTCGTACGTCATATCCGGTCTAGCTCAGGCGGCTCACATTTATGGCCCGCAAATATACCGTCGTCTGCTGCATCATGTAAAGTCAATTAAAAGGGTCGGAATTCGGACTTTTATCTGGGAATGTTATATACCTTTCAAAAGCATATTTATTCTTCTTTCTAAAGATGAAATCTGAAAAACATTTCAGTTACCCTTTAACAGCATTTATCACACAAAGTGTCAAAGTCAAGCTTTTGGATTCTTAAACAGCTTTGTAATGCTAAGTTAAGTTAAGTCCTTATTTTATAAGGAGTCACTCAATCAACAATGTTGTTAACAGCTGTTCGGAGCCAAAGGCCATGAAGGAGCTCAAAGCATTTTAGGAGGGAGAAGTGGACAAGGAGGAATGCAAATCTATAAAAAACATAGATATGCATAAGAAACTACAATATAAAAAATGGTAAAAGGGCAAACAGTGGATACCGAGGTGACTGCAAATAGTAAAAGCTTCTTCTTAAGACTAATTACAGTCGAGGGGCTTCAGCTTGACTCAAAGGTCAGACGTTTCAGTCAGGAGTCAGGAAAGAAGCTCATTGCTTATCTTCCAGCAGTCTAAACTTATAGCAGCTTCACTAGAAAAAGGCCCAGACTGGCCTAAGCCAACCCTAACTCTCAGCTTTATTAAATAGAAAAGCCTTAACCTCAAAGGGAAAGACGTCATTATCTTCCTCACTACTACAAGACAGAGGCTCTGGAAACAAACAAGGGTTTTTACACTGTGAGGCAGGAGGGCTAACCACTACACCCTATTGGATTGATGAAATGTCCGTCTTTTCTGCATACTAAATGCAAATTTTAAATCAAATCTTTCCTCCATAACAATATTAAGTAATACCTTTTCCTTTTCATAATCTGCTAACATTATAGCATCCATCTATCTGTCTTCTTGAATCCAACTACATGTAAAATTGACATCGTTGTTCTTTTTCCCCCATCATAATACAATTTTACTTGTATTTTATTTCTAATATATCTCCTCTCTCAATTTTCTCCCCCATCGTCCTCGTCATCAGCGGACTCCAGACGGACGAAGGCCTGCACCTGATGGAGATCTTGGCCCGCATGGCGAAGATCCAGATGACCGACTTCGCCGAGCTCTCGTACGTATAGCTCCTTTTAATGAAGAAAAAACAAAAACTAGAAATCTATCACATTCAAGCAGATAAAGCCAATTTACTCACTCCATCCTGCTCTGAAAGCTCCGACAACCCACAGCTGATATATTTTTCTCTCCAAACTAAAGCCTTTCATTTGTCAAATTGCATCACAGAGTTTGTCAAAAAAAACACCACATGTACTGTAAAGCTGCCACTCTGAATAATCTGTTGCGATTGAGAAACGACGCACCTGTTCTGGTTATTATAAAAAAAAAAAAAAAAAGCCAATTTTTTATTTTTTTTTCAATGCATGAAGTCTGTTTGAAACAGAGCCAACACGCTGAAGGAGACAAATTTCACACATGCATTCTTTTTTTTTTTTTTTTTTAAGCATAAATCCCTCAACATCGCACAGAATACGAGGACTTAAATCAAATAAATGGAAACCCGTCGTGATCATCTGCAGAAATATTGTTGATAATCTCCTGATTTTGATTGATCGGTTCAATTACAAGCACAAACATTACTGTTGATCGATTTAATTTGATCATTGTGAACATAAATACATTTGAAAAACACCCCAAAAATGTCAAGCATGCATAAACCACCATTCTCTCTTCTTTTTTTTTTTTTTTGCTTTGCAAATCCATGTCAGTTTTACATTTCTTTTAAAAAATTTGATTTCTTTATTCATAAAAAAGAAATCAATGCAAATATGCACGACTATCACCAGAGCTCTTTTCCATCTTTAGTCTGGAAACAAGAAACAACACACTAGAACACAATAGTTCAACTATAAAGATGCTTTTCAGAAACGAAAACGATGCGTCTTTACTTGAAATGTTGTCGCGTCAACCGGGTCTCAGGCTGCAATGTAATACCTAAGCTTTGACTGCATACTAAAACCAAACTACATCATGTTAACCCAAGTCTTTACTTTCAAATCGAGGGATTTACTGCCTTAATGTCCTCAAACGATGGCGAGAGCAAAGGTTCTGCCGATGACTCACGATGTCCACGGTGCGCTCTCTCTCCGTTCCCGACAACAACCACTTTCTACCCGCCGGCTCCGGTGGGCGTTGATTTCGTCCAAGGGCGAGAGCATCACACGCTGAAACCAATCAGATATTCCCCACAGAAGACCAGCAGCGTCGGCCGCTCCACAGTTGTTGCCCCCCCCCACCCCCCACCCCCCCCTCCCTCCAGCGGGACGGATCGCAGAGGGCAAACGGGTGGGATCAAAACACGGGGCATTAACATCAGGAGTGAAGAAAGGGGAGGGAAAACAGTAGCAATCCAAGGACGTCGCCTTATTTTCATTCCGTCGACACCCCACCTCCCCTCCCCCTCCTCCTCCTCCCCCGCTCTGGTGGGAGGGGTGTCAAGCAAAGCAATGAGCGCCTCTCATCCGCATTATTGACGTGTTGAAGTCGAGCCGCCGCCTGCAATCATTTATTAATGAGCCTGAACTCCTCCTGAACCCTTTCCACTTATTCTCCACTTCTTTTTTTTTTATTTGCTTCTTTCTCGGTTTGTTTTTCTTTCTCTTTATGTATTTTCTTTTTTTTACCCCAGTTTGTCACTTCCTCTCACTACCTCCCACCTCCCTGCAGGTGACTTTTGTTAGCGACATAAATTGCCAGAAGCGTGGGTTTAGGCAGAGAACTGCTGTCCATCTGAACATTCCAGTGCGGTGTTTGGTGATGGTTTCCACCTGTACCTAACTCACGTCACGGCAAACTTCACTTCATGTGCTTGTCTAAACCCCCACATTGCTTCTGTCTGCACCTCTAAACTGAGCACCTGTAGACTGTGACAAAGTCTATAGTATCCCTCTTATTAGTTTTTAATTGAATATTGGATCTTATTTGTTATCTGCAAGCCTCCTATAGTGAGGCCCCAAGACCTTAGAATTGATTGGTGAGGCAACAAGCATGGTTGTCAGTACTTATATCAAAATCAACATTTTCATCACAGAGAATATTTAATTTTTTTTAATGAATGAACGTGAATGACCTACAGTTATCCAAATATGTCAACATTTTGGAAATGAAAAAATCAGATAGATAGATAGATAGATAGATAGCCCCCTTCCCCATCATGAGAGTGATTATTAAGTTAGCAAGAGAGAGAAAAGTTTGTTTCGGGGGAGGTTCCATATAATGAGAAATGTCCGCGTTGATGATGATGATGATGATGATGACGGTGGAGCCAGCAAAGAAAGAAATCTGTGACATTACTTAAACCCCAAACTGAGTCACCATCGGACTCCCATCAGACCTCGGAGGGAAAAAAAACAAAACAATACTCATTTGTTCCTAATTGAAACGGTGAATTCCAAATAGCCTTCCAACAATTTGGACACTAAAATGACAATGAGTGATCTTTTTTAATCACAAGATTACTGGATTTTTTATTTTTTTTTTTCTTCACTGAATGAGCCGCACTTATTCTTATTTCTCGGACCACCGGGGGGACGCATCAGCTCAGGAAATGAAAACAGATCACCGCAATAGTTGGACAACAAAAGAGCAACTATAGAGGGAAAAACCTTAATTTTTGACTATGAAATCCACAAAACACACAAAGAGTTTAGACTCTCAGGCAATTATGAGATTATGATTACTGTGATAGTTGTAATCATTTTAGTTTATTCATCACTTATCTTGTTAGTACAAGCTTATTGCTATGGTTTGTGTATAGTCTTTTTTTTTTTTTTTTTACACAACCGTCAGTTTTGTTCCGTTTTTGTCCTCTGACTTTTATGAGAAAGTTTTGTACATTACCGACCGCGCCATCGTCGGGAAATATCATGAAAAGAAATATAGCACTGTTTGTGAGTGCTGAAAAATACAGATATCAGTTCCATGAGATGTCTGGAAAATAAACCATTTGTCATCCAGTCAGTACAGAGAAATATGAAAAATACACAGGTGATAAACAAACAAACAAACTTTAAAAAAAAAAGGCTAAAAATGTGTTTTAGTACCAGACAGTAGTTCCTGACATTTTTAACAAAAAACAGTTTGATCAAGGAACATGTTTAAAATAGTCAAAACTAAACTGGGTGCAATTTATTGTCAATGTTAAACACTGATGAAGTGAACAGCTGCTGAAGTTTGGGGCACTTTGTGAACGTCGTCGGTCTTTTCCTTCAACAAAGTGAAAAAGTAATTTTCATTATCTTCTCAGACTGGCTGGATCACAGTGTCTCAGGATAAACGATGTCAAATTACTCCTGAGTCCTCGTTTACGTAACATTTCAAGTGAAAATGCAATTTTTTCCCCTTGGAAACGCCGCTCAATGTAGGTTCATTCCTCAATTCTCGAGTTGATCGTGAACGTATATCGCACCATCGGAGCTTTTATAGGCACGTTTTCTTTTTCCTTTTCTCACTCTGATCTTGATACTGATTGGTTCTGCCAGAAGACGTCTCTTCACCTTCCCACTGTACTTTTTTAAAAATACACTTCAGCAGACACTTTAGTCCATGAATAACCAGCTAACACGTCTCCTGACTATCGCTGAGGGAGCTTACAGTTAATCATCTCGCTGATTAAGCGCCTTGAATCTGGGCAGATTTTGGTTCATTCTTTTTTTAATCTGAAGTAAGCAATAATTCTACAAAAGCCACGGACGTGTTCATCAGCTCTTTATTGAACAAAACCCCGCAAGTCTTTGAGACGAATGAAAAACTTTGCATTGGCGTTTTTGAAGTCAGATCGTCTGCAGCGTTGTTTCCCCAATAAAATCCTTTAAATAACAAATAAAGTTCTTGAAATTGACGAGAGAAAGTAGAAGTTCCATGTTTGTGCGCCGGGAGCGGAGACAGGTGGGGTGAGTGTGGCTTGGGCTTGTAGGATTTACTCACACACACACAAGCGCACACACACACAGCTCACAGGTCACACACATACCTTCACACACTATGTGCCGCCCCCGCCGCCCGGCCCCGCTGTTCGCCCGGCACCTCGCCGTGCTGCTGGGCTGCTGTATTGAGTCCCTGGGTGGCCTCTACTGTTCTGCTGTTCTAATGCACCTTTTGTCTTTGTTGTCCTATTCTGGGAATGAAAGGCGGGAGCTGTACACTGGGGAGAGTGATGGATCGGAGGCAGGGAGAGAGAGCGAGCGACAGAGAGAGAGAGAGAGAGAGAGAGAGAGAGAGAGAGAGAGAGAGAGAGAGAGGGCCAGGGGGTTTCTTTTGTTGCGAGCGCGGTGAAAGCCCAGCAGGGGGAGCCGCCTTGACAATTTGTCAGAGGCGCCACGCTTATTCGGCCAAGGCCGCCCTGGATCCTCGCCTCTGTGGCAACGGCGGCCTCCTCCGCCAGAGCGCAGAAACAAAAGCTGCAGAGCGACACCGAGTCACTCCCAAACGCTTCCCGAGTTACCCAGCATGCCTGTGGCCTTTCCCTTCTTTATCTGCTCCACCACACTAACAGCTGGTTGGTAACACAACACTGATGAAATCAATTCTTTTCCCATCATTTATGACTGTACTGCTGGAAGTCTCCATCATTTATAGATCATCTCTGGACTTGAAGATCTAAAAAAAAAGCGACACCGTTATCAATTGTGAAAGTTTGGACCAAGAATGTTTGGGGGTTTTTTTTTCCCTAACTTTGTGCTCTTTGAAGTCTGTCTGATGCCGCTTGAAACTTTGGCATTTCATTATTGAAGTCATCTTGTTTGGACAAAACCAAAAAATAGTGGTTACTACACGAGGGTTGAGAAAATGCACACATCACAGACAGTTGGTATAATATCGTAAAAACCAGAGGTGGGCAACTAATTGTGGGTCACGTGAAAAATTCTCAATACTATTGAGTACTGAGAGAGCTGACTGGAGTCAATAGAAAAAAAGACGTTTTTTATGAGCTACTGTTGCTCTGTGGCACTTTCTTTCCCAGCCTTGGTTTGGTAATCCTGAATTTCGAGTTCAGTAAATAAGTAAATCTAAAACTATATTTTTAAAAACCATCTTCCCACAGGGAAACACTAATTATGTTCTTTTAATGTATCAGCGCCGTTTAGGACACTTAAGCTCACTGTACATAATGAACATGTTGAAATGCAGTTAAAAAAATGGAATAATAACATTAGTACTATATGTCTTAACCTCGATTTTTTGTAATCCGGATGTAAATCAGGCCTAAAAAAAAAACTTTAATAGTATAAAATAGAAAATACTCTTTCAGTAGAGGCTTCCTGCATCCCTTAATAATATGTTGTGGGGCAAATATAGCTGTTGAAATACACTTTAACCTTCTCGTGACTAAACTAACTGCTTTCATTTAGATCTTTTGCCTGTCGAAGGGCTAAATAATAAAGTGCTTCTGCCACAATTTTCAAAATTAGTTTTAATATCGTGACCTTTATTGTTTGTGATGGAACGATCAAACTGCAGGTGTCCTACAGGCCGCTATAATGATTAGTCCCCCTTTCTAAAAAGCTCCTTTTATACCTAAAAAAAACCCATGAAAATTGATGCAGACGAAGGGGATTTTTTTTTTTTCCCATTTCTACTTACATCTGACACAGCGTCCCGACTTTCTGCTACTTTTCTCTTATTAAACGAGCTGCGATCCACTAAAAGCAGCTGAAGTGGAAGGATGCCGCACAGAGTGGCCGCAGAACACAAGCCCCTCCTCTTCCGCCTCCTCCCATACACTTATCTTTAATCTCATCCACGCTGAGAACTCCCCTTCATCCATTTACCAGGCGGCGACGCCACAGGCACCTCAACCTCGCAACCTCGCGCAGCACCGCCACATTAGCATGGTACAACAACAAAAGTATCTCCCAACAAAGTAGTCGGCGACCTGTGCAACCTCAGCCACCAAACAACACAACATAACTTCCTTTTTTTTTTTTTTTTTCTTCTTCTTTTCTCTTCTGTGAGCGGTTTCCTCTCGGGGAGTGGCGGCCGGTTCACTGGGCCCTGCAGCGAAAGCTTTCACCGTATGAATCATAAAAGTGAGCCTACACACTGCGCCCGGACATGAAACGAACCTGGAGTCTGACTCACACCCTTACATTTCATTTGGAACAATCCAATACTGATTAGATAATACTGACGGTGAGCACTCCGAGCAAAGCGGCCTTGGAAATGTTTTTAGCCGCCGCGGTGGCCTGATAGTGTTCGAGGGGCAAGGAGGCGGGTGGGGTGGGGGGGTGGGGGGGTGGAGTGGTGGGGGGGGGGCGGTGTGGGCGGCCAGCCGCGCTCAGCCTTTGACTGCGAGCTGGCTGCCCAATAATGGCGGCTGTTGTGTAACCGTCACTGGATGTAGACTTTTCTTTCTTTCTTAAATCTATTTTATTTATTATTTTCAAACAGGAAAGTTGAGATGATGTAATGTCTGTCTGAGCTGAGGCGTTGTATCACAAAGTGGCCACTAGGGGGAGATAGTGAGCCTGGACTTGCTTAGAGGTGTGATAATTGGACTTTAGTCATCCCTTTTTTTTTTTTTTCATTTATTTTTAGGATTTATGTATTCTGTTTTGTTTTGGTGGATTTTTCTCATATCAAGTTTCGGTGCCACAGCAGAGCATTCATGCACATTCATTTATAGTTTGATTGTATTTTCCAGTCACCAAAAGCAGGATTAATATAAGCAATGTGTCTCACAGGTGAAACAAATCCAACTAATTATGTGTATTGCTTTAGATTTGTTTATCAAGATAACACAGAATCCAAACATAATTTTAGATTGAAGCTTCATTTGGTGTCAGTTCTGCAACATAGAAATGTAAGTTTATATTTCCAATCACATTAGCATGCAATAATACTGAAATACTGTCAGTTATTATCATGTTTTTATGTTATTTTTAAAAATATTTGTTTGTCTTGTGTTGCTACTCGTTTATTACTGTCCATTTGCTGCTGCAACAACATCCCTGTCTCATGTCATCTCATCTCTATTCAGAAATGTCCATAATCAACGAATATGTTGAAATGAGATGGAAACAAAGAGACTTATTAACAAAGACAACCTAATATATTGAGGATTTTTGTTGAAAAGTATCTTTCTTTTATTATGGCTTTGGGATGATGTAATTTCTGTCTTTTTAGCATAATAACATGACAGCTTAAGTCTTTGAAAGAATCGTGTAATCTGCTCGTTTATCTTGAAAATCCAAAATATTCATTGTATCACGACCCAAAGCTTCAGCACAGACTTTCAGGAGCACTGAATTCAATGCTTGTATATGTTCAATGTCTAATTGAAATGTTGTCTTTTCTCATAATTAAGTTGTTTGTGTTCTTGCAGCGTCAATTGCAAGGTTAACTTCATTCTGTAACTAGAGATGCTTGTAACTATTTGTTGATTAGTTGATTCGGTTAAGCCAAATCGTCCTTTAAAAAGTCCGCTGACCCTCTGTCAGATCTCTAATCTGCCAAAACGTCACAGTGACTCTGGAAACACCCAATCTTACACGAGTTTCTCTCGACTGATCTAAATTCCAAGAGGTGGTTTAATCAGGTTTTCTTTGACATGTCCTTCGTGTCATACATCAAATCACCAAGAACAACAATCCCGATTGGGATCCATTACCCAAAGCAGAGTTTTTCAAAGGATGATCCCACCTTTTCAGATGCCCTCTGACGATGTTGTCTCATTAAAGGGCTTCGTCAGTGTTGCAGCAGTACAGAAATTGCACTATTATTTCTCAAAGTGTGTTGTTTTAGAGTAAATATTGCATCATAATACAAGACTGCAAACAGTGGGTGCTGCTCTTTACTCCGAAACACTTAATTGAAGCTTTTCAATAAGTGGTATCAAACACATTTTAGTGGAAGGGCCACATTCATCCTAATTTTATCTTTAGTGGACCGGATTGGTAAAATAATGTCATAATAACCTTTAAATGTAACTTTTTATTGGTAGTGGCTGAGAGTTCACGTGATGTTGATATTTTGACAAAAATCTAACGATTGTTATAGAAAATGATGACAATCTCAACATAAAGCCAATTTTCTTGATAATATCTGTTGCAAAATACAGGTTTTTTTTTTACTTTTCGCTTTATGCTTGTTTTTGCAAACTAACCCTGACAGCATGGCTTTGAGGCTCATGCCAGTTCGCTACCTTTCATTCCAGCACTACAGTATTCACTCTTAAGAAATGTTTTTTTTGTTGGTTTTTTTTTTATCTATGTTTTCTTTGGAGGTTTCGCTGGTCGGAGCCTTTTGCGTCCCAGTTTTGGCCCACGGGCCTTATGTATGACACCTCCACTTTAAATAAACACAATGGTACTTTCTATTGATGAAACACATTATATGAACTGTTGATTAAGAAAAGTGCAGTAAAAAAAAAAGAAAAGAAATAGAAATTGCATTTTATTTTGGACACGAAGTTGCGGGTCAGAATTGAGTGCCCTGATTTAAACCCTCACGCTGCTTTATCTCACAAAAAATCTTGGGGGGGGGGGCTGATTACAAGACTTCCACATGTCGGGTTTTTGCAGTATAACATGTTATTGATTTGTTATTTTCCATCACATTTCATCTGTTTCAATGGAATACTAGTTTTATCCACTCCTCTTCCCCCTCAATCTGTCCGACACTTTAAAGAACATCGTGAGGAATAATGTGTTTTTATGATATGTCCCGATAGTTTCAGTACTGCATGAGTTCATGCGCCATATTTCCTTATATTCCATCCTCCAATAACCCCCACCACCCGAGCCCCGCCGGAGCTCCTCTTTATTCGGTGACTGACAAGGTTATTTACAAAAGGCTCGGGAGTGCATGTCTTTGTGCGGGACCTGCCCTGGGTGGCAGAGGCCGACAGATGGATATGTGATCAACTCAACATGAGTGATCCCACACCCCCCCCCCCCTCCCCCTCTTCATCACACGCGCGGAGACTTCGTCCGCGCCGGCTGATGAATCACTTCAGGGATGTGACAAATACACGGGCCTCATACCTTCGAGGAGAAAAAATGGGCGGAGAAATGAGCCACTGTGCCGCACGGCGATCCCGGTGACGGACGCCCCCGCTTCGGTTTCGCTCCCGAAAAAAAAAACACCTGCCGAAACGCAGTTTGAGGGTGCACGTTTTAACTCCGTCCCACAAGTGGATCATTAGTTTAACTCGGTCTAATTAGTTTGCTGGTTGCACCTCAGAAGTGAGACGAGTGTGAAAATCGCTGCTGAGTGTGCTGCACTTTGTTGGGTTTTTTTAATTTGATTTATTGGCCACAGGGTCAGAGACGTCCAATTAAAACCATGCAAGGGAGGGAAAAAGGTATAACTGGACATCCACATTTTACAAATAGCTGGGGAAAACTCAATTCCAGCCATCCATCCATCCATCCATCCATCCATCCATCCATCCATCCATCCATCCATCCAATTGATATTAGTTTACTGGTTTTTTTTTTGGCATGCAGATCAAATGAGTTAATTCTCCTTGCCAATTTCATTATTTATATTTTTACATATGAATATTGCATGTATATATTATCAATGCATGTGTATGTATTATCAAAGGAAATGGGAGCATCAATCCCCTCCCTGGTCTACATATCACTCCACTCACCAAATAAGTAATTGAAGCCATTTCACCAGTAGAGTACAACAAATACATCAAACAGACGTATTTGAAAATCTATGTAAAGCCGACGTGTTGCAAGTCAAACTTGTGTGATTGACTCATACGGTTTGCGTCACATCCTGAAGTGAAATTTAGCTCAAACTTGTATTTCCAATATCAGGAGTGTAATTTATTTTTTGTGTGTGTCCAATCAATACTGACAACATTTGTTGGCAGTTGGTAGTTTAGTGTTTAATTTACGTCTGTACCTTCACATTAACTCTGATTAGGAAGATGTAAACGTGAGGATTGAAATATTTTCATTTTATTTTTTAATTCTTTTTTTGCTGTTTCACCACCACCGCCTTCCTCGGCCTCCTGCTTTTTTCACTAAAAGACATATGACTGTGTGCGGTTGGGATTTCTCCCAAAAGCGTAATTTACCTCTTTTCCTTGGCATTTCTCTCAATTATCCCACTGATCCTTTTATTTGAATTGTTCGAAAGAGAAGCGGCCGACCCCACAGCCTGCCGTACCCCCCCCCCCCCCCCCCCCCCGCTGGCAGCATTTAGGACGGGACCTGCTCCATTAATGATGTCTCCATATTTTATAATGGCGTTGTTACAGTAGCGCTCGCTCCCTGCAGCAGCGCGCAATGCATCCTGGAGGGGGACCCGGTTATATATCTTCCCGCTGAGCTTTTAGTCTGAATTACAGCAGGAAAAACAAAAGGTTAATCACATTGGGGGGGGGAACTCCGCTCTGCCCCTGACCACCCAGTGCCTCCTCGCCTCAACCTCAGTGTTTCGTTTCAAGCTGCATTTTAGAACAAAAAAAAAAAAAAAAGAAAAGACAACAAATCCATATGTCTTTCTGTCTCTTTTTTTTGTTGTTGTTTCTTTCCGCTTCGCCACCCCGGCTCTCCATCGTTCTGTGTGGCGGCGTCAAAATGGAAACGCTTAATAATAAACTCTGCTGCTATACGTTTGAGAATCGCCCATCAGAGCGTCGTCCTTTTGTTGATGACCAAATCCTCTCATCACAACCCCCCCCTCCTCGCCTTCATTTCCCAGCGTGCCTTAAACGCCGGCGGGCGCATTACATTGAGATTCAGGAGGTTATCTCGTCGTGGTGATGGGGATTGCAACAGCCTAAAGGATCGCCACAGGTTAAAGCTTTTCCTCTCCCTCTAAAGCGCCACGTATGGCTGAGCCTTAATGAGCACCGCGGTCTGAAAAACAACACCTAGCCACCCGGGAAAATAGGTTGCGAGGATGCCTTTCGTAAAGCCTCTAAACGTGTGTGTGTGTGTGTGTGTGTGTGTTGCAGGGTGGTGGGCCCGGCTGTGACCTTCAAAGTGAGCCCCAACACTCACAACGTCAGCACCGCAGATGTGTCCAACGTGGCTGGTAGGTTCTCCTCGGCTGAGTGATATTGTCTTTATACTGACGGAGGGAAGCGACAGCCCCCATTATCATCAGGTTTCCTCTGCACCTGAGGCCCCACATGAACGTCTCTCATAACCCGCCGGCTCCACACTGAAACCTTTCAGGGTTTTTTTGGGGGTTTTTTTTTTTTTTTTTTTTTATGCATCCGGTTATGGCTACGCTCTATGGCGAGTTCTGCTCTTCCTTTGTGTTGCTTTAGGCCCAGTTGGAGTCAGGTCTTTTTGCGTTTGTCGTGCGGTCGAACATCTCCAATCATCTCTTGGGTTCGTCATCGTTCGTTCACACTGCGACCCAATTCCGATTTTCTGCTCACAATGTGACCCAGAGCCGATCTGTTATGTGACAGTGTGAACATTGCAATTAGGATTTTTTTTTCGCACACCGAACCCACCAAACCTCGATCGTATGTGGTATAAAATCAGATTATGTGCCTGATGACTTTCAGTGCCACACGGCTGTGGGAGTGCCACGTCATTGACGTGAGACTGACATGACGAATTGAAGGCCAAAATGTTAAAAGCCTTGCTCTCATTTCTCAATCTCTCTCCCCTATCCCTCGGCGTAACCGCTCGAAAATGGCATCCATATTTACCTCCAGCAAACGGCGTGCAAAGAAATCGGAATTGAGCATCCAGACCTGCACTGTGAAGGTAGAATGAGGACGGATAAGTAACGGCAGACATTTTTTTTCACATTGTGTTTTCATTTTTGCTTTATCGTATGAAGTGCAATTTAGCAAACAATATTTCAATAATGCAAGGGGTTCACAGACGTGTCATAGTAGACGTTGGAGTTGTTTGTGTAGGTGTGTTTTGCGATGTGCAGAATGTGACTCAATCAATGAACGTGTACACTTAGTGTTGTTTTGCATCTTCAGTGTACTGATGAAATTCTTGAATTTACTGGGAGATTTTTGACGTTATTTTCCACCTTGAGATCTGTCATGGGAGAAATTCTGTTGAGTAATGTCACCTGTGGGTTGAATCCACTGAGACACACTCGCACGTACATTCAGACCGACTGCACCCAAATTCATTTGACGTGCATCATCTGAAACCCGAGACAGGCATTTATTCCAACAGTCAGTGTGACTTTTTAATAATGTCAGTTTACTGCGAGTTCAGAAGAAATGTGGAAGCAGGTTCAACCTATAAGAAGAATGTATAATAATGTATATATGCGCCTCGTAATCTTCCAAAAAGGATCCAGTTACAAAGAAAGCATTTCGTATTTCAAAGGTTTGTTTTTTTTATTTTTTGTGAGCCATTCGTTCAACTTCATGCAGCCTTGGTTTACCAAGCTAATATCCTTTTAATTAAGTTCTCAACCAGGGAAAAAAGAAAACACCTAAACTCAATAAAGATGCTTCTATTATCGCCAGGCAAAAGCTGAGTTTCATCATCTAAAAGAGGATTTCAAGTATCAAAAAGGGAAAGATGGGCAACAAATGACAGATCAGCGATGTGCGGAGGGCCGAATGAATACCGACGAGTCGGAACCAACAATACTGCGAAGCTTTTAAGAACTCGTGTTTAAAGAGAGGGATTTTAGTTTCTGTGCTTTAATTAGTTTGTTGCAGCCTATTGAGTCTGTTTGTGCTTTTTATGTGTATGTGGAATTTATTTTGTGGCTTCGGAAGGTTGAATAGGCTGCAGGAAATATTCAAGTGGAACAAAGTGGATGTTATTTCACTTAAGTAAGTGTTTCTAGTATATGTACTTTTATTTCTTTTCTTTTTTTTTTCAGTTTTGTTCACGACATTTGAAGACAAATATTGGGACATTCTTGTCTTCATATAACCAAAACTATCTTGTTGTTTTTATTAGTCATATGAACGAAGGAATCCCGTAAAAGATGAAGAATTTAACAGATTTTCAGCCACATCTGTTAGAAAAATGCCTCATGAGGAGCAAAAAGCTTTTAAAATATTTTTTATTACCTTTAATTAGTCCATAAGTGAGTTGTTTATTCACGCAGACTTTCCTATCATAAGTATCTATTCAATTAAATTTAATTCATATTGCGCTAAATAGAACAGTAATTTCAAAGCACTTTTGCAGAGAAAAAAAATTCCACTCAAACAAGTTTCTTCTAATTAAAGGACGTCAGTTTAGTTATTATTTATTTTTATTTTTTGCATCCTCTGGGGTTTCTTCATGAATCTTGCTAATGGGAACATATGTAAGTTTAGTTTAACCCTTTGGTGTCGTTTCAGGTAATCCTTTAGACGATTGTACTTGCTTCATAATCAATGTATGAAATATAAACTGAATGTTAAAGTTTATGTTCATTATGAATGAATTTCTGTCAATTTTAAAGCCGTTTCCATGTGTATCAGTCGACTGATCATTGGGAGTTTGGACAAAATAGAAAGTTCCCACTTGGTGTAAAGAAGTTGCCTGATGGACTAACACTAGCATGAGCAGGAATGTAAACGTCATACTGGGAATGTGATCAAAAAAAACCCAGGACTCGGTGAAGATTGTGAAGCAGAACAGTGATGTGTGGATGTAAAACGTGCTCACTGTCAGATGAGATTTTTGTCCACCGCCTCTCCCTTTCCTGAAGAACAGACACTTCCTCAGTGATTCTGTTTCAAGATCCCTCGAATCCAAAAAAACGCCGCACTTCAGGCTGACGGGGGACTCTGATGGAGGTGTGTGCTGTGCGTGCGTGCGTGCGCCTCACGGACATGAAGCGAGGGTGTTGATGAAGTGAAGAATAAAGAAAGGAGGAATGTTTGCCATTAGCTAAGCTGTCAGTCCAGAGAGAGGAGGAGTTTTCTGATGTTCTGAGTCCAGTGTGCACGCACACACACACGCACACACACACACACACACACACACACACAGAAACTCACATGCACTGGGAAATTAGACCTGTCTGAATGATCTGTATGAGATCGTTTTTTTCGGCTTCGTAATTAAACGCGTGCGCACACATACACACACTTCATGTCGACTTCCACAGACACTCTCATTTACACTTTCCTCCCCCATTTCATACACACACACACACACACACACACACACACACACACACACACACACACACACACACACACACACACACACACACACACACACTTCTTCATCTCACACACACAAGAACATGTCTACTTTAATTGTACTCTCTCTCTCTCTCTCTCTCTCTCTCTCTCTCTCTCTCTCTCTCTCTCTCTCTCTCTCTCTCTCTCTCTCTCTCTCTCTCTCTCTCTCTCTCTCTCTCTCTCTCTCTCTCTCTCTCTCTCTCTCACGTAGTGTTGATTATGCCGCGGCCTCTCTCCTGGTTTTAAGTGCCATTGTTGCATTGCTGCGTTGCGCTCCCAGCGGGCCGGTGTGTGTGTGGGGGGGGGGGTACGGATGAGCTTGGATTGTTATTAATGCAAACATTTGACAGAAGGTGCTCAAAATGAAATACGGCGTCCTCTCAACTAAAGTGCAATGGTGTGGGCGGGCCATCTTTAAACTGTCGTTTGTCATATTCAACTAGAATACCAATCTATCCCAAAGCGTGCGTTATCCCCACCACCACCCCCCCTCCTCCAACCCCTCCCTCCCCAGCCGGGGTTTTATAGTGCTTTTCTGAAACATTAAGCTTTACACGGCCGTTGTAATGATGCCGTTTTATCATCATTTCTTGTCGCTCAGCGGCGAGCGGACGTCCATCTCTTCTGTCACAAACTTGTGTGTTTGGGTTGAGCGCTGTTGGCGGCAGCGTTAAAAAAAATAATTCTGTTTCATTTGATTTGATCTCTGTAAGACATCCGCGTGCGGCAGAGAAATGTTTAAAACAAGGAAGCATGATTGAATAAGTTTTTTATTATGCAATCCGCTCCAAGGCTGCGGTTTGAGGTGTTTTCGAGATTACACTGCGAAAGAGTGAGATTGATGGAATACTAATGGAATTAATCAGCAGGAATCAACCACAAGTACATCCAAAGAAAGTTTGGAAATATGAGATAAAACTTAAGGATTAGACACCAAAAGATAAGAAGATATGCATTTTTTATATATTTTTTTTTTTAACTAGATTTTCTTTTCTTGTGTCAATGACCTGGAAAATCAGTCACCCTTTTTCAAGTCACAAATTTCCTCCCTCGTTAACATGAAAACATGTGGGATGTCAGGGCAGGACACCTTAGATCTATTACACATGATCATTTCCTCTAGCTATTATTATTATTATTATTATTATCATTGATGATGATGATCACATTGTTGATGATATTGTTGCAGAAGGAATAATTTTTATATTCCTATTATTAGACCTTATGTTATTTTTTATTTTATTTTTATACATTGAGACATTTTCGTGGTGCGAATTGTAATGCACTACAGCATAAGAAACATTTTATTATGGCTACTGATTTGAAACTATTATTGCTGTTGCAATACGCATTGAATTAGAGTTTAAGTCATTTTTATTAAGTTCCGTCAGATGTGATGCGGTAGAATTAGAAAGATTAGTATCGTAGAATGATGTGTTCTTCTGAAGTTCCTCCTATTTGGTCCCTCTCTGACTCCATCCTGCCAGAAGCCCGTCTTACACCGGATCGGATCTTGACCTCGCCCCCCACAAGGAAAAGGGTCCGATTAATGCAGCCAGGCCGGCCAGATCTGGCGTTGCATTTTAAGAAGCCACGTTGCCACTTCTGTCACGCGCGTCGGCCCATTGTGAGGGACTCCGGGGCCGCCGGGGGCCATTGTCAAACGTGGGGGTGGATGTCAAGATGGTGGGCAGCGAGGCGCTGACCCCTCATTGTCCGGCCGAGGGTGGGCGGGAGGACCCACGGGCTACTTCCAGCGGTGCGTCACGGCCGTGAGAACGGGACCCCGTGAATAGGCCGGGGGGTCAGGGTCAGGACAGCGGGCAGCTCAATTAGCACTTAAAGCAGAAGGAAAGCAGCTGAGATCGCCTCATCCCTGCACCGTCTGTTTGCCCGACTTCTACTTTTTTTTTTTTTTTTTTTTTAATCCACCAGCATTTTAGATTTTTTTTTTTTCTGTTTGCGTACATGCTAATCATGGCCCTCGGTGTGAAGATAGTTGAACACACAAGTTGCCCACTCTGGGGATTCGGGCCCTTCTGCCTCTCCTCCCCTCTTCCCGGGTTAAAACAGCTCGGCTTTGTTACCAGCTAACAATGCTGCGTCGCTCGCTGACTTGACGTTGTGCCTAAAGTTTTGATTTGTGTGCTGACATGTAAATAATTTCCTCGCAGAGAAGGTCACCACTGGTCCAATAAGTTAAAAAGACACTGTTCCACTAAAACGGTGATTCCAGCGCACGCCTGATTAACATGCTAATTGATGGAATTCCTCCTTTTAGATATAGACGATGGGAATTATTTATTATTCTGACTTCCTTATTGATGCCAAAGAGATTCTTGCTGCTGACATTGACCAACAAAGCTACTGATAAAAAAATTGGGAAATTTGTGTTTGATTGTATGTTTCAGGGCCGCAACCGACATGCTCTGCTGCTCATCCCGCAAATGCCTGCACAACTCTGACCACATGCAAGAAAAATACACAGAAAATACACAGATTATCTTTATTAGTCCTGGCCTTCTCACCAACATAATGACAAAGGGTGTCTGTCACTCGTTACAAGACGTTACCCACCATCAAAATGCCAAAAAAACAATGAAATAGTCCATTTCAGCCTAGAAAGAATTTCTAAATACCTTTAAAAATGTTTATGTCTTAGCTGGTTTCCTAACTCATAAGAGTTTAAACTCGGGGCTTCAACAATAAGTGGATTGCATGTATCACAAAAAAAGTGGTATTATTATAGTATAGTGACATAAAATCGAAACACAAAGTCCAGCCTTATAAGACTGGACAGGAATTTCATAAATTTTTTTAAACGAAGGTTATTTTAAAAGTTGTCTTTAATTATGATGAACTTATAAAAGAAAAACAATCAAAAGTGGGAAAAGTAGACATATTATAAGCCAGGCAGATATATTTATATGGAGATGATGAACTGTAATACAAAGGTAAATAAATAAAGACGATATTAAAAGTAGGGGTTTTATTCTGGACCTAGGGTTTGAGATTTGGTAATAATGCATGACCTTGGTATGATTGCTTTAATATATTTACGACCCATGAAAAGTTCAGTGGTTCGGCAGCAGTCGTGAGGTGAGTTTCTCTGTGATAATCGTGTGTGACGAGGGAAAGCAGAGGCGAAGGCCTTTGTGTTGCGCTCCTGCAAGTTATCCGAGACCTTGGCTACGTGTAGATTGCAGTCAGCCTCATGGGAATTTTTTAGTTTTGTTTAATTAAAGTGCAGTAAAGTGATGTGCATTGTGGTGAAAGCAACGATAGAGGCTGTGCATGGGTTGTGATCCAGGACAAATGGATCCTGGCCATTTTTTTTTAATGATAATAAAGTGCTCTTGCTTAGTGGCTGCGATTTGATGACAGGGAAGCAACTAATTCCTGACGGCATTATTCTGTCACCGAGCTTCAAATAAGACCCCGGTGACTGCGTGCGGAGGATTTGAGCTATTTTCACAAAGGCATCAGTTGCGTCTGGGCCTTTTCTTCCCCTTCCCTCGACTTTTTGTCTCCTCGTTTCTTCCGCCTGAGTGGATTAGCATGGATCTCATATGCTGACAGGACTGACCTTCACTGCAGCTAAACACTTGTCAAAATGCCAAATGTAATTACCGAGCTCTTTAGGTCAAAGTAATGTGTTTCATCTACCTCGCTTCGCCCCTCGTATTGATGTGTGGGCCTTCGGACCCCGGGCTGCAGTCAAGTCCAACCCCCCCCCCCCCCCCCCCCTACACACACACACACACACACACACACACACCCCTACCTACCCCGCAATGTGTTTGTGTGCCATAACAAAGCGAGGAAATGTATCGGTAATTACGCCTAAGTAATTCGGTCAAATTGTTATCTGTGAGTTTGCGCGTTGCCCCGCCGCGAGATGTCTTTGTGTGACTTTGTCAGCCTATACGCTCCCGGATCCTGTGATTACGGCCAATTTAAAGTTATTTCTCGGAGCCGCAGAGTGCCTCCCGAACACTGCCTTTCAAAGGTCGTCATCATAGCCATTACCATTCCTTCGCAAATTGCACGCCCGGAAATCGTCAACTCTGCCGCGCTGCTTTGACAACAGCAGTCTCTGACGAGAGCCCGCCAATACTTGTAGGTACGTTACCTGAAAAAACTGACTGCGATGGAGGTTTTTTTGGGGGATCTGAGGCTGCTTTTACAACTTATTTTGTTTCAATTTCTGGACCGAACGTTGGTTAAAGTGTAGTTGAGTGTGAAAGTGTAGAGCACACATTGTCTGTGAGTTTCGACCAAAAATACAATATCATATCCTGATGAGATACCTGATGTAGATTTCCCTGAGACCGTGAGGGAGTCATCTGATGACCGTAGTACTCCAAAAGTATTCGGAAAAAGAAATGTGAAACGAAACATTTTATGAAAGCTTTACATTTTCACTTCTGTTGTGCTCTGGCTGTACGTTGTACGTGACGATGGCGCTTGGAGCCGCTGGAAACGCAATGTTTCCAAAGCAGCCAAGGTGTCCTCTGCCCATGTACTCGCCGATGTTATTGTTTTGTGCTTTGCTCGCATTTGTGTGTGTGTGCTTTAATTAAAGAAAAAAGAACTGCCAGCACCAACTCATGACCCTACATCATCTTGCTGCACGAGAAGTTACAGTTCTACTTTGGTGTAATAAAAAAAAAAAAAAAATACCTGACTTGTTTCGTCCAGTAAAAAACAACTTTTCCTCTGCGGTGGTAAAAATACATGCATATGACATGTGATCAATCACGGATGCAAAAATATGAAATATAGTTGTAAAGATTGACACACTTATCCGTCCATCAATACATTCTTCTCCTGTTGTCCTGTAGAAATAGCTTCCCCTGTGTCGCCATGGAAACATGACGTTTGAGTATTAACTGTAATCTAACGTTTTTAAAGCAAACGTGCGCAATAACCAATATGAAAGCATCGTTATCTAAATTTGAGTAGAGAAAAAGACTCTCCAAACTCAAATTTGTTGACGTGTGTTGCAGAGAGCTATCTTGTGCTCTCATTTGACAGTCCATCCATACGCGCTGTCGTTATTAACGCCGCTGACTGATTTTGTGTCATCGCCGTCACTGTGTGGAACTCCTTTAATTGTCCCCATTGATTGCATTGGAAACGGCTCCAGTATTGGGATCCTTCCAGCTCTCTGCCTCGCTCTGCCCTCCAGGAGCGGCGAAATCCATTTCGGTTAACTTCATTTCGGCTCAGCTGCTAATCAGTTTTCATCGCACGGCGAGGGCTAATCGATTCCAGAAGTTTCTCTCACCTGTTGCCGCAGAAAAGAATCAAAACCCTCAAAGAGAGCGAGAGAGAGAGAAAAAGGGAGGGGCGCTCGGGTGTTTGGAAACGCCATATTCCTGTGATGCCACGCCGTGCTTTTTATTTTATCTCTTTGCCTGTCGTCACAGCCGAGCTGGAGGCGTTTTTGCGAATTGCAAGATGCCTCATCCAAGCTTTAAAAAGCCTACACGCTGACAACCCCCCCCCCCCCCCCCCCCCCACAAAACCCCTCTCCCATCCCCTGCTGTTCCAGAGTCACCTGTGGTTATTTTTGGTCTGACTTCAGAGAGGGCGGAGAGCGCCGTACTGCCCTCTGGAGCTTTTTAAGCATCAGTGAGTCCTGCCGTCGAGCAGCGGAGAGGGGAGGGAAGGGGAGGGACGGGATGGAGAGTCGTGGTGAGGGGAAGAGGGGGGGAGGGGGTGGGTGGGTGGGTGGGGGGGGACACACAGGTGTTGTGCCGAGCTCCAGTTTGCACAGCGGTGCAATGTGATCCCCGAGCCAACCACGGAGTCGCCCTGCCAGCCACTCAGCCAACCAGCCGGCCTGATTTCCCCCGTGCTGGCACCGGTCGTGCTGGCAGCGCCAAGCCTCACCCCCCCCCCCCCCCCCCCCCCCGCCCACCCCCCACACACCCTCCCTCCCCCACTCATTCCCGCAGCTGGCAGGATGTCCGTGCGAGTTGGCCCCGGCTCCTGATGTTCACCGCGGGGCTGGCAGACCTCTCCCAGATGGGCCACCTCGTAGCGAAGCCGCCTCCTCGCTTGCATCACTTTTGCATCGCTCCCTCGGCGGGGAGGGAGCGGGCATCTGCCGACTGCGCCGGGGCATTTCCGTACGCGAGACGTGGGAGTGCTAAACTCGGCCGCAACGCGCGCTCTGGTGCTGTTGTTGCGCGGGCCGCTTTTCAGGAGAGACGACGGACAGCTCCGAGACCGGGGACAGATGCAGATTGGAAACGAGGCGTCTCTCTGCGCCGAGTGCACGGACACACACACACACACACACACACACACACACACAGAACCAACACTGCTTTTAATTTGAATGTGAATAGGCCCATAATAGCCCTATCTTTTACATTAGAAATGACAGGAGAGTGTCAAGGTGCCTCTTGGCTTCATATTTTATTTAGCATCTAATTTAAATCCTTCAGCATTTCCCATAATTCATATCCCACTAACTCTCTGGTCCCAGCTGAACGGAAGAACAAGCCTGGACCTTCCCAAAACTTGTTAGCACTCAGGTGAATAATTTAATATACATTATTTAAACTGCATTGGAAGAGAGTAAAATCGTCTCGCCGAATTTTGTTAATATCCCCCAGATTTAATGACCATGTCTGTGTGATTACCGCACCTAATTATCCCCCCCTTTCAACCTGCTGTTCTTCCCCACAGTTTGGAGCTTCCTTGCTGTAGGATAAATTTGACCTGTAATCTCTCAAAATCACATTTACTGAAATATAAATGGTAATTTTTTTTCCCATGTGAAATCTTGACATAAAGGCATCGAGGCGGTTTTCTGTCTGTCACTGTGTTCTTATGTCGTATCATATTCCATGAAAAAAACAATATAATTGAAAATATGTAAGGGTCAACTGCTGTTTGATTCTCGGTTCCATCTTCATGTGTTTAAGTTTGCATGGCAAAAGCACTCAAAAGCAACATTAACTGCATCCGACGTGTGTCAACTAAAATCCATAATAAGTTGTTAAAGTTACTTATGACGCCATTATAAAGTATTGAAGTTACTTTACCATGTAACAAGAAAAAAAAAAACTTAAGTCACGATATTCCTATAGACAGACAACCAAGATGGATTACTATTACAGGTGATAAAACTACCAAGACCGCCATTGTTGTTGTTGTGCAGAAGAATCATTTATGGTCACCGTGGTGTGCATGCGTACATTTTGATGTATATGTTTGCCAAACAACTAAAAAAACTACAGCTTATAGTCCAGAAACTACAGTAAAGAGGGACTAGTTTTCCTTTAAATGGGAGTGACAGTGACTTAGGAAAATGGATTTGATTCGCGCTGAAGTTAACTGTCATGCGCTGGACAAAGAGAGAGAGAGTAGCTCTGCAACTTTTTTTTTCTTTTTTTTTTTATGCACAACAAACCAATAATCGTACACTGGATTTTGATGCTGTTTCTCATGTCATAAGTCACGTCTCATGTTGTGTTATTCCCGACACCGCTCTATTATGGCGGAGCAAATTCAGATACCCAAAAGGAGAGATTTTTTCTTTCCTTTTCTTTTCTTTTTTTTTTTTTCTTGTCATCCCCCATCAGGAGGTGCGCCTTTTACCTTGGCACTCTGACTTGCAGCTCAGACTTTCAGGACCTGTGTGTCCTCTGCTGCAGTCATTACGGACTCCTGACTGAAGCCGCCTGTTGCTCGCTCTCCCAGCGACCCGCGGCGGCCGCCTGGACCCGGCAGCTCATTCTTAGCCGCCTTCGAGATGCCTGATGAGATGTAGAGGCAGACAGCTGGATTGATTGGCCCCTCTTGAGCGCACAGGCCTTGATTACAACTGCACTCAAGTGCACTCCCTCCCCTCCTTCCCCTCCATTTCTCCCTCTCGTGCTTTTTTTCTCTTCAGCCTGACTCTCTCCTGTCTGCCCTCTTTTCTCTCTCCCTGTTTTTTTTTTTTTTTCCCCATCATTTCTTTTCACCTACAAAGAGTGAGGCTGGATGAGAAGAAGATGCTCAGGAGTGAAAAGTAAAGGGCAGAATCACTAACGACGGTTTGGCTTCGGCTGCGCTTGAAAGTGGGGCAGTGGCTGAGGATGAAGCGGCTTATTAAGGACTGGTTAGAGATGAATTTGGAATCACAATCAGCGCTTTGATGTGGGGAGAATTAGATCAATATTTTAAGAGCAGAGTCGGGAGCTTACAGAATCTCTCACAGGCTGAATTTAATTCACATCCTGTCTTTCAGTGTAGATGAAAATAATTTTGCTTGAATAAACATAATGATGTTGCGTTTTCATTACCAAAATGGTGCGAAGCAGATTAGTCAGGCTCCACATATTTCCGTGTGTATTGTGGGTCGGGATAATTGCAACTGTGAGACCTTTTAAAAGGGCCTTTTAGCCAAACACAAGCAGATCATCAGATTTCTGCTTCTATTAAATACCAAGGTTGTGCAAGGCACTGACATCTTTAAAAATGAGTACAGCTGTTCTCCTAGTTACTTGGACAGGTGCTTGTACTTTTATCTGTCTTTGCACATCAGACCTGTATTATCAATATATGTTCGTCTGATTGAGTGCAGTTAGTGGGAGGAGGATATAATCTGGATGTCAGTAAATCTGGAAAGAAAGTCATAACAAATGACAACAGGAAGAAACAGTAATACAGCAGCTGTGATAAACATGCAGAATGTCTGATCAAGCCAAAGCATTACTTTCGGGCTTTAACCTGCGTCTTCCCCTTCCTCAGGATATAAACCATCATCCCTCTTGTTTCTGTGCCAGATCGTCTTCATACCTTTGTGTCGAGACATCCTGCGTCTTAACCCGTGTTCCTTCTGTTTGTTTTTTTTTCATGTTTTTGGACTTCCTCCTGTTTGGATTGCTCTTTTAATTCTCCCCTATGACACTTTCGTCTGGTTTAGACTTCGATAAACCTTTTGAGCTCACACTCATGTATGAGTCTGCTTTAGCGTTTGCCACTGATCCGTGAAACCTACCCCGTGTCAGGGGAAAGAGCAACTTTTTGAAAACGCTGCGACCCGTTTGTGTCATGGGTCCCAGTCCATTTTCTCCGGATGCTTGATAGTTTTATAGTTGCATTGCCAATTATAGCAATTTGACGAACGTCCGTATACTTGCCATTAATAATGCACCGATTTCCGCGCACGTGCGTGGTTGCATTTCAAAAACGACCATCAGCGCCCACTCGCGTCGTTTCCGTGTAAACGGAAATCGTTTTAAAAAAAGAAACTTGTCTGAAATGTAAAAGCAACAAAGACTCGTTTTCAGTTGAAGCGTTTTTGTGTAAATGGGACCTGATTTTATAACAGTTTCTAACGCGGTGCTCCCAGAAGTCCCAGCGTTATTGCTTCTCTCCATAACTTTTTATTCACGGCGCTGTTGCGTGCAGCAGATGTGGCGTGAATGACTTTCTTAATGCTCATACAGCACTGGATTTGACACTCAAGGAGTTTCAGCCGTCTGCTTGTTATGCAGCGGCGTTTGAGAGATGACCTGCAGCTCCGTCCAGATGGGACGCTCATGAGGGTTTTTGTTTTTTTTTGTTTGTTTGTTTGCATGTTCAAACCTATACGAACTTCACCGAGAGAGAAAAGTCTGCATCAATGACAAACTGAAATCCCAAAGGTGCAAAACCGACTCAGTCTAAACCTAAAACAGGAATGTTCTGCCCCGGTTTCTGATTGACTGTTGTTGTCTTTTTTTATTCTACCTTTTCCCTCGGGGAACAAACTCCGGCTCACTAATGCTCGGAGTCCTATTTATCCTGCAGAGGGAAACCTGTCTCATGGGATGCCCTTTGTTGGATAAAAGGGCACGCACAGTGAGCTGATTTTGTCCTTTTCTCGTGTACTATGTTGATATTTCATATTTCTGTTTTTATATATATATATATATATGACTAAACCTGGCCATAAATTGATCTTCCTAACAAGATAAGAGTGTATCCGATGCCTAATGTAACACATTCCTCTGCACCACAGAGCTCTATTGTTGTCCAAAAGCCATTAAAAACACATCAGCGAGGTACAGTGTTGCCGTGGGTGAAGTTTTCCATCATTATCATGTAGAAAGACACACTCGCACACACGTGCGTATCTTGCTGACAGAAATAGTCCGCGGAGCATCAGACCTTTATGAATTAACAGCAGAAATAATCTGAAGGAAACCAATCCTTATGGAAATGTGAAATAGGCTGATGGGTACGTTTAACATCGAAGGAATACTAAACACTTTGGGAATAAACTTTCCACTTCAGTTGGTTTTAGAGATCTGGTGTCATATCAGGTGAAGATGTGAAAATGACGCAGGTATCAACTCACATGGTAGTAAAACAGGGGTTTGTTTCATATCGTGCCAATAATAACTATAGGAACGCCAGTAAACAGTGGAATAGTGCAGTTGAAGTGTATTCTGGGATAACACCGCTATGCCATTTTGGGTGTGTGTGTGTGTGTTGTGATAAATTCAAATTCATAGAAGGGGCGGGTGTTGTCACTTCCTGTCAGGATCACCTTTTGTTTGCCGAGTCGGTGCAAATGGACCTGTGCTGCATTACACAGCGGTTTAGTCCACTGCAGCTTGTTTAAGTTGGGAACGCTCATTAAAAAAGCAGCACCGGTTGCTGCCACGTCCTGTTGCCATGACTACGGAGCATGACGAAATGGGAACCACCGTGTTTACACGGTTGTGACCACTGTTCACCGCAGGTCCTTTAAAAACGCCATAAGGAAAGATCCTTTTTTTAAAAATTATTATTATTTGAATACTCATCCATCAGTCCTTTATGCTTCTTTAGCCCACATCCCAGCTGAATGTGGGCAGCGTACAATGCCAGACAAGTCACTAGTAAAACAGGGAAACCGAAGCATTTTCACTTGAAATGTCATGTAAAGGGGGTCTAAGACTCTGGCTGTTTCAGACATGTGTTGCCTTTGTAAAGATATTATGCATTTCACCATTTGGCCTGCGACAGTGATTTGACTCATTTGTTCCTAACGAAAATGTGTGACAATGACTAAATGGATTGAAATGCAAATGTGCACATTTTTTTTGTTTGGTTTTTTTTCAGTTCTCAGAGGAGGTATGCATTTGATGATGGAAATACCTTGTTTTTCTTCCAAAAAAGATATAAAATCTCCCCCAAAAAACTGCCTTAAATGTTGGTCCAGCGTGGCTCAATACAACACAGAAGTCCTGCGTGAATCTGACCTACTTCCAGTGACTTATGCTTGTATCACTGTTGGAACATCTAAACATCCAGGATTAAATATTGAACTTTATTGAACTTTCCAGGGAACCCATTTTGGAATTACTCTTCCGCCATATTTCCCATACACCAGTATAGAACTCGAAAACCTGTATTTTTTGTGGATAACTATTCAGTGGGCATTCGCATTAATTCATTGGACAAAATATTTGCTCTCCCAATAGCGGAAAAAGCCAATCTAATAGGATTAAGATTTTCAGTTATGTCAGATAACATTAGCCTGTGAGCAGGATTTAAGTTATCGACACATTCCTGCAGCAGTGTGACAAAGATAAATAGTTCCCGTTCAGATGTCACATCATCAGTATCTGCACATTTCTGTATTTGCATTTTAGATCACAGAATGTGGGTTTTATGAGAGGAGCGTTTTTGTGTGTGTGTGTGTGTTTTGAGTTTTACAGCCTGATCGATTCCTGTCCGCACAACGCTCAGGTTTACACCGCGTACGCCTGCTTCATAACGGCTGTGCACCCGCGAGTTGAAATGTCCCTCACCGTTGCCGACGGTTTCTGTCTGCCGCGCAGCGTTTCATGTAGAGGAGAAATGAGAGACAAAGGCAGTTGGGAGCTTCAAAGGATGTGGGTGACATTTAGTGCTCAGAATCTTCAAAGACCAGGCCCTCTTTTGTAGTTTTCCTTTTTGTGTATAATTAATGTAGCCCTTCCGACAGATTTTTTATTTTTTTTTTTCCCCCAACTCTTTTTCTTTTTTACCTCCCTTTTCGGAGCTGGATTAGAGCAGCAGATTAAGGAAGTGCACCTTAATTTTCAATTTGCATTCTGGAGACTTCAAACTGCAGCTGCTGACAAGAATTTTTCCAGCTGAGCTTGTCGTTGAGAGTTGCAGAGAGAGAGAGAGCGAGAGAGAGAGAGGGAGAGAGCGAGAGAGAGAGGGAGAGAGGCAGAGAGGCGGGTTGTCAATGTGGTCATATGATCAAAGGGTTGTTTGTAACCAGGAAGAGGCTGAATGAATCCTGAGAGCTGCTATTCAGGTTGATGGTAGTTGTATCCATCCATCCATCCATCCATCTATCCCATCCATATATAATGAATCATCGATCATTTATCCATCCATCCATAATGAATTATCAATCATCATCCATCCATCCGTCTGTCCATCCATCATGAATCCTCATCCATCCGTCCATCCATCCATAATGAATCACCAATCATTCATTCATTCATTCATCCATCCATCCATCCATCCATCCATAATGAATTACCAATCATTCATCCATCCATCTATCCCTTCATAATGAATTAGAAGTAATCATCCATCCATCCATAATGAATCACCAATCATCCATCCATCCATCCATCCATCGCTTCATAATGAATTATCAATAATTGTGCATCCATCATGAATCATCCATCCATCCATCCATCCATCCATCCATCCATCCATCCATCCATCCATCCATCCATCCATCCATCCTAACAAGCACATTGAAAATCCCCACACACACCTTCACGTTGTGCGATTGCTAATGCTAACCACTGATCCACTGAACCAGGCAGTAAATCTAAACAACGATAAATCTCACTTCATTTCCCAGGTTGGCTTCTTTCTGCACAGGAAATTGAAATGGTAGGAGTCCAGTGAAATAGTGTGTTTATGGAACTGAGAACTTGACTCAATTGACTCATACGGACATTTCCAGTTCTAAATTGGGAGCATTTCATATGACAGAAAACAGCCAACATATTTATCGACTTTACTTCTTCTGGGTTTTTTTTATGGCTGGAAAACTGTCAACTTGAACATAAAGACGTCTAGTTATTTTCACTTTAACTGGAACTTTTGCTTGTATGAATGATGCATTTTTCCACTTGAATGTTGGAACGTTCCCACATTCCAGTTCCTCATGAAAGTGCCAAAGAGTTTTGTGCATTTCTTACTTTTATAAAATACGGTAGAATACCCACGCTATGTCTAAATGCACTTTGAAGGTATGCTGAGCATTGATATTTCACTCGTTTTTCTTAGTTACTGTGACCTGAACTCTGTTCAAAATGAAATACGTTAATACTTGAAAGGAGGAAAGTGAGCCAGTAGCTAAATCTGGTACAAAGCAGCTCTTCGCTTTGAGATTTATGTTTTTTGGGATCTAATGTGGTGAAAGGTGTTGCTGTCGCTGGGAAATTTGAAACCGTGGCCTCCTTTCATGTAATGTTCAGTGAACTGTGCCCAACTTGTCATGACAGTGTTTGGTACATGAGAATCACATTTTGAAAGGTAAATAAGTGCTTTAATGTTGTTGATCTTTCATAGATTAAAGTTGCCTGATGATATTGCCGTCATCGCGTATACGTGGAATTAACATTAAAGCCCATTTGTCAGGCTCGAATTATATATTCAAATTGTTTGCCCTCGGTTGTTGAATAGTTTGTGTGATCGGCAAGAAATTACTGAACACTAACACTTGAAATTTGGCGAGTATGCTGAAAAACAATGATTGCATTTTTGTGCTACCACCATCTTGAGTGGGCCGGTCCGGTGACGTAGTGCCTTAATAACCTTTAAAATGTAACTTTGAGATTTTCCTATGCTGTGGTGCAGAGTATACATGATGAAAAGGTCTCGATTTTCATAAAACTAAAAATTTACCAGTGAAAATGACAACAGTCTCAGCATAAAGCCCATATTAATAAAACCTTCTGGTGCAGTGAACACAAAATCCCATAACCCTTGCATTATGGGTATTTTTACAACCTCCCCGTGACAGCGAGACTAATGCTAGATTGCTAGCTTTCATGGCAGAATCACCAATATCTTATCTTGGTTCTTAGTGTTGCATTTTGTCCTCTACTTTTTTGAAATTTGTAAAAAAAAAATAATAAATCCGTTTCTTTATATTTTCACAATTTGTGTAGTGGTTTGGTGGGCCAGATTAGAGCAGGCCTTATGTTTGATACCCTTGTTTTAGAGCCACTTTCTGTGTTTTTGTCCTCTGATTTGTTATCCAGCAATTGTTTGAAATTCCAATGTTCAAATTATGGCTCCATTTGAGCCAATGAGAAACATTACAGGACAACATCCTCTACAGAAGATCATGTTGGGGGGGAAATAAAATAAAAAAACAGACATATGCAAAATACGAAATAATGTTTTTTTTGCAGGTGTTTGTTATGGAAAGAGAAAAAGGAAATAAAAGAAAACACAAAGCTTTAAGCAGCTTTGAAATCAAAGAAATCCACATTTTTTATTTTCATTTTTCTGTTGAGCTCATGTTTTCAGGGCCCTGCAAACACAGAGAAAAATACAGCATATAAACACCTGAGTTAAAGTGAACTCCTGTCCTTTTGCTGATGATCCATGACCAGTAATCAAACGTGGAATCGACCGTACGCTCTCCCACAGCTTCTTTTATTTCCCCTATGTGCTGCAGATGTGCCTGTTTTACTACAGGAATGCAGAATGTGTATTACTGCGCTCGTTTCATGCTAAAATGCACAGTGTTTCAGCCGCCTGTAATGACCGAGGAAAAGGTCTATCAGAGAGGCGGAGAAGTCTGCCGTTCGCTTGTCAAAATAATGGGAAAGGATTGAAAAATGAAGAAAGAGAGGAACATCAATGAGATCGTTCATTGTGCTGAGACTTGGAGGTCATTTCCACAGGGACGGCTCTGGCTTGGTGGAGCGGTTGTCTCTCAGTCGGGAGGTAGCGGGTTCAATTCCCCACGTGTACTATGAACCCCAAATTGCTTCTAATGGATGGATTAAGCGTCGCGTAGCGTGGCAGCCGTGTGTGAATGTGATTTGCGGTGTGAAGCGCTTTGGAGACCGTGTAGTATACGTGTACATACACTATACACATTCAAGTGTGAGGTTTTATTCACAAACACTCAATATGCATAGGTTGGGTTTGTCAATCACATGACGTGTATGTCAGTCAAGTCAGAACAGTGTTGGCTACTGGGGGTGATGGAAAGCCCAGGTTGGAGTCCAGTCGGAGGATGTTTATTAGTGCAGAGTTTGCATGTTCTCCACGCGTGCGTGTAGTTTCTCGTGTGTTTTGCCTTCCTCTCACGGTACAAAAACCCACATTTGAGGTGAACCGGTGACTCTAAATTACCCAAATGTATGGTTGTTCCTTTATTTCTAGTTTTTGTACAACGTTTTGCGCGACTTGGTTACATATGAGCAAGTAAGACAGAATCAAAAGCTCAGTGTGAGGAGTGTAGCCTAATGCTAGGCTAATGTACCACCGGAGCCTTCAAAACTCAAGCGCCATTGAGAAACGCACTGCAGGTGATTAATCTATTGAATACGAATCAAACCAAGATCGACTAATTAAACCGGTACGAGGTTAATATTTGAATGGACCCCGGCCCACTCGGCACTTGAAAACCGTGACCGTGAAACCGGAAAGGCTGAGAACCGACAGAGGACGTCGGATGTTTTGTTTGCAGCCGCGTGCTGCCACGTGTTGTGCGCCCGTGTACCGCCGAGTAACTCCGCACAGGATTATTTGAAGAGCGAAAAAATGCCGCCGTCGGAGGAGCCGGCGTGCGCTCCGTTGAACACGGCGTGCTGATTTGCATCGGTTGACTTACATTTCTGACACGCAGCTTCTTCGCAGTAAAGTCAACAGCGTAATAGACCGGCAAAAGGTTAGAGCGCTAACCGGTGCAGGAAGTGCGGTTTTGATGTGGAGAATGTTTGCCGTCCAAACACTTTGTCTAATTCTACTTGTCAACACACAGGTGAGAAAATCACTGCAACGCTAATAAGATTGAGGAAAGTGTTGCATTAGCACCTTGAAGTGTAAATAGCTTCTTATATTGCCCATTAGACCCAGATAACCTGACAAAGCGGATGGTGATGGTGTGTGTGTGTGTGATTGGTGTGTGTTGGGGGGGGGGGGGGGGGGGTTGTTGTTTCACAGAAAAGCATATTAGCTGTGTCAAAACAGTCAGAAAAAAAACACACACAAGCCCCAGAGAATATAATTAGGGATGGCTTGTTTTTTTTTCTCCTTCCCCCTTTTCCTGTCTGTGTTTTAATCTGCTATTGATGAAAGACGGGTTATTTGTTTCTTCAGCTGCAATATCCTGTCGCCCTGGCTGCCTGCGAAAAGAAATATCTGCTAACTCCCCCCCCCCCCCCCACACACACACACACACACACACACACACACACACACACGCACACACACGCACACACCTCTCCCCCTGGCTTTTTTGCATTATAAAGAGATTTCATCTCATCCACCTTTAGCCAGGTTTTTGCCTTTGATATTATTTATTAGCGCCGGTATTGAACAGTTCACAGAGCTAGAACCTGGAATGGGCCCCCCCCCTTCTCGTCGTCTCCCCACAATCAATACTCCTCCACATTACATATACATCAGCCTCTGAGTGCAATATCGCTTGCTCTCAACCTGCGGCCTAATTAAAAAGATAAGCGGCTTCGTTTGAAGCCCGCTTTTAATAGGCCGCTGTCTTGTTTCTCGCCCGTGAATATTGAAGAGAAATCATGACTTTGTCTGAGATCCGGCTAATTTTGCGTAGATTACTCTGACACAATGAAGGGTTGGAGTTTCTGCCAGGATCACGCCGAGACGCTCGCTTTTGGTTCAGATTGCTTCATTGCGTATTGCTCGCTGCTAAATTAGGACATGACTTCTGTGACTTTCAGTGAATGAAAGACTGCGGTGAAACCTGTTCAGGCTGATCAAAGCGGGAATTCTGCACCAATGTTCAACTTAAAGTCGTCTATCAAACCGACACACGTGGAAAAATGTGAACGTTGTTCCTCAGAAAGACACATGAGGAAAAAGGAGAAATGGGTAGCTGGTCAACATGTTGATTTTGTGAAAACGAAGCTTTAAACGTATGATTTCAAACATAGTGTTATAAATATAATAATCTACCCTTAAAATGCAAAACTTCCATAAATCTTACAGGTGCAGAGGCTGACTTATTACACTTTCAAAGAAAAAGCCTCTGGCTTGCTCGATACATCAACAAATGTAATTAATTGCCCACGGAGCTGCTCTTGACAGTCATGTCGTTTATCTTGAAAACACACAAAAACCCACCGCCAGTTGCCTTTACTTAGAAATTACAGACATTTTTTTTTTTTGTCCAGTCGGCTGTTAAAGTGGCTTTATTCGCAATAATAAAATGATTCGTCAGAAGAGGAGATAATGACAGGGGAGATCCCACCTAACCCTCGCAAAACGTGAATCACGACCATCATCACATGTCAGAACTGTGACTCTGGGAAGTGAAGTGTAGCCTGGAATTACCTGAAAAATGTAAATTCTCCGGTTTCTACTGGAGTCACTGAAAATGCAACTTTTTAGAAAATGGCTCCCAACGTGGAGCTTTTCGAAAACACTCCTGCGTCCGTGCAACCCACGTTTTTCTCAAATGCTGTTGTGTGTTCAGTGGAGTCACTGTAATAACAATATAACTTCGTCATCTGTCTGGAATAATGTCTGTGGATTCGCCGTTGCTCGTGTTTACGGCGTATTGTTCTCCTTGCGTGTGCGTGTGGTTTTATTACAATAGTAGGCAACGGCACCCACCAGTGAGCCACCGTGAAAACGACATCATTTCCAGACATCGTTTCCTAAATGGCAAGAAAACTTTTCTAGAACAAAAAAAACAAAAAACGCAGCATAAACCATGCGATTTCAATCGTAACATTGTCGATTATCTACTGAATAAAAGTTGCCTTTTTCCTCTATTTACTCGAAAGCGGATCAAAAAAGTTCCACCTTGGGAGTTGTTTTCGAAAAGTAGCATTTTCAGTGGCTCCGAGTGCCGTTGTTGTGTAAACGCACGTCCTGAACGCAACAAAGGTTTTATGTTTGCACTCGGAAGCAGAGTTCCCAAACAACTTTTACCTTCAAGCAAACTTGACATGCAATAAACCCCCAATCAGTTAAATGTGATTATGCTATAAGTGAAGCACATTTTCCATTTGTTCTATTGTGTTCCAGTCGACATAATTATTCTTCATAATTTAGGCCTATTAATTTAGACACAGAAATTTTCGCTTACATTTTTTTTTTTTTGTAACCCTGTTAATAAATTATATTTCTTTGGGGGTGTCATGAATAATCACCATGTCACGGTCCTAGAAGCATAAAGGTAGGCTTTTTGTGCTTAATTCAAATCATTATGTAAGGTGGTTTTATCCGTTTGATGACAAGCAATTATCAGGATTTTTTTTTTTTTTTTTTACAAAATCCAAATCCATTAACAATATAACAAAGTGAAGGATTAGCAAGGCAGATGTGTAGGTGGGTGAGTCAGTCTATCTGCCAGCGAAATCATTCCCTTCTAAAAGCTTTAACTGTCACAGAATCGCTGGCCTCAGTTGCCATTATTTCCAAAGCTAATGTAATCTCTCTCAGGTGCTGTGCTCCGGGTTGTCAGGCGTCTGTCTGGACGAGCCTCCGTTCGGCCTCCGCTGAGGAGGAGGACCTGATTAAATTCGAAAAAAAATGAACTTGATTTTTTTATTTTTTTTTCCATATAAACTGAACATTTCTTAAATGCTTTCCAGTCCTTGGTTGAAAGGTCTGATTTGACGTTAAAGGCTTTCTGACTAAACAACATATTGAATTCTCCGTTGCCTTTTCTATTACCATCTTGTGGTGGTTTTGGAAAAAAATGTAATAAAAAAAATAATAAACTCACGGTCGACTGGAAGAACGGAAAGCGGCGAGTGGGAGGAAGGTGGATGTAATTTAGCAGGTCGGTGTGTCTTTTGGTGGGGATTCAAACCGAAAACAGTTTTATCTCCTCTTCCCGGCGTGCGATCCCCTCAGCGATGTGATATTGTGTTCCTGAGACGGCCGGCGCTCAGAGGAGAGAGTTCTGGAGGAGAGTGGGCGGCACATGTGTGAGTGAGGGACCCGGCTGCTGGAGCCACAATTCTGCAGACGCACTTTACCGCCATCACAACTAGCAACACACACACACACACACTGCTGCTCTTGCACCACTCTCAGGTGGCATGGGACCAAGTCCTGCATAATGCCTCTGCCAAGTCAGATATGTTCACCAGTTGACTGGCTGCTGCCATCACCAGCTGCCTCCACACACGTTTGCAAAAAGCGGTGGGGATTTTCTCGGGCGCAGCATAACAGTTCGTAGTTTAAATTCAAGTCCTTGCACAATAAAGGAGTGCAGACTTGCGGCGCTGCGAACCTACATTCTCAGGTCCGCCAGGTAGATTCCGTCTTGTTTGGTATTTTGTTGAACTAATGGTGTGAGGGTCTTCAGGGAGGCCGAGGGTTGCAGGAATTCAGTCCTAAAGGTCGCACATAAGACGGTTAGTCCAAAACAAACCAGGCGGGGCAACACAAACGCAGATTCCCCACCAGCAAATAAACTTGTAACACGTCAATCTACATCACTGTTTTTCTCTCTTAACTCCTGTGACGTTTTGAGTTGCAGTCGTTGGATCGTCTGTTGGATTGAACAACACGGGCCAGCCTTCGCACGAGGAGGCTTGCACACAAGTCCCAATGACAACGAGATAATCAATTTCGATCACTTCAAGCATTGCCGGTCATAATGATATGGCTGATCCGTGTAAACGAAACTCAGTCCACACCTGAGAGTGAAGGGAAGCTGTTATCTCGGCGAGTTATCACGCCGGCAGCGGACAGTAATGCTGACACCTGTTCTGACAGCTCTGTAGCGTCTTGATGCAATCATAAACTGTCTGCAAGTTGTTGCACGGGGTCACGTCGATATTCTGCCCAGCGGACGTTTTCGAGGTGAGAGGGTCGCGGTGGAACTGCCTTCATGCAACATAAACTTCCCTCTAATTCCCCGAGATCAAGCCTTGTTAAATGAGGTCGCCATACTGGCGTCTTTCCCCACCGACGTCCACGCCGGGCCACTCAAAGACCCTCCGCATTTCATCGCAGGAGCCCGCCCCGAACGCGACATCGCCGATTTTCTCCGAGGTCAGGAGGCAGGGGCTCGGCGCTTCTCTTCGGAGATGGGCGTGTTTTACTGGCCACAGCGATTGCGTGGCGATTTTCTCTGGATCCTGACGGACACGGTGTGTGATTTGCAGCGACAAGCGGAACAAATGTCGGTAATGAGGTCACCTTGGGCTCCAGGTCTGCATCCGACTTTCAGACCTCATGTCTCCCTCTGTGTATATGTATCCCACACACACACACACACACACACACTGTTAAATCATATTAGAAACGCGTTACACACAGAGAAATATGGCCACCAGAGTTATGAACACAAAAAGGTGGACGTTTAAAGACACACGACATGAAGAAATGCAAAAAGCGCTGACAACTACAAATAAAACTACCATCATTTCAGATTACATTTTGTGCACGTCTGCTGCTCGCTGCTGACTAGAACGTCCTCCATTTTGTGTTTTTCCACCACAATCCCATCCTTTTTGACCGGCCAATTTTTTTTTGCAGTTATTTTGCAGATTTTTATGTAAAAGGTTGAATTATTAACAAAAGTCCCAGCACACTAGTCCTGAACATCCCGCATTGTGTACGTACTGCTAGGGCTGGGCAAAAAAATCCATTTAATCAATTCATCGAATCTGTAGCCAAAAAAGATTTGTATTTTGCAAATTCGAGTTTTTTTCTTCTTCTCGTTTTTGGCATTCCTTTCTACTTCGGTAGTAGTTGCTGTTGCACTTTTACTAAAACCTGGGTTAAAGCTTTAAGAACCGCCCAGCCCTACATACTCCCACTTTCACCAAAACCTGTTCCTGGCGTATATTTTGCAGTCTTTTTGTCATTTTTGCGGAAACAATTTGCTGAATTGTTAACAAGAACCCACACCACACTATTCCCATGCTTTCCACACATTTTGATGTGGTTTTTGTGTTGATACTCCCATGTTCACTAAAGTCTCATCCGCTTTGACTGGCAAATTTTTTGCAGGTTTTTTTTTTTTTTATACCATTTTTGCTCAAACGGTTAGCCGAACTGTTAACAAAAGTCATATTACACCATGCCCAGATTTTCTGCATGTTTTGTTGTTCTTTTTGTGTACGTGCTCCCAATGGTGCGGGACTGACGTTGGTTCCAGCTCAGAAATGCTCGTCTTTTTCTTCATGTGTTCAGTTTAAGCATCCGTGTGCACAAAACTGCTGTGTATTAGTGCTTGTTTGTGTGTGTGTGTGTGTGTGTGTGTTTGTGTGTGTGAGAGACACAAAGCGGACCTCATGCACGCAGCTCAGTGTCAGATCACATAAGAGGACTCGCTTGCCGACGGGCAGATTGAAACCAGAAGCTTCTCGGGAATCAAACAACAGCTGGTGGAGGAAAGGAAACAACCTGGGCTAAAATAACAGCCTTTTTACATTCACACAAAACCAGGATCCGTCATACGATTTAGACAGCGATGAATGCTGTATCCTTCATCGACGTGCAAATTCTTTAAGCTTCCCCGAGTCTCAAGTCGGAGACCCTTTTGGAGACTCTGTGGGAGGTGGATTGAATTAAATACTCAGCAGATCACTGATGCAACATGCTCATAAATTATCATAGTCAATGTATATGGCAATTTTTTTTTTTTTTTTTTTTTTAAGATAGTGTGCTTGTGGTCACACAGCATGCGAAGTCAGTTCGTCCCCCCCCCCTGCATTGGTTGGTCATTTTGCTTGATGTGTTTTTATCATTCGCCTTAGATGAAGGATCCAGAAAGTTCTCAAAAGGCTAACCAGAGTGTTTAAAGCAGATCGAGAACCACTCGTGACCGTAGCTTCAGTCTCTCACCATCTCTTCATTTCATTGCTTTGCCTTGTTTCCTGTGTTTCGTTCCTATTTGCACTCCATTATGTCATCGTCTTCATTTCTGCATCTTCCTGTGTGGAGTTTGCATGTTCTTCTTCTTATTACTCCACAGTCTAAAGACATATCTGAAGTAGTATTGGTAGGGTGGTGTGCAAATGAGAGAAACAAAAAATAAAACCTTGAACTGGGAACTCCTCACTGGGAAAATGTCAAATTTTTTGTGCAACTCAAGTATCAGATTCTGTGAAAAGAGCTGATTTCTATGCGTCTACATGCTGTATATAATAAGCCAACCTTTTTTTGCAGTTTAAATACACGCTTTCATTAGTGTCTCATAGTTTACTTAAGCAAATCTGTTCTCAGACGTGTACAAATGGATTCTATGAATTATAGTGTTTTAAACATTACACACTCCCTCAAATTGATAGAGGGCGATGTCGACCAGGGCAGATGTTATCCTCTTCAGCAAAGTACCACTGTGGTTTTGTGGCTCGTGCGTTTGCCTTGCTTGCATTTGAGCAGAGGTGTAGATCAACAGGGCTGCTGGATATTAGTTCAACACACAAGATGCAATAATGTTCAAAAACCTCTGATGAATACACTTATATGACATTAATGTCTCTGTGCTATGAGATTTGTACTTTCAGATAACAGTGCTCTTTCTCTTGCTGCTAATTTACACCAACTGCCACTGGGCCCTTCTTTATCCATTAAATGCACTTCTGCAGCATTTTTTAGGTGTAACAGTTTCTACATTGTTATATTTCCTGTATTATAATTTTTTTATTTTTAATTTTTTTGGTGCTTATAATTTTTTGCCCTGTGGCCACCAGGTATGAAAAGACTGTCTGTCAAAAATAATGTGTTTACATGAGGTTTTTTTCCCCCCAGAGTTTCTGTGAATAAATCGTATTTAATCGCACTTTTCTTCTGCATTTGTAGCGCAGGAAGGCACAGTGCGCCGTCTAAACCATTTATCTCCGTTCAGTCAGTCTTTTGCAATATGTATATTGCGCAGGTTGATAACGATAAATGTGTGGCATATTGTGCTGCTCAAAAGTTCAGTTATTTTGCTCACGACTTTTTCCTCAATCTATGAACTAGTTAAACTTCCTCCCCAGTAGGATTTTTTTTTTTCCTCTCACCTATATAGACTTGGCTCGCTCCTTAACATCCTTTTTTCCCTTTTAAATCTTCTGTACACTGTCAACTCCTGACAACCGCGACCCGCATCCGTCTTCCCTCAACATGGAAAAGTGAATTAATGGTAGTGAACTTCTTCATCCCCGTACCTGTTGTTGACACCTAATACCTCAGAAATTGGTTTCCCCTGTAGGTAAAGCCAGGCCTCGGATACACTAGAGTCTTGATGGAGGAGGAGGAGGAGGAGGAGGAGGAGGAGGAGGAGGAGGAGGAGGAGGAGGAATATTTCTCCCCCCTTATCCTCTGAATATGTCCCACAGATATAGCTTTTGAGTGGGTGCTGGCAGCCTAATGCCAGTTTACCCACTGGTAACATCCTGCTTTTTTTTCTTTTGCTTTTTTGCCTTTTCCTTTTTAAAGTATGCCGGTGGGGCAAAACGCCTGTGCTTTTCATGATTTTTTTGGTTTCAATTTGGCTTTGTTATGCTGCAGGCTTCTCTTTATTTACAATTTAAACTCCATCACTCAGGATCCTGAGGGGCACTACTCTCCAACACCTTCCTCTCTTCCTCTTTTGTCTGTTTCTGCTCATCTGGCAGGCCTCCAAATAAACCTTCCTCAATCAGCAAGAGTTTTTGTAGTACTATTATTTTGTTGACATGAATGATGTTTGCAGTAGTAGTAGGAAGGTGTATAAATAGTTGTAAACCAGCAAAGAGGCCCTGTATCTCCGAATTATTACCACCAGCACATGAAAAGGTGATGATAAGGTAAAGCAGGAAGACAAATGATTCATTAGATATTTATTACTGAGATAGAACAAGTGTCTTTTATGGGGTTCACCTTGGCAAGTCATTAAAGTCCACCATTGGCTTGGGTAGTTTTTATGCCACATAGACTTCCTACCCTCAACACATGTACAGTCAACATGCCAACTATTTGTCTTGATAAATTACATTCAGAGATCAGAGGAGTCAAATGCTCATAGAAGCCACACTTATACTACAAAAAGTGGAGAGATGCACCGATGAAACATGTTCAGTTTCGATACCGATCCTGATTCTGTGGCTTTGAGTATTAGCCAATAACCAATACCGATCTGATTTGTGTTCACCCTGAAACGCGATATACCTTTATATATGTAGAAAAGACAAGCGGCACTACCAAACTTGGTTGCGCTCGTTTGAATTTTCAGTGTGAAAAACTTCCAACCAGCAGATTCTATCTTTCGCTCCATTATGACGTAGCAATAGATTTAAAAGGATTGCCTCAGGTATAGGTTGCATTTGCTGGTACCCGATCCATCCATTTTGATGATATTGAGCTGTTATTTGATCCCGACATCGGATTGTTGCAAAGACGTAGGACCGAGATTTTTACTTCTTTCACTTAATAACTGGATGTTGCACAAGCTTAATGTGCATGAGGAAAAACCAACCACACGGTCACACAGCACTGTCTTATGACCAAATGTTTGTTCCCTGCGTCTGCTCTTGTATTGGCTTTTCAACTCCCACTTCTTATGAAGAACAGCCTCATAAGCCCTCATCTCATAAGAGCAAACGTCAACTGCAGCAAACGATTCCGGTGAGGTATATCTATAGGTACATACTGTTAAATGCCATCCCTTGCATCTCACTTTACCTGACTTGTTCTCTGTAGTTGTAATTAGAAGCCTGAGGATACAATTTCTTGTTAGTCGAGGATAATGTCTGTGTGGAAGGCTCTCTTATCGTGGATTTACCCATCAGGCACCTGTGCCCACAGGCGGTGTTGATAGCGGGATGCTATACGCTGCCGTCCTGCTCGGTGGTTTTTCCTGATATGGTCAGCTGGGAAAGTCACCTAAAATGTTTGCCTGTTGACAGAAAAATGACAGAAGTTCATCCATTTTATCTGGAGTTGACTTTCTAGGGTCAGACATCAATTGTGACGTTAGCATTGCTTAGCTCTCAGGCTAATAAGGAGAAGACGGTCATCATGAGATCGTTCACTGTTGGAGTACATCGCAATACTCCTATATTCATTTCATCTGTACAATCCATTTCCTGTACCCCCATTGGCAAGCCGAGCAGACTGAGAGTTAATACTGGAGATGCGTACATGCTCGACTGGCCCGTGTCGCTTTAGATGAAAGTGCTTCTCAACTGAAGCGAACGCAGAAGGCCTATGATCTGTATCTGCTTTGTTTTCCTCTTAGGACATACCAGAGAGAGAGAGAGAGATTTGGATCACGGTGTCAATTATTATCCCACATCCAAAACCTTTCATTGTCACATGACAAAGGTCGATTGGCTAAAACATAACCCAGGTTTACTGGAAATGTTTCGCTTTATTCAACATTTTTTTTGCACCTGTACACAAATTGCAGATTCAAAATGGCTCAACACATTTTTTGGAGCGCTATCCCCCCTCACAATTGTTTGAGATTGTCTTTGAACAAGTGAATGCATCAAATATCTTCCCTATAACAGAGAATATATTGGCATTGGTTAGTGAGACTGACTTACATGGTTATTTTTCTGGTTTCTGACTCTTCAAAACTGTTGAATTCATCGCTCGATTTCTTTTCAATACCTTCAGAGGATTGAAGAAAAAAACAACAACAAAAAAAACAGTAACTGCTGCCTTTTTTACACTTGTTTCCGCAGTTTGTGCCAGGGTCGGTGCTGATGCATGCACCACTAATATTCCCCACACAAAAGCAACAGTTTTATTTTTTATATTTTTTGTCATGGCTTCAAGTCAATACACATCCAACAGAAGCAGCCACAGCGTGAACAAGATGAGCAACCTCGAGCATCTGCGGTCTTACAAATAGATTGCTGTTGAGGCGAGATGAGGAGGCGGGAAAAACGATTGAAAGCTCAAGGTTTTTCTCCTCCAGCGTTTGGACCGCCTGTCCTCCCTCCAGTGATAATGGAGGATGTTTCCTCTAAAGTGGAATTTCAGTGGCGGGGAGGCCTGTGTGGCTCCCCCCAGTGAGAGCCCCCACTCCCCCTGATGCCTGGCTGCCAAAGCCGCCTGGCCTTGGTTGCAGCATGATGCCAGCGGGCTGCATGGGAAAGAGGAGGCAACAGACCTGCACGCTAAATGCAATGGAAGCCAACATTAGATACAAGAAGAATGGTTGTGGCATTTAGTCCTTTATAAACAACAACTTTTTTGATGGCCAATTGGAACCAACATGGTAAAAATATATATATATATATATATATATATATATATAAGATGGTTGCTTATTTTTGAAGCTGTTCCATTCTCCTTTTTGCACCTTGAGTGATCTTCAGTGCCAAACAAAGGCACATCATCAAAAAGCTTAATTTATGCATACATACATGCTCATGTGCAGAGAAAAGGAGGTAACATAACATAACCCAACAAAGTGCCTTTAAGTGGCAATTTAAAGCACAGAGTTATTTTGGTTTGCGCTAACAACCATGTAACAAACACTTGTGCAAGCTGCTGGTTTCCTCAAGAGGCCTCGCATTATATACACACAATAATGCTCAGACAAAATAAAATATAAAAGGTGAACAACAATGGCGACAAAAGGCCGCCTCAAGGACGAGAAGGGTCTTGTAGGCAACACATGCTGCATAAGGACTATGACGCCACATGATGGTGTGTCTTGGCTGAGTTTGTGAGGTTTTAAATATTTGCTAGGTGTTGTGGGGTCATCACTGCTGGACTCCTGCATGATCACGGAAAACTAAAAGTGTATCCATCCTTTCATCTATTCTATATCTTCATGTGATGGCAATATAGAAAACCTCATACGCCTCATCTCCCTCAAGCCAACAGAAAGAGGCAATCATTCCAGCCCATCCTGGTCGAACTGTGGAGCCTTGTATTCATGTACTTACTTATTTGTTTGTACGTGAGAGAGCCAAAAGGATGACATCATCTGCAAAGAGGCTGTTCACCATCCTCTGGGTTCCAATACTGAAGCAATAATGGGAATTTGATCGACCTGCTAGTGTCAACGTGAAAGACTCAAGCCTTCCATCCTTCCCAGTGTGTGCCATTGCGTTTCCACTTTTGTACCATTACACCGTCTGAACCGCCCGTCTGGTCCAGCGCTGGGTGTTCGGAGGCCTGGGCAGCACCACTCCCGCTATTTGTCCGCCGCGGTCTCTCCAGGACCAGTCGGCGCAGAAGATGAGTCATATGTTCAGGAAAGGTCATCCATCAGGGTAAGAGAGCCGGAGAGGGGGCGGAGGGGGACTCGGAGTAGATAGAGAGGGGAAGAGGAGAGTGATGGAAGAGGGAGGCTTTAAGTGTTGCCTTTCCATGTCAATTTCCCTGTCAAACGCAGAAAGTGGACTCACTCTTCCTCTTCTTCTGCATCTTTCACCTTGTTCTTCTATTTAGTAATAGTTCCTCAAACTATTAATATTTAGTTTTGCTTCTAAGTAGCCCAATTCTGTTGATTTATACCTGTGCGTCGCAGACACAGAATTCTGAACAGGCTGCAATGCAATTACTGGAAATGAAACAGTGGTGTAAAAAAATTACATGGAGAAAATAAAACGATTGCTGTAGAAGCTTTTATTACATCACTGTGGTAAACAAACCAAGTGGATTTTAAGTGTGTATTTTCATAAGACTGAAATCCAAAACAATATATTTCTGTTTAGAAATACATTGGATTCTGACACGACTGCCAACAAACTTTTGATTCGATGAAAATCTATTGAATAATGCATTGTGAGAACATTCATGAAGGCATGACAGTATTTTTTTCATGCTTTATGAAACATGTTGAGAATGTTCATTGTTATTTAACCATCAATGTTGTTCCAAAACATATTTCTTAGCTTGAAGTGTTGGCCTTTCATGAATAATCGATCCATCTCCGATAAACCACCTGGAAAATGGACTCCGAAACACAAAGAAAATTTACCAATTTCTCACCAATTAATCTCAAATGCATGTTTTTAGACTGTGGGAAAGAATATGGACAATCCACAGAAAAAATGAAAAAAAAAAAAATGGATTCCAACCCATAACCGTCTCCCCTTCCAACATAATGTCAATTGAAACGTCAGTGTAAGTTAGCAGTGATATCCTATAGCATGAAGTGAAGTGACAGCACTGAGCATGCAGGAGCTGTAATAAATAAACGTTTATTCGACACGTCTTGCAAACTGAAGATAGTGATGTTTCAATACCAAAAATCAGAGCTCCATGCCAACATGTACAAGCTGGGTAACTAAACAATTTAATTTCCAAGGAATGTTTAGTATTGTCAACTTAATCCCCAGACTACCAGCAGTTTAATGAATATATATTTAGTTAAACAGAGTTTTATTTAGGCTGATACTTCATGAAACTGTAGCTTACAGACCGCTTTGTATCTGGCTGCTTCTGGCTGCTTCTGGCTGCCTGCCTCCCTTACCATGGAGGTATTTGTCAATCCATTCTGTCATCACAGCCTGATTGTCCTTTCAAGGAGCCCCTCCGGAAAGAAACTACTTTTGTAGAAGAAACTGATTCTGTCTGGAGCTTCTCAGTCCAAACAGACTGCCCGGGATGGTGTTTACTCCTCCAGCAGTGGGTGAAGAGAGTATTTAGGAGGTTTTAGTCGCCCTCTGGAGAGCCTTTTTGTCTCCCACATAACTCACAGTAATAAGTCATTTGTAGGTGTTCTTCACAAGGCATCGATAGGCCCGTGTGAGAGATTGACGGCTCATGTAAGCTCAGCTGGATTTCTTCAGTGACGCATCGATGTGCGAGAGGAGAACGTCCTAAGGTGTCAAATGTATATTGAGTGCACTTATTCCCCCTATAGGCCACTCAATGTGCCACATGATGCAGCAAAAATGTGTTTTCATGCACTTCTATCCAATCATAGATGACAATTTTTCATAAATTTGTACTGGCATATTGAAAGGTTTATACATTTCATAATTGTTTCTTTTAATTAGCTTACATATGAGGATTTTCATTTATCGATTCAGTATATATAGTATGCATAATATATTTGCAAATTAACCCTCTTGTGACTATTCTCTTGGCACTGTTAGCATTTAGCATTTGTTTAAAAACTTTCCAGAAACCAGAGGCATAGATCTACCCATACACTAGATATTGCATCTCTGGATGTATAAAGCATGGTACTCATTTGTAAAAAGATAAAGATAAAGATAAATTTGTCCACCAAATGGACAAATTTATAAATGAATTCAGTCCCTCTTATCATCAAAGTGTTCAAATGCATTGTCAGTGCTGGGCAATGTTTGAAATTTGTAATCGCAATCGATTGTGTTGCTACACACAAAATTGAACAATGAATTTAAAAGTCGTGCGCATCGGTAGTTCATTGAGAATCCTGCAAATACCTCCTCGCGAATGAACTCTGTCTGACGCCCCATTCGCAGAAAAAATGCTGTAACTGACACGGAAGAAAACATTTCCCTTCCTCCGTCTGCTGCGTGTCGAGCAGTCTGTCAGAGAGACCCTCCCTTTCCTCCATCCGAACACGGCGAAGCGTCACCACTGCGCCGCCCCACTCGGCTGGCGGGGGTGTTGGTAGATGGCAGCCTTATCTCCAGTTTCCCCAAGTGATCGTCATCTGCCACTTATCAGCTCCTGTGAGCACTCCCCAAAAAAAACACTTCACTCCACAGGGAGATGAGGGAGGGAGGAGGAGGAGGATAAGAAAGAGGTGGCAGAAAGACAGAAGTGAGGAAAGAGGGAGGGTTGGGGGGGGGGGGGGGGTTCTAGGATGGAGCAGGAGGTAGGAGAAAGGTTAAGACGAGAGGGAGAGAAGAAAGGTCGTGTGAAGGAGGAAGGAGGAAAAGGGAGGAGATGGCGTTGGTTTGAATGCAGGAATGAAAGAGAAGGAACCTACTACCAGAACCTTTCATCCACCCGTCCAACCTCGACACCGCTTTATCTAACTGAGGGTCGCAGGTGGCTGGAGTCCATCCCAGCTGACTGAATTAAAATGTTTTTCCTCAAAAAAAAAAATGCTGTTCACTTGATATGACTGGTTTATCTTTCCATATTCACACTGTGACTAAAGGGAATCTGTCGTTTTATTGTTGCTTTGTTCACTTCAAGTGATTAGTCAAATTCAACCTTTTCAATCGCCCTTCATTCACACCAATGTCTTTTTTTTGTCACATGTTTGACCCACTCGTGGGTTTCTTTGTTCCCCCTCTCGGTGGGACCAAGGTTAGAGTGAACACGTTTAATGGTCCTGGAGAGCATCTGTCATCTGTCCAGTCTACCTTCCAGGGATGGCATTAATGCGTTAAGAGTGGACATAGTAAATGTTGACCTGTTTGGGGACGTGGTAAATGTCGGCAAGGTGCAGGAATGAGGGAGCGTTCGCCAACGAGAACTGTCGGAAAACTGTTGAAGACCGTGGCTTCACCTTTCTTCACTCCGCTGTGGTCTGTGGTTTCATTAATGTCATAAATTCATAACTGGCGGCACCAAAGGAAGGGAGAAGGAACACCTCCATTGCGGACTCCAAAAACAAAATGATTAGTCTTAACTGGTCACTTTCAGTTTGAAAATGACGCAATGATAATAGCTGCCATGTTTAATGACTGAAACTCAGAATAACAGTGTCTTGCCCAAGGACACTTCAGTATGCAAAAATGGCCAGATTTATCCAGCAACTCTCGACATGGGAAAGCGATCCCCTCCTCCAGCTCATTCACAGCAGCTCCATGGTTCTTCAGCTGGGTCTCGTAAGGAGACGAGGGAAAAACAAGGATAGCGAAAAAGATGAAAAAAAAAAATAGAAGCCGGTCAAGGGACAGAAAAGACGAGAAGCTAGAGGGACAATTTGCACAAACTCAGTTTGTCATCACATTTTTTTTCGGAGCCACAACATTGTTTTATTTCATTTTCCTCCCCACATACTGGAGGTCAGTTTCATTTGTGGAGAATTGGGTTTTATGACTCAAGACTCAATTTCTCAAAGGTCACCTCCACTTTGGGAATATTAGCTTTTATGACAATTCCCTTTCAGAGCGAGGGGGAAAACCTCTTTTACAGACTTTGTGCGGCCGTACGCTGCCTGCAAGCTGAAACGTGGACAGAATAGCCAGTCTATATTTCACAACGTGACAGTGGCGATCTGCTAATGAGCGGCTTGTTATTGGAATCGGGTTTCCTGCCTCAGTGCGGCGAGGCGTCGGCTGATGTGAGGTCATTAATTGTTGTGGGCGGTCGGGATATGTTTTCTTGCGGGGGTCCCTGGTGTCATATCAGCTTAATGAATTGTTTGTGTAAACTTACAGAGGTGTTTAATACCTGCCTTTTAAAAATGTGAATGAATCAAACGGAGCCGGAGCGAGGAGCTAAATGTCATCAATTAACGCCGCGGATGCCGTGCAACGCAACGAGGAAAACAAACACATTACGGCTGTTGTGTAAGTGTGTTGGGATAATGCTCCTGTTCCACCCAAACGAGGTAAATTATTGAACCCAGTCAACTGGTTTTAAGTTTAAACAGTGACACAGTTCGTTAATGATATTGTGTCGATCAAGATCAGAGGTTTTTTTTGTTTTTTTTATTGGTAAAATGTTCACTAAATATCTGCAGAGTAATCGATAATTTAATCCATTGCCTCCAACCTCTCTTCTCAAACCAGGTGCGATTACAGTCTCCTGGTAAACAATGTCATATCAGCCTGAATGTATTTAGTGATTGTTTCATGCAGGTTAATATGAAATATGCTTCAGTTGTGCATTGCTCCAGTGAATATAGCTTTTTTTTTTGTCTAACTCACAGTACAATCTGCCTTGGTTCCATTTTTTTCCAATAAAAGTACTGGAAAGTGTTTTGGTTTTGTAAAAATACATCTCTCCAACTTCCCACCATGTGCACTAGTGGCGGGGAGGAAGGCTTCAGTCGCATGGTTTTCTAGCCCCAACTTCCAGCGGGTGGTTGTTACCTTGTACAGTAAAACCTCAGACGTAGGTGTCCCCCGAAGACAGGTGTCCAAGTCATGAGGACAAATTGTAGGACCAGTTGATACTGAATGAAGCATTTGGTGAATTACCAAACCTATGCAGCATTGATCATACACAAAAAATACTGTTGACAGATGGCTTCACGTTGCGAGTTAATGGCCAGTGATATTGAGTGTAGTTAAATACCGAGCACCCCATTTATGATCCATTTACACATCAACGTCATCATGGCATAGTATCAAGACATATTAGTCCCAATATGCATGATTTCACAATGGTTGCCAGTTGGTTACCTTGGGAGAATCGCAGCACGAGTTTCTACAGACGTCTCTTCCTTACTGTAGAGCACTGTGAACAACAGTGTAATGTAATAAGATCCAGTTCTTTCCGTATGCCATCAGTAATCTTTCTTTTTGCGTGAAAAAAAAAAAAACCTGATCGGTCCCTGCATGTACTACTTTTTTTCAAGATGGCGGACATTTAGAAGATGGAACCTATATTTATATTTTGGCCGTTTTAGTGTCCGCTTGGCTTGGAATTTGCCATGAAAAAGTTGTCCATTGTCTGCGTTTAGCACGTTATCTGCTCATTTCGGTGTGTTAACAGGTAAAATATATGTCCGTACGCACCGATTCATCTGCTCCGTACAGGGTGTCTGATGTTGTTGGATCCCCTCACCAGAGGCCATTGGAGTTCAGGTTACATTTCTTACACTTACATTTTTCAAGTTTATCTTATTTATGTCTTCACAATGTAAAAAAACTGATTAAAATTTTTTTTTTTTTTTTTTATAAAAGGTACTTTTGTAAGAAGCCAGCCAGCTAGCTATAGAGCTTTGCGTTCTGGACAACACAAGAAATAAAGAAACAATGCATGCACGTAGAGGGAGAACATCGAAACTCTGCAGCCGGACCGGGGATGATCTCGCTGTGATGCCACATTCCGAACCTCCACACCACCGTGCATCCAACTCACGTCTTAAAACAGTTTGTTATTGTGAGAAGGCTTCTAACCGTCCAGCGAGCTGCCGGCCTCCCGGTGCTGATGGATTGTCAGCCACGGTGGCAGGGCGGGTGTGAGCCGCAGCGCCCCGTGGACTCTTGTTTTCCCCACTTTTCCTTGTCTCTGTTATTTGTCTCTCCTCTTTTCCCATCTGGATCTCCCCAGTTCTCCTCCACTAAGCTCCTCTTTTTTCTCTCCCTCCCTTCCATTCCCCCTATACATCATTTCTCTCCTCCTCCTCCTCCCTCACCCACTCTTTATGTCTCTTTCTACTCTTCCTCCCACCTTTCATCTTGTCTCCCCCATCTGTCTGTCACCTCTCGCTCCGAGTCCACACATCTCCCCGTCTCCTTGCTCCCCTCTCCTTAATGGTGTCTCGTCCCCCAGGTGGCCCTTTGGATGCCATTTCGGCCCCCTGCGTTTGAATTTAATTACACATGGCATTGTTTTCGCGAAGGCCCACATGCCCCCCACCACCACCACCACCACCACCACCACCACCATCACCCCTCCACCCGACACTCACACAAGCACACTACTGCCAGTTTGTGCTGCATCCCCCAGATTACTGCAGGCAATAACACCCAGGGTGTGGGGTGGGGGGGTGGGGGGTGGGGTTTGGGTAGGTGGAGGGGGTTGCGAGGACCAACAAGGAACAGATTGAAGGCTGAAAAGTTGATATCAGCAATCAAATTAATGCAAGTGAGACTGAAACCATATCTAATTAAGACGATTTTGACGAAACGACAAGCAAATCCGTTACGACAGAAATGACGGCGACTCGCGGCGTCGATCAACAGACGACGGAGAGTTTGTGGACCAAACATTTTTTTGAGGGCGTGTATTTTGTCGGGGGGGAAAAGTCGACTCCACGTTAATTCTTTGTAAATAAAAGCGCTTTCAAGAGTCGGTGGGTTATTTAGATATGAAAAAAACATTTTTGTTCTTTGTTCCTTGCGGATTAATTTAGTGTCCCTTTTATAGTCCCTTCCCTGAGTTTTTTTTTTTTTTCGTGGACGAATTAAATTGATTTCAAATCCAAATTTCTGTGCTCTGCAAGAAATGAAATGTAAGATTTAAAGGGTTTATTGTCTTATAGAACAACAGAAGTTGTTTCTTTGTTTCCACATGATTGGCAAACAAAGCTAAAAGACAAAACTGCCAAAACTAAGGCAATTCAAATGTGAGAAATACAGTAGGAATTTAACTATTACGGTATATAAACACACCTAACACAGGTACAATTGACTACTTTCATATTACTGCAAGTAGTAAGTGAAATTTTGTAAATGTTTTCTTCGTGGCTGATAGGGTTAGGGTAAATTTAGCAGAAGCCAAACGGCCCTTTCAGAAAGAGGAATAGATAATAAATAGGATTTTCTTTTTTTCATTCAAAAGACAAATTTGCTTAATTTTTACATATTTATTGCTTCTCAAAGTTACGTCGGCCGGGATAATCGTCAAATATTTCTTGCAAAATATCGATGTATTTTGTAATTTTCTTTTTACAATTTTGTTGCTGGTCTGGCGGACCAGATTGGAGCCCCTTAATCACGGTTTTTTTGCCCACTGGCCTCATGTTTGACATCCCGGCTCTAGTGGTACCTGGAGAAAAGTGTTATTGTTTTAAAGCCAATATTAATTTGAATGCAGTTTTTTTAAAATTTGGCAAAAATAAAGGTTAAATATTTGTAAATAAGATGCTTTCTAATGCAAAAATTCACTGTATTCCTTGTGTTTTAAATAAGGAAAACTCATTAACCTCTGAGCTTTACTCTGCAGAATATACAGTATGTTATCTGCCAGTAATCTATCTTTTTCTATCACTTTATTATTAGTTACAAATTTTCCTCCCTGTGATGTATTTTTTTATTATCTGCAGGAGTTGTAGTGATAGTTTGAGGCACTGGTGTGTAAGAAAGGAGAGAAAAGGGGGGAAAAAGTCAGCGTTATATTTTAATTTGCCCAGGGATCGTCGCTTTCATGAAGTAATGTGATTACATCCCGGTACTGTGTCACTGCAGTGATGGCTCTGCAATGTCTCTCGCTTTGAGAGATGGCTGTTGTTTTCTTCTCATTATACAGCCTCTGAAATGTACCGGGGAGGGTGAGTGAGAGGTGTTGTTGGGGGGGGTGGGGTTGGTTGGTGGTGGTTAGTGGCTGAAATAACGACCCCTCGGTGCTGCAGAAAGCATCCATTCTGTCGGTCTAGGACTTGTGGAGCCAGCTCAGGCCTTTCCCTTTTGTCAACAGTGAAAAATGAAGCATTTCTGAATCCCCGGCACTCGCTGTGTTCCCCTCCAGGCGCCTCAGATACATTGAGTTAACATAAAGCAAAATTCAGGACGGGGGCGGCACCGGTGACAAATGAAGCGCCTCCGTGTGTTTTGGAGGGAAAATAAAGGGGCCCCTTTTGTAGAAATAAGATTTAGTCCATGTTACTTCCTTCAGGCCCAATTTCTTTTCCCTTCAGTCCGAATGTATGTTCGACACAATGGAAGATGGAATATTCTTCAAATGGGGGGGGGGGGGGGGGTAATCTGAGCATAGATCATTTCCCTTCAGCTCGCTCCCGATCACCAGTCAGTCACTGCGAAGTTTCCATCTTGTCACGTTGCAGCTTATTTTCACGCCGCGCTGCCTGGCAGGCCGCAAGAGAAGTCGCCAGTTGGTCTGATCACGACACCTGGCCCGCTGCGGTTTCTTTAAAAATGGATCCAATTTGGGTTTCGGGAGAGAAAGCTCGCCGGGGTACAAATGAGTCACCTCGGCTCGCCTCTTCACGAGCGCCGCTCTCGCCCAGCTCCCGACTACATTTGTAGTCTGCAAGGCGGGGGGAAGGAAGAAGTGGATGTTCCCGGGAAGCTCTTGGCTACATTCAGGGAGAGGCCGTCGCGCTGTGGCGTTGGGCAGGTCCAAAGACTTGTCGACTAATTGGAGGGAGCATCACCGCCTGTGATGTAGTCACGCTCGCTGGCCGCAGCGCAAGTCACTCCGGGGAGGCAGACGCGCGGCCGACTTCGTTTGCCGAGGATTCTGACTCCCTCCCGATGAAATTCATGCAGAGCACTTTCATGTTTGTTTGTATTTGTGTACACCAGGCTTCTTAACTGTGAGTCTGTATCAGGCATGAACCGCATGTGTAGGTGTTTCTGCCTGTGTTTGTCTGTCAATTAGGCTTTCCCTGCAAATGCGACTCAAATAGGTTTTGCCTCACCAATTACCAAAGGCACTTTAGGCAACAAAGTGTTTCGATGTTTCATCTAGTCGGGTTCCAAAGTTGCCTGCTATTTACCATCTCCGCCTGTGTTTCATTTAAACTTAATTAATCCTTTAAAACATTTGGAGCGAATCAATGCGGCTACCGCTTTCACTCAGAGCGAGCGACAATTGCCCAGGAAAGAGAAGATGACAACAAAAGGCTGATGGCATTAGACTGGGTGGAATGAGACTGAATTTTACTGGTTGTGTTAAGGCAGTAGTGTGTTAATTACTGCCAGACTCCAGAGGCTGCGAAGCAAAGTTGTACACAAACGAACCCCCCTCCTCGCAACCACCCTCCTCGTCTCCTCGATGGTACGCGGTACACAGACAAACCTTTCAACGTCCCCATTGTCCGGTGATTGCCATCAATGCACATGTGGGGCAGGAATGGACTGACACAGACCACCAAACAAACCAACTTGGACAAAAATACAACTCGCTATGGGAAAAACCTGCCGTGTTCTCTTTTTTTTTTTTTTTTTTTTTTTTGCTTTCTTCAAAACAGCCATCAACTAGACTGAAAGTAGATCGACTGGAAATTCGGTCTTTGAGTCGGCGTCAGTTCACTCCTGTGCCTCCTGTGGAGCAGTGGCAATCACTGGACAGTGGAACATTGGAGAATTGTCATTGCGGCGTGTGTTCTTGCCAGATGCCATGAATACAGCCTTACTGCTGTGTAAGCTGGCAAAAAAATGCTTATTTTTCTGTGGAGTTCAGTTGAACAGAACAAAGTGGTCCAGAATCTGTTATGTCTTCATGTTTCATTGTAACATTAAGAGGCAAAGCACATCAGTGTGGAGTACAAACTTAAATTCCAACCAGAACACCACACTTCAGATATAACCTGCCTTAAATGCCTACTTCCTCGTACACAGACACACACCGGGCGGTAACAAACAGGTTGTTATAAGCTTTCTGTAAACCTCCATTATGCCCTGGTTATTTCAATCAGATGTCTTGGAGCAGAATAAGTTTTAAAACACACAGGGAGGAAGAACAAGCTCAAATATATGTGTTTTTCTCAGTCGCTGGAAGATGGTAAATGGACCCTTTTTACTCTGAAGCCATTTTGCCACAATCTTACCATCACCAATGACACAGCAACTATTCCACATCTATTATACCCTGCTACTTTCTGGTGCTATTTGACACAAAAGTAGTCATTACCTCTGTCTGGATCGTGGCGAATAAGGTCAAGTTCACCTTTTTTTTCTTTTTTTAATGGGTCAGGAGTTACTTCCAAGTGAGACTTAGAGTCTGTAATGATAAAGAGCAAAGAAGTGACATTTTTAAAGCCTGAAGAGTCACATTTCCTCCAACTAAAATCAGCACAAGACCCAACACTGCTCTCTCTATTCTGCAACGTTGCATTTTGTTAACCCGCCGTCCATTTAGTGACGCCACCACCAGTGTTTTACCTTTTGACAAGCGACGCCTGAGACATGGCGGATGAGTGCAAAAGGTCCCAAACGAAAGGTAACCGGCATCTCCATTGGACGCTTGTATCACTGAACCCGAGAGGAGCAGAAGACAGGCGCCGCTGACAAACCAATTCTGCCGCTTCAGCTTTTATTTCTCAGCGAAAGGGAGCCGCCGGCCCGCGGGCTCGCTGACAGCACTATTAAGACGCGTCAACCCACTTGGCCATCGCGGACGCCGCGTTCAAACATCATTGTTTGGGGCGCCGGGACACCGACCAGTCAGCCACCGCAGTCGCACTTCACCGGGGTTTATTGCAGCACAGGATGAGTGTTATTCTTTCTTGCTAAATCACATCCGGTGATCAGATACGCATTCAAAAGGGCACGCAGACACTATGAATGTGCTCAGCACGGCACTCCAGTGCAATGAGTGTTGCTTTTTTAGCTGTTAGAAAGACTTTTAAGTGCTCGCAGTGTATTACATTGCTGAATGATGTGGGTTTTTTTTTTGCATTGTAAAGCGTGCCTTACCCAGCACCCCACCCCCACACACCCCCACCCCTGAACTGTAGTGCGTCAGGTCAGGATTCATGGTTACACAACACATGGCATAAATTGACCAGTGAATTGCGCGCTGACAGACTGAAAGACTAATTAAAAAAGCTGTTGGTGAATTTGGAGGACCGCGGCAGAGTCAAGGCTCGCTATTTGCATATCCTTCATCTGCCTGGTGTGTCAACAAAGGAGACGCGCTCAGCGTCCCCACACCGGTGTATTCAGATGCAAAGCAAAGTGAATGTAATTATGTATCTTTTTTTTTTTTCCGCAACATTTTGTTCTGGCTTTAATATGTGCTCTGCCATGAATTTCAATTGTGGCCCTCCATTTGTTTCTCCCTTTAAGCTGATGGAAAAGAGAGAGCTGTATGCGGGCTTTAATTCTATTTGTGTGGAAATTTGTTTGAATATTTGCCTGGCGGCAGGTCAGTTTAAAAATTAATATTTCATAAAGCAAAGATATGCCACTGTAATAGCTCATTTGGATCGGAAGTGGTGAGAATTTATTGTCGAGCCCCGTGGGGGTGTTGTCTTGCCTAATTCAGCAAATGTTGTGTCTGGGAAGAGCTCATACGATAACCTTTGTGACATCACCACCTGGCTGGTAAAACCCAGATTTCAGCTGAGGATAGACGCTCGCTTGAGTCCAAATGATGGCAGAAAAACAGTGAAGGACAAAAAAAGAGGACGCAATTGGGAATCTTATAAATGTATAGCATGCTTGAAAAGTTTTCAAGTTTCTACATTATATCTCTACTGTCCATGGAGTAAAACTATGGAACAAATTGAGTACGGAAATACATCAAATGTCAAAAATAATTAAGTTTAATAAAGATAAAAAACAATTGATTCTTGTAACAATGGCTTTGTGAGGTTTTGTGTGTTTATGGATCAAGAAATATACGACTACTAACAACTTTTTTTATTCTGTTTGTTTTGTTTGGGTTTTTTTTTTTACACGTTTGAAATAAATGTTCAATCTAAAATATCATTACTGTTTGACATGGATTTTTTAAAACTGGGATATAATGTTAAGTTTGACTGTATTGAAATAGTGGCGATAATGTACTTCAATCTGCATGAATGGCTTCATCCTGTTCCACTTGATATTGCTAAGAGATGGATGAGTAAAATTAAAACGAACATTGTTGAGATGTGATGGACAATTGACAGCAGGCACTCGATCGTCAGCCTTCGTTTTTTGGCACGATCGTAAGATCATGTCGGTCTTCGGTCGTAAGACTGCTAATAGCTGTTCACAGCCACTCGTTCTAATCAATCGATCTGTCTATCCTCACCGCATTCACATCAAAGCTTTCTCATAGAATATATTCCAGACAACGACTATGATGATTCAGCAGCAACGTGGCTTTCAGCGTCTCCTGTACCCAGACACAGCCACACTCGCTGAAGGTGGGATTTTCACGTCTGAAAATGTGACACGGTTGGCGTTTTTTTTTTTTTTTTTTTTTTTACATGAAATTGATCTTTCAAAAATGATACGGCTTTGTATCTGCCTCAATCCAGATTTCACAGTTTGCCTATACTTCCAGCTTAATCCTTGACAACCCGATAGTATTTCTCCTCGGTGATCGCAGTTCATTGGTTGATTACATGTGACACTGGCTCTCCTCGTGTGGTATATTTGGATTGCACAATGTTAATTGACCTCAGCGGAATCATAAGCGAGCACCACTACGATCACGTAAATATTCTTCGCAAAAAAAAAATAAAATCTGGTCGTGTGACGAGATTGTTGGTGTCATTTCCTGTTTTTCCTGTTTCTGTTGGTTGTTATTTTGCCATACATCAAAGGTGAAGAAATGCTTTATGTTCGGTGGAATTTCGTGGCAAGCCTCACCGACGCCTTATCTTTCACAGAGATAAACAAGTGTTGCTGCATGTTGTTCTGCGTTAAAAGGGCTTCAAAATGTCAATTTTCTGCGCTAAACTCGTCAGATTTCTGCATGTTGCGTAATGCATACATATTGGAAGATATTTATCATTCGTCTCTAACGTTAACCAAACGCAACTGCTCGGGCATTTGGATAAATGAGGTTTATGTTGTGTGGTGATGCGCCGGAGGTGGGAGGAAGCATTGATTTTCTGTGAATCAGTCGAGCACAGAGTTTAAAAGCTTGTTTGGCAGAATTTGTACCGTTGATTAATAGTAGTGGCCGTACACACACACAAACACACACACACATGGATGTATACATCACATTATTGTGGACGCGAGGGATTAATCAAATATTCAAGATTTTTCTTGCTGAAACTGTATGAAGAGAAGTACGAACTAAGTCCTCACATCCTTCTTTGTATGTCCCGTTTTTAATATATAAAGACAACACACATGGACAGCTCAACAGTCAAGATCATTTTTTAATGAAAACCCTCCTTTCTTTTCTCACTGTAGTGCAGCAGAAAGTGGCGCTAGAGAAGGAAGCCAAGGTCACCATCCTGGAGGCCGGGGTCGCAGATGTGAGTACACGGATCATCATTTTATACAATTTGTACGCCTTCTGAGGAAATGATACGCATTCCTGTTTTACTTTGGACCCTATTCAAATTGATGCCTCTTATCAAATTATCATATGCAAGTCTAGCTCATTAAAATCACATGAACACTGAACCAAAGGGCAAACCTCAGTCATGGGTAATAATTGAGTATTGCTATTGGGAAGGGAACTATAGTAAACTGGGAGATTCTGTTAATGGTGTATCTTCTGCGATTAAACAATATTATACAAAATTATATGACCAAATATGATATTACATGCGATGTTATGATATGACAAGATGCACTATGATATGATCCAAGATATGTGACAAGACACTACACGCATATGATGAAGCCCAATAGTGTGTGATGCAATGTATGTAAAAAAATTTTTTTTTATAAGAATAATATAAGAAGATACGACTCATCTGATATAACACAATACTGTGAGTTACATGATATGACACAACACTACAATATGACAAAGTAGGACAAATATATGACATGCGGCTGAATTCCATGATAAAATATCATATAAAACATTAAGTTATGATATAATAAAATTCAGTAATATATGATACAGATTATATGAGACTATATGACATAATACAATATGACAAGATACAACACACATGATATTACACAATACTGTAGGACATAATATGATTAAATATGTTATGTTATGATATGATATGATATGATATGATATGATATGATATGACAGTGATTTGTGATAAAATTACACATTAATATTGTACAACTGAATACAATATGAATATAATGTGATACAATGCATTAAACCAAGATACTAAATGATACAATATGAAGGATTAAGATGAAATTCAATTCAATAAGATGTGATACAACTCAATAAAATAGGCATAATAATCCAAGACATAAGACAATATGATACGACACAGTATTTATTGGCAGGATACAATACGGCACAAAAAGACAGAACACAACATGACATAATGATACGACATGATCCAATGAGGTGCAACACAATACGCTCCATTGACCCAATGGAGACGCAATCATCAACAGGTAAGTGGAAATATAACACTTAGAGTGTCTGAGTCACCCTTTAACAATTGTATTTCTTCGAATTTCCATTTCTGAGGGAATACTTTACTTCCATCCCTCACATTATTTGTCCACGCAACACCTCAACGATGGCATCGAAGAACGATCTCAACGTTCGATCCCAGCGCCATCTTTGCCACATCTGTCTGCCTTTCATTACTTGGCATTACTATTCTCCGCCGTCTCTGCGGTAAATAGACTGCTGAGCATCTGCACTCGCCTATTGATTCAAGAGTTCGTCTGCACCGATGACGGCACGCCATTCACCGCGCCCGTCAACGTGGTGGGAACGCGGTCTGAGAGGCTAGCGGCTGGAAGAGGGGGCAGCAGGAGACAATGAGAGAGAGAGAGAGAGAGAGAGAGAGAGAGAGAGAGAGAGAGAGAGAAGTTGTGAGGTTTGAAGACCAGAAGGGTAAAATGGAGGGTCTGTGGAGGTGATCGATACCCAACTGCAAACGGGAGCCAATTACATCCAATCGAAGCCCTGTTGTGTGTGTGTGTGTGAGAGAGAGAGAGAAGCAGAAAAAAGAAATCCCTCTATCGGCCCGACTGAAGGAAGAGGTGGGAAAAAAAAAAAAAAAAAAAAAGCCCAGCTAGTCCCAACCTGTAACAATGCATCCATCATCACTCCACACAGTGTTTATTATAGTTTTATCATACACTGTAAAATAAGAATATTAGCATACTACATCACAGATGACAGGTAAAAAAAAAAAAAAATACAAGGGAGAAAGAAAAACTATGAAAAGTGAGTTTCTCAGCAGTGCAGGGGAGGTGATTTGTTTTTCTCGCAGGCTCGACGGAAACGGGGCCCGCAGGTTTGAGCGCTGGGTTTATTTGGCAGGCGGAGAGATGAATTCTCGTTTTCCAATTGATGCCTGGGTGTACTTGACATGGAGATAACGTGGAAATTCATTGCTGCAGCAGAGAGAGGTAATGGGGAAAACAGTCCGCAATAAAACTGATAAAGACAAAACTGTTGAATAGTGAAACAGATCATAAATGATTGTGGGGTTGTTTGAGTTTACGCACCTGGAAATCCTCCGCGCTAGATTTGTACATGCTTTTCAGAAAGAAAAGGCTGAGTCAGAAGCCATTACACCTGAATATTAGTCTCTGAGTAGCTTATAATGGCTATATTCTAGTCTCTGGCTAATCATCTTTTATAAGCATCATTTGAAAAAGGTAGTTTTTTTTTAATGCTGTGTCGAATGCTGTGAAAACCTTTTTTATTATTAAATCTGAGAATTTTACCGTTTTAGTTGATACAATTATAGTCTGGACATTGACTGGATATAGAGAAAATGTAGTACCTTGAACAAAAAAACAAAAGGCTGTGTTTATGAATGGGAATATGGTATTAAAGTCACACAGAGTAAGTTTCATAAACCTTTTCGTTTGAGTCATAAAAACAACAATTCACTTCAGTTCTATTTATATTGCGACAATCACAACTACCAAAGCAACCGTGGCCACGATTACATGATGTGTTCAAGTGAAAATGGAAAACATCTGTTGCGTTTTGGATGTCTGTTTACATGACACTGAAAATTCAGGGGGGGTTTGTAGAATTTTTTGAAAGTACTCCGACTCCATCTTGGAAATGGGCGCAAATACAACTTTTCTCGTCATTTTCAAAACGTTGCAGCGTAAACTCCAATCTTTTCTGAAGACAAAAACTATGCGTTTTCATTTGAAACGTCGCGCAAACGGACAATTTTCAGTTTGTTTATTGAGTTTTATTCACATTAACAATTGCATTACATGAAGAATGCTTTGTGGAGGACATATTTTTGAGGATTTCATGGAAGTTGTGTCACAGTGATTGGATGATTCTCATCGGCCCAACACTTGTACTTTAAGTTTCTTTATTGAAGTCCTTCATGAAGCCCCCTTCAGCATGTTGCTGCTTGTTCAATGACTCCACGTCCTCTCCAGTATCCTCTGCTCTGACTGATGCTCCCTCACGTGGCTTCAGGATTGAAAATCGTTGACTCGCCAAGGCCGCAGAGTACTCAGGCCCACTTTTTTTTTTCCGTGCGTCCAATTAAGAAAATGTATCTTTGTTGTTGGGTAGGTGGAAGATAAGGTTGCCGTGGCAGCGACCAGATTGTAATTGTCCTGGAGTGGCACTAATCCACCCACCTCCCACATAGACCCCCTTTCTTCATCCACCTCGGCCAGCTCGCTTTGTTCGCGGCGAATCGTGTCTGAAAGAGTGATTTTATAGACGGAGGCAGGCGGCGAAGAGGGAAGAGCTAATGAAACAAAAGGAGGAAGAAGAAAAAAACTACAGTAGATGGCCCTTTTCATCAACACTCAGCATAATCACCACTCCAGAATACAGGCAGTCGGCCACGAACACTCACCGTTACAAAAACACGTTCATGCGAGTCGCTTGAGATTGATTCAAGTGTTATGAATGACGGCGGCTGATTGGAGCAAGAAATGTGTGAAACCTTCAGAGAAATTATTAGCTGTTGGACAATCTTTTCTTTCTTCTTTTTATCCTCCAAAAGTTTGTTGTCAGTCGTCAGTGTAAGGTAATAAATATACTTGGATTATCTTCGATAAGTTTACAGAAAAGTGCCTTTAAAAGAATATAGGAGTTGGTTCTCCAGCTGGTAGAGTCGGTCGTCTTCCAGTCCTGATGTCGCACACCTTGCATTGGAGAGATTTGACCAAAAAGTGCAAAGCAGTTTGAAGTGGTGAATCCATGCCGTATCAAGGAAGTCTATTCATTTTGCAATTTACAAGAAAAATAAAAGACCATAACTTCGCTTGATTGTCTAGAAGTGTAAATCTCAAAATGATTTCCAATCTGGATAAAAGATGCAAATATTGACCAGTACAAAATGATTTATCTACGACCACATTAAAATATAACGATATCTTGTGTTTTTACTGGGCACCACCGTTAGGCGAAAGACTATACTAAACCAAATATTTAAACATAACTGTGTTAATCTTTTTATTTAACAGACATAAAGATATTTCGTTGAATTTGTACATTTGGGGCGTTATTATTTGCACAACGGTAGACCCTCCACTTAATCCATTTCCAAAAGAGATAATCTGGATTTCAGGGTTCACCCTCATTTTTTAATAACGCAGGAGAGCGTGTTCAATAGAGTTTCTCACCCTGCCATTGTTGTCTGTTGTCTCGCCCTTCCCACTGAGCCACAATGAACAGCTTTCATAACGATTTTGTCAAGTATATATGCCCGTCTGTGGTTTCCGTGGTTTGCGGAGAGAGAGGGGGGGGTGATAGCATCACTCGTAATGACACAGTATTGTTGTTTGCAGCCTACCCAGGTGCTTGAAAACAGGGCTGCATTTGAATGGGAATATTCATGAAGCGGAGAGCGACGCACGGTGCATCAAGGTTGTCTGTTCGCCGGCGCACTCTGTTCCACCTGCAGCTTTTATCACAAAGAGGAGCGCAAACTATAGAAAAGCCCAAACTGTGGCATGCATGGAGGCTCGTATGCAAATGAAGACGACGTCTACCGTGTGAGCTTGATGGTGCACCTGAGCGTGCACGAGTCATCGTGTGTGTGTGTGTGTGTGTTACTGTGCACTCTTGTGCTTCCATCTGCACCTCCTGCCATAGATATTCAAATAGCTCCATGTGAAAAATTGAATCGAGAGGCTGCTGAAGTGCTGCCTCCTCTCTTCTTCTTTTTTTTTTTTTTCTTTCCCCTGACCGTGACGCAAAGCCCAAATGTTCTTTGATATGGTAATGACAGCTCACCACGGGGACCCTAAGGGCCAGATGCATGCTGGGAAGTATCCCAGGTGTCTGTGAGTGTGTGTGTGTGTGTGTGTGTGTGTGTGTGTGTGTGTGTGTGTGTGTGTGTGTGTGTGTGTGTGTGTGTGTGTGTGTGTGTGTGTGTGTGTGTGTCTGTGTCTGTGTCTGTGTGTGTGTGTGTGTGTGTGTGTGTGTGTGTGTGTGTGTGTGTGTGTGTGTGTATGGGCTACCTGGTTGCTTCCCCCTGCAAAGCTGAAGTTAGTTTGGCATTTTTACCATATGTGTGTCTTCGCCTCTCTTACCTAGTAACTTCCATGAGCTAAATCTGTCCCATGTACACCGGTTTTGTTCATAAAAGATTGTGGACCTCAGTGCAGAATGAATTTTAGTCAGAGCAGTAATTGTAAAGTTAAATTATATTCTTCATCATCACTGACCTTTTTTTTTTCCAGAGATATTGAACATTGACCACCATGATGGAGGATCCTGTCTGAAAGTATTTGAATTAAAAATAAATGCATATTGGCATACCTCCCCCCCAAAAAATATTGTGAACAAATCAGTGCAGTTTAAATTACCTACAGCTTGTCTTATATTAATTTAAATGACATTCATGTTTGTAATAGGATTATTCATGTGACAGGAAATAGTCTTGTTTGTCTCTTTCCCTGAAAGCTTTACCAGCTTTATCTCAACAACTCACAATTATAGCCAACTCATTGGCAGCAATTAATGTAATGATCATGTGATTTGGATTGGAAGTACTTTGCGGAATCGTACATGGGCACACAAAGGAACATGCAAACTCCTCGCAAAAAACCCATTATAAACCAGCAGGTGTGGGGTTTTTTTTCCCCCCCTTTTGGTATTCCAGTGCCATTACATGCATCATAACTTTGATAGAATAGGACGATACACATTCACTAAGCAGCCACCTCATCTCATTCCACTCGAGATGCAGAGGAGCAGGATTTGGGGACACTTTAGTAAAAAGCCTCATCAGGTTCGTCATCGCAGCCCTGAACAGAAGTCCTTGATGACTGTTGCATGCTCTTGAGTTTTCCCTAATGTATGACAGTGCTGTGAAAAAGAAATGTTTTCTTAGCTTGGGTATGTAACTCCGCTATATTTTGCAAAAAAAATAATAAAAAAATTGGGTGCTAATGTTCCATTATTGTGGACAAAACTACATTTGAGACTTTATTAGAACTTATTCTCAGTCTCACTTTGTTTTTTTCTCCATACATGCGAGGCGTTATGCAAGGTGCACTTAGCTGCAGCATATCAGGCTGGAGGACTCCCACCCGGATTCCTGGCTAACAGTATGACACATGCACACACGCACGCACACATACACAATCGTCTCTCCAGGCGCTAATTGAGCGCTCACGTACACTTGAGGTCATCCAGGAAGAGAGAAAAGGAGAAAAAAAAAAAGAAATCACAGGGAAATGAAAGCCTACAATATCAAAACAGCTCGACTGGCTTTCATTCTCCGAGACAAAACGTGCTCCTGAGAATACGCGTGTCACAATAGCGGGATCGAGCCGGGTATTTTGTATCTGTAGGCTCGGTCTGACGTCCCAGACGACGAGCCATGATTTCGGCTGGACGGCGTGCCGCATCGCCGCCGTCTGCACACGTCATTGAGCAAATGGCCTGATGCTCTGAAACGGCTCGTCTCATTAGCTACGTCTCACGCCTGATTAGCCGGTGGCATCTTGGTACGATAGTGTATAGCGATGTTGTTCAATCACTCGTTAACATAAACAGTATCGGTGGTGGAGGATCATCATGTGTGTGCGTGTGTTTAGGCTTTTAAACGACAGAAAACAGCTAAACTATCAATAGCAACATAAAGACAGAGCAAAAAAATGTTTATAATCCAAAATCCAACATTGTTTGTTGTTCATCCCTTAAAAGCTTCAAACTCCAAAACCACATCAGCAGGCAGGAAAAAAAAAAGAGAATCCGCCATTTCACAGGAAGACAGAAGTTCACACCAACTCAGAACTAAACCATGTAATCTGGATGCAAATCCCTGTCTCTGGTGGGAGAGTATTAAAAAAAGAAAGGGAAGTTCAAGAAGAATTCTAACTCAGTCATCAAAATATTCCCCCTCACTGATTTAACTCCTTCAGCGGCATTTTATTCAGACCCTTTTTTTTTTTAATTATTAAAACAAAGTGCAGATCACAAGGTTTGCAAAGGTGGAACTTGTGTCAGTCTGAAGTTGACACTATCAAATCAAACGTAGCATACATTTTTCACCTCGGAAGTTGTCATTTGAGGGAACAAAGTTCTCGCCTTGGTTTTTTTCAAAAACGCCAGAAATCTTCGTTTCAAATGGTAAAATGGACTTCACTCAAATTGCATTTTACTGTCTCTGCAGTCTACTCGTACACACTTAAAACCATCAATTTGCAACGGATGGTATTGCAGGATGCGCATTCACCATTGGAAGCAACTCGAGATTCAGTGTTTTGCCCAAGGACACTATGGCAGAAGGACATGGCAGTGTGAGAGATTGGATTGGACACTTTGCTGCTCTACCAGCTGAACCTCAGCCACCTCAAATTGAATGTTATTTACTCCGTGTACACTTGTCATGGTTTGGTTTTTCCGAACCAAAAGCTACAATTATGGAAATTAAAGATGGGAATCACATTTTAGGGGTTAAGATAAGCTAAAACACATACAAGATTTTTCTCATCCTCGAATCAAGTTTTTTCTGTTATATTGTCAGCAGTTGCACAGTGCTACCAAATCATCAATTTAAAGATGACAGTTTGTAGTATTGTACATAATATATATATATTTTTTTACCAATTCAGTCCGACTTGAAATTCCTTTGACAAAACAGAAAATAATCTGTTGGTAGGAACCAATTGTTGATTCGACTAAAGATACAACTTCCAAGTCGTAAGGTTGCACTCATCTGTCAAGAATCAACAAATGATAAAAATGAGATTATTTATGAGGGTTTACATCCAGATTTTCTGCCAGTATTTCCAGTTTGTATCACACTACAAAACAAAACTCCACATGAAAATACTGATTGATGGAAAACAACAGCAAACCTAATTACAAACTGTTTAATTCATGAGATTTTTGAACAAAACTGGCTAAAAAGTCAGCACTTTCTGGAACGTTGATTTATGCACTGCAGCTTACAATGGACACAATACTAAAACTACCATATGAGAATTGAACTTAGAGTGGAAGTAGAGGTAGATCATTGAACTGCCATCAGTGTTGAAAATTTGTAATATCTTTTTTAAGATATCTTCTTTCCCGGGTGACCAGCTGAGGTTCATCAGGCTCCGGCACTTGTGACGATAACGACACTTGACACATGGATTTCCTGCATTCATAGTCTCTTTGATGCAGCCCTGACTACTTGTGTGACTCCATTATTGACCTGCTTGCTCAATACTCTTTACATATGGAGTCATAAAACCTGCATGGGGGCTGGCTGATAAATCCCCATCACCCCTTTACTCATTGCTCTGTAGAGCCCTCATGGAGCTGTCGGCTGAAGGGCAGGTTGGTTTTTGGAGTTTTGGACGATTGTGAGGACGTGTGGATTTAGCAATGGGCAATGATTCCTGGAAACCTGAGCTGCTTCCTCAAATCAATTTTCAGCTCCCAAGCTTGTGCCGTTGCTGATAAACCAGAAGACTTACATTCTGTGATCGGCTCTGACAAAGATTGTGGTCTTCTTCTCTGGACCAATTCCACTGCAGGTGGTGTCCTCTGTTGTTTTCAACAGTTGGTCGTAGAAACAGTAAATAGCATCCTCAACAGCTTGGACGATGCACAAGAATTCAAATCCCAAACTTGGGCTGCGAGGTAGGAGATTATTTCGGAGGGATTCTGCATATGGCTGGTGTGAATTGGTTTAAATTGGTGTTTATGTGTTTACGTTGTGTTGTTGTGTCTCCGAACATCTGCCTTCCCAAGTACCCTCTTCTCCCCGTAGCAAGAGCGGCACCACGCACCGCGTGGCGTCTGCAGCTAAAGGTTTCCGTGAGCTGGGAGGCTCGCGGCTCGTCTGCAGAGCCGACCGGACGCTGACAGGCACAGCGATCCCCAGGTGGGCACGGAGAGGTCTGTCAGGGCCTGGAGGCTCAGCCGTAATTACCTCCACCCACCACCGCAACCATTACCCCAGAATCCCCCCCCCCCCTCCCTCCCTCCCTCCCTCCATGGGGTTGGCAAAAAGCATCAGAGACCCGGTTGATGTACGCTGCAGTCGTGCAGCTGACAGAGCTAATGTGCAGTGGTGGACTGATCTGTTTGTACAGCTGTGGTGTGTGTGTGTGTGTGTGTGTGTGTGTGTGTGTGTGTGTGTGTGTGTGTGTGTGTGTGTGTGTGTGTGTGTGTGTGTGTGTGTGTGTGTGTGCGTGTGCGTGCACAGAGACGCCTGTGGGAATGCAGAATGCCTCTATGTACATAATCGCATACTCTCTGTACAGCCTCCATGAGCGAAGTGCAACCCTGCAGATTGAAACACACACTCCATAAACAAACTCTCTGTTTGCAAAGACAGCTCAGCGGATATATCGTAGCAGTTGAACAATTAGACGGTCAATCAACTTCAGCCGGTCGACAAGTTGACGACTGAATAACTAAAAAAAAAAAAATCTTTTATGGATCAAGAAATGCTTGTCATTGGTTTGTTCCAGCACCTGAAATGTAAAGATTTGTTGCTGTTCTGTGGTGATGAGACAAAGCATGCAATTTGGAACACACCGCCCGAGGCTTTTTCTATCAGTTCACACACACACAATTATAATGAAACAACATCCCACTGAATAAAGCGATCATGGGGGGGGATACTGCTCAGCTCTTATATTATAGCTACTCGGCAGGGAGAGTGAATGACATTAAATCTGTGTGTATATTTTGGAAAAATGGACGAGGTTTCCCCATTTGGTCCAGTCCAACTGACAAGCGAGAGAAGTCCATGCTGCTGCGGATAGAAAGGTTTCAGAATACGCAGTATAATATGAAAGCAAGAAAGGGGACCTGCACAATATGACAAGTGGTCATAATGTGTTTTACCTTTTTTTTTTTTTTCCTTCCTGGCTCACCAGCAAAGACGTTGCAACTGCAGTAGCCTCCTTACCACATGCACACGTTCACATACACACTGGCACACACACTAATTTGAAGTAGCCTCATCTTAGAAGCTCAGTGGTTTACACACACTGTCATAGTGAGGCATGGTCTTTGTTAAACGGGAACAGGTGAAGTGAATGTCAAACAGTATGTGAGTATCTCTGTATCGTACTGTTGCTGATGCAAACCGTACTGGCTGCTGGATTAAAGAAAGACTTTTTTCCTGCAGAGATTTCAACACTGACAGTGTTTGACTTTTTTGTTTTTGGCCTACAAAAACAAAGAGCTATTGTATTGTAAGCATCCCAGTCTTATTATTCAGCTTCGTAAGTAAGTCAACAATTGACAAAGACAACAACTTAAACCACAAGCCAAAACTGGAAAGTCATTTTTTTTTTAAAACAAATCTAACCAGAGATCTTTCTGTATTTAAAAGGTGATATTTGTAATAATTGTCACCCGCCTGTTTGTATCACTGTTAACTCAGGCTGTGAGCTAAGTTGCTTTCACGCCACAACAAGATGCATGATTATGAACAGTCAGATTTACATTACAAGGCCTGAAGTGTCTGCTTTTTATCCAGAGAGCCTGTCAGATCATCACCATAAAGCAATCACTCTCCTCATCACGATAATAAAATGCCTTCCAGCAGAATGAGCTACGACACTGGCTGAGATGAATACAACCCGGGATTTATTTTTCAAACTAAACACAGAGACGTCTCGGATGCAGGTCCACCACTCAGCTGAATATGTCAAAACAAAAATAGCGAGTTTGTGCCCACCTTACATGACTTGGCTGCAGTACTGGAAGTAATTTAAACCTCAAGAAAAGCCTGCTGGGAGCCACCCAGACACAAAGGTCGCTGATGATATCACACTGATTGATGCCGCTGGCCTGCCGTTGGTCACTGCATGCACACCGAGGCAAACAAGTAGTGTAACTGTTCATAACTTGTGCCCCAGTGACTCCCCCCCCCCCAATTTACTGGAACATTTTCAGGAAATGTATTTCACAAGTGAAGAACATGGCACATCGCCTCCATCATGTTCCCGGAGAGATACTGTGTTAATGTATTAAATGTACACTGTTTCACTAAAACTGAAAGAATTCAATATCGTCCAGTGATTTAGATGACCCTGTTCACAATCTGTAAAGAAATATACCATGCAATCTGTTGCAATATAATGTCATTTTATACTGCTCTACAGTTTGACACAATGCAGTGCAAGCGATTCGATATGATGCGATAGAATACAAGGTAACAAAATGCAGTACGATACAATGCTACGCGATATGATACCATGACAGGCGATACAATGCAATGTCATATGATACGATATAAATTGATACAATATGATACCTTGTGAGACAATGAAAAGCAATCTGACTATACAATGTAATATTATATGATACAACAATATATATTTGATAAACTACAATGCAAAATGATAGAGGCAAAATAGTATTATACAATTCAATACAATATGAGCCAATGAAATGCAAAGTGATTCAATATGATATGATGCAATGTTATCCCATACAATGCGATATGATATTATTATAATATCCTGTCATACAATGCGATATGAGGCTGCCTGCTATTATATAATGTAATATATTGCACAGTGGAGCATGGTACAATATCGTGCCATATGACAGCGTCTAATGTGATATACAGTGTGCTGTTGTTTGATAAATCCAAAAAGTACATTACAATACATTAACTGATCAACATCTGAAGAGGCACACAAAAAATAAAAAAATAAAAATCTAAACCCAATCTACGGTTCACGTGATGACTAAAACCCAGAGCAAATGCAAACCATTGCAGCATATGAGGTTTACGTGTAATTAAAGGCGAGTCTCACACAAGAGTCTCCACTACAGCTGGTTCAGGATATTTTTGGAGTTATTTTTAGAGGGTCTATGGGGCAGCGAGTGACCCCTGTGGGGATTCATCAGAGGCAAAAAACACTCCTGTATTAAGGTCTGCCACTGCTGCTGTAATAAGGATGTGAAAAGAGGAACAGCAAATACGACTTTAACTGATTTATCTGATCATTTAACATGCATTTGTACCTGCACACTTTAACAGGATGTACTCCCTTCCAGACTCTTTGAGTCGCGTCTTCTGTCAATATGACTTCTCTCTATTCTGGAATCTCCTGCAGCCAAATTCATCTTCACTTCAGTGGGATATATTCATCACGCTACGTTGATTGTGTCAACTTTCCATGACTGTGCACCCCCCCGAACAATATCTGTGTATAGCACAACAGGAGACTCACATACCTCATGCATGGCTAATAGGCTCAGAGAGGGTTGAGTTTGTACTCAACCCATGTACATTTATTCCATGTTTTAAAGGTGCTTCACATTTGTGCCTTTCACATTTTACCTTTGATTATTTATCAACAATGACACATGGATTGATTGACGAGATAGTATGAGACTCAAACTATTAAAAAAAAAGACATTCCTTCTTGCTTTTGACAGCTCACATTCGCAGGTCGCAGCAACCAACCTGATTTTTCTCATTTGCTCAGTTGCCACTCGCCGGTTGGTTATTCTGCTCGCATATAATGGGCTACTTAAATCTTATTACTTTGTTTGTTGCATTCCGGTTGGCTAATGTAGCCGTTCTCAATCACAGCATGAGCGGTGTGTCGAGCAATTAGCACAGATTAATTCTCACTTCATCATATCACTGTATGCTTCTGTGTTTATGTGCTCATCACAAACAGTGGGGAATGGATCTCAATACTGATGATGACTAAGTAAGTCACCCCAGTGAGTCTAATTTCATCTCCTTGCTAAGGTATGTGGAGAGAAAAGCAGGTGAACCCAGAGAAGAGGAGAAGAGGGACTAAAGGTGGGGTAGCCGATGTGCCAGCAGACACCATGTAGCCTGCAGGGATTGTTCTGAAAATACTTGTACAACAATAACAATAAAGAATCCTTTGTATTACTCGATAGTGTTAGAGTAGCTTTAAGTTCCAAAAAAGTTGCTGACCCACAGACTGGAGCTCAACGTCAATCAGATATTAAAGATTGAATCAAAAGTCCCTCACGTGACATGAATTAAAGTCACAATATCTATTGTAGATACAAGTGAACAGTACGTGCAATTGAAGCATTAAAAAACAAACCTTAACTATCACACAAGTGGTGTTTTATAATAGCAGCATGTAAAAGTGACATTGCTGTCATGCTTCATTCCGTCACTTCACATTATAAATAACACTGCTTTGAACTGATTTACCATATTTGTAACATTTGCATCTCCCTTTTCCTATCACTCCAGCTTCCTTCTACAATCCAAAGATGTGCTTTCCAGAGTCATTTAAATTAGAAGCAGGTGTGAATTTCTGTATAAGTGAAATAGTACAACTAGTTGGAAAGAGAAAAAAATTATAATAATTTGAGATATACACGTGAAAAATCACATTTTTGTTGATTTTGATTGAACATTCATCCTGTAAAGTTAAATATATTGTCCACTTGCAAATTTCGTTATGAAAATATAAATACATGGCTTTTGGGGCGGTTTATCAATCTTCTTGTCATCAGATGCAGAGCAAAGTAAAAACTAAAACTAAAAAGCTGCTGGATGGTTTTTACTCTTGCAACTTGTCACAGCCCAGAGAGAAAGAGGCTTTAGCCCTGCGGTGAACTTGTGACTGGGGTGTATTTTCCCTTTCTCTTTGTATTAGCTGAGATTCGCTCCAGCTCCTTGCACCCCGAGTCTGGATAAAAGCGCCTGGCGACGAGGGATAGAACGACGCATGCACGCAACAGCAAATCGCCTGATAGCTTCCACTGGTACCAAATGTAGGATTCAAGTGTAAGACTCCAGGTTTGACCGTGCATGAAGCAAACTTTACAAGCACAATTGAGGGTTAAAATTTTTTTTTATAAATAAATAAACTGGGAATACATGAGGAAGTTAGAAGAAGAGTCTGTTCACTCTGGCTCAAAGACACAGGGACACATCCTGTATTAGGTGCATTAGCTGAGTACACTTTTAAGACTCTTGAGGTTGAATAAGAACTAATAAGAAAAATATACTTGATTTCAGACAATATTTAAGGCAATGATATAGCTGCTAACAGTATTCTGCTTATTCAAGAGAGAGCCACACGGTCCAATGTATTTTATACTTCACTCATCAGATCCGACCCAAACGAGATTTCTGCCTGAAACAAGTCTGAATTGTCTTAAGTCTACCGTTTCTTTTTCTTCATTAGCTCGCATATGGTGAGAGATTTTAAGGCTGGAAGTAGGAAATTAACAAGAATATTTTATTCACGGTTTTCTCGGCCTGCTAAGCAATCATGACACATCATAATGGGGCTTTTTTTTTTTTTTTTTTTTTTGTAAAGAAAGTTTATTGTACCAGACTTTGTTGGACTTTAACCTCCTCTGCTGCTTTTCCCAGGCTGCTTTGCTTCTTTGAAAATGCTCTCCAGGCAAACAACCCTGGCACACAAATAATGTTTTCGATCGAGCAATCTCCCATAGGTTTGACCTTGGCAGCTTTTATCAGGTGATGAATACTTTGAAAAGATTGCATTGTCCCCCCCTTCAAACAGTGCAATCCTCTCTACCTTGAAGCAAAATGGGGGGGAAAGATAACACATCATTGTAGAAAATTAATCCATTCATTCCTGTTTGGGAACAAAAAATAAGACCTAAATGTTGGAATTCCTTACGTTATCTCTTAAAGGACATCTTTAAAAAAAAAATCGCAAAGCTCCGACAGGATCTGCCTTCCCATTGCTGCTGGGATGTTTCTGGGGGGAAATAATTATATTGCCTGTGTTTTGATAATGCTTAAACAACCGGTGTCTAACATGCATCCACCATGAAATGAGAGGAAAGCAGAGCATAATGGAGGGATACCTGTCTGCTAGGTGTTTGTCACAAGCGGCTGATTGCCAGTCAGACAGAAAATGCTGCGATGGAAAGTTGATTAGAGCGTTGGCTGCAGTAAGGAACAGACGCTTGTGAGGAGGCATCTTATTTATCTGAACCAGTGGAAACATTGAACATCTAATGATTATTGTGAAGATGGGGGGGATGTCATGGCAGGTGTGACACATATTCGTGGTATAGGAGTGGAGGATAGAACATATTGTAAAGTCTTGTGTTGTTTTGTCCAAATTAGGTAAAAACATTTCTTGAATCTAAACCAGGGATACATTATTTAGTATTCAAAAAGCAAATCAAATTCAACAGCCATGAACATTTCATTACACTTACATTTCAGTTAAAAGTAGAAATAGAACAACAATCCAATCTGAGCACTGTGAAATCCCATTTTGACACGAAGAAATCTCCAGGAGAAGCCGACTGGGAGTTGGGTGACAAGACTTGGCCTGGTTGGGGTAAATGTCAACAAAGAAACAGAACAGAAACCACCGGTCAACAAACAATTGGCACCGGGCGACCTGATAAAGACAGGCATGACAAATCAAGACATACCTGCAGCGAAGTAGAGAAAAAGAGGACAGAGATTCCAGAGGAGAATGTTATTGCATTTGTCTATACCTGTGTGGACGGCAAAGAGAAGAGGATTGAATGCGTTCTGCCGGTAGATCAAACCCAAAACAGCCTAAGTTAGATAATCACCTCAGAGCGGGGTCAGTTTTAGACGTCTTATTGCAGAGCCCTGTCTCGTCATCATAAAATAATTACATCCTACATGTTACCTGTCCTCTTAATCCTACCACAATTAGTAATGTTCAGGCTGATCAATCGGCATCATTTTGAAGAAATTCTTCCACTATGCCAAAGATGGCAAAGTGAAGACCCACGATAAAAGGTATCGTCTATACACAAGCAGATGTGGGCTAAAAGGAAAATAAAACTTTCCATTCCCATGGTTTTTAAGATGTGAAAGCAAATACTGAAAGGAATGTGAGATGGCTCTCTGCATGGTGTCTGAAGAGTCACGCCCAAAACACTCCAAATAATTCTTATGAAGATTAAATACAACTCTCTTGAACCGTGCTGCATGGAGTGATTGCTCACAAAGGCAAAATAAAGCTGTAGGTGGATGCGAATAACCAGCGTGCGGAGCAGATGACGCGTCTGCATAAGTTGCAAGAGCTGCACGACATGAAACAGTTGCACTTTTCCCGAGGCAAACCTGTCACCCAGAAATAGATCCACATCCATACATGACTGAACCACGCCAGATTGACAAGGAGGTGGTATGGGTGGGTGAACCCACTGTGGAAACGAGAAGAGACATGCTAACAAGTCGTACAAAGGTACAAATAAATCAGTCGGGCGGAGGACGGCAGAATCCACAATCGTAACCTGTAGCTCTGGATCTGACACGAATCCTTTATCTTAGTTTAAATAATCCAGCCAAACCAAGATGATTAACAACCTTCTGCTATATAATGTACAAATGTCAACAATCTCAGATTAAAAGCCTCCATCCATCAACACATTTCATCCCAAACTAGATGGGAATCTGTCGGAAAATGTGTTACCGTTCCCTTTTTTTAAGAGTGTGAATAATACATGATGGAATAAAAATATTTGCCGCAGGACAGATATTTCTCTTGAGCAGACAGACAAGGCAGCTTATTGGATGAAATTGCAATCGTTTCTTTTTATATCACAAACGTGTTTCCAATCTTGTTTGTTCCTCAAACTGCTGCGGCTGCCAAAAACAAGTGATATCAACATGAAACATATGCCCGATAAACTGAAAGGAGGGGATCCAGTCAGGTATTTGAACCGTCACGTTGGAGGTTGATGTATCTCTGGTTTGTCGTCATTGAAACTGTGCACATTGTGGAGAGCTTCCTGTTTTGTTTTGGGGTTGGGTTTTTTGGGGGGGGGGTTTTTTGTATATTTGCGGCTCCTCTCTACATCCTCCGCCTTTTCTTCGTGCAGATATCACACCACGTAGTTGGACTGTAAAATCCTCACCACCTTGTCCAGACACTGTCCTCCCAGTGAGCGCTGGCCGCCAGCACGTGCCGTCTCATTAGCATTGGCTCGCTTTCCCCAGATTAGCCATAATTAAACTGTGAAATTGGAGCCGTTACCTTAAGTCGGGACACGGCGAGGACACCATGCGCCCCGGTGACAGCGCCGGGCAGGACGCTGGCGCTCGAGGGGGGAGGAGGAGGAGGGTGGAGGGTCTGGCTCACTGCCACAGGTCCTCCCCTCCACTTTCAGAGGAACAGACGGCCAGTTCACACACACACAAAAAAAAAGGGATTCCCAGTGAGCGGCTTGGTCCAAGATGAACTTTTTAGTGTCTGTGTAATCCTTTTTATTTTTGACGTTTTTACTGCGGTTGGGGACACTCACTCAAAGTCGCCCTTCGTGCAATTAGACAGATACTCACTGGCCAGTACAGTTGGCTACTGTTTGCCACAGGACTGTATTCTGCACTTGTTTCACCAGAGGAAGCCTCACAAGATAAAACTTCACAAGCAATATGAACCTAAATATTTCAAGCCTGTCATCCCAGACAGGATTTGGCGTGAATTCTTAATTGATCATAACTCCCAAGCTTTCCACCCATTTAATAGTCATTACAGTGGCCTTTTAATGCTTTTATGCAGCCCGATTCCAATTTTCTGCTCATCAGACCCAGGCCTCGATCATCTGTGGTCTTTCTATGCAGCCACCATCTCAACGGTTAAGTCGCAAAAATAAGATGTCATTTACCTGAGACTGACTCACGAATGGAGGAAGTGGCTTAAATGTTAAAAGCTCTCTTTTTTTCTCAGTGTCCTCCTTCTTTCTTTTGTCATTTTGACTCGATTTTGTTGTCTCATATTGCTCAACGACTTCAAAATGAATCTACACGCGCTGACCTGTGTTGCCAGATTGGGCATATCTCCCCCCATTTGGAAGCCATACTCCCTTACCTTGTAACTTTGTTCATTTAGTACATTTGTTTGTTTATGAAGTGTTTTTGATTACACATACAATAGTTTTATGGTTTTGACATGACTTCTTCTACAGATGTAGATTTTTTTCACTGCAGCCTGATGGAGGTGGAGTTTGATATGTAGCGCGAACGATCACGCAAAGAAATCATAATGGACCATCAAGACCTGCAAGTGAATGTAGCCGAAGACTTTTGCAACGCAAAATTAGACCTCACTCAGAAAGCACATTCTCACCGTCTCAAAGTCATGCTTGATTTATTGCACTGTTGCTTGTGTATCCAGCTGCAGTTGACCAATAGCATCTTAATTTTTGATTTGTTGGGAAGCTATTCACAGCTCACTCAATTGTTTCACAGCGTCGCTTGTATCAACAAACAGCAGGACACACAACAGCTGTATGCACACCTCTGCCAAGTCGTTTTGTGTCTTCTGTCCCAGGTGCACCGGATGCATACTCTGCTTAGTATTTATGGTCACGGAATCACATGCGTCTAGAAACACCATGCTCCCTCAAATGGTTGTTGTTGGTGGCTTTGGCTCTGATTAGCCTCATAGAACTGCAACTAAGACAGGAGTTCCCTGAGTCTGAAATGATGTTTCTTCTGAACTCCCGATCGTTTAAGTGAAAGAATCAGCAGTGAGGTCAGGTTTTAAGCATCCCTGTGCCAGGCGAAGGGGACGAGTGGCTTCTTAGCGTGCCAAAGAAGTGCCTGGCGGCCATGTTTAGTCAGGAGCCCATCCCGCTGGAGTTGCATATTTAAGGTGGGAGGTGCAGTGAAGGATTAGAGCCCAGGGGGGTTGTTGTCATGATGATGACATGAGTCCTGAACTGATGGTGTGCAGCTAATGATGAATAATTATGCAATTTTTCCATCCCCCCCCTCCCTCTCCTTTCAAATATGTTCGTTATTTATTTTCCTTCTCCTGTTGTGAAAATTGTGACCTCGCCCCTGATTTCCCGGTGCTCGCGAAAACAAGAAATGACTTTGATGAATGGAGACTAAACGGCGTTGTAGAGAATCCGGCTCACAGTAGATTCAACTCCCCTCAGGCAGGGTCCCTGCCATCCCGTAATACGGGCTCTCCGGGTCACATGTTTTTAATATTCCTCGGCTGGATGTTTGCAGCCTTGCCAAGTGCGGCTAATGGCACCACGCAAGCTTGTGTTGATGAATATGAAAGCCCGTTTACAGGAAGGAGCTGCTAGTCAACGAGCATCAGGCCAAACGGAAAAGCCTCGTATTTGGCTTGTAATCAGCTCGTGAAGATCATCTCCGGCGTGAAGGTCAAGCTGTTTAGTGTTTGAGAGACCATAAATACAGTCACGGAAGTGCATGAATTGAGAGCCGGAGCTTTAATGTGTAAGATACATATTTTAAAATGTAGTACGTGTTTCAGTCATCTCTAAAGATTTTGGAATACTATACATACATATTGATAATCTTTATCAATATTTCCCCCCGCAATGACCCGCTTTGCTCTGCCTCTGATTGGGTCGTCAACCCTCGTGCTGCACTGGAAACAAGGACATTAAACCAATCACAGTAAGTGTATATAGGGTGCAATTTATGACAAAAGTAAAAGAGTGGATGGTACCGAGAGGAATTGCTGAAATGAAAGGAAATCAAATAAAAGAGCAATCACTAAATACATGGTAAGATACGCATTTTAGTCAAAAAACAAAGCTTTACAGATTCACTTCTTAAAATATTGTCAAGATGTAATGTAGATAAAAGTCAAAAGTAATACTTCAGGTTTGCTGGTTGTAAATATTGTAGCTTTCAAAGCCGACACATATCACACATCAGCGATGACACTGATGTTGGTAAGGTGCTTTCTTATGAAAATAACGATAATCTGGATCTCAACCAAATCTCACCTCTTGGTTTTAGGCTAACGTGTTCACAGTGAGTGGGAGATTAGAGTTAATTGTGTAATAGTTGACAGCTAGCTCTGCTCCAACAAGGTTTTAATTACATGTATTTGACACTTTTCGGTCCGGTCTGCTGGTGAAGTAGCTTTAATTACCACACAAGGTAGGGGAATACCCCACCTCCCCAGTGAAAGGAACGAGCCAAACGAGGTCTGTCCCTCCTTTCCCTCTGGACAAATCACACCAAACGTGTAAAAGATACAGGCCATTTTCGCTTTGTCATTTATGTGTTTCTGAGGCCGGAGTGAAATCTCGTGAAGAAGTTTCTTGTCCATTGATTTCCTGCAGAGCTTTGAATGGATGGGAGCCAGGTGCATGTAACAGACTCACAAAGCTTTTCTCTCTCCAAGCAGTTGTCCTGTTTGGTTGCCGCTCTTTTCCCCCTCAAGGTTCTGCTTCCTTTCAGCTCACATGCACACAAGCCCCTCAGACGTGCCACCAAAGAATTCCACGACCACTTCCCTTTTCGCCATTGCCGTTGTGGGTTTGAAAATTTTTTTCATCCGTACTGAAAAGCAAAATAGTGCAGGTAGACACGCAGCAGAGAGAGCCACAAACTTGGAAAATACACACACTTGAACACAAATCCTCCCACTGCCTGCACACTACCTAATCAACTCCTAACCTGTATACACACACACACACACACACACACACACACACGAGCGAGCACTTTGCACATGCACATGCAGGCAGGCAGCGGGCGGACGCGTGGGTGATTGAATGTGAGACAGAGGCGAGACGACAAGCGTAGCTTTCACCTTGATCAACAGCCTTTTCTGGGCTTTGAAGCACAGTGTATGCTAACGCTGCCGCGCTATTTTAACAAGCTAATCTGGGCCGTTTGTCTGTGGCAGCACACGCACGCACGCACGCACGCACGCACACACGCACACACACGCACACACACATAATAGCGTTGCTATGCCTTGCATAAAGGAGTGTGAGGGTAAACTAAGAGTGTTCAGGTCATTGACACATCTTTCTGTATCAGAAGTTGAGAGCAACTGAGAATAATTTATTCCAGACCAACAATTAACCGATAAGACTATTGTAGCTTTCGTTGAGGTCATTATAAATACAGCCATTAGCAACAGCATTTAATTAATTTAGTTCTGGATAGAATATATTTTTCACTTCACAGGTAACCTTTGTGCAATTTAGCAGGATTTGTTCATTAAAAAAAATAAAGCTCAAGGCTTAAGATTTTCACACAACTCCCCAATAGGTTGGAATAGTAATGGACATCTGAAATATGGAGTTATTTCAGATTTTTTTATGAAAAGATGCAAAAGCATGTGTGTCTACAAACCTTTATTCCTTCAAAGTGTCACTCCTTATGAGGTGCCATAAATATTTACATCAAAATGAGCACATTTGTTTGAAGTTACATCGTGAATCGATGCTACAAAGGGATTGAAATAATTTAGGAATCACTGCAGTTACTACAACACGAGTCATACAGGTGATGCAAACAAACAAAAAGGCTGATAATTGTCAACTCCCAAGATAAAATTGTCAAATTAAGGTCCTGTTGGCAAAATGTTGAAAATTTTGTTTGTGTTTGTAATGAAATCACACACACATGCCCACAGAGAACAATATGCTATAAACATTAATAGTGGCGAGTACACAGACAATTCATATGGACAGACGACCATATTGATAGTTTTATAGTTGAGAATCACCCATAATAACAATCCATATCCCATGAGAATGTAGACTTAGAGTCATGCCACTCTGGAGGACACCATTTAAAGAAAAAAAAAAGATTCACCTATTCAAGCATGTGCAAAAAACCTATTTACATCGGCAGCGTTTCAGAAAAAAAAAGCATTTTCCCATTTCTACAGAGATGGAATCGGAACGTTTATTTCAAAAAGTTTCACCTTGGAAGCCATTTTCAAAGGTTGTGGCTCCAAGCAAAACCCAAAACGCAACAAAGGTTTTCCATTTTCACTTGAGTACATTGTCGCGTAAACAGGGCTTACTAAAACATTACAGTAAAGCCAAACACTGACAGACACAACAGCTCTTACAAAATGGCAGATTCCCAGTTGTGTTCTTGCGTTCAGAAAGTGTTTTGATTTTCTCAACTTGTGCAAATCTAAGTTTGACATCATCAAAGCACAAGCTATGGTACACAGTGTAGCCTGGACCTCATGTTGGGAACCAGTCAAGTAAACTGTCTTCACAACCCTTGAGAGTTTTTGTTCTCCACATTCTTTTGTGGTTGTTTGGTTCGTCCTCTGATCTACACCAACTTGTTATTATGAAATTCCTCTGTTGGTTAATTCTTCTTTTTTTTTTTATCTGCATGACTGTAGTTATTGTCCACTGAATTCTGAGTCTTTCTAAATTCAAATGGATTTGTACTTATCAAACCCTCGCGCTGCTGTTACTCCATTTAATTTGCTTCTCGTGCTTCTAATAGATACCAAAACTGTTGAGAGATAATTTTTGGTGTCTATGCTTTCATATTCCATTGACTCCTTTTTCTTTTATTATTCTGCAAAATTTCACATTTATATCTGAGTTTTTGAGAAACTCTGATTTTCTGTGTTCACTGACAAGAATAAATCCAAAATGGAGAAAAGGTAGAAATCTCACTTTTTTTTTTCTTTTTCTGTGGGGGAGGGGGGGGTGTACAGAATATGTTAACGTTGGTGGTATGTGGGTACATGTAGGAAAGCTTCCTGAAGCATATAGAGCCTAGTAAATGTTTCTTGAGTATTCATCACATTTTGAGGAAACCCTGTGCTCCTTGTTGCCTGTTTTTAGCGCTTAGCAGTTTCTGCTGATTCACTGCTGTCCCCTGATCTGGGGGTTAAGCATTAGTGGCAAAGACATTGAGTTCAATATAAACCAGTGCTCACAATCGGTGGAAGAAAACCCATATAAAACAAGCGGGCTCGCTCAAATAAAAATGTTTGGGTGAGATAAGGATAGGGATCCCTTGAAGAACGTCCTAAATGTTCCTTCACAGACGCTCCTTTAAAGCACTTTTACAACCGTGACAGTAACCTTCCATGTTGGCTGGCGGCCTGCCACCGCGCGGCACCGCATCATCTGCCGGCACCGCACATTCATCAGATATTTATTTGCCACACTGGGGGGGGGGGGGGGGGGAAGCAATCCGCTGGGACCCACGAGCAGATGTAAAAACCACTTTAATGACGTGAGAAAAGTCATTGTTATCACCTTCCCCTCAGTCTGCATCTCCCAAGAAAATAACCCACAATTCATTTGGCGGAGCTCTGAGGCATTCTCCACCGAGCGCAGGAGATGGCTGATAAAGGTGATTGTTGAAGGGGATCCATGCATCCTTTTCTCCCTCTTCCCTGCAACCTGCTCCAGCTGCAAAAAAAAAAAGAAAAGAAAAGAAAAAAGATTTGATTTGTTTTGTTTAAAAAAAAAAAAAACCATTTAACATTTCTCCACCTTTGGAGACCAAAATAAGATTCTTTCATAATGTCATTGTTTCTTGATCACACTGAGAGTAAGTCTGCTGCCGTCACCTCGATGTCGATGAGAGCGCGCGCTGGAGTAGTTATATCATCTGAGGTTTGTGCCACAATGGCTCATAAATGAATGCATTACAACTATAATATGGACTCATTTTTTATTTTCGCTGAATTGCACAGAAAATGCATTTGCATCGGAATGGTGGAAAGCGAGAGGTAGATGCATCACTCACGACTGCTCTTTCCACAGCTAATTTCAACGGGAAATCGCAAGTCGTTTGTCCAGATAAGTGAGCACGTAGCTGAGCTTTCTCATTTCCAACTCTGTTTAATTGTGTACTACAATGTTGGATGAGAGATGTCTCCCACTGCTATTTGCAAGTTTGTTGCCACGGTGTGTCACAGAGATTTTGTGAACTTGAGTGCAAAGGTAAGTTTGACCGCACAGTGTTGGTTACAATGCTACATCAATATGCTTGAATAACACTCTCCTATATTCTACCCACGTTAACCACTATTGGCGTGAAGACATGATTAAATATACCATAATTAAATCAACCGATGAGCATGAGGAATGTGGCAGGAGTCTAGTGTCTTGCCTTTATGGGATTCTGTAAATAAATGCTCTGTTACAGCGCTGGCGTCATCGCTTATTATTATGTTATGTGTTTGTATTTGCAGCAGCCTTGAAATTTGTCCCAAGCTATATTTGGTCATACAGTCGTGAGAATTCACTCGGTATGATTGTTGTTGTGTATCTTTCTTCTTGGACCGACCACATTCTCACAGTGTGTACCTGTATCTTGAAACAAGGAAACAAAAAAACATAAAGCTCGAGAGTCTGGCTATATGGTGGTTGTGAGTGTAGCTGGTAAAGCAGAAAAATTATGTATTTCGTTATGTAATCTGTCATTTTGAGTTTTTTTCAAGGTGGCATGTTTGAAGATGCACACTGCTGCGTACCGCTAAACTCAGAAACAATGTCCCATCTGAAATGGGACAGTTTGTGGTCCATCATCATTTTTATGAAGTTGGCTGACAAACAATTTATAAATCAGGACGTTTTAAATGTCTCCTGTTCGGCACAGAGTGACGCCATCTCATGTGACTTCTGACTATTTGAGTGCCACATTTAGAAGATGGAATCAATGCTTAATTGATCCTATTGGGGATAATATTTATTTGCGTTTCAACCCATCTTATCCATAGTTAACCCCAGCGAGACATGCAAGGAGCAGTTAGGATCGAGGCTCTTGCTCAGGGAACTTGTCAGCAGTGAGATTCAAACCTGCAAACTTCTCAACAACTGACCTTGACACCACTATTGCCCGGAGTCGTTATTCTCAGACTATTAGTAGGACAATAGCTGGGTTTTTTTTTTTCCATCTTCCACACCAATTTTATCCAAGTTAGGGTCACATCCTAGTAAAACAGAATGCACCTTGGGTAGATTGTCAGTCCACTCCTGGATAAAACACTCTTACACTCTCTCAAACTTGTACCTAGTCACCGTTTACCAGAACAAGCATGATTTTGAATCATAAAGGCAAAAATACCCCAAACTTAAAGTGACATTTGCACAGCTTATTGGTTGTATTGTAATTAGTTTCAGTCCGAAACTGCAGTTGTCATTCTTACCTTTCTACGGTTTTACACATGTCACAAAATCAATTTACCAATATGTGAATGCATCTGGAGCTTAAAGGTAATGGGTGATGGCACTCTGGTTTATTTGACCAACATAAACATTTCAGTGATCAGTTAAGCCATCGAATCGAGAAATGTCCTTTGTGCATTAATTAATCGTTGTTTAAAAAAAACAAAAAGAAGCAAAAAAAAAGCAGGTGCAGATGGTTCAATATGCTGCTGTTAGTCCCATTGATTGAAAGAGTTCTGTCAGACTCCAGTCACCAGAAAACGACCCGCTGAAGCTGTGTCGTGCAGTGTCTTTTTAGGTAATGTTCTCGTAACAACAGTCGGGACGCGGTGCCTTCAACCTCTCAGGGTGTGATTGGACTGGTGAAATGGAGCTCGCAGGCTTTTAGATGGCGGAGCGGCTCCGGTCGTGACTGTCAGGAGAAATGTTTCATGCTCGTCTCGCCGACTGCGGAGGAAAGACAGTTACACGGGGCTCCACTGTCAAGCCTTTTTCCGGCTTGTGAAGTGAGCTTAGCCTTAGGTATGAGCCGGCGTGCGAGTGTGTGTGTGTTCTTGTGTGTGGAAAGAGACGTGCACGTGAAAAACGGAGCAGAAGAAAAAGATAAGGGTGGAACAGTCACGTTTGTGTTTATGGATTGATGTAGATAAAGCGCTCGGAAATTATAGTTGAAATGGAGAAAGGACAACAGAGATTGTGTTTTCTCCCATTTCTCTTGCTATTATTGCAGTAGATGAGTGCACTCTCCACACTGTAAAATAATATGACGATATTTCAAAAGACATACTGACTTTTTTGTGCATCCTAAAAGCATTTCATGTAGAAAAGATTGCAGCGATATGTTAAATGTGCTTCACTTATTGCATTGGGAAGATCAGAGTTTTCTGGAGTTTGGGCAGCCCTGCAGTTATCCTTCAATACAGTGTGTGCTTTGCAAGAAATGAGAATTAAGAATCAAGAAATGATTGTGCATTATCATGAATTTGTAAGAATCCTGCAAAAGTGGGCGTTCCACTACCTCAAGGTATGAAGAAAGTGCATTCCTCTTGACTTTGTCTACAAAATGTAACCTGTGTCCAAATGTTCTTGTCTTCATGGAGCCTCTGCAGACTCTTTCATGCCGCTTGTTCACCACAAACTGTATGAAGTACTGTACGTTGCCGCTGTCCGTTTGTCAGTCAGACCAGATGTTATGCTTGCTTACTGTACGTTGAAGATTTATGTCCCAGGGGGCGCGAGGGCTGAGGGGCGACCATATCATGCAGATGATGGCCCTTTTGTCTTGGGATGCCATCCATAGAACACAAGGCGAGTGGGGGCAGCATGGCAGGTCACAGGAATCCAAAAACCTCTCGCGCCACACAAAGGACAATAGTTTGGTCGTCCCGGGCTGAATGAGCTGTCATTTCGGTGGAAAGCGAGAAAAGAAAAGAGTGTGTCCACTGGTGGCCGTTTGAACATCGCATAAGCCGTTTGCGAGGATCCAGGCGATGACAGCCTCTCGTGTCTCTTCATCTGACAGAGCTGACGGATGATTTGATGCCTGCTTCGCTCCGAAGCCGTCGGACAAAGAAGGACAACGTGGCTGTGTTGTTTTTTTGTATTTTTTTTAAGGCTTTCGAGATGAGTGATGTTTTCTGAGCTCATTATGTGGAGACTGTTGGTCTGAACGCCATGGTCCAGCCATTGTTAATGAATGTGGGGACGTTGTGACTTTGACTTCAAATGGAACCAAAGAACAGAGGGAAGCAGTGCCACGTAAAGAAGAGATCGTAATGGTCACCATCTATCTGTTACACCTCAACTGACAATACATGAAAATGAAATCTATAGGAAGGTTTTGGAAAGTGAGATCTTTCAGACATATATTTAAAAATGTTATGGAGGACTAACTGGGGTTCATCGTTTGTAGGTATATTACCATAAATTTGTCTTAGATAAGACATTACTACAATCAGTGGCAAATGCTTTTTGTAGGAGATATTTATTATGATACAGTGCATTAACTTCCATTGTTACACAGATGATACGCATCTCTTCATCTCTACATCATCTTTTCATTTGTGAAGCCAGAGCTTGCTCATGTGGGATTGTTGTTGTTTTCCTGTTTTGGGTGGCAAATGTGCCATGAGGTGGTGATGTTGCATTTTCTGCTATATAAATAGATCGAATTAAGGGAAACAACCACATCTTTATTATTATTGACACAGCATTATGGATGTTATATACTTTAGTAAGCAAACGTGAAAGAATTGTACCAATGCAGTGTCTCCAGAATCCTCCTAAGCTAATCGCACCCAGTTCTGGAGGGTTGTTGAACCAACCAAAAGTCACAATGTATTGAATTCGCTTTATTGAAATGCATGCTCTGCATTTTCCATTTATTATTGACAGTCTTTCCAGCTCTTCTTTTCAAATGCAAATACAGAAATTACATTCTGCCTTTTGCTCCTTCTTGAGAGCTTCCCTCTCGCGAGCATCCGTGTTCCCAGCGAAAGGCTCCAAGGCTGCAAATTGTACCAAACTGGTTTAAATTCCACCGTCCATCCTGCACTCTCTTCTTACGCAGGATTAGAGAACCGCGATACCATCTTCCAGCTGTTCCAGTAGCAAAGAAAAGCATTGCGGTAGAAATACAACAAACCCAATGCAAGTGAGCCCACTGGCCGATAAGAACTAAAATGCAGGAAAAGCATTCAGCGTGAACACAATGCCCCTTTCAAACAAATCTATTACTATCAGATCCTTGTAAAGTATAGCACAAAACCTTTGGTATCTCACACAGCACATCTGCTAACCCCCGCCGACCTCGCACTGTACTTGCAGGAAAATATATGAAACTTTCCTTTCACGCCAAAACCATACAAAATGATAGCTGCGTGCGGCCGCGGCCTTGTAACGATGCTTTGGGTGGAGGCGGTTGTAAGTATAATCCAGCTCAGGTCACGTTCGTGACCTCATTTACAATGCTTCACAATCTCACTGGTTTCATAACATTCTGAAGATGTGTACAGTCCTCCGTCATTCAATTGATTACCATGTTTGTGATGGAGGAAAAACAAACACAACTCCTTGGTGGAGAGTTGCAGAAAGAAAGAAGAAAAGAAAAAAAAGAGTCCTTGTGGGGGAAATATCTGACGTAGCCAGTCCTCCATGAGTGTAGCAATGAGACCAAACACAAAAAAAAAAATCCTGAAATAATTCTGCAAATATTCAAGCCTGTGTTGCCAAATAGCTGCGTTGAATGAAAATAAGCAAAAGTTAGGGATGCAAATTGCTGAGATGCTGGGTCAAGAAGTGGCTGTGGGCTTGGAAGGAGCTGAAAGGATATGAAGTTTCTGTATATCTGCACTTTGGATGGATGATTTATGTTCACAATGTTAGTTCATGTTTGAATAATTCCAGTACAGTTGCAGTGTTAGTGTGGTCCATTTGTTGACATGTACAGTACATACTGCCAGTTACACCCTGACACTAATCAAGGTATAGAGCCAATCAGTTGACTTTACATGTGTTGTATCCTTTCAATTCATCTTTAATTGTTTCATTGGAATTCATGATCTCATTTTGGCTGTTTCCAAAAGGAAGCAGGAAGATACATGAAAATCAAAAAGAACACAAATGCAGACTCTTTTACCGTGTTGTTTTTTTTTTTACTCTGATCCTTGCAGGGAAATTGTCATATTCTCAATTTTATCAAGTCATTCTCTAATTGGTGTATTTTTACTCTCCTACTCTCTACTTAGAGGCCTGGAGGTAAACTGGTATATATTCCACTGCACCACTTTCTTTGACCATAGGTTGTGTATGACCTATATTACTTGTCCAAACCCATATCTCCTGCAATTAACATCTTTCATAATAGATCTAATTTCCAGCATCTCTGACTGTTCAACTCACCTCATCAATTATCTCTGTCTGGACCAGGAAATGCACCACAAGTGTAAACACTGTTAGCGAACACAAAGTTTGTAAAGCTGCTGTGGTGCCGAGTAATTATCTTTTTGGCTAACAACCAACTTAGGTTTAAATGCCTAATGTGATGGAGAATATATGCTCTTGTTGGAAACAAGAACTTTTTGCGCTCATTCACTCAGTTGGTTAGCTCACTATTAGTGATTGGCTAATTGTTGACACTGTATCTGAAGCCCACACTCACTCCTACAGTCAGAATAGAGTCATTAATTGATCTTTAGATTGTTAGATAGAGACCCTATTCAAGCCTCAGCTCAACATGCAAACATGCTGCCTGTTGTTTGCATGTTCAAACCAGTAACATTCTTGTTGTGAGGCAACAGTGCTTACCACTTCTTCACTACGACGCCCTCTCGATTGCCCTGAGGTAAACTATTAAAGTTTAGTATTTAGGCTCGGTTTTGATGTAAAGCAAGTCCTCGAAGGACCTTTTTTATGTCGTTGCACTATATTGTTATCTGCTGCTTGGCCATGAGTTGAAGATTTAAAGTCATATTTTATTCAACAAAAAGTATGCAGTAGTTAAAATACCATTTCTTTTAACTGTGATTATTGATTCTGAAAGCTGTTAAAATCTGTCACTTATTGTACGATACAGGATTGCCGCACTGTAAACTATTGATCCGGACAAGGACAACGCATCCCATGCAAGAACGATGCTTTGGGCCAGTTAGGAAAGTAGTGCAGTAAGAGGTTATGGGAAGGTGCAGTAAATCCTTACAACCAACCAAAGTTGAGCCTTTTCAAATATAAGGGCTCACACATTCAGATTTTCCAGGAGTGCTGTGGCAGAAATGAGGTTTCAACGTTAAAGCGGTTAGTTGTAGGAAGTGGGATGCAGTAGGGGGGGGGTAGTGGTGAAGAATAAAGGCAGCGCTGATGAATTGAAGTGGAAATCACATGTTGGCGCCTAAAAGCTCGTCTGACTTTCTCTCTTTTAGTTCCGTTAGCTCGCCTTCAGAGCATTAAGAGTCAGCTAGGTGGGGGTCGACAATAGAGGAAGGGTACAACACCACCCCACCCCATCCCCCAAATCTCCACCAACCACGAAGCAACCCCCCCCCATACAAAATAGAGTAGGATCCTCCCTGCCTGCCACCTCCAGCTGTCGCCAAGGGGGACAAAAGGTTGTGTGTGTGTGGGGGGGTGAAGGGGGTATGAAGTGTGGTGGTTGTCGTTGGGGAGGAGGGGGGGGTTGAAAAGGAAGATAAACTGAAGACCCCCCCCCCCCTTCCACACACCAACACAGACACACAAGCACGCGCACACTTCCCAATAAGGACCACATCATCTGCATCAGGCATATCTGACTCCCCCTTTACCTGAACCGCCCACCTCCTCTTTCTTTTTAAATCGGAGCAGCAGAACTTCCATTAAATGTCGTCGTGTTCAGTTCATGCAGGGTGTGTGAACACACATGCACATGAACACAACTATGCAGACAAACACACACACTTTCCTGACTTCACTCCCTCACCCTCCTCCCGGGTTTGCTGCAGCTGTTAGTCCTTCACTGGTCGCAGCGCCTCCTTCTGTACTCGGTGAAGCTACTACCTCATTAGCCTTATTTGTTGATTAGAGGTGACCGTGCAGTGTGTGTGTGTGTGTGCGTGCGTGCGTGCGTGCGTGCGTGCGTGTGTGTGGGTGTGTGTGTGTGTGTGGTGGGGAGGTTCACTTGCCTAAGAGCCCAGATTATTACAGTCAATTATTTTTATGAGCTACATTACAGGATTCAAGTAGATGGAAAGACGAGCACCCCCTGCACACCTGAATCTAACTGATGAGAGTTTGTCCTTCCAGAGTGATAATATTGATTTCTTTCAAACATTTCCCAGGAAGTCTGCCCACTTGTCTTCTAATTTAGTGTTGTAAAATTGCAGATCCACCACCAATTGAAGTTGAAGGGCAAATTGTCCCACAAATCCACCAAAATTTACCAAAAGCATATTTATTTCTTCCACAATTACCAGTTTGAAACTGGACTTTTAATCTTTCACATCACAACATGGTTGCCAAATGTGGGAAATGTGCATGAAAACAATGATTGATTGAGCCATTTATAGACTTTATGGTGGCTTCTGTGGGTTTTTATCCTCACTTTTCTTTTCTTTTTTTTTCTTGCTGTGATTTTATACGCTGTTGGTCTTATAATTTCACAGCTGAGCGGATTTAAAGGAATTTTTAGAAAATGCGTTCACTTTAATGAAAGCAAATCTTCACATATGAGCATGAGGTTTTCTTATAACTGCGCGCAGTCGTATTCTTCTTAACAAGTCACGGTTTCTAATAGAGTCAGAAAATCTTATTAGAGTCAAGTTGGGAGAGAAAACGCTGCAGTGCCAGTGGAGACGATTCCTCCTGTTGCAAATCTTGAATATTCTTGAATTTTTGGTGGGTTTTTTTTTTGTTTTTTTTTATCCGCTCGAAGATATTTCCATTTGTTTCCCTGAAAACAAGCAAACGTTGCCACGTCTGCAGAATAATTTTAATTTGTTTAAAGAAAAACAAGATTTTTAAGGCTCAGCATGAGACGGTAGAGTTGTAAAGAGGAGCCATTCTTTCTCCTCCTCCTCCTCCTCCTCCTCCTCCTCCTCCTCCTCCTCCTCCTCCCCCTCCATCCTCTCCTCCACCACACGCTCTCGTCATTGTTTTTCATCCTCTTCCCCTTCTTTTTTTGTTTTTCCCTTTTCTTGCCCTCGACTCCTCTTCCTCTCTTCTTCCTCCTCCTCCTCCTCCTCCTGTCGGCAACATGTGGAGCCGTCGCCATGGCAACGAGGGGAGGTGACATGTGCTGTAGACAGGCAGGGGATGGAGGGAGGGATGGGAAGAATATAAGGAGGAGCCCCACAGCGCACTTTGTACTCTCTCTCTCTCTCTCTCCCTCTCTCTTTAAAACAAGAAAAAAAAAAAGCATCTCATTCCTCCCTGTGGAAGTGGTGGAGGATGCTGGTGTCCTCCCCACGTCCCCCCTCCAAAACTGCGTCAAGGAAAAGACTAATGAAAGATTTCTCTCCGTGTATTTCATCTTCCCGTCTTTTAAAAAAAAATTCGTATTCTTATTCTTATCATTATTGTTATTGCAACGGAGGAGGCAAATGGCCGAAAGAACACAGAATAAGAGGAGGAGAGAAAGCTGGGAACTTTCCTTTTTAATTTTTTTTTTTCCGAAGGAGGAAAAGAGGATGATGGGAGGAGATGAAACTCTCTCCGTCTCTCTCTCCTCTTCCTCCTGCTCCTCCTCCTCCTCCTCCGCCGCCGCCGCCGCCACCGGTGTGGCACTGCCTCCGAGTCTGTAGAGTCTGTGCAGACGGAGTGGAATGGGAAATAGACGCAGGAGGAGCTGTCGGTTGCTTTACCTCAACATGGATTTTTGGTAGGATTTCAACCCTTGCTTTGCATGCTAATGTCACAATATCCATCGTCACCGATGCCCTTTAATTTCTCCGAAAAAATGTTGAATGAAATATCCGAATTGTCACCCTGCTGTTGCTCTTCTCTTCATTCATTCCTCTTATGGGCTCAAGAGTGATCGTTCTCCACACATTTGTTGAATAATTCTCGCCCGATGTGTTCATATGTGTCTCTATGAGATAAATGTTGTTCTTGCTTGAATCTACTTAGATTTTGATGGGGAAAAAAAGTCTCATTTAGTGAAAGGCGTCCCCGCATCGGGAGCATCCTCGGAGTTTAGACACTGATTGACGGCGCGCCCCGATTGAGGGAGCTTCATGCAGCTGCATCCCAGCGTAACGGTGTAATAACAGTCAGTTTAATGGGATTTGCTGCTGTTTTCATTTTCTCCCGCTGCTGCTTCGCACTGCTGGAGTGCAAACTTTGAATCGGAGACTCCTCTTGCGGTGCATTTTCGTCTTTGAGGAGTATTCTAATTTCTATGCAATTTGTGATACCAAGGAGACGTATTGATTCACGCCTTGCAAGTTGAAAGTATTTGTCTTGCTGTTGGATTGATTTATTTTCTTCCATTTTTTTCTCCAAGCCGTGGGTGTTTTTCGCGTGAACTTTCTCCGAGATGCATTTGCCCACTCATCTGTGCACAAGCAGCTTGTGTCTGTGTGTGTGTGCGTGTGTGTGTGTGTGTTGAAATCGCGTTCAAGTGTACTGATGTGAGCAGGCGATCAAATGTGTTGTGACTGTGCCTGTCAGAGTGTGTGTGCACATTACGCGCTCGTGTTTCAGATCACACATCAGCCGGAGCGGTTTCAGTTACAAACTTGCAGCTTCTTCTTTTTAAGTGTGTTTTTCCACATTTGGCTCTAAAGCCCCGGCTGAACTTTTTTTTTTTTTTTTTCCCCTTCCACGGCCTGGGATGAATCGGAGGTGAGGGACGGATCTTTGTTTCCTACAGCAGTCACGATGGAGGAAAACAATGGCCGTCCGCGGCTTTCCCTCTGACCTTTTTTCACCCGCTCTGAATAAGCCAGAGCTGTGCAAATCCATCTGCCTTTTGTCTATGGAAGCCCGGCTAATCCACACCCCCATTCACACGCACGCACGCACGCACGCACACACACACACACACACTGTCGTGCTCAGACCTACCGGGAGACCTTCCCACTCCAAGAACCCTTTATCTCAAACTCAAAACATCATATTAGACACTTTGTGAGCGAATTCTACTTTTATTCTAATGACTTAGTTGATTTCAGTGATGTCTTATTCACTAATAAGTCCTGCAAAGTGGATTATAGGACTAAGAATTGATGTTCTACCTGCATATTTTGTGGGAACAATGCTGGTTGAGGCAGAAACAGTTTTCATTGCAAAACTAAGAATTTTCCCCCAAATCCCTAAAAGATATTCTTCATTGCTTTTTTTTTTTTTTTCTTCTTCTTCTTCTCGCTCCTCCTGTTCAAAGATGCCTATCTGTCTGCAGGGAGTGTGTCTGATACTTGCTGAAAAGGGATGAACCCAGCAGCGCACAGAGCCAGACAGAGCAGCCAGCATCCTTGACTGGGCTCTGGTAATGCCTTTCAGAAACACTCAGTCAGGAGGAGGAGAGGCACACTGTATGTCAAATCACGTTTGCCTATGTGAAATGTAAAAAAAAAAAAAAAAATGTAAAAAGAAAGAAAAATCTGCAAGTACAATCAATTTTTGGTGGGAGCAGACGGACAATAGGGGTGGAAGCATGAAAGGAACTCCCTTCTCCCCATTTGCCTTTTGGTGATGGCGGGGGGGGGGGGGGGGGGATAAGACATTTTTTCTTTCATTTTGAGCCGCTCTCCGCAAAGAGACTTGATCAGAACGTCTGATTTTCGTCCAGAAACAAACAGGATTTTCTCTTGTTGTATTTTTTTCCCCCCCTGCGCGGGACGATGAAGAGAAAAGAAAAGGAAAAGAAACACAACATCTAAGCCAGGGATGATACAGATTGAAGCCTGGTTCTAGTTTCTTCTGGCTCCGGTCCTTTAACTCCTCCTCAATCTTGTCTCAGATTATTCCCTCTTTCTACTTTGCAATCTCACCAGTAACATAAATGAGATTAGATTTCTTTTCACTCCACTCCGGCTGAGCTGCAGTTAATAGTCACGGCTCTCTCAATGCAGCCGTGGAAACGTGTTAACACACAGCGAGAGAGAGGCCTCGGCGCCCGTCAGATAACCTTTTTATTATTGGAAACGTACGGAGCGGTGTGGGCAACGCTCACATGTAAGATAAGGGGTTTGGTTTCATAGTGGAACGCGTATCGGGAGAGGGCCGCGCGATGTCGCGTCGTGCGGCGCTCGCCGGCTCGGGCGAGGATCCGCCGCCTCCCCGGTCCCGAGCAAACATTTGATTTTCAATCATTGCAAATTTCTGCTACGTCTGCCTCTGCAGCGCGCGCAGAATGGCTGCTCGTTTTTCATCGTCGTGAACTAACAAGTCGAACGCCCTCCCTCCCTCTCTCTCCCTCTCTCGCTCTCTCTCTCTCTCTCCCTCTCTCTCGCTCACTCAAACACATACACACACACACACACACACACACTTTTGTCCGCCCCCTTTTACTGTTACTAACAACTGCAACCAAACTTGATTAAGCAGGTGGGGTCAGGCTACATTTGTTTGAATCAATAGACAGACATGCGAGGCAGCCATGATAAAGAGACCAAGAGAAGGGAGGGAGGTGGAATCAGTGTGTATGTGAAGAGAGCTGGGGAGTGGTGGTGGTGGGGGGGTGGGGGGGATGTGGAAACGCCGGCATCTGTCCCATGAAAGATGACTGAGCTGTTACAGTTAGAGCTCTGAATTATGGACCATTACTGAGGCGAGCAAGATGCAGTCCCTCTCCATGAAACTTAATTTGACAAAACAATGAGATGACTCGGGGAGTAAAATGACAAATGAAGTTATTTGATCCTTGATTTAAAAAAAAAAAAAAAAAAAAAAACACATTTTGCAAAAGATGATTGCAGTGGAAGCGCGTGGGATCAGCAATAATGCATTATTAATGGTCTCTGCCAAGCCCACTACATGTACAGGCTACAGCCCCGTTTGTTTATGATGCTGAGGTTCCTGCCGCCATCTTTTACATTAAAACCACATTAATGAAAAGAAACATTAAAAACACCCAAGCCAGCCACAATCAATTGTATCTGCTTTTTACAGACGCCTAATGCAATATTAATACAAGCAGCCATCCTAATGTAACATAAACAGACTCTGTGCATTATGTGTATTACTGATTTATGAACAGCCTCCATAGTAACTTGAGTTTACTAGTGGATAAATCTTTTATATATGCTATACTTTGGAGGGAATTTCTCACTTTTTTTTTTCACATTTAGTGCTGCTATATTATGATAGTTTTTTTTTTTTTTTTTCTTTCTTCCCCTCAGTACTTGAGAAGGTAGCCTTTAAGTGCAGCGGCTTCAGTTAGACGCCCACTGTGTCCTTTCAGGGCCATCACATTACTATGCAACCAGCTTTTACAGTACGGCTTAGGGCTCCCCAAGCAAATTGGACACCCCACAAAGCATTGGACAACTGTTGTCACCCCCCCCCTCACCCCAACACACACACACACACACACATGCACACACACAACCCCACACCCGGCCCTCATTGTGGGTCTTTCTGCGGCCACTCTTTATCAGGTGCTGAATACAGCAGCAGAAGCAATGAATGAAATCAGAAGGGGGGGGGGGGGGGGGGGGGTGGAGCAGCGGGGTTGATGGTGCCGGGTGGGGGTCACTCCCCTGAACCCTCACAAGAATTCCTGAACAATCCGAGCGCGGGATGCATCGCTCCTTTCTCTCCCCCAATACACACACACACACACACACCTCACCTCCCACCTCCCGGGGATTCAGGGTTTCTGTGCGCTGACAGGCAGGCAGGCGGGATTCGACAGGGCGCCCCCCCCACCCCCACCCCCACTCCTCTTTCTCTGCCTACTGCTTTCAAAAGCCTCCTTTCCATTAACTCACCACGCCGCACCTCGCCTAATCTCTGTGACCTCTACCACCAAGGGGACAGGGATTTTTTTTTTCTTTTAAACCCTCCCCTCCTTTACTCTGTGAGGTGAAGGGTTTGGGTTTTTTTTTTTTTTTTTTGCGCCCTTCACTCGCTGGATACAAAAGCGATATTAAACAAGCTTAAAATGCAACATAAAATTACAGCAGGGCCAACTAATAATGAGTTTTAGTGTTAGAATTTATCTACCAATGGAGGGACAGAACTGAATTTTTTTCTTCGTCTTCTTTACTTCTTCTCCTTCTTCTTCTTTACAGGCTGCAAAGATGTGTGGTGGGAAAAAAAAATGAAAAAGCAGTCACAAAAAGCTGTTTTTGCTATTGATTTCTTTTGATAATTCTTTGTCTGGAGCAATTGTGGGCCTTTTCATTGGCAGTGCAATTTGCAGCTCCTCTCCTCTGGTTTTTCGCGTCTCTCTTTGTTGTCACGATCATTATGCAGCGTGTAATAACGGGGAATTATTTTGCCCATTGTTAACTCTTGGTAGTCAGGTAAGAAAAAAAAATGCAACAGGCCCATTATGTGGAGCTCACTGGTGTCTGAAAATGAACAGTATGCGGCAGTCAAAGCCGCGCTCTCGCTGTAACGCTGTGGTTTTCAAGCACTTGGTTTAAACAAGACACTTTTGTCATACAGAAAAGAAAAAAAAAAGAAGAAGAAGAAGAAATCTTGAGTCTCCAGTTGTTTGTTGAAGGATGTGATTCTCACATGCTGGATTAAATCGAGGTCCGGGGTTGGAATTGTTCAAGGCAGTCGTTAAAAGACAGCAGGAGCGTCTGTTGCCTTCCATTCACGGTGGCAGGCAGGAAAAAAAAATAAAAAATTCCTCCCATATAGCAAACGGTGCGCTGAGCTGTCTGGAGACATCCAGACTGCTCTGCTAAACAGGACTTTATGCATTCCACGCACTCCTGGGCACAGATGGTGGAACAAACGCTTGTGATTATACTTTTCATCGAGCACACTGATATGCATGTTTATGTGTTTCCACACACACAAAAAAGGAAAGAAGCATGTGATGCACACTTCCTGCTTTTCTAATTTTTCAGGGTTTTTTTTGTTTTGTTTTTTTTGTCGTGGTTTTTGGTTGGGTGGATTGTGAACTGTGGCCATAAATAACGCCTTTTAAGAAGGTTGAGATAGATTATCTTGTCGAAATAAGGATTTTAGTGGTTTGTTTGGCGGATGCTTTAATCCACCGGTATCAAACCGTGCGCCGTGAAGCTCGGGAGAGCCCGCGGGGTTGTTCCAATCAAACACTCTGCCAGATCCAGATGATTGTGCAGATTAGTTTCTGTTTTCTGTCTGATCAGTGAAATCACCTGAAAGCACACCACCTCTGCCGTGGCAGCCGCTTCCATTACGGACCCGCTCCGCCTTTTCCAGCATCACAGATTTGATTCTGACATTTGACAGCGCTGTCATTTGAATTTCACATTTGTAGCACACACAGTCAAAAACACACAGTAATGATGAATCACAGCCAAATATTGAAATTTGAAACTATCGAGAAAAAGGAAAGGCAACGTTTTTGGATGATGAAACCACTCTGTGTGAATATTATCATGCTAATTGCGGGTTTCGTGCCTTTTTCTTCTTCTCTTTGACCCACAGGGAAGCCAAATCAACCAGATTCCCACCAAGTACAGCCAGGCGGAGTCCACCAAGTTCCTCATCCTCACTGTGGTGTCCATCCTGTGCATCGTGGGCGTGCTGCTGGCCTCCACTGTGGTCTACTGCCTCCGCCATCGCTCGCACCACAAGCTCAAGGAGAAGCTCACCAACCTGGGGACGGACACGGGCAGCGACGCTACCGCCACCTATCAGGTAGGAGGTGTTACTACAGATGTGTCGCTGTGCTTCCCCCCCCCCCCCCCCCCCCATAAACATACTGGTTTTAGTTTTACTTTCACATTAGTCTTGTCTACTTTATGGGTACAGATATTTTAAATTTGTCATGTTCTGTCATGTAAAATTGTGTTGGATCGACAGCAATTAATAACTCAGAAAATTAAGTCCTTGAAAGGCTTTGGACCACCTCTCCGAGTTATGATTTGCCAAAATATTACAGTGAAGCCAAATGAGGATAAACACATCTACTCGCATGGGCAATTTAATTTGTCGGAAATATTCCAAAAAGTGTCTTATTTTGAGGTTTTTGACAACGTTAGAGAAGACAAGGCATCAAGCTTCTACTGTCAGAACCCCCACCAGGAAAAAAATGAGTTATAAGTGTCATCTTATGTCAAATTCATTTTCCAACAGTAGTAATTTTCCCCAGAAGTGAAGAAAGTCTGTCATCTCTCTCCCATGCTTGTTTCAGTTTTTAAAAAGTGGTTGCTCCAACGAGCGAATAAGAAATCAAACCCTATAAAGTGTGATTAGGGATTTAGCCAATCGCAGTCGAGGTAGTCCCCCCCCTTTGACCTGCCCACCATAAGAGGAAGTACTTATTCGTCTTCACAAGATGGACATGTTTATGATGGGTATTCAAATGGATTTGGGTTAATACATTTAAAAAAAACCAATGCATTTGGACCAACGAGACCCATGTGGAAGTGTTGAAAAGATGTATTATATGACTCTTAAAGCACTCGAGAAAATCAAGACAATCACACCCAGGCCCAAACTCGCTTGTTGGTATGGCTAGAACACTATATGCATTGTATGCATGCAACCAGTGCAAACTGCAGAATGTCCATTTTCAAAAAGACAACCGATGCACCAAATACATCAAATATGGAAAATCCTGAGGGTCTTTTTTTCCCATGTAGTTACATTTTCAATATTTATGACAGGAAATATGCATGGATTTGAATTCAAATGCTATATGATTGTTTATGCCCGACGATGAAGTATAAAGTCTAAAAGAAATCTTGAATTATTTTACAGTACGAGGTCAAATTTTCTAAATTCCTGGTCATTTCCACGAAAGAAGATTTCTATGGCGTTTCAGCTGGACCAATGGTCGATCGGCGGTTTTTATTTGGTCTCCAGCTGTAATTTCTTGTTAAAAGCACGCAGAGATATCAACCATCCAACAGGTTTTCCACCTCAAGTTATTTTCCGCCGCCGCCCACACCCCCTGCCTGCATTCTGCTTGCTGTAATTATCCTTTGGCCAGAATCGCCAAGTGTGAAATTTAATTTAGAGAATCCAATATTAAGTGGCTTTTTGAGCAAAGAATTAGATTGAGATTTTTCCGTCACTCTGCCTGACCTTTTCCCCGCCATGTTTTTAAATGAGAGTGGTCCTGTGAGCATTGATTTTATAATGAGCCCGGCCCGGCCCCTAAGTGCTTACATTTTATGCTCTTCTCCGGGGGTTTTATTTATTTATTTTCCTAAACTCCTGAAATAGACTGTGTTGCTGCGTCAAAGGTTTACCTCCCCTCACTGGGGAGCTGTGTGCATTCATGACGGTATTCTTTCTGCTATTGTTTGAGGGAAAGGGTGAAAGAGAAACAGAGTAAGAGACAGAAAACACTTTCTCAAAGTCATTTCAACATATCCAATGACAGGGTGACATTTTAGCTCCACACCTTTCGCACTCTCCATGAAATATTTGTTTTCCCTGCGTGTGGAGAAACTTATCTCCTCAGTTACTTGCCTCTGAAATCACTTTAAGCCTCTAATTGGAAAAATGCTAATTAAAACTCACGCGTTAAGACTGTGTTTACGCATTATTTATCTGATTAATAGCTGAGGAGCAGCCTCGGTGTCGCTCGTTCTCGGGGAGGGCTCGCTCAGCCCTTCGTTTTCACTCAGACTCCCAAAGCTGCTGCAGTCGATTCCCTCCCCTCCGTCGTCTTTATCGAATCTCGACAGTGAGCCGTCGTCATCCCCGCTGAAAGAGCTCCACGTTCAGCTCCACGCTCAGCTCCGTCTCAGCCGCGTAAACCTTGTCTCTTTGTCAGCGCCGCTGTGCAGAGGGGTTCCCTGTGTGTGTGTGTGTGTGCGTGCGTGCGTGCGTGCGTGCGTGGGCGCGCGCACAAGCGCAGTCTCCAAGGCTACATGCAATTAAAGCAGACAGGAAGCGGCAGGCCGCCTGACGACCTTACTACTGCAGCTCCTTCTTGCTGACTGTCAAACAAACACACACACACACACGTGTACGGTATATGCATGTGCACACTCACTAGCTACTGCATATTAATGATTCTTGCCCTTGGCACATTTGTTTGAGGCCTCACTTCACACCCTCACACACACACACACACACACACACACACACACACACACACACACGCACACACACACAGACACACTGCCCTCGATTCATGTCAACGTGCCTGCAGCTCCTTTCCAATCCCCCCTCCACCTTTGGCTCGCGGCGCCGCGGCCCTCGTCCTGCCAGTCACGCGGTCCCGGCGCAGCCGCGACGCGGGATTGGCCGACGCCCGACAAAGGAGACGTTGATTGACAAGCGTCGACAGCGGAACGTGCACACCGTGTCGTTCGCTCTGGGCGGGGACGCAGTCGATGATGCTTGTCAGTCAGTCGGTGCCTGAATTGCTCTGCTGCCGACATGGGAGTCTAAAACGTCGCCTTCAGTTTATCTTCACATCTGATTTAAACATTTTTCTTTTCTTTTTTTCCCCATCCACACTCAAAGCTGAAGAAACTCTTGAGCCAGCAGCGGGAGATCATCACACTTGATTGCAGCGAATCACAAACTTTTCACATGGATTTTTCCTCACAAATCAGGAGATATAATCTGGAGGCGGCATTATCTCATTTCAAGATATCAGCACCCGAACCACGAATTTACTTGAAGCACAATTTTGGAAACTAATGGAGATATCCGCTTGGAGTTTCTAAGATCCAGGATCAAATTAACTGATCGGCCATTGAGTCGTCTCTTCTCCTCTTTGTTGCCCGCCACACTTTGTTTCTGTCCCTCTGTCTCAATTCAATTTCAAGGACTTTCTTTGGCATGATAACATCTTTCCGCTGCCAAAGGAGAAGTGGAAAACACATTTCCAGTACATCTCTATTTAGTTTAAACAAGGAAACAATAACTCTGCTTAAGTAGCAGTCCTACTCCTTCTTTCTCTCGGTGTCTCCCTTCTGTAGTGTGTTTATTCTGGTCCTCTTTCATTTTCCTCTCCTTTCTCACACACTGGTGCTTTCTGACAACCTGATGGTGAAATAATTAGAATTTGACTCAGGTGTTCTAATCATTTTTGAAAAAATCTCTGTCAAAAAATGTCAAATGTTGGTATCAGCATTTGAATCAATAAATGAGGCTAGACATATTTCTAAAACCACCTCCTGTGATGCCATACACAGAAGTATTGTTCGGTATGGATATTGGTTGGATATACCCGCTTAATTATTATTTACCAAGAAGGCGATGAATGTATCTTCATTTTTGATTGAAGTGGAACAAATGAACGCTTTTAAAGTCTTACTCTGTTCAGTGTTCAAAGTAATTCTTTGATACAATTAATTACACAGATGAAAGACCGAACTTAAAGAGTTAAAAATGATGGTCTCCAGTTTTCGGCCAGACTTCACCTCATGTACAAGATTATAGAAGCCATTTCCACAAGCTCAAACACCAAAGCTAATGAAATCTATTACTTTGTGAACCCAATTGTTACATTTGGGGTGCTGTCAGCCTTCTGTCACTTTATGCCACACACACCCGCGCACACACATGCGCACACACACACACGCACACACACACAAACCTCCACTGCATCTGAGAATGTGAAGGTTTATCATTTTCAAGCATCTTCAGTAATCGGCTCAAATGCCATCCCATAGAGTTCAATTGCAAATGAAAACAGTGTTCAGTGCTGTGCCGCCTCACTGTGAGCATAAATACGTTTAAATCAGTTCAATAACATACCAAGCAAGCCGAGAATCCAAGAAGGGTAAATGTATGTCGTATTCATTTGATTATTTTGTTATCAGCGTAAAAGCTTTCGGCAGACATGGACTCCATGTTAAACGTCAGTTCATATTCCCTCCCGTCTATCTTTTTCTCTCCCTCCCTCAGTCACTGCGTTCCTCACCCTGCCTTGACACCGCCATATTGTGTCATGTGTCCCTTTTGTTAGTTTGTTTGTACGGGCGCCGAGGCACAGCGCCCGGGTGAAGGCCCCTGAATTTGTTTTGGTGAGGAGGGCATGTAAACAGAGGCGCCCCTGGGAGCCCAACGGGCCCGTGCAGGAGCAGCCCCCGAACCCCCCCCCTTCCACCCCGAACCCAACCTCCCTCCCCTGTTTAGAAGGCTTTTATGAGAGTGCTGGGGGAGGGTGGGGGGGTGTGGAGGGTGGGGGTGCTTTGGGTGGCACACGCCTCCCAACACCGACACGCCCAGCCGTCGCCCCGGGGTGAAGCATGATTCGAGACGGTCATGAGGCGCCAAGCCGATTCCCTGGCATGATGCCCATGGGGCAGTGTGTGTGTGTGTGTGTGTGTGTGTGTGTGTGTGTGTGTGTGTGTGTGTGTGTGTGTGTGTGTGTGTGTGTGTGTGTGTGTGTGTGTGTGTGTGTGTGTGTGTGTGTGTGTGTGTGTGTGTGTGTGTTCATTCCCATTGCGAGGAGGCTTGACGAGATGCACGCCTGCCGCTCATGTATTTACGTCTCTCAAGGTTCGCGCTCGTTTGCCTTCAACCTTAGTGGAGTTTATTGATTTTTATTACTTTTTTTTTTCCCACTTTCTTTTGCATTGGCCTGAAACAAGCTTGTGTCAAGTCTTTTATTTAGCCGGAGGCCATGAAATAAGTTTATCTTCTTTGGGGTAATGGCAACTTGTATTTGATAGATTTCTTTTGGAGAAGCAAGAGCAATTTCACTTTCAATTCTTTTTTTTTTGTGAAAGCTTTGGTGTGAATTGTATTTCAGCCCTCTGGGAATCGGTTTCCTCTTCTTTCAGTGTACCAATCTTACATTTACTGAAAAACATTCAAAAGTAAGGAAATGTGTATGTCTTCATGCTTCTTTGCAATTGAAAAGCCTGATTTTTTTTTCTCTTTTAATTGGTTCTGCACTTACAATAGAGCTGTTTTGTTTTTTTATGGGTACATTGCACCAATACCAATAATTCTTACAAATGTAACATTAATAGATAGAAGCAGGCTGTTCAACAGTAAAAGGTCTAGGCTGAGTTTATGTGACACTGTTTTGAAGTGAAAATGGAAACGTCTGTAGCGTTTTGTGGGTTCGTTCCCATGACAACATTGAAAATGCAACTTTTAAAAAACGGCTCCCAAAGTGGAACTTTTTGGAAAAAAAACTCCAATGCCTCCTCCGTGCATGTGCATCATGGCCGTAGTAAATATGCACATGTGCGAGTAGATGGACAATAACAACAATGGCGGACTCCAGAGTGTCTTGACTCCCAGTCCATATTCTCCTGGGACTTGGTAGTTTTATAGTTAACAGTCTCTGTAGTAAGAATCTAACTTTGTCGTTTATCCATCAAACGTGTGCGTACTCCCATTGTTAATATTTGTAGTGTATCTCAGCACGTGTGTGTGTGTGTGTGTGGTTTCATTACACAAATAAACAAAAGCGCCAACCTCCATGGACTTGTTGCGGAAACGCGAAACTTTCTGAAACATTTTATTTGAAACGTCTCGTGAACGGGACCTCGTACCCAAGAAACATTCTTTTAATTACAAGCATAAAATGTCATTACTCTGTGCTTGATTTTGTTGCTTGAAAAAAAAAGGGGGGGGGGGGGGGGAACCCTCATCCTTAATGCTTTATGGGTACTGCCATCAATTTTAAGATTGATTGTCTTTCCTTCCACACGGACATTCATTTTCATTCATTCATTCCATTGTTTCCAAATCAAGTTACTAAGGCCTCAAAAGCCTGCTGGAGTTTGGAAATCCATCACAACCTGCTTCTATCTACCTGTATTTACTGTCAGAGCTAATCCAGTTGTGGAAATGGATGTTCCAACATCTTGGATTGACCAAAACACATTTCATTCATTAGCATTGTATAAATGAATCTCCAGGGACAGACAGAGCTAATACGGACATCCCGGAAAAGAGAGTTTGCTCATCCTGTTTGGCAGCTGCAGACTTGGACTGCTGGGTGACCTTGATGCTCCCCCGTTAGGAGGTTTTCAGACACGACCATTCACATGGCTTCAACTTTTGGCAGAATTTACGGCAAGAGAGGATTTTTTTTATTACATTCATTTCCTGAAAAGGAAGAAAATCACCTCTGATCTGTTAAAAGTTTCGCTCAGCAAAGCATTTTAGCTTTTTAATACCGCGGAGCAGAAAACGAGACTTAATGTGTCTCTTCAGAAATCCCACTCTCGGGGGTGCGCGACTATTCTGCCATTAATGCCTCGAATTCACAAGTGAAAACGGCAAACACTGTCTTAACGCTGGAGGAGACTGGCATCCAGGATATAAACCGGAGTGATTAGCATGATGAATTGCACGCGCTCCAAAATCAATACGCTGTAAATAAAGATACCGTGTGCTCTCGTGGACGCGTGCCCGAGGAGAGGAGGAGGCCCCGGGACTGTAAATCTGCCCTGTTTACACTCTAAACCTGTCCCCGGTTATATTGTTTCTTCAAATTTTTTCGCCTTTTTCTCCTCTAATTGGCTCTCGGAGGGAAGCCATTTTGAAGCCGTTTTAATTACACCATAAAAGAATTTTGCTGCAGCTGCAAAGTTCACCGCGTGGGCTCGTTGAAATATGAATGCCGTTGATCATGCCCCCCCCACCACCACCACCACCACCACCTCCCCGACACGACGCCCCACAATTCGGCACTGATTGGACTCTCAGTTGTGGGTTTTTTTTTTGTTGTTGTTTCTCTTCTTGTGTAGCCAGACAGCCTGGGGGGGGGGGGGGGGGTCACAACAATTTATGGGGCCAATATTTGTTCTTTATTAAATACGTGAAAATCGGCATTTAGTGCGATCCACCTCTGGTACAATGGAAACGCCTGTTTTTTTTGTTATTTTTCCTGCTCAGTCTTCTACACTGCTTTTCGCAAATTAGCATTAGCATGAATACACAACCAGGTTAACACACACACACACATTCATGTATCAGCAATTTAGTGTTATCAATCCATCCATCAATCATCAATCTTTATATTTTTTTTCACATTTTTCATAGAAATGCCCCTTCCATCGCTGATTCAAATATCATGACTTTTTTTTTTATGTTGTGAGTCAGCATTTAATTAATTTATGTCACAAAACTGCTATGTGTGAGCATTTCCATTCTTCAATATATATAAAACCGTGAGTAAAGCAGCTGGAGAAGAAATAGCAGAGTGTGAGGCTAAAGAGAAAGCTGAATCCATCCAAAACAAAGAAGTAATGGACAAAATTTGCTGTTTGCATCTTTTGTGGGTGAGAAATTGAGGAATGACAGTTTGAAATTGCAATCTGCATCAACACCAGACCACCAAACACCCAGAGACGGTTCATCCTCAGAGAAAAAGAAGTAGTTGCTTCCAAATATAATAAAGACACTGTATTTCACATATATTGTGTTATGTTAACTTTTTTTTTTCCGACGCCCCGAGCTTCTCTTAGGCTGGTTAATAGATGTGGAACATGAACGCTTTCCATAGGTGGGGATTTAAACGTTTGGAAAAGCAAAAAGGAAGATAGAGGAATCTGCCAGGGTTCATAAGAAGAGAGCAAATCTCACAGATAAGAAGGGCGTGCAGCGCCGCATTATGTAATAATGGTGCAATAATGTAAGAAGTTTTCGCCTCATGTAATAACGCAGCATTTGGTAATCATCTGTTGCATTTTCTTGTAACTTGTTACATATTGAAACAGTTATTACTGTTAAATGATTATTATTATTCAAATCTTTTTATTGATTTTAGGCATTTGTAAACATACATAAACTTAAATATTATTTAAAAACAAACAAAAAAGACAAAAACAGCAGGCACTATGAACTGAAATGACCTCATACATCAGTGTTGGAAAAACTATATTATATTATACATTATACATATTATACAACTAAATTATACACTGAGTTTGGACTCAAAATAAGGAAGGAATGGCTGCCATAGCTTATCATAGTTTAGAATTGATCTGCTTAGGCTACATCTCAGCTGTTCAAACTTCAAACGGGACATTACTTCCTCCACCCAAAGCTTAAGTGCTGGTGGAGCTGACTTTTTCTAGTTAAACAGTATCAAGCGTCTCGCGAGTAAAGTCATAAAGGCCACTGCCGCTGCCTGATGAGGCGTCACTGAGATATCTGCTAAAACCCCAAATGAAGCTGTAATGGGACTTGGACTGATGTTCTTTTTACATCTAAATGAGATTGTGTTAAATATTCCCTCCCAAAAATCCTACAGCCTGGGGACAAAACCAGAACATGTGACTCAGGTTGCCAGTGGCATGACCACATCTCAGACAGAAAGGGTCTTCACTTGGGTACAGCCTGGATACTTTACTAGGCGACAGATGCAACTTGTGCAGCACCTTTAAACTGCAGTAGACCATGAGTGGATTCTTGTAATTGCTGTTTGTTTCACCTAATTCTTCCCCCCCATTGAATTTTTAAATGATTCAACGAAGGGGATGCTGGCACCCTGGATTCTGTTATAAATTACCGACACCACACCTTTATCGAGTGGATCTAAGGTCAGACACTCATCAAGCCATGTTTTTTGGAGGCAGAGTTAGAGAGAAAGATACTTTAACAAAACTACGCTGTTGAAAGTACTTGAAAAAGTCTGATTGTGGAATGTCAAAGTCCTTCTTTCGCTGTTCAAGCAAAATAAATCTATCATTTTTAAAGAGATCCTCAATGCATCTCAGTCCTTTCTTGTGCCATTGCTGAAAGGATGAGTCGATCAAAGATGGGGGGCAAAATTGACAATACACTGAATAGGAGCTGCAATCAGAGACTGTCTGAATTTAAAGTGAGCTCTGAACTGAGACCGTATTTTTAAAGCACCCCAGACAACCACATTGCTGGTTAGATAAGTAAATGCAATCAGTAGCACATACAATCTGGTGCATACATGAGCAACATCAAAGAGTGACATAGAATTCTAGTCCAACTGAATCTTCATTTGTTTCCCTCATTAGTAAAGATAGAACCATGTCTATGGATAGAGAGCAAAAATTATTACATAATACAACAAATTGTGACATTTTCTTCCATTAAAAAATGGCGCATCGACATTTTGTAATAACTGTTGCAATATGTAACAAGCTATTGTTATAAAATGCGGCAAAGTTTTATTTTAAAAACGCGTTCAACAATTTTAATACAAAATGCTCCGTTGTTACATAGTGAGTTGAAAACGTATTACATTATTACGTAACGCACCATTATCACATAATGCGGCGCTACAAGGTGCAAGACTAGTTAGACAATTAAAAACCCATATAGTTAAACCAATTTACTTAAAAAGGCTCCTAAGTCCTACAAAGTGTCAAAGCAGGAACCCCGTTTGCTTTGAGGCGAGAGAGCCATCCACTACACCGCTACTGTGGAGCCCGATCAGAAGAAGTCGGGAAGATTCCACGTGCCCAAAATAGCTCTGACAGGATGAGCGAGGGTCGTAACGCGAAGCTTCATCATACATTAATGCAATTATCAAGCAGCTAACTATTAAATGCATTAATCATTTGATACAAAGTATTGATTAAAATGACTTTATAATGAGAGGAGATGATTTACGGCGCCGAACTAACAGCTCCGCAGACCAGAACCGTAACCAGAGACGCACAAATAAATCTGACGAATGCACTCGGCCTCCAACCATCAGTCAAACACTTGAGTAAATCAAAGTGATGTTGTAAAATCTTCCTTTGATTGAAAATATTTTTTCAACCACTGAAAGAAAAAAAAAAAACCTCAAGAGAAACCCATTTCTGGTGTCGTAGGATTTTCATGTGAAGCAATGATGCTTTATTCGAGCCGCAAAGCTCATGTATACAACCTTATGTGCTCAAACAGCAGCTATCTTGAACTTCAGCAGATGTATTTCTGGTTAATCTCTTTAAGTAGCTATTTATCCAGCCTGATAAATGTCAGAAAAAAAACAAGCTTTGACTCAATCCAGAGTCAATAAAACCTCAAAACGTGGATGGCTCTTGCTGTAAAAAATCCAATGAATTATTGCCCTTTCTGTTGATAAAAGACTCATTCTCAGCTCATCTATTTATCGTGCATTCACTGCCTCAAACCGAGAGCACTCCGCTGATCAGGGTTGCAGTTACAAGCTCACAAAACACTGGCATTTTGGAAGCGAAACCACTTCGCCGGTCTCTGTGCTTCAGTGCCTCCCGCAGTATCTTGTTTGCATGTTTTGTGTCGGCCTTCCACCGGCAGCATCCACAGGGCCCAGGTACCACAGGAGCGTTTTAATAATCTGTCCGAGTCTGAGCCCATAGATCAGTGTCAGCCTCCGAGAACATCTTTCAGATGAGATACAGACTAATGAAGGCCTGCTCATATTACCTCCGGTGTCAATCAAACGTGTTGTCAGTTAATCATCGGCATCTCTCTCATTAAAGAAACACAGATAGGCGCCGAGATCCAATCCAGGTCTTCTGTCCTTGGAGGTTAATGCATGCGACACATGCTTTCATATGATGTGTTTTAAAGGACGGATATCGTTTTGCTTCTCATTTACATTGCACTCAATGTGAGGGTGGGGTTTTTTTTTTGTCTGTATGACATGCACTACGTGGACTGGCAGTCGTTTAAGGTTTTAATTTAAAAATAATTGTTCAAAACTGAATAAATTATCCACGTATAAACCATGAAAATACTGGATTACTTACTTTTTCTAAGAATATGGTTGAAATATAATCTGGATAATAGTGCTTCTTAAAAGAAATTCACTCGTGAGCTAAAGATGAAAAGTGGAAACATAAAATACAGTACATATATTTGTATATATAATTTTTGGCGGACTGGGTTTCTTCAGCATTCATGAGCGGCTCCGTCCGTAAACAACAGGGGAGTGAAATAGTAACACAGCTGCATTACATAATGTATGACATGTAGCATGTTGTTACTGTCTCATACAAAAGCAGTGATGTTAGATAAAAGTTTTTCAATTGCATCATTAAACAAAATCTTCTTATATTGAACACAAAAATTACAAAAAGTAAGCAAATAAACCAATTTTATAGGGTTGAATGACACATTTGAACTCTTATTGGTGCATATTTAAAGTATTAAATGTAACCGATGTAAACATTTTGTGTAACTTCCAGTTGATTTTCTGCAAAATGGATCAAATATACCAAATTGTATCCTTTCAGTTAAAATCGTTCAATAATCTCAAGTCAAATATCCACAAACCTGATTTTTCAAGCACTAGCTTAGGATAAACGTGCGGAACTCTATTGAGATGTTTGAGTGTTTTTGATCAAATAATAGTGGAAAATTAGGTCCCTTCTCTGACAAATGTGTAAAAAAAAAAATGTCAGGGTGCCTTCACAGGCTAAGCGTTTAAGCAGTCTGTCTCCGTCATGAAAACGAATCAGAAATCTCAGTGAGCTCATCGGGGTCACGTTGTCACAGACGTCTGGTATCAGTGCAGTCTTCCTCTCAGTGCAGTCTTCCTCTCAGCTGACTGCGGTTCCTGCTGGGAGTTGTGAGTCGAGGAAGGCGGAGTGAAAAAGTTCGCCTCGGTGTTGATATTTCAGTTCGGTCACGTCGCCGCCAGACAGAAAATGACAGTTTGCTCGGGCGTATGAATGAAGATATTGTGTTTGCTGCTGAGAGACCGACTGGAATAATTTGTAAGGAACTTTTGCTTGTACATTTCACCAATATTTGTATTCTCACTTATTGTACCGTTGAAAGAAAGCTTGCTTGGCATGCATGCGCTTTTCAAATGTCCCTGAAACTTTCCGGTATTTCGACGCTTCCCAACTTACTGCCTTGGTGTCACACAAATGTATTCACCATTAATGCACAGGTGTGTAAAAACCAAGCAGCAGGAGTGTATCAGCCTCAGACTGTGTGATTTTGATGGTCACAGACAAAAGAAGCTGCCTGTGAAACATTTTAATGAAGGTCAGAACACATTAATGAGCTCAGTTTTGATAACAAATCCCATTTTGTGTTGCCTGAATCCTCCCTCGCTTGTTAAACTCACATTGGCCCCTTTCATGTTTTCCGGTTTTTGAACATGCTCGAACAGAGGGAGGATATTCAAAACAACCACAAATAAGTTAGTTGACGAGACGCAGTTTCTCAGCGGGTAATGACAAATATACTGACTTTGAACCGACTGTAAAACGGGTGGTGCTTTCGCCTGTAGGCATCAAAGAAGCTTCTTTGGACTGAGTAGCCGTGATTATATATTTCAGTTCATCTTTGGTCAGATCACACCCGATTTACATGAAGGTGGCTGTCTCTTGGCGGGTATGTAATACAATTTTAACAATGATCGTGGGCACTAAAACAATGTCTCAGGTGAAAACGCATCGTCTTTGCATTCCGTTCCAGAAACGTTTCGCGTTTCCAAAACAATATACGTGCAATTTCATATAATTTACCTTAAAACGCCGTAATCTTTCCAGGTCTTTCAAGGCTTCCAACCGAGTTAAAGGAGTGTGTCGAGTGCAGAATTGAAAAAGTTTTATTCTTCTCGTCTCGTCCAAATTAAAACTTTCGTTCAGTCAATAAAGAAACTCGTCAGCGGGAACATCTCAACACGGAAGTGACACCAGTGTTAATCAGAGGCTGATTATAGGGAGAAGATGCTCTCAGCCAGAGCGAATGACCAAATGCCGGTGAGAAAGAGGAAACAGCGGAGCTTTTAACCACCGCTCATCAAAGTGGAATGAAGCTCCCCTGAGGCATTTCTAACAGAGACAAGTCTATCTATAAAAACACTGTGTTTCCGTTGCACTTTGCTCCCCGACCGTCGGGGTTTTGTCTTTAATTTTCTCTGCAGGTTACATGGTATAAAGCAAGGCAGCAGTGTTGAATATGAAGGGCACTGAGAAAGCACGGCAAAGATAAAAAATGTTTTAAAACATTGGTATTTTCGCACAAACACATCCATAGTTAGTGTTTTTATTGCGCATGAAGGGGTGAATATTATCAGACCAGCTGCTGTGAGATCCACCGGAGCTTCGTGGCGACACGGACTGATCCTCCCTCCCTCCCTCCCTCCCTCCCTCCCTCCTTCCCTCACTCCCTCTCTTAGGAGCTCTGCAGGCAGCGCATGGCTGTCAAGCCCCCGACCGAGCGTCCGGAGCCCATCTCCTCCCGGATCAACAGCGTGTCGTCCCAGTTCAGCGACGGCGGCCAGGCCGTCAGCCCCTCGGCGCGCAGCAGCGTCTCGTCCTGGAGCGAAGAGCCCGCCCACTCCAACATGGACATCTCCACCGGCCACATGATCCTGGTGAGTTGACGGTCGAGCCGGTGCCGCAGTGAGAGCTTGAGCTTGTTTGTGAGGCCCCGACCTCCAGAAGTTCCTAAACACCGAGAGTCAGCCGAAAAGTTCCCAGAAGGAGATTCACGTCAGCTTACAAGGTGCTATTGTCCCACTCAGTTGGAGTGGGTGTCTTGTAGTTGAAGCTTTGATCAGTGGATGTGAGGAACGCATTAAAAATTCAAGAATGAAGGTCCGACATCGTAGTGTAGGATTACATTTTCTGAGAATAATACACAGCAGATCATTTTACCGTGTCATTTCTGTCGGCAATGATCCATTTTGAATAGAAGTCTTGATGAATCTGATATAAGCGGGAGGAATTCTTTACGATCCCCTTTGGAGGAAGACCAGATCTTGACTCTTGAGTTTGGGGGACTTGGGTTTGAATCCTGATTGCAGAGGGAAGGTTAAAAACAAGTCGACGGTGCAAAACGCTGCGAGTTTGTTTTGGTGGGACTTTTAGCACCTTGAATTGGCTCTTGATTTGCACTGGGATATTTTGGGGAAGATCCCTGTTTTTGGTGTTTGTGTTTGTATGCAGATTTCAATCTTTTCTGTTACTGATAGCAGCGTCCCAATTTCCACCATATGACTTTCCACTTACTCAGACTTTGTGGAATAATGGCAAATAGATAACAGTTTAAGAGGAAGTCTTTGGTCGTGATGTAAAATGCCTTGATAGCTTTTAGTGTACATACAAATGACTGCAAGCCAAAGTAATAAGAATTCAAACAAATCAGATATTAATCTCACTTCCTTTAGTAGATTGCCCCTAAAACACTAAACGCTTTCTGCAGCTTTTGAATCAAATAGAAAAATGACATCACGACGGGTACAACAACAATGTTTGCAAATGTTGCTTCACTCATAATGTTACAATTGAAAAGTAATGTGGTCGGTTGTGCCTCTGTCCAATTAGCTACGAGAGATTTCCACTGTTTTATCACTTGCAGGTTACATCCTTTCAACCAATTAGCTCTTTGCAAACTACCCTGCGCCCTTCCCTGTGTTTTTGTGTAAACTGTTAATCCCCCCACCCCCCACACACACACACACACACAAACGCACACTTCTCATTTCAGTGTCTCTCTCATCTCTCTCCCTTTTTTTTTCTTTTTGTTTGAATACATCTCATTACACCCACAGTTTCTATAAGCAGGCTTCTTAGCCTCTTCTATCCAGCAGATGAGACTCTCTATTGAACCTCGCCCGCTTGCCGTGTAGCGCCTTCGTAATTGCGATATATGGCTGCTCTCTTCAACAGCCCACCACCTTCAGCGTTACCACCTCTTCATCCCAACTCCCCCAGCCCGCCTACAAATCTCTCTCTCTCTCTCTCTCTCCCTCTCTCCCTCTCTCTCTCTCCCTCTCTCTGTGCATTATAAAGCTGGCAGGGAGTTGTGACAGAGCGGGCTTTTTGACGTGTTCAATAGGTTCAAAGATACTAATTACCCCAGGGATTTGCACCCAGAGAAAGAGAGAAAATTCACGTTGTGTTGTTTTTAACACCGGCGCACAGACGAGCCGAAACGCCGCTTTGGCGCAGCGTAGTGCGGATTCGAAGCGGCGAGGTCACACGCGGACGAAAATAGATCTGAGATTGTGACAGCGGGGTCTGAACTTCTCCAGGTGCGTTCGCCTCGTCTCGGGGAGAGACGAGGCCGCGGAGGCGGAGGCGGCAGAGATGAGAGGGAGGAAGTGAAGAGTCGCTCACGGAGTGTCTGCTCGGTGCGTGTGCGTGTATGTGTGTGTGCACGCACACGCCACAGTCTGGTCAGAACGAGTGGTGCAGTTTGTTAAATTATGGAGGCTAATATGCAAATGGAGTGGAGCAGGAGGAGAAAGCAGTTCATCTGGGATGAGTCATTCTGTGTAGGTTCATGGAGACGGGTGTAATTTGTGAGTTCCCCTCCAAGAAACTGGGAACTGTGTCGTGTTAGACAGTGTTTTCAAAGAGATTACACAGTTTTAAGCGCTCATTATTACGTAAGCAGGAGGCTATCGCCAGCAGCAAATGGAAATGATCCATGCTTCCGTTGGTCAGGTTGCATTTTGGAAGGGTCTCAGGCCTTTACAGGGGAAAATGGGAAAGAGAGAGATAGAGACAGAGACATTCACACACTCAGATTGCAAAAAGCATGTGTTTGGACATGCAAGAACATGCAAACTCCATACGGACCAAACCACTGCCCAACTGTGCTGCCCTATTGAAGTAATCAATTTGTGGTCACTCGTACATGATTAATGTCTGTATCATGTTTATTACATGTACCAGTGGTGTGGAAAATAAATATTTCATATTTTTTTCTGTATTTAGCAGTTTAATGTTTATATATTCTTAAAAATGTGATTACAATAGACAATTTGTTTTCCTTTATAGAAATTCAGACCGGCATGGTGATATATTTCATGTTTATTAAACATACATTGAACGATTTCTTACCTTTTTGGGTCATGGGACAAGTAATATTTTTCCAATTTTTAACATTTTTTTAAATTCTTGAAACTGAAGCTTTTAAGTTGTGTAGTAGAAAAAAAAGTACTTTTTCTTGATATTTTCAGTTTTTTAGATGCACCTGAATCAGTGCATCAAATAAACCATCAACCAATACTAAAGTACCAAACTCATTTAATTGGCACTTAGTTTTTATCTCCTGATCTTAAACTCATTAATTCACAGGCCACATCCTCTTATAAAGTTCTATTTTATTCTCTTGGGTTCATGATATTCTGTGTTTCTGAAACCCAACTGTTGGTACTTTGATTTTATTTGTGTTCACTGTGTTGCACTGAAATGAGTGAGCAATATGTTCTTCGGTGCAGAAATAAAAAAAGACCTTAAAAATGAACATTTCACAGAGAGAATTCACACGATTTTATTGAATTCCTGACTCCAGAACGTCTTAATGTTTTTACATTCTCAGCTGAAGCATATAAGTGTTCCCTGGGCACTATCATTTTTAAAACAGGTGTCAGGAATAATGCTTCTGTATTTATGGAGTTTGTAGGGGGCTGTAGAAGTCTCTGTTAGTGGCTGCATTGCAGAAGCTGTAGGGGGAGTAGAATGAAATAAGGGAGAAATATGAGTGTTTAAAGCATGTCTTACCAAAAGTGTGGCTTAAATCAAACTGTTAACGGCTAATGGCTCAGTAATGTACGGACAGTGGACATACATTTTTATATATATATAAATAACTTTTCTTTTTAATCACTTTTAGTCCTTTTACCATCAATCTGTCATATGTAAGGTAGACTTGGCCAATGTAGTAGACATTACAACACCAAGAGGTATAAAATATTGGAAATGCGACTGTAAATGTCACCGAAAAATACACATTTTGAAACGTGTGTATTCATACACTTAAATCTACACCCTTTAGATACTGAAGTCAAACGTAAATAAATGGGCCCGGTTTGGAGAGAACACATTTGCAGGTATATTAGGTTAAATGGTGATGATGGAACTTAAAGAGCCTAAATGATGAAGTACCTGCAAAGACCAAGTGCTTTGTTTTTTGCACATTTTAAACATAAAAAAAAAATTAAATAAAAAATTTGCAAATATATTTAGTTCTCATAATATTTTGGCCAAACCCTTCTTAATAGGCAACTTTTCGTCCAGTTCAGTTGTCATGGGAAAATGACGCATCTCATTTCTGGTTCAGTCGTCATGGCAACATTGGGATTCCGCCTGTTGTCATGCTCAGTTGTCATGGGAACATGACGTGCCTCATGTTGACGTACTCGGTCGTCAGGGAAATATGGCGCTGCAATGATGTCATGATCAGTCGCCATTAAAAAAAAAAGATGCTGCTCGTGTTGTTTGGTTCAGTCGTCATGGTAACATGATGCTCTTGATGTCGTCATGAAGAATATCAATCAGTTAGTGTATTACTTGGTCCCAAGAAACCTGGCGCTCCCCATGACGTACTCGGTCGTCATGGAAATTTGGTGCTCCACATGTCGTCATGGAAACATGTCACATTGTTGTTGTCTTTGGACCACAGTGAAAAAAGTAGGTGTGAATGGAAACTCACCGCAATGTATCCGATTTACTTTTCCTTCCACACTGACAGGTGTGAAAACACTCTTAAACATTCTCTTTAAGGTCTACTTCTTTTTTTTATCACTTCCACTGATGGGCACAATGAGAGGTAATCGGAAACTTCCTCTGCTGCACCCACTTAATTAATAAAAGATCTTTGAAAGAGACATTTTATAGAAAGAACAGATGTTAAGAACTCAAATGCAATCTTACTATTGCCATTTTCTGAGCACTGCACTACTTTTAATTGCAGCAGTGCTGAATGGGCCGGGTTTATTAGCAGACCTTCTATGCAGATGAGGAATTGATGGCATATTTAACTTTGAGCCCATGTTTTTTTAATTCTGCTTCAGGATTTAAATGGAAAAAGGACACAGAAGTTTCTGGTGGTTTGTAAGTCACTGAAGAACGTCAGAAGAAGTTATAACGGCCGATTTGCAGTTAATGGGAGAAAGCTGAGCGCTCTTTACTTATATGTATATATGTTTTCCCTCTGATTAATCACAGTTGAGAAAGGAGAGGCCATAAAAGGAGAGGGGAAGGTGATGTGTAGTTTTAATAATGTAATGTAATAATGTAGGCGCTATGGTGGGCTTTCAGGACCTTGGACAGCGCCACAGACCCAGCAGGGAAAGCTGCAGCTCCAATTGGATCAAACTGACCCCGTCCTCTCACAAGGCAGCAGAGGGGATGTTATATAAGGCTAACTGTCATGTGGGAAACATGCATCTTCAAAATGTCAACATTTTCACATTGTGGGCAGGTTAAAAAAAAAGATTTTTTTTAAACAGGAATCATTTTTCCATCAGGTTTCAGAAACCTTTCAGAAGCCCAAAGGTCAGATTGTTTTCTCAGTCAAGTGAAGGGCACATAAACCTTAAAAGTTGGGACCAAAAGAACTCGTGCTGGAGGTATTATTTTTTAATACAATAAAAGGTTGTTTGGATTGATGGATCACGTCTTCTCATCTGTTAGATTACTGGTGTTTTGCAGGTCACTTTATGTTACTTCTTTCACAACTGTTTTTGTGCTTCCACCCTCCATCACCATATCTTTTCTCATCTTTCATGTCCCTTCATGTTTCTTTTCGGTTTAATATTATAGCTTTTTCTGTTTCCTCGTCCAGCTTTTTCCTAGTTTTCAGGTTTGTAGGGTACGATTTCCTATGAGGGATTTACTCCACTGTGGTCTACTGCCCTGACTTTGATTAAATTATTATTTTTTTTTAATCCCTTGTGATTATAAAATGTTTCTCCTGCGCATCATAGTTAAAATTGCAATACAAGAAAATATCAAATAGATTCCTTCGAACTTAAGTGAATGAGTGCTCCAACCGTCATGCCTTAAAGTTGCATATACTTTGCCTCATTCTGAATATTTTTCCTTAACGCTGGACTTACGATTATACTCAAAAGTTAGATATATAAAGCCTTAAGACCAACCCAGATGATGCAATTTTTGTATTTTGTAATTATTACACTTCATAGATTTTACGAGTATCTGTACTTTAGACAAGTATTTCTTCTTCTAACAGGAATCCTCTTTACTTACTTAATTAAATTCTGTTTCTCGTACTAATGGTGTTATATGGAAAGGACTTACGAAAGGATTGCCCCCTTGCAGTGGTCAGTGACCCCCAGAGCTGTTCTGGCGGAATGTTTGTATCCTGGTAGCGTCACCCCTGCTCGAGAGGTCAAAGGGTAGAGACCTGACCTGGCCCTCCAGGTTGGGGGTTGGTCAGGGGACTGACAATAGAGGAAATCAACACTACTGGCGGTGCCGGGCTTCACGGCACAGAACAGACCGATAGAAAGGACAGTCTGGGTTCAGTTTAAAGACGGATTGCAGAATCCTGGTGTAGTTTAAAGAAGTCTCGGTCTGCTTAAGATGTCAGGTTCGTCAAATTAAGAGTCTGGGTCAAGTTTGTAGAATCCTACAGTCCATATTTAAAGAGTCAAAAGGAGATGATTCAGGTCTGATTTCAAGGATCTGGGTGGAGTTTAAAGAGTGAAAAATCTCATTTCAAGGGAATCGGGTCTTTTTTGAAGAGTTCTGGTCATGTCTTATCAAAAGGAGTCTTTTTTTTTTACTTTTTTTTTTTTTTTTGCCATTATTTTCTGAAAGGTTTGTCTGAGTGAGCCGTAGGTTTCGCCAAAAATGTGGATGCTTAACGTCAAGCTCATTGCAAATTCACCTTGGAATATTGAATAGGGTGTAGAGCGGTTTCGAGGCAACGGACCTCTTGACACAGTCCAGACATTTCATGGTAACTGTGTGTGTGTGTGTGTGTGTGTGTGTGTGCCTGTGCGCGAGTGAAGCGGAACAGCTTTAGAACGAATCCATCATGGACTGCAAGACGAGGGTGGAAAAAGCAAACACTTCCTGGGACGCCCTACCTCGCTCACACTCGGGTGAAGCAACTGTTGAGCGATTAATACAAATCACCAGCTTCAAAAGAAAGGCGTCGCAGGCGGCTGACGCCCCATCCCACCCAACCTCAACACCCCCCCCCCCCCCCTACAAAGAGAAGAAAAAAAAAAATTAATTGCCTCTCGTAAACCCCTGGCAAATTCCATGTCATCATCCACCCACTGATTTTAATTTGAGGAGAAACAGCTTTCACCATCTTATCTAAGTTAATGTATTACTTGGTCCCATGTGACTGGGACCAAACCCCTCTCACCCCCCCCCCCCCCACCACTCTCTCACTCTCACTCTTTACCTACCCCCTACCACCACATCCTCTCTGCTTGTGTCTTAAGAGGATTAGGCGACTCTATATATAAAGCACATTATCTTGTCTTTTGTTGCTGCCCAAGTAAGTGTTATAGATTATACCGCAGCAGCGGGAGCCTCCATCGAGATTAACCGTGCTGGGAATTTGTTGTGGTTGTGGTTTTTGGAGCTCGCCGTCAATGCCAGCTGCGATGTGATGTGTGGAGCTGATGGGTCACAGGGCAAATGGTTGGAGGAACAATAAGCTTCCGGAAATGGATGTTAAATCACTGTAATGCGGAGGAGGAGGCGTTCAGGGAAGAGCGAGGCTCATGTGTCAAGATGATGTCATCTCTATAGAGCACTCATTGAAATCCGTATGTTGTAATGATGTTAAAGCCTCAGTGTGATGTTGAAGGTTATTTGCAGATTTAGCAACTTCTCTCTTTTGTGATTTGAGGATAATAAATGATCAATTTAATCATTATATTGTTTCAAATGAACATTTAATTTGAATATTACACCTCCTACTGTTTTTTAATCTGGTGCACCAATAGTAATGAAATTATAGGGGGATGTTATATTTCCTTCTAAAAAGGATAACAAGAAATGGCCGGAGGGCAAAATAAAATACTAATTAATAAAGTATGTGTTTAGAGTTGATTTCAGTCTAATATTAGAAACAAATTTAAGCATAAGCTTAAGGGAAAAGTGTAACAGTTACACCAGTTGGTTTTTTTAATGCTGCCAATGTAAAAAAAAAAAAAAAACAGTAGGAAGTCCAGCCTTCAAATAGAAATTACGATGCACAACAAATGATCAGGTCATACCCTGAATCATATGGTGAAACAAGGTACCACATATTCTTGAAATCCTACAAAAGTGGACACCTATCTCAGTATTTAACAAAAGTACGTGACCAAGCGTTCTGTTGTCATCATCGACTCTACATGGTTTATTTTTGAATAAACAGCAAGCGAGGATGAATTTACTAAATATTGTCACTTGCCCAATAAAGAATTAACAAGAAATTTGGCCGCAGACTCTTTGTGATTGCTCACCTAAAGCTCTAACACATGTCCAACACACATCTTTTATTAAAGCTTCTTGTGCCATATTTTTGTCGTATTTGAACAACAACAAAGATGTAAATGGAAAAAAACACGACTGCCAAATCATAACCGCCTGAAAAAGCATGTAGGAACACGAGTTCACTTCAAAAAGCGATGACTGCATTTCTGTCTTCAAGTTCATTGTAGTCTGACTCCGTCATTGGTGCAAAAATATCACTCCACCAAATTTTATCTCAGATTTATGAGATAAAATAAGGTGAAAATCTCACATTTTCACCTTTCAGGTGAAAATGCATAATTTTTGCATTGTGTTTCTGTGCTGTTTGTTCTTTTGCATTGAAATCACACACGTGTGCAGAGACCAATACGCTATAATCGTTAACAACGTCAACTACACGGACATTCGTATAGACAGGACGACGAAGTCGGATCGCTATTACGTGTGACTGGGATTCATGCCAAATATAAAGTATTGCATTTTCACTTGAAAAAGGTTTTCTCGTGTAGACGGGGCCTAAAGTACCAAGAAAAAAAGCTCACACATGCACAGGCAGCATTGGCAAGCTTCACACAGAAAGGCCCTGTCTGGATTCGAACCCACAAGATAAACAAGTCTGATACTGTAAATTCCATGTCGTACTGGTCTGAAATGCAGTATTTGGTCGACGGTCACTCTACTCCCTGTGCACCAATCGCATCCTGTGGCGATCTCTCCCGCCCACTTTGTCTTTTCCCTCGTGTCTCCGTGGAGCCAAAATGGCTACCTGCATTACGTCACCTCCCATGTAGCCAGCCTTTTTTTTCTTTTCGCCCCTGACGCCCTTTTTCTTACAGGTGCTTAGGCGGTGCGTCAGAGCGGTAATGGCGACTGGGGCACAGTCTTATTGCGCCGCGGTTTTTATTGAGCACCTTTGGCAGCGGTAAGCCCCCCTGCAGTAAGGGGATTATTCAGTGTTTGGCCGACACATGGTGATCTCAGCACCTCCTGATTGGATTGCAATAATCCCTTTACACAGCCACAAAACCCTATTACTCTGGCATTAGAGGTGGGGGGGGGGGGGGGGGGATCGAAGGTACAGGGTTATTGGGGGCATCTGATTTGGACACTTGGTGTGTGCGCGTATTTTTTGGTCCATATTTCCCAATGTTTGTTTGCAGGCAATTGATATATAGATTATATGTCTCGTGTTTTGAGGATTTATGTGTTTGAACGCTTGCCTGTGTGAATGTGTGGCTTATCTGAAACTGCGGGAATGAACATGCGCATGTCTCTGCAGTGTATATGTGCAAGCGTGCGTGGGTGAGGATTTTTGTTGTGTTTGTGTGCGTGTGTGTGTGTATATGTGTTTATGTGTAACCTTATGAAAGCCTTTATGAGTGGTTTGTGCTTTAGATGTGTGTCTCCTGATGGATCGGACCTCCCGCTGTTGATAAGCGGCTCTGTGCAGGTGGAGGGTCGCAGTTTTCGACCTCCTGTTACATCATTGCTGCTTTTAGCAGCTCAGAGAGAAATATAATAGAGAGCTGATTCTACAAGGAAAGGCTAGGGTGTGCGTGCGTGCGTGTGTTTGTGTGTGTGCGCGTCTGTCCTTTTAGTTTTTCATAATGCAGCTAGCAAAGAGTAAAGCTAACATTTAAAGCCTCACTTTCCAGCAAACATATATTATGTATGGTATGTTGGTGGTGTAGTGGTTAGCACTGCCTCCTCACAGTGACAAGGTCCCCGGTTTGGAGCCTGCCTTGAGCTTTTGTGACCGTCTGCATCCTGTTGAGGATGTACCAGACGGTCGTCTGCTGGCGTGACACGTGTCGGATAGAGCACTATCCAAAGTGTCCCGGTGTGATTTACATGTATGTTAAAGCCATTAAAAAAAAAAAAAATGCCTTTGAGCTGAACAGTTTCTCATTATCTTCCTCCAGCCGGACGTCTGGCCACGCCGCCTTCCATTTTTAACAAACTCCCCTCGTTTTAGCAGAAAGCCATTAGGCCTTTTTTTGGAAGCTAATTCTGATTAAGATCAGCCCCATTTGTAACTGCCACCATAAATCATCACCGGAGCCATTTAAAGAACCACACCAGCTCGTTTGGGTCCCTCATCCATTACAGAACGACCGAACCGTCCACATTTTTTTTTTTTTTTGGGTGCGTGTGCGCAAGCCGCTGAATCTCAAGGTTGCTCAAAAACAAATCCACACCGTTGTCAGATATGGCTAAGGGAGACTCTGATAGCTGCTTTCATATTTAGTTGATTTGACATTCTGATAAAGACAGGATGTACATTGTTTTTGATTTAAACAATTTTATTCTCATGAGAAGTTAATCCTATGGGTTTTCCTGAAGAACCAATCTGATTGGTCTTTTTTTTTTTTTTAACTCCTGCCAAGTACTATAAGATAAGCCCTATGTTGTTTAAGTGAACCCCTTCCATCCATCCAAGAAGAATACATCTGTGCCACTTGTTTTCTGTCTTCCGTCTCACCTGCTCGTCTTGCTTTGCTCTCGTCCCTCAGTCCTACATGGAAGATCACCTGAAGAATAAGGACCGCCTTGAGAAGGAGTGGGAGGCGCTTTGCGCGTACCAGGCGGAGCCCAACGCTTCCACCGTCGGACTCAAAGACGGGAACGCGAAGAAGAATCGCTCCACTGCCGTCGTAGCGTGTAAGTTATCGAATCGATCCAAAAGGGACCTGGGCATTACATCAACAAGCCTCAACCTTTGATTTTTCCGTACCAAGAATGCATCAGGTTGATGAGAAATAATGGATCCAAAGACAATTAGTGCACATGATGAATGCAATGCAACAGCTTTTCTTCTTTTTCACGAAAACAATCATGACGCGTGATAGGAAAACATACTGAACATACAATATATTTGTTTTAATATCAAATGGAGTTGGATTCGGTTTAACTTGGCCTTCTACAGTTTTTTTTATATTGCCCCCTCGGGAAACGTTTAAATTCCCACCCTTACTTTGAAACGTTTAGTCTTTTCCTTTTAATTGGTATGTTTCCCAGTCTTGAAGATAATTAGTGTGCGAGCTGTTTACCTTTCTCTCTGTAATAATCAGGCCACATGTGCTATTACTCCTACCGTGACGTGCTTGTTCACTCATTTATCTCTGGGTTGTATATGCCTTTGGTTTCAGAATGCAATTGTTCTTTTCAACCTGAAAAATTATGTCTTTGAGGGAATTGATTCCAATCGGTACCTCCAGCTCTAAATCAAGCTCTTGCTTTGACTGTAGAATACCAGATAAAACTAAATCTCAAGATACCAGTCCATCGATTCCTTGTCGGTTCCTTGAAAGCATCCTCAAGAAGGGACTGTTTTGTTTCAGGGGAAGTTGAAGAAATGGTTAAAATCCGAATTAGTACAGTGGTTTCTGCTTCAGCCATTACATCCGCTGATCAGTGGCAGGTTCTGCCTGGATCGTTGAGTTTATTCATGTGCAAAGTGTTTAAATAACAGATGGAAAATTATCCTTATGATGGATGCAAGTCTGATGTCTTTTCAAACGCTATTGACAACGTATTGGAAAAGTTTCCTGACTGTACTTCCTTTGAGTATCAATGTACTTCTGCTTAAGTTTTGGTTTGGTCAAATGTGTAAAGTGGCGACATTAAAAAGAATCACAGCATTATTCTCATCACTTGAGGGATCACAGAGAACTGTAACTGCTGAGCAGAACCAGACTTCATCCGTCACGCCTCCTGATGTCAGTCCTCCAAATATGGTTGCCCACTTCTTTTTTTTTCTCAGCAACTCTCTACAACCCTTCATATTTTCTCGGGCATATAGGCCCCTATTATCAAGAAACTCGGAGCAGATGCAGTGAGCAGAAGGGTTGTAAATTAGTTTCCTATTAAAGCTCTCCTGCACCGACCTCATCAATGATTAAAATTTCTAAGCTTCTGTGGAAATAGCCCATCTGAAAAAGTGCTGTCCCATTCTCTACAACAGGCTCAAGCTTAATGAAATCCAGGTTGTCAGCAGGGAAAGCAGTTTTTCAGGAATAAATTGTGCTTCCTATTTGAAGCACCACTGGCTTCTCCAAAAAAAGAAGAAGGGGAAAAAAAGCGCGGTCTGAAGTGTTTTGCTGCTATCACTGGAGACTTCAGGAGGACTGGTCACTCTGTGGTTCAGGCATGACTAGTTGGTTACGAGGCCGTTTGAACTATTGGTGTTTTGATTTCGCTCACCAGTCGTGTGATCTTCCTGCTAATACAGTGAACACACGAGTCATCTTGTTATGATGGAAAATGTTTAAATAAGTTGTGTTTTAATTGGAGAACATTGTCATCCCAATTAAAATGATGATAGTATGAGTGTAGAACAAAATTCAAGGTTAATTAAAATTTTTCAGTTGCATCTATTCCCCCATCCATCCATCCATCCATCCATCCATCCATCCATCAATAATCTTACACTTTCTGAACTCATCTATAAAGAAACTTTTATGCATCGAGGGGAGTTTCTTAAAGGTTGCTTCACAACAAGCAGTGAGTGTGATCCATTATTCAGATGCATGAGCAGAGTTTATTAACAACATCAATTCTCTCAGGTAAGCCAGCCCATTCTAATCAGAGGTAAAAAAAAAAAAAGAAAAGAAAAGAAAAAGATACACTGTGGAAAACCAGATGAGAATACGTTGTTTTGGTCACGCACCCACTTTAACTTTACATCAAGGGCACGAGTCCTGTACACTCAACAGATATGCAGATTGCTCATTACAATGCATGTAGCGTGGCCACTGAACACTTGCATCGCTGAGACCGAACCTATTGAAATATTTCATTTTTTTGTTCCAGATGATCACTCCAGAATCACCTTGAAGGTGGAGAACAGCCAAGGCAACTCTGATTACATCAATGCCAGCCCGATTGTGAGTACCTCCTCTGCATCCTAACTCCGAGCTTCAGACACCGCCGCCACGCCGGCCTCCCCACAGTCCCCGGCGGGCGCCTCGGAAACAAAGGCGGCCTACCGTTGTCCAATATAAATTTTGACGCAACGCTTGCTTAGCCTCCGTGGCAGCCTCACGCTCCGTGTACGTTCCGCCCAATGAATATTAATGATTGTTACACGGCAAACACCCCGGGCCAGTATTCGCTCGGGGAAGGTGTGGGAAAGGACATGCGCATCTCGCTCCTCATTTGTGAGAATAAAATTGATCTGTGGGGTCTCGGGGAAATGATTGTTTGTGACCTTGGGTTATGCTAATTTGACACTACTTTGTGTTTACTGTTACTGGTGCGCTTGGCGGTCTCTCTCTTGGCGCAGCGCAGATTGAAGCAGCAAAACAGCCCGTAGGAAGGAGAGAGAGGGGAAGAAAGAGCCGTGTGAATTCAGTAAGTGAGTGTATCAATTTGGAAACCAGTGTTGGAATAGTAGGTTTACGTTTCCCTCGAGGCAGATACAGTGGTATTCCATTAAAAGCAACAGAAACGCTATGCATTTCAAATCTGGGCGTCACACCAAAAAAAAACTGGCTGAGAGAGAAAAGAGAGAGGGACAGGGAGAGGGAGTGAAAATAATACACGAACAAAAAAAGACAACCATGTCAAATGTCACATGTTTAAAAAAAGGAGAGAAACACACCAACAAATATACTCCAAAGAAGCACACGCACACATTTATGAGCTCATCTTTGCAAAGAAATGTCCACAGTCAATACAAACATGTGGGTGAGCCCACATGTTTGTATTTACTACATATGAAAGACCAACAAAATGAGGAATAGCATTTCCATTTCACATATGAACACAGAAAATAAATGAGGTTTAGGTGGTGCAGTCTTTTACTCAAAAACACTCAAGATTATGTGGAGTAACAAGCATTGTAAAATCTGTTGTTCATCAATGGATTTGTTTCTTTTCTTGACTGGTTCACAGGTAATATTATAGAATATCACATTTTCTTCACTCTGTAACGTGCAGTGCAATAATTTCAAGTTACGGGAAGTTGTGGTGACTCGTGAAGATTTTATGTAGTATTTTATTGAATATGCTTTTTGAAGCAGCACTGCTGTATTTTGACTTGTAGAAGGTCAAAAAAGCTACGTTTTGGTCGTTTTTTTACAATAAAATGTATTCAGAAAATATAACTGCTGGGGGACATTTGACCAAAATGTTTTTCGACCATTTTTGTATTCTCCCTCTCACATTCAAGGTCTCTTTTACTGAACCAACCATCTTATAACCAATTTACTGACACATACACACAGTCCTTCAGTCCAGAACAGACTCTATGGTTTCCTCACACTTAATCAGACACACACAAGGACACTTCCTAAGACATAATCAATCACTCACACACCACTCAGTCACAATCATTGCGATGCATGTCGTGAATTGATTACACCGAGTTTAAAAATCGCGTCACAACCTTTATTGACAGCTGAATTTGATTAAGGATTCCATGTGAGACAGCGGCTGCTAATAATTTCATCCTGTGTGTACTTTCTTCAGCCTCGCGACGTCTTAACACTTCAGAGCCGTCAACCCGTTTTCAATAGTTGAAATTATTGTCCCAGATGGTGTGCCTCCAGCACTGAGTACAGTTTCACAAATGGAACCCTGTGAAAACTGCTCCTCAGGCGGAAATCTCCTTGTAGACAGCAGAAACGGTGCTGCTGCGCACCAAAAATGATTCTTCTGCACATGCATGAGTAGATGGACAATGACAATGTTTGCCTGGAGAGTGTCATGCCTCCCAGTCCATATTCTCCTGAGACTGGATAGTTATATAGTTGAGAGTCACCTGGAATAGCAATGTTTTCACCATTCCTGCCATTTCCAGGTAAAAGAACATTGTGTTCAAAATGTTGTCTGAAAAGAAAACACTAAAACGATGCGCTTTCACGTGAAATGTCGTGGAAATGAGGCCCAAGACACAAATCAGACAATAAGAAGAACAGCAGGTGCAGAATAGAATTGACCTTAAATGATCAATTACAGGAAGTTGCTTTTCTTGTATACAGTCTAGTGTTCATACTTCTTAAATCGAGCATCTCTCATGTTACTGACAGGAGTTAAAGCAGGATTGTTGAGTTGTTTCTACTCCACTTAACAGTTCGTCAATTATGTCAAATATAAACAGAGCTGTTCTTCACTGGAGATAACTGGCATTAATAAAGCTAATACTAATATCAAATACATGCCATCTTAATATATTGTTCTAGCGTCTCTGCGGTGTGATTGTTTTTAGTTGTTAGCATTCAGGGATGTTGTTTCCAATCAGCTTCCTTCTGCCGGTAGACGCGACGTGGCTGGACTGCAACGCGCAAACCGTCTGACGTGTAACCTGCGAACAACATCAGGCGCTAATGAAAAGAGAAGGGATCAAGTTTTTGGACCAAATTTGAGCACAAAGTTGAAAGAACGACAAAATGCCCCCCCCAAAAAATGGAATGACCCACACATCATAGACAAAGGAGGCTCGGCTTCATTATAGAGGAACAAAGGTTGTTTTTATTTCCCCCGCTTGCAATTAGAGCTAATTCATGTAGCTGCCAGGGCACGGTTTAACCTGGAGATGCAATTAACGCTCATGCAAGAGCACACACACACACACACACTGTGTCTGTCTATGCCATCAAGGTGTCAGACTGGAGTAACATTCTGCTTCATCATCAAACTTCATCAGACAGATCTTGTACACACACACACACACACACACACATGGACGCACGCACGCACCACAGCACATTATCTGACTCCTTGCTCGCCTTCAAAGAAAAGACAAAAAGCCAATAACAGGGATAATTACACATGTCACATCCTCCACTTTTGTTCATTAGGAGGACTGTGTGTGAAAGAGAGGGAGACAGTTGTCCTTTTTGCAATGTCATTAATGGCGGGGTTTAATTCTGGAGACACCCGGAGATGTCAGGAAGCATCGTGTCTCGGTGGAGATTGAAAAGGAGGGAGCGTGGGGGAAACGGAACAAAAAAAGAGAGATGTCAAGCGAGCAGGGGCTGCAGCCAATCTGTCTGTCCTCGTTTATTTCCATCCTCATCGTTTGATTTTATTTGTGACTCCGCATTTTCGTCCACCCCGCCATCTAGCTTTTTTTTTGCTTCCCTTTTCACCTCTATCTATCACTGTGCTTTGACTCAAACCTACCTTTTTCCTGTTTTTGCTCTCTTTCTTGTCTTATTCGATCCCTCAGTGTCAATTTGTGTCTCCTTACCTGTCTTTCCTCGTCTTTCTCTTTTAATTTCCTGGATCCTTCCTCACTGGATGATATGAGACATTGTTCAATACTTTCCCTTTTCTATTGCTGAAGCTCTAACCTTGAATTTGAAGAATTTGGGCATGTGACAACGTTAAGAGAACTGTAACCTGAACAGGACAGACTCAGAGCTAAAATATCCTTTAAATTCAAACATTCGAGTTCTTCTTTGTTGTGGTGCAGAGTATGCATGATGAAAATGTAGCATAAAACCGATTTTAATAGAACTTTCTGGTGCAAAATACAGTGCAATTCCCCCCCCTAAAAAAAAAACGTCTATCACGGGTTGCATCATGCATGTTTTCACAAAGTCATCCTGACTGGCTTTGCTGTTTTTTGTAGCAGCATCACTGATATCTCAACTCGGGTCTTATTTTATGTCCACTACTCTTAAGAAATTTGTTCCAAAATCATTGTTTTCTTTGAAATTCATATTTCCTTGGCCGGATTGGACCTCTTGCTGGCTGGTTTTGGCCCACAAGCCTCATGTTTGACACCCCTGGTATATAATATCTGCAGTGTTTTAATTTGCCATGTCACCTTGTATTTTTTAATGGCTTCCTATGTGTCATGTTCATTAGATGTGCATTATTGTTCCAGCGTTGGAGAAAATGAACAGAGAACCATTAAAGATCATTTAGCATGCGGGAACCCCCCCCCCCCAATAAATCGTCCGTCTTCTCTCTGTAATTGCTTCCAGCTAAATTGGTCTTGCCAAATTATTACATTTACCATACAATTTGCATGGCAATAGGCAGGAGGTGTCACTCACATCCTTGTGAATTCCGCTCACGTTCGTCTCCCGTCTTTTACTTTCAACGCCTCCGCCATCCTTCTGTAATTTCCATTAAGTTAAGAAAGAAGTCTGCGACAGTTACCGCACAACCTCTCACCTCCTCCTTCAAAGGAGCCTCTTTGTGCGAATCTGACAACCGAGAATAAAAAAAGGTGTGCGCTGCAGAGGCAAACTTACATGATAAACTAATTTAAGTTGCAAACTGATGCAGAGGTGTGGGCTTCTCTGCGTTACAATGAAGCCGTCACCGGTTTGCTCTTGATAGAAGTGAATTAGAGTACTTATACCATGTCTTGGGACATTTAAATCAACCTTGAGGAGGACATTCAACCCTCATTCACTCGCTCGAAATGTTTCAATTCCATTGTTTACATTGGTAGCAAACTACCGAGGGCAATTCTGGAGCCCACCGTGGAGAATAAAAGGGGATTTTGCAAACTGACGGAGGCATTCGTAATGCTCTCTCACTGCACCGCAGCATTCTGAGCGTTTCCTGATCGTCAAGGCTAAAATAGGTTTGTTAAGTTTAAAAAAAAAAAAAAAAAAAAAAAGCTTAAACTCAAAGTTGTAGTTTTAAGATTGGCTCCAATAGTGACAGACCTTGAATAGAAGGTAATTGTACCCAAATCTCGGTATTTTGTTAAGTATTCGAGGGCTTCGGGGCCAACAATCTAAGAGTTTTCCACTCCTACGTAATGAGGCGTTCTTACAATAAAACACTCGAGGTGACGCTTGTGAGTCGTTTCCCCCTCGGCTGCGAATGAACTTTCTCTCTCTTCTTGGGGTTTGTTTTGCCTACTATTATTCTTTGTATTTTTTTTTTTTTTTTTTTTAAACTGCAGCACTCTTTTGAAAAACTGACTTCTTGTTTGCCAGGAGAAAAACAAATCTGAGTGAGACAATACAAACACAGGCTGAAGGACGTGGATGTTTTTTTTTTGGACAATGCAGACGGATTCTGCAGCTTGGCATCAGCTCTTCTCGCTTCTCTCCCCACAGATGGATCACGATCCCAGGAACCCGGCCTACATCGCCACTCAAGGTCCTCTGCCCTCCACTGTGGCAGATTTCTGGCAGGTAAACACACACACACACACATGGACATGGACATATACACACACTCTCAACACAAAAATCAATACACTCTCCTCTCTTAAACAAGACTTGGCCAATTTTTATTAGTACAGCAAGCCTCACAGGAGACCGGCTTGTTCTGTGGATGTCATTATTAATCTCTCCTTCACTATAATGCTCCTTGTCTTTACTATCACTGGACACACACACACACACACACACACACACACACACACACTTACACACAATAGGCTACTGTGGGACACATTGTTAATGCATGGGACTGCAGACGCTTTTCCCAGTGTCCCAAGTGTTGGATTGGGTTTGGATGTGAGACGTCGGGGGCGGCGAGTGATAGGTCATTCTGGCCACTCCTGGCATGTGTGTGCGTGTGTGTGTTTGTGTGTGTGTGTGCACGTTCCTGTGTGTTGACTGTTGGAAGAAAATCTCCCTTCGTCAAACAAGTCCCGTCCCTGTTGGACTCGTGGTCGTGCCGGTTTCAGTGCCAGAAAAACGTAATCTCAGGCTTGAGTAGATTGAAATGTAAAATATAGTGTCTCAGTTTGTGGGGGGGGGGGGGATTTTTGTTGTTTTTTTCCTAAGGAAAGGTGCGAATAGGAACCCTTGGACTGCAGCTATATGCCTATACACCATGAGATCTGTTGAAGCTAACATCTTTCACAGCATTATCTTTTTTTCAATGGAGACTGACAGAAGTAAATACTCCTGAGATTGGTAATTTCACACAATTTTAGCAATCAGTTTCCCTCGTGTAGCAGAGGAGGAGCTTCAGACCCCCGGCCGGGGGTCGACTTGTTGGGCGGACCCTCACTTGATTGGAGAGCTGAGATTTTACAAACATGTGCGTAATGACATACCATGACTGCCCCATGAGAGAGCAGCAATTATACCTATTTAGTTTCTACCAGGCACTGTCATGGCTGATAGCAACTTCAGTGATTGATGCACAAAACCTTAAATTAGTGGAGAATTGCCCAAGTGTCTTGTATATTTTCTCATTCATAGTGAAGTTAAATATGTATAAATGAAATAAATCATCACTATTGTCTCCAGATGCTTTCTCTGGAAAATACATTTTCATGTCATGAGCTTGGGGGAGGGGCTGTCACATTTTTCCATCTTCGATTTGAGTAACAAACCCCATTTTATTCAAACAAATGATCACACACAATTATAACTACAATAGATTTTAAGAGTCACTATTTATCTATAAAAGCATACCCATGCAGGAAGACTATGCAAATTCCACACAGACGGCCTAAAAGCCCAGATTGTCGTAATGTAGTATTTTTTTTTTGTAATCAGATTCTTCACTTCACACTTGGTTATTGTACGCTCAAAATATTTTGTTCCTGTCATTTTCCCAAGCTGCTCGCAATCCGCTTCTGTACGACAGCCCGCAAACTCAACAAGCCCACTCCGTAGAAATAAAGGTTGGATACAATAGAGGGAAAAAATGCAATTCAGCTTCGAGTGAATGTGCAGAGGAGGTGGGAAGTGCTGTGTGATGTGTGCACTTTTTGTTTACCAAATGAAACCTTTGCTCTGAAGGAAAACTTGAACATAATTTTATCTGCTCTCAAGGAGCAAACAAATGCTTTTTTTTAAAGTTTAATGATTAAAGAATTTGCATTGTGTTCATAGCTAAACTTGCACATGTTTAAACACTGCGGCGAAAAAACAAATGATTTACAAACACTGACTTGTGGTTATTAAGTAGTTCATTTGGTCAAATTGCATTTAAAGAGCATTTTTTCCAACAATTTCATGTTAGCTGTGCTTTTGCAATTAAAAAAAAGTGATTTAAGTTCAAAATGACTGTCTGTGATCACAATATGCATTTTCAGAAGTACATTTATGTATGATGACAGTTTACAGTAATTACTATGGTTGCTTTGTTGTCACCTTACCTCATTGCATAGAATATGCTTCATTTCAAAATGTATTTGTATATTTTCAGTTTCTGAAATGTGCTTCAAATGAAGATATGTTATCCAAGAAGATTTAATCAAAAATTAACTTAAATTTCTTCACAAACATTTTTTTTTTTTTTTTAAAGAACGGTCTGTGTAAAAATCTGTTTTGTTTCTGTTCGGTTTTTCCAATTACAGATCACACACACGTCTAAACTCAGGGTCATAGACTTAGAAAATAATCAACCACATCTCCCAGATGTAATCATTATGTTACATTCAATTCAATTAATCTCTATTTATATAGCACCACATACAACACAGTAATTTCTAGGTGCTTTTAACAGAGAAAAACCCAACAAATATACTACATGTTGGTAAACGCTTAAGAAGGCTTAATTTAAAAGTATATAGAGAAGAAGCCTGAGTAATGTGCATTGGCAGATTTTACCAAAGTCTCTGAGCTGAAATCACATAAATCGTCATCTTCAGGATGTTTCAGGAACAACTGATCCAACTGCACACTTTTCACAGTGTTTAGCACAAAGGTTATACAGTGTAATTGCCACATCATGTATATTGTTCACATTGCACAAAGCAGAAGTGTCAGAATTTTTGATCGATCAAAATATTCCTCATTCTATGACTTTCATTAATAATTACTGTGAGGCGGTTTTCCAGTGATAGGTTGAGCACTGAGGCTTTATCCGGCCTTCTTGTTGTGCAGTGGCCTGGTTGACTTAACCAGCATTACTTACATCTGATCACTACTTAATCAAAGCTCGGCCAAGGTTATTTCACCGTACACACGGTACAACGTAGCTGACATCCTCCGTGTCAGGCTTCAAGGACTTGATATATTAAACTGTAGAAAGGAGCCCAGCATGCGCTTAACCTTCGTCCAGATAAACACAGATTTGAATTAGAAATTAGCATTTTGACAAACTTTTATGTTTTCTGAGAGGAAACGTCGGCTGAAGCTAATTAACACCATTTGTCAAAAATTTCTCACCCTTTGCCGTTATCGTCGGTTAAATCTTCGTAAAGATGTGCTGGCGCTGGCGTCTGAAAGGCAGCTGCAGCCGTCTCGATAATCTTAGCGTGATGATGTGGGAGCGGTGTTGTTTTATGGCTTTCCATTAACGGCCGACTGTTACCTCGGCTCGGGGTCGAATGGATCTCCAGAGCAGGCCCACCCTCCGGCTGTGAGAATATGACTGCCAGCAGGAAAAATACGACCCATCTCCTGGTTTCGCCGCGGAATGACCCAGTTGGGGAAGGAAAAGCCTCGACAGCAACAGCAATTACTTTTCACGACGCTTGACTTGCTTGTAGTTTCTCACCGAAGTTTGAAACACTAAGGCTGTCTTCAAGTTTTGTTTTTTGTTTTTTTGTTTTTTCTTTCCTCCCACCCTAACTGATGGCTAGCTCACAATTTGCACTAATTATGGACCAAAATCCAAGCATGTGGGTGAGTGACGACACATGTCAGTGTTCCTGGAAGGTGTTAACAGCTTCATGTGAGCCCTCGTTCCAATCAGGCTTTCCAGCACTTCAAGAATACGACTCCCACTCCTACGAATGGTACTTGACAACTTCATAAAGTTGTCTGGTTTCAAGGAACATCATGTGACACATAGATAAAGCGCATAAAATAGTTGTTATTTTTAGATAGTGGAGTACGAGTCGTCAATATGAAATGAATTTCACTTATGTAGAGCATTTCCACTGCATTAGCTTTCCCAAAGTGTTTTACAATCCATCCGTTCACAAACACATCGATGGTGGCGGCTGCCATGCGAGGTGTTCAATCTACCCATCCGTAGGGAGTAATTTGGAGTTACGTGTCTGCGTATCATGGTCATAGACGATTGAACCAACAGCATCCTGATAAGCACCCACTCTCCAACTGAGCCACAGCTACTCTCCAAATGTCAAAGCCAGTACATGTATATCGCCCCCTTTTGGCTTGTTGGAGGAAAATGAGCAGAACCACACCTTTACTGTTACCAGACACCAAGTTTCATTCATCTATCTATCCATCCATCTGTAAAACTTTGTCCAACCAAGACTGGAGCCAATCCCAGCTGAGTGTCGGTGCATGAACGAGACCATGATGCTCCGGCCCTGTCATTGTTTCACATGGTTGTAGATGACTGAGACCAAGCTGGAACAGTATGACCGTCTGCCCCATGCTCTTGTTTTCTAAACTGATCCATCAATCATTTCACTTGAATTCTTGACTGGGGTTCAGGCACCAAATATATTACCAGCAGATCCGTTAAAGTCAAGGGAGCCAGTGAGCCATGACCAGTCACTTGTGGACCACTTTTAATAGATACCCACAAATATGCCCCATCTACTAACAGATGCTATAATGGAGAGATAACTGGGGCGGGGTTACTTCACCTGTTGTTGGTTATAACAATATCCATAAATGTCAGAAATACAGAATCAAATGTATTTACTTACTACCCACATGTCTTTATGAATTTCATGTGATTTACCTGCCTGTGTGTTTGGATTACAGATGGTGTGGGAGAACGGCTGCGTGGTCATCGTCATGCTGACGCCTCTGGTCGAGAGCGGCGTGAAGCAGTGCTACCACTACTGGCCAGATGAAGGATCCAACCTGTACCACATCTACGAGGTAGGATGACACAACAGAAGCGATAGAGCGTCATGGTTTTTCTGATATTCTGATTGTTTTGCCTCGACTACGTTACTCGATTTAGATTCTTGGCTCAGCATTGAGGAATAACGTTCTGAGAACTTGCGTCATGTCAGTCGTGTTCGCTTGCGTCAAGTACAATATAATAAGTATTCACTTTACCTTGCAGGTGAATCTGGTGTCTGAACACATCTGGTGCGATGACTTCCTGGTTCGTAGCTTCTACCTGAAGAACATGCAGACCAACGAGACGCGGACCGTCACCCAGTTCCACTTCCTGACCTGGCTCAACCAGAACGTCCCGGAGACGAGCCGGACGCTGCTCGACTTCCGCAGGTAGCGAACCCACTAAACTCTAAGCTTAGCGCCTTCTTTGTTTTGCAGTGTTTCCCCTAAAGAATTGTTTTGTTCAGGAGAGGAAGATTGCCCTTATTAGCATCCATGGTTTTCACACCCCCCCCCCTACAAGATTCTGCCAATTATGTTCTCCAAACAAGCACACAAAGCTGCAAACACAGCCTAGCTATCACGCCGTGACTTTTACATTGGAATGTGTGCATAAGTGAGAAGATGGCATTCATGCAACCACACAGAGTTGTTTTCTTCTGGCGCTCGCCAAGAAATAAAGGCTCCTCAACAGCGTGTTTAAAGAGTGTCTTGGAAGTCATTTGCATTTCAAGTGTGCAAAGTACTTAAGCCTGCTTTTAGTGTTGATGAAGAAGGTGCTGAGGTTACAGAAGAAACTTTTTGAATGACGTATTTTGAAAGAGTCCTTTGGAAAGGGTTGTGTTTTAATAGCAGGATTCTTTCCAGGGATGTCTAAAGTCTTGTAAGATTTCTTTTTTTTTTTTTTTTTTCTGAAAAAACATCCACCACAGTCTTATGTTTTTGCTTGAACAAAGACTTAATGGTAAGTGGATCTCATATAGCTTTTCTACTGCTTCAGCAGTCCCTAGAGTGCTTTGCACCAAAGGTAGAGGACAACTTGTGTGTATAAATAACAATTAGCTGGGTGGTGTTTAATGGGAGCTCAACATATATGTTTCCATACCTGCCATTAGCGTTTTCCACGCAAGTATTACCACAGGAAAATGCCAATGAGAGGAACACCAAACATGCATGATGGGTTACCTTGTTATCGTGTGCATGGAACTAACTATTTAACTCCTGGGTCTTTCAAGTGGGTAAATTCTGTAAAATTCAAGAAACCAACAGTTTTTAGTGTTGCTGCAGCGGGCTCAACCATTGTCTTTTTCTTGGGTCGGGTTTTATCATCTAAAGTACATTCCCCGCATTCATTTTTTTCTATAAAGTAACGTGGGTACAAGATGCATATTGAAATCGAGCGTGTGTCTTTTAGACGTGGTTCATTTTAAGGGCATATTATTATTATTATTTTTTCATATAAAACAAAGAGAGGCTATTCAAATGCCCTTCAGTTAATGTGGAAAGGCTTTAAGAGGCATCTGTGGCTCCCTCGCAACATAATCACTTTAAATCCCTCACTTCGGCAGGAGTTTTGACTCGTGACCCCGAGACGCAGGGAGAAAAATATCTGTATATCCTCAAACGTCCCGGGCATTTTCCAGTCGATAACGACGCATTTCAGGATGTATTGAAGGAACTCGGCCGGAGCGATCCTTTATCTGCGCGCGCCTTCATAACCGCTCCCCCGTACCTCCTCCCCCTCCTTCGACCTCTTTATAAACTGATATACTGTCAGGCTACGTCAGCCCCCCGCTTTCTTTTCTGGCTTAATGTGGATTTTCTCCCGACGTAGGCTTTATATATAGTTTGTGGTGTCGCCGTTCAAGAGTGATCGTTTGTGGTCACAGCTATTAAAAGAGGGGTTTCTGGTGGGGCGTCACCATCCGCCATCAGATCAGAAATATTGCCTTTGCTCGCATGGCGACGGGGTCAGCGCAAAATAAAGCAAGTGCAGAAGGGGGGGAGGGGGGGGGGGGTGTTTCTCACTTTTATTGCCACAGATGCAGCACTTCCACAGTGGCGACCTTCCCTTCTCCGTTTTCGGGTGTTTTCTTTCTCTTTCCGCCTCGGTGGTTCTTCAGGAGGCTGACCGGAGTATTGCTCTATCCCTCATGCTTGTGTCCCGGCATGTCGTCCGCTCACGCCGGAACTCAGCGACCCCCGCTTCCGAATCCCCCCCCCCTCCTTGTTTTACCGGCTAACTAGCGGTTGCCAGTGTCATTTTTGTGATGTTGCAGCTAGTAATATAAGCCCAGTTGCATAGTCACAAAAGTGATCATTGGAGACTGTGACTCTACAACCAACATGGGTCCTCCCCCGCCTCACCTCCTCTCTTCCCCTCCTCTTTCACTTCTTATCTCTTCTCTTTCCTCGCTGTGCTCTGTGACCTGAGATTTTTTTTTTGCTTGCTCATGGTTTGCTTGACTGCCTCCGAATCTCCCGTCCAATCTCCCCTCTTCTCCCTCTCCCCATGCCTTCCTTTCCTTTCCTACCGTGTCTTTGTCTTCATCTCTCACGCCCACTATCCGTGTCCCCCCCCCCCCCCCCCCCCTCCTCCCTTTTGCCCCATGCCGATCCGTCTGTCTATGTGCACTCAGAGAAAATCTGTCTGCAGACTGCACACATCTCAAAGTACTGAGGAGAACTGAACCCAGATACGGTGCTGAAAGATGAATGAGGGAATTTAAGAAAGAAGGAAAGAGTCTGGTCTCTCGCCTTCTCTGCATTCACTTTCTTTAAATGTCAAGTGTACAAGGTGTTGTCATTAAGCTGCATTCACATTTATCCGTGAGGTGACAAATTAAGCTGTTTGAATAAATGCATATGTTGACACATGTTAGGAATCTTTACTCACACAGACACACACACACACACACACAGACACACACACAACCAAAAGACAATTATTTGGGCTAGTATGGAAACGTTCCAAGTTCTTTTTTTGTTTTTTTGTTTTTTTGCATCTCCATCATCATGTCTTTCCCTCTTTCCCTCTCTCCATCAATCTCTTTCCTCTCTTCTGTGTCTCCCTCTCTGCTTTTGATCCGTCAGGCTTGAGTCTCTCTTACGGGGCATCTCCTTTGAATCTTTCACCCCCCCCCCCCCCCACCCCTCCCACCCTGTGCGCCTGTTGGTGATTCTCTGCTGGCTGTTGCCATGGTAACATCACTTTTGATTGTCTGCAGTGAGCTCTGACTTTTCAATTTTGTGCGGGGCGGAGGATGGAAATGTGTGTTTTGTCGTGTGCAAAGACTTTCTTTGCTTCAGCTTTTTGGGGATATTGCTTGTAGTCAGCGGGCGAAGTAAATCGAGATGGATGTATTAACACAACCTTACGCTGAATGACTGCTGGCTTGATCTGTTTCTGATTTATTTGTATGCATATTACAAGATGTCTTTGAAAAGGCATGTAAAAGAAATATTGCCCTGTTGGAGAGTTCTGAAAAGCCTTAATTGAAACAAATTTGCCAAGTGAATGTATTTGGTAGCTTCTAAATTACCTTCTGTTTCTTCTGAGTTAACAATAATAAGTTTATGTTAAATGACAACAATTTCTGCCTCCCAGTCAACCTTTAAATGGACACACTGGACAATAAGGGGTAAAAAATTGTTTAATCTTACCATCGAACTCCCCCCAAAGTAAAATCTTTGCACGCATATCCCTACATACCGTATAGTTTCCATTAGAAGAGCACTGCCTAATAGAAGCACACCTCCTGTTTTCTCAAAGATTTTATCACCACTTGGTAAAATATAATTGTTTTGTAGTCAGAGCAAAAATGAAGAAACAACATACAATTTCTTTTTTTTTTTTTCTCAAGTTTTTATATTCTTCACACCGCTCCTCTTTGGGCTGGGGGAGGAGTCATTCATTCATAAATATTATGTTGTCGCAGTATTTAAGGGAACTCTACAATGCTTCGTAGCTGCGGTACGCCACACCACTAGGGGGCAGTATGATGGTCTACGAACCCTATATTTGAATATTTGTAATACTATTCTGCCTCATCCCACAAAATTGATAGCGTAACTAATGCTTCATTTACGCGACAGTACAAACACCTAGTTGCAATTGCGTTTTCTTTTCAGAAAAGATTTGTGTTTGCACAGCAGTACTTTGGAAATGATATCTGTTTACACAGAAACGGCAGATATACGGAAAAAGCAATGACAAGTTTTGGTTTTCACTTAAAAATATTGTCATTTAAAAAGCAAATTGAGATCATTATGAGTTGCACTAATAAAATGCTTTATTTTAGCTGTACAGACATTTCACTGAAGACTACTGGAAATGAATAATTTGTTCAGCTTCCACCAAACTCCTACGTTATGTTGTGTCCTCACATTTCACTCAAATAATAAACGACCTTAGAGAATTCAGCTGAGGAAAAGTGAAGAAAAAAAAAATAGTAAAGCCCCATCACTGCAGGTGCGACTGACTGATGCATAATGGATCACACACACACACACACACGCACGGGGTGCTTTTACATAATGTGTTCTGGCTGAAAATTGTTATTTAGAGTTACCACCATGAAATAGAATCAGCAATGATCTCCAGCTGGGATCAGACTCTGTCTTCCTACGTCTATCACGGATAGACGTTGCTTGTTTGTGAAAATCCACTGACTGCGGAGCTTTTTGAAGAACGAGGTGTGAATTTCTCTTATTTTTCACAGTCGTAACAGAAGAATGTTGTTTTCCTTGCAGGAGAACCTCGTTATACATTCATGACTGCATCTATTTTCAATGTACACAAACTTGGATGGAGTTTGTATAGATTATGTTTTACGCTTCTACACTCATATGTTTTGCACTGTCCAGGGGCTGTGTTAAGAAAATGACGTGAATGCATGTGAAAGACACGGGCACATATGGTGTTGACCCTTTTATATTGTTTGTGTAATTAGATGTTCTGGTTTTGGGTTTTCTTGGTGTATATTTTACATGTTCGAAATAAAAACTTCAAATCAAGTCAACAATTAGCAAGGTTTTGGTTCTCATAACTCATATTGGTCAAATGTCTTTATTTTGATTGATAACTGGAAAACAAAACATTATTACTTTGGTTTCTTATAGGATTTTACCACTCATCAATTTGAAAAATGGTGTGACCGATGAATGTTCGATATTCTTTTTTATAAATTGTGTCTCACTTCTGTTTTCTACATTGCTTTGATCATAATTACAATAATTATTAAAGTTTAAGCTTGGAATAATTGCAGTTGAGTATCAAAAAAATTGACAATGATCAATTATTTGCCATTTGTCTTGACATCATAAGTGGTGGTCAAGAAATGGAGAACAGGTCTTTCTTTCCTAAGGAACATTTGGAATGTTTAGTTTTTTTTTTCTTTGTTTTCCTGTCCCCGACACTACGCCTGTGATGTTAACACTGACTCCTCCTTTCTGTTCTTGCTCTTTGTAGGAAAGTTAACAAGTGCTACCGGGGACGCTCGTGTCCTATCATAGTCCACTGCAGGCAAGTATACTCACCATGTCCACTTGTGTAACAGTTTGCATTTACCGTTGAATAAAATGCATTATGTTTCAAGGTAGTCTGCAATATTCTGGCAAACTACCAGAACCCCGTGTTTACTGTTCGTTGGTGTTGTCTGAAGCTGAACTCGATCGGCTCCCTCGTGGTTTTCCGTCTTCCCACCGGCCGCTCCGTCAGTTCTTCAGCACTTGGGGGATGACGGGCATTTTAAACCAGCGATTAGCCGAAGAGTTGTGATTTAATTGACAAACTGTCCACGGAGTAGGGCAACTTTTAATTGGAGCCACTTCAAAGTTTGCCGTGTATCGGTCAGAGCCAGTGGGCGAGGGAGAGAGAGAGAGAGAGAGAGAGAGGTAAATAGAAGTAGGTAGTGTGTGTGTATATGTGTGCGTGTACTCGCATCTGCATACCTGCCACCACCTGAGGATATAACTCAGACCGGCGAGACATAATTAAATTGGTATTTAGCAAAGAAATCTGCCACAGTGTTTTGTAGAAACATCCTCCCATGATTGGATTAAAAAAAAAAAAAAAAAAAAGATGTCTTCTGGAACAGCTTGGCCTGACGTTTGTCTCCACTAAATGATCTATATTCTAATATGGTTTAATGGCACCTCCACTATGCATTCCTGAGCTAAGCTGCCAGGCCACACCAGAGTATTAAACCTGTGAGCACGGAGAGAGAGATAACCACTGCAGCTGGATCGCTTTACATTACCTCAGGTAATGTTACGACCTTATGAAACTCTGCTTAATGACTTTAGTGTAGGTGCTAGTTGTTTTAGTGCTGTCTGCATATGAGTTTGATATCTATATAAAGCCAAGTGATTTGAGTACAGACAGCAGATGTTAGGAAGTAAAGTCTCTTCACATGTTTCAGCATCCTCCCAAAGCGGATCAAATCAACTTTTTGCTTTTGATTAAAAGGAACTCATTCTTTAGAATTCTGTTGAAAAAGCCACGGTTGCCCCTTTCTAAAATACATTGTTATAAATGTTCTCCATTTCAACTTCAGATGGATCCATTACTTTTGTCTTTATTGCTTCATTTTCTCAATTTTAAAGGAGAGGGAAAAAAATTGAGGCTTTAATGTTGCACTGAGCTACTTTTAGCTGTAATTGTCAGACAAGAAGAGACATGATTGAATTCTTTTTAGGTTTTTGATTTCGGGACTAGAAAGGAATTTGGTGTAGCTTTGCGCACTTGCAGTTCACAAGCGACGGCAGGCCTGTGGCCGCTGTTAAAACGAGATTATCAATGAGGACGAAAGGGTTGCAGCAAGACTCCTTAGCAGGAGGTAGCAGTAAATGCTCGGTTTCAGCTGCAGTCACCGCAAATAAATGAGGACGTACTTCAAATCACAAAGCGAATCCTTGGACGACAAGAACACCGCCCCTGAAGATCAACAGATGATTCATTTTTCTATCAGATGCTACTGGGTTTAACAGTTTTAACATTCTAACTCTGTCATCCACATAAAACATGGGACTTGATTTATGACTTGAGTTTGCTGTGGCATTTATTCACCAATAAACACCGCTAAATGGTGCATTTACTGCCCCTCTGCCGCCCTCGCAGCTCTTTTTAACCTTCGCTGATCCCTGGATAAGTTACAGTCTTTTTCATTGCATGTGGTCAAGCAAACTCGTACAAACATGTCACCATGAAAGTATTTCAAATAATTATCACTGGGCGTGTGTCTGGGACTTCCATTTCAATTAAGCAGATTATCATTATTTATATATACACATTAAAACAGAAACAATTAATGATCTAGAGACAAGTGTATTATTAACCTTTTAGGAAGGGAATGTATAAAACAGCCAAGTTCTCTTAACAAAGTTGTATAATATGGAAAATTAACGATTATGAATAATGCTAATATGAGATACACAGGTCTAATTAGATGTGTAGTACTTCAAATAATGTTGTATTTATTTTAAGGTTTGGTAAATTATTACAGGCAGACATTGAACTTATCATCTGTACTTTTCAAAACAAGGCTAAACTTTGACTCCCGGTTTGTACGTTTTGTATTGTTTTCGGTTGCTTTCATTCCTATGTCAAATGTAAAGACTGAATTGGGCAGCAGAAGAAGACAAACACTGTCCTCGGCGTAGTATAGGACGACGTTATGACATTTGAGCGATGTGCCCACGCCGCCGAATCGCTCGATTCACTCAGTCCATGCCGACTCTCGATTCCCATCCGAGGTGTGTGTGTGTGTGTGCATGTGTGTGTGTGTGTGTGCCCACAGAAAGAGTCGTCTGCGTCTCAGACAAACTATCTTCTCCAGGCGAACTGACAGCAGAACCGTCGTGGACAGAAATAGGTTTTTATGCAGGCTCAGCAGGAAGAAGCCCAGTCGGCTTGTGTGTATCGATTCATCGTTTCTATCGATTTCGCCCGTCTGCTACAGAGAGCAGAAAGTTCACAGTGACACCAGCGCCTGGTCAATCATTATAAATCCAACTGGAAAAGTTCAGAGCATATGAATCGCAGGAGCTTTGGGAAATGATGCTGCAGTATGAGTTGCGTGAGGGAAAAAAATATAACAGATTTAAAGTGTAAAATTGAAATAGATGAATAACGCGGCGGTGACAAATTGATGCGTTTCACCGACTTCGTCTGTTCCGTCGCCGGACCAACGTTTCTGACCTCATGTTAACTTAATGTGCACTTGGATTTGAAGGGAGTTTTCTCAGGTCACCAAACACCAGTGCTGTTTAAAACTTCAGGTTTCCACACACTAACACACAACATTGAATGTTAGTCCACTAACTTCTCAAGTACAATGCCTTGGAGCAACCATAACCCATGAAAGAAGTTGTACTCAAAACTTCATTCTGGTCATACTACATGAATAATACACAGAGTTATCTATCATTTGTATTTTAGGGTACTTTGCTTTATTAATACTGAACATTTTCATTTCCGATGGAATCACATGCAGCTTTCCTACTGTGTTTGAGCCTTCCATCTGCACATTCAGATCAAACCACAAGTTTGCAGCATGAATATACCAGTGCTCTTGAAATGCAAGCGCACGCGTCTTAGGCTCCATTCACACGACAACGTTTTCAAGTGAAAACGCCAAACTCCGCTAAACATGCGAGCCCTCGAAGCACAGTAGCAATCAAAGAGATTTCGGCAATGCACAAAAACAAGATTCCAGAAAGTGACCAGGTCCATTGTTTCATCCATCCCGACATATAACTAGAACTACACCAACGCTTTGATTGTTGGTTAACATAATTTACTTAATTCCTGAAGGCAGTGTTGACACATGCTGTAGATGATAAACATTCTGGAAATTTACAATAGTACCCAAGCTCGGCAAAAACTTCGGAATTCGTAGGCGACGTCTGATATGCAGAGCAAGGCAAAAAAAAAATAATAATTCCGCCGAAATTCATGTAATGCACCAGAATCTGTTTTAAAACATGTCGATATTCTCTCTTGTAATCTCTGGACCAATCAAACTGCTTTTCTTATGCCCCAAAACACCAATCGTACCCGCAGCTGCAGTAATGAAAAGATGGAGAAACTCTCCCAATGTGGAGACTCTTTACTTAAACCTCACAAGCTATTTTGTCAAAGCCGTGCTTGCGAAGCCATTTATCGCCCTAATGTATACGGAGAGCGGAGTGAAGCAATCAGGCTGAGAAGTGATTCAAGAGAAGAGCACAGATGCAGAAATTCAATAATCACACAGCAGCTTTCGCCCTTCCTCCATCTTCTTGCTATCTTGTCTTTTTCTTTACCCTCTTCCCCTGGCTCTTTCCACTGTGTCTATCATTTTAAATAGAGTCAGAGGAGGCAGCAGACATCTTGACGTGTTTACTCACAGCCCTGAGGCGCACACACAAACACACACACGCACGCACACCGCATATCTTTGATCACTTTGTAATGATCCTGGCAAGGTGCAGCGATACCAGAGATCTGTAATCACACTGTAATGACCCATGTGAGGTGTAGCTATATTAATCCACGCACACACACACGCACACACACACACACACACACACACACACACACACACACACACACACACACACACACACACACAGAGGAAGAGAAAGAGAGCAGAGTGTTCATTTCCTTCGCTTCCTTCCTTAAAAGTAACTACTAATTGCCAAAAAACCTTAACATTTGAATTAATCTAAACCTAACCATAAAATGTTATGATTAATGTCATGAGGACTTGATTTATGTGTCTAAGGTTAGGACCCACAATGTGGGCAAAGCACACACACACACACACACGCTGGTACTGCTCAATTACTGCTGAAAATAACTAAGGTCCCAGTGAAAATGAAATATTCAGGAAGGATGGACTCATGCCAGCACTTGTGCACATGCTCAAACATGCACACATGCATACACACACCACCCAGCTGAGCTTGTAGGATTACACGCCAGCCCATGAAATAGACCGACAGCGGTGCAGACATCAATTTTCAACACTCGAAATAAACCCGAGGAAACAAAATATTCCCCACACATACATTACAAATTGTAATTTATTTTTACTCACTGATCTGTGCGTGTGTGTGCGTGCGTGTGTGTGTGTGTGCGTGCGTGTGCACGTGCGCGCGCGTGTGTTTTAGATTGTGTTTACATCAGTCGGGATATATTTTGACATTATTTAATTTCTCACTAAAAAGAAAGCACTACAGCCGTTCAGTTCCATAATTATACACCTTTGAAGTTGCTGATCCCCCTGAAATAGCATTAGAAGACTCATAAACCTCAATATATCAAATCTCTCTGACTGCTGCTTGAGCTGGAGTCAAGTTGTGTCTGTCTCCACTGCCAGAAAAGGGCACAAAAACAACAGTAGCGCGGATACGGGAGCGGATATATTGTCAGAGGAAATCCGTGGGTGTGCGTTACTCACGTTTCAGAACTTAACAGTTCCGCGGCTGCTTTGAGACTCACTTACATACCAGTAGACCTGCCAAGTTTTGCTCAACATTTTGGAATGTGATTTAAAGGAACTTCATGGGTTTCCGATCTTCATTGGAGTGTCGACCAAATCAAACCAAAAACGACAATATTAGATCATACAAGTTAACCTAATAAAGTGGTCAGCGAGTGGATGATAGCAAAAAAGCCCTTCTTTCTTGTACATAGTTTGGATATAAATTAACAAATACCACGGTTGTTGTTGGTTCAATCTTTTTAATGCGATGTCTGTGCTGAAGCAAACACCTATTATTAGTTCTATCAATAAGAAATTTGATGTCCAACGGTAGAATATTTGGAGGCTTTCATGCCATATGGATGTCAGGGAATGTCTTTGATTTTAACAAGGTAAAAAAATGTTTGAAATGTGTAAAATGGACTTGACACACGAAAAGTCATCAGATCATTTGATGTTATCAAACAAATTCGATTAAATCTTAAAGGAAATTGTGGCAGATTAAGGTTTTTAGAGAAAGAGGTAATAAAACATGGGGCTTGGTTATAATGTCCTCGGTGTTAGTTTAAAAAAAAAAAGAAAATAGAAAGACATGTCCTCACTTTGTAGCATGTACAAGAACACAGAAGCACAGATTCAGAGATGATGTGAGACAACCACCCACATTTAAACATCTCTCTCTCTCTCTCTCTCTCTCTCTCTCTCTCTCTCTCTCTCTCTCTCTCTCTCTCACTTGCTCGCCCGTACAGTGATGGATCGGGGAGAAGCGGAACCTACGTCCTGATCGACATGGTCCTCAACAAGATGGCTAAAGGTGGGTGTTGAATTTCATGCCCAAGGTTAAAAAAAAACAAAACAACTTTGTATCTGGCATGTACTTTCTCCTGAAATATTGTAGCATCCAATGACTGCCTTATTTTGTAAAATCCGCTGAAAAATGGGTTGTCAAAAGCTCATTGCTTCCCCCAAGGACTCACAACTTGTACAGCCTTCAGAATGCATGTTTTCACAAACTCACAGTTTGGATTCGATGCTAATGCTACTTCCTAATCAAGTAGGTAGTCAACTCTTACTTCTGCGTCATTGATCTGTGGACTCAGGACTCCAAACCAGTGTCAGTGAATTAATTAGAAATGCAGTATACATGTTTGAGAAAGTTTTCCTTGTGAATTTTCCACTTTGCAAGGTCATCACACACAGACCAGTGGGCTAAAAAAAAAAAAAAAAAGTTTGTCGTTATACTTAGGTGTTTGGTGTATCTAACTTTTGAATTCGAAATGAATGCACAAAATTGCAATATATACAAATAATGTCTTTTTCCTTTTCTACACCCGGTGAGTTTCACTTACTGCCTCTGAGCCAAAGAACTTGGATAATAGGGCATATTTATATTAGTTTAAAAGCTTTACCACTGCATTTCTTGAGTTTAATGGGATCTGGTTTTGCTGTGCCGCTGTGCCTGAATGTCAACAGAGAGGCTATATGTGACTTTTAAATCTTTACAGTGGCAGAAAAGCTACAAAATGAGGGGGAGGAAACAAGAAAGTTGGAAACATTTTGTTACTGTGCACGCTCCACCTCGGATTAACCGGAACTGACCACAGACATTTTATTTGAAATGCAGTCAGGGTTCCTCGCCACAGTGCCTTTTGCGGCACAATGTAAGTGCATGATAATTACTATAATTACAGTATGATGTAATAAACAGTGGAGTAATTACCTGGGGGACCGAATATTTCACAGAGTAGTGGCAGGTCGTGCCATAATGGTAAAATAATTGCGGTCTCCTGAAGTTATCTTAGAATTTAGTCACTTTGTTCGCGGTTTGGAATAGTTTGTTTCTCTTGCGTCTTCTCTCTTGCTTCTTCTTTTCTGGCTTTCACACAGTCGTATCTTTTATTTTTAGATTTTATTATAATATTTTATATTCTCACCGTCTGAATTATAACTTCTTCAACCACACGGGGGACTCACGGTTTTCACCGTGCATGTGTGTGTGAGTGCATGTCTTTTTTTGTTTCTTTTGTGCACGTCCCACAGCGGTGCTGCTGTAGCAGAACGAGCTCCTGGGTCTTTAATTCCAGATCAAAGGGTCAGTTGGGGCATCAGTGGCCGTTTCCCAGGCTGTCACACTGTGATCGGGGGCCCCTAACTCAGCAACCCAGGGGCTCGGGGAGGAAAAGGGCGGGGCCGGGTGGGAGACTGGTGGATGTGAAAAAAGGAAGTGTTCTTTTATCTCTTGTCCTGAATAGTTCTAATGTACATTAAATGAAAAGTTCTAATTCCCTTCTTGAACAGACTGAAAATTAAGCAAGAGGTTCAGTCAGGAAACGCTGTTGAGTTTTAAAGTTATTCAATAAGCCAGATCTGTGCACGTTGCTGTTTTGTACTGGCAAGATAACTTCCATTTTAGGGATTTCGAGTTTTACCTCGCTTTGTTTTTCTACTATTTCTCAAATAAATTGAGCGCGGACTCCTTCATTACTGCAGACATTTCAGTGTGATCAGTTTCATATTCATATTTTCACATGTATTCACTTTATTTACTGAGCAAAACTGTGTTTGCTTTATTGTGCAGTTGTATTTCAAAATACTGGAAAAAAAAAATCATCGGAAAGTTAGTTGTTTTGTCAGTTATTTCTACACACATAACAAACGGAAAACTTTTATACATTTCATATTTACATTTTAATAATGAGAATTGTCTCATTAAAACATAATGTCAAATCTGTGGGGTTTTCATGAATTTTACACTAAAACAAGAATGTTTTAATAAAAGTAACTTCCGTAAACCTGTTCTTCGCCTCATCATACATGGGGTACACTTTTTCAATCCCCCATAAAACCAAGGCTCTGTTTTTTGGGTTTGTTTTTTTTTTTAGCTTTTTACAAGGTAGATCAACACTTCATTGACAACATGTAATCATCAGCAAAAGTGTGATCATTGCTTATAAACAGGCACAAAGTAGGACCATATGTGAGGTGTTATCGAGTATTATAGTGTCAAAAAAGTTCAAACACAATCATCTAACCAAAGAGAGGACCAAAATGCAGATACAGACATAAGAGTTTAGCTTTTTCAGGGTTTCGTGTCGACAGTCAGAACAACATACAATGGAGATCCAGTGAGCGAGGTCCAACAAGAGGCAGGAGCGAAAACTGGACGAATGTGCAAAAGGAGGGATACATTAAGGCTGGAAGACAGACTAGAATATGGGACACAACAAGGCACAGCAGAGAACAATAAACTCGGAGGAGCGATAGAGCTCCTGCGCTCCTCAGACGTGGAACTTTAATGTAAAATCTCGGCATAAACGAGATGAAATGACGAAAGAAGCGAGAAGCTGATGAGATGAGACCAGATGTGGACAGACTGAAAAGCCCGAAGGTGGATACCCACACTGCAAAACTGGAGAAAAGTCCTTGTTTGAACAAATTTAGTTCTGTGCAGATTTGACACTCTTTTGTTGAAACCCCCTCGAGAGAGAAACAAGATTTCTCAGTTCTTACTCAGTACGTATAGACTTTAAAAGCAGATCAGAGCATAAGTTGGTTTTTTTGCCACCTCTGGAAACGTCTCAGCTCTGGCAGAGTATCCACCAGAGTGAACAAGAAAAAAACTCTTACAAGACACTAAACGCAAGGACTCGGGATGAATCAGATTTTAGCTCCTTTGTCTGATGAGCGTCGAGAAGTCTTCACTTTCCACTTTGAACTGACTCACTTTGGGAGTTTGTTCCTTTTTATGTGCAGCGAAACGTCGTCACCGCGTCTGGTTTGAACTCTAATCTCTATTGTTCGCCTCGAGTCTGTAGCTCTCAGAGACCTTTTTTGGGTTTATGTTTTTTGATTTATTTAATGTATTCTGGGATAAACTATTCAGTGATTAGTTTAGATTAGAAGTGGAAGCCCGTGTAAAGACTTCACAATGAGAGTCATATGCTCTGATCTGAATCCGCCACTCCCCGTCTGGATGGTGGTTAACCCCTATATAAGTTCTATATGTTAAAATACAGATAAAGTACTTCGACTTCAAGAAGCAGTAAAGGCAGTCATGGATTTTTTTCTTCTCTGCATTGAGTGAGGTTATATTTTCTAGGTTTGCGAGATCTTTGGAGAATCTCTCCCACAGTTGAATGAGCTGGTTTCCCTCCCATACATCACAGTTTCAACTCCCTACCCTTCCTCATTTCGCAGATTTTTTTTTTTCTTTTTTGTCCATCTTGAGTAGCGAGAGGCCCCCAGGTTTGCAGGCTTCCTCCGCCCTGATCAAAGATATTCCCCACCTCCTCCTCCTCCTCCTCCTCCTCCTTTTCTCCATCTCTCTTTCCCTTGATTCTCACAGTTTTTCTCCCAAGGAATGAATTATGCTTTGCCTCAGAATGATAGCGATGTAGCGAGGTTGAGGAGGTATTGCTGTGGTTCTCACGTTTTTTTCTTCTTTTTTTTTTTCCTCCGTCTTTTAGAGAAGCCTCCACATTTCTCAGGAGACACACACACACACACACACACACACACACACACACACACACACACACACACCACCCGCCACCTTTCTCTTCATCTTAAGAATGAAACGAAACCCATCGAGGGCCCGAGAGCCTTTCACCATCCCTCCATGTCTTTCTCCACATCTTTTTTTTTTTTCTCCACCAGGTCCAGCTGGTTAGCTCGGCTCTCAGCTTCAGGGTCTTTCACAGCCTTCTCAAGAGCCTCCTCTTTATTTTTCTTTTCTTTTTTTTCTTCGTTCTCCTCTATAGCACCCTCCTCTGTCCTGCTCCTCGACCTCCACCCCAAAGTGGGAGTCTTACAGAGGAGAGGAGCTCAAATTGAGGTTTTTATACTATTCCCCCTTTCGTTTTTGTTTTTTTTTTCTCCTTCAGGGGTAAGTTTTGCAAAGAAGGGAAAACCCGAATAAGAAGATTTTTTTTTTTTTTTTTTTTTTAATACCGTTCATTTTGAGGTTTATCAGAACGTCCACAATAGCCCTTGGTTTGTTAAATCCTCTCCTCCACAGAAAAAAGAGAAACTAAAGCAGTGTTGCAGCTTTTCTGGCTCGTAGGGAGTCTATTGTGAGTCAAAAAAGGGGAGGGGAAAAAAAAGAAAGAAGAAAAACCTGTGAAACAGAAAGAGAAAATCGTGTGAATGAGCACTGCTCCCACCATTCATTTTCCTCTTTATGCAGGACGAGAGGAAGCGACACATTATTATGTGTCACAACCAGAATAAAAAAGTATTTCTTGCGCCTTTTTTGTTTCTTCACAATTTGGGATGACGAGACTGTGTGGGGAAGAGAGGCGAGAGAAACGGAGGGACCGAAAACAAATTACACTTTTTTTCTCTCTTTTTTTTTCTCTGTTCTTTTGTGAATTTAATTGTTGCTCCCACATCTCTCTCTTGTTTCCGTTTCCCTCCCAGTCTTGAACTATGCGTCTCTATGTCCCCGAGACGTCTTCCCTCCCCCCTGTACATCTATTTTTCTTTCTCTTGTTCTTTATGAATCATCTCTCGTCTTCTCCTCTCGTTATGCGACTTTGGTATAGAAAGGTGATTCAAGGTTGCTAAAAGCTTAATGTGTGTTTCATAACGAATGAGAATGGCAGAAGATTGCTGTCTTATACTCAAACTAGCATTTGCATAACAATACTTACATGATTGCTCACCATTTATTAAAACGGCATTACTTTTATCCTCTCTCTGGACACATTTTTATTCCTGCCTGCCTGAAGTCTGAATCTTGGCTTATTCATCTTCTACACTGTGTTTACACTTCCTCAGAGTAACATGAGGTTGTGAAACAATCCTGGCATCAGCTGAGAATCCTTTCACATGTAGAAGTGTAGAGTTTTGCTAATATTTAAGAAACTGGCTTCACATTTGAGCAGTAATTCTTTGTATCAGAAGCGAGAATTCTTGATGATGCAGAAAATGGTTTGGTCAACCATGACTTTGTGTCCCTGCTTCTTCTGCTTCGCACGGCTCGCTCTGTTTGTTTACTACCCAGAGTGCATTGAGCAGGACGTCGTGTCCTCTCCTCCCACCCGCCAGAAACATTGTTTGTAAACAAACCAAGACCTGTTCATGTCGCCAAAACGAAAAGGTTGTCCCCCCTGGAGAGAACGCCGGTCCGGACCAAACAGGGGAATGTGAACACGCCCTTAACTACGACGCTACAAGACTCTTTTAGCCCCAAACACAAGAGAGAGTAGCCATGACTCTGAAAGTCGAGGAAGAGACGGTCAACCCAATGTGCAACAGCAGCGTGACACAAATGTGACACAGGGCCTCTTTAATGTTTAAAACTCAACCCCGTTACGTCCTCGGGAAAGTGAAATAAATGTTCCAGCGGTGGGCACAGAGACTTTCTCTTATGTTCACCACCCAAAGGTCCGTAATCTGTTTGTAATGTCTCGCTGCGGCTGCTAATCTGAGCAGCGGGCACGCGCTTGTCAGCTGTCGGGCATCGTGCCAGCCCGTACACACACACGCACACACAAGGTTTTGGCAGGGGCTCTGCTGGGCAACCTTTCACGGAAAGGCTCTGGACCACAAATGAAGTGGAACTTTGGAGATCAGCTCGGTTTATTTTCCAGGGAAATGCGTGTGGAAAATGCGTGGAAAACGTGTGGCGTGTGATTTGCTTTACAAGCGTCGCTCAGCCTCCTGCCTCGGAGCCCGTTTGTTTGTGCAAAGAGGATGAATGTAATCGCCTTTCGCTGTTCTGAAGGGAGCTGGTATGAGACTCCAGATTGACAGATGTTAGCTGGATTATCTTGGTGGTGCGCTGAACACAATCCAGCTCAATTTATTTACCGTGTGTGTCTGTGTGTCTGAATGAACGACAGGTGCCAAGGAGATTGATATTGCAGCGACTCTGGAGCATCTGCGAGACCAGAGACCAGGGATGGTTCAGACTAAGGTAACACACACACTGTATACACACACTGTATACACACGGATGAAAACATCAACTGTGCATTCTCAGTTAGCCATTAATAGCTGCTGGGATCGAACCCGTGACCCTCACGCATGGTTTTAGGCAGAAATGGTGTTTCTTGGCGCCCAAAATTTATTTGGTTGGCAGGGGAGGGAGGGGTTTGCTTCTTAAGAGGAATATATTTCCTTTTCTCATTTGATTTTGAAAAGTGATTTTGAAAAAATCGATCCTTGGTCCATATGATTAGTACCACCTGTGTGGATTCGGCAGATATAATTCCTCAGCAGCTTGGACGGCTCACTGCCTCAAACCATGCCCACACGTCACCATGTTGTCGAGACATGACACAGTTGTGTTGTTGCTTGTAATCAAGCGCGTTGAAATATGGAGTGGAGTCTGATCTGTGTCATAATATGAATCAAAGCTCAACGATGTCTTTGTGAAGATGAAATGAAAGGTACTGTGTTGTTTTTTGTTTTTTGGGGGTTTTTTTTACAGTCATTTGAACAGCAAATAACCAGGATAAAAAAAGAAATAAATAAAAAAAACCTTCACCATTATAAACTTTTAACAAAAGTGACTATTATGTCAGATTTTCTTCCAAAGATCGTACTGTAAATTACACCCCCGCGCCGCCTCCAAGGCATCGTCTTTTCTCCTTTAAACAAAGAGTTGCTCCTCGTCACATTGTGCTCAGATTGACTCCACACCGATCTGGAAACAATTACCGGCTGATCTGTGAACTTAATTAGAAAGAAAACGCAGGATGTGTGTAAAACATGGGCGGCATCGATCCGGGGCTATATTAAAACGTGTTTCCTGAGTGAGCGGCTGTCGCCTCTCTGCAACACCTCGGCCATCGATTCGCCGGGTCAGGTCCCTAAGCATTCATTTTATTGGGAGGACGAAGTCAAGTACATGTGGTCTAAATTTGATTGTGTTTCAAAATATAGAGCAGATTTTGTGAAATTCACCCTGTGTTTTAGCTTAAAGGTGCAGCAGCAGGATAAATCTGGTGGTCAAGGAGGTGCTTTTTCCCATTTTATACTCCATTTTCAACATCCAATAAAAATATACTGAAATTAAAACAGTATGTAACAGTATTTAAAGCTATACAATGATAACTATACGGGATATAATAATGACATTATTAACTCTTTAGAGAGCACGCACTGAATTAACATCAATACGTACCAATTATTTACTACATGCTAATGAAAAAAGTGCAAAGATTTTAGGATTTGTAGCCTAGAAATGTGCCGACCTGAGACTTATCTCTTCTAAACCCAATTAAATAACAAAAAAAAAGGTTCTAAACTCCGGCAGTTAACTTGTTGTGATTTCAAAGAAGAAATCAAATATCAGAGTTCATGTTATTGCATGAAAAACTTTAAAGCAGAACGAAATCTCACAATGCCATGTGTGGTCACCAGCCCAATAAACAATAACAATACTTATTATCTTGCTTTTATGTGTTGGTTGGTTGTAGCATTTGTAGATTTATAGATAACCCAGTGTGTAACTCTTCTTTCGTCTCTCTCCTTTTTGTTTCTCCTGCAGGATCAGTTTGAGTTTGCTCTCACAGCCGTTGCCGAGGAGGTGAACGCCATCCTGAAAGCTCTCCCGCAGTAGAAGAAGCTGCACCTCTCTTCCTGAAGAAGCGTCCCTCCTTCATTTGTTTCTCGACTTCATCCCCTGTTTCTTTGTGGTTTCACCCGCCCTCGTCCTCTCCCTCTCGTTGTGTGCATGTCTTCCTCTGTCCTCGGCCTGGATCGTCCATTTCCTCGCCTCTTCGCCCCCCTCCTCAAAACAATCTTTTAATCATTTCCCGCAGCTCCAGTCTCGAAAGTATCATTTCACCACGTTTGTTTTTATTTCTCTTTGTTCTGTTGGGAGGTTGTTGGTTTGTTTTTTTCCGTTTCTGTTCCAGCGTGAACCTCACAGGCATCAGTTCGGTTTTTCGAAGTGTTTGGCAGCATCACAATCTACACAGACAGAAAGATTTTCTTATATATTTGTAACTTAAATATAATTGATGTTTTAACAATAGTTGATGTTCTAAAATTTGCAGAAATATGTCATATTTGCCAAACTTGAGTGCTTTACTGAATTGGTGCCCTTGAGTGTGTCTTCAAGTGTGTGCGTGTGCGTGTATGTGTGTGCGTATGACGTTGATCATCATGTCAAAGTTTGTGCTTTTATTGGATATTTAGTGCCATGCTTCCTGAGATCAGTTAGAGATACACAGCATCAGCATTCAGTGATGGGCAGAAATACAAAAGGAGCGATTCATCAAAGCCTAGAATCGTCCCACTTTATCTATTTATCCATTTAATTTGCTGCTTCATTAAACTTCATGCACATATTCATGTATACAGGCAATTTGAATTCTACCAGCCCCAGACAAGACATCGGAAATAAAACTTTAAATTGTGGCTCAAGTTGATATTTCACGGCCACAAAATGTAATTTTGTTGGCTCAAAATACTATTTTTGGTCTTAAGTTAATACTTTATGGCCTAAAATGAATATTTAGTGGCCCCAGATTTATATTTTGTGGCTTCAAATAAATATGGTGTGACCACAAAATAGTGTTTTGAGACCACAAAATAAGTTGTGGCCAGAAAATATTAAATTGAGCCCACAAAATGCATTTTTTTGGCCAAAAAATACAATTTTTGTTATAATCTATGTTATTATAGATATGCTAATTTGAGCCCACAAAATTTCTCATTTGGCCCACAAAATAGTAATGTGTGGTCACAAAATATCAATTTAAGGCCACGAACTATTAATTTATGTCCACGCGATGCAAATTTGGGTCACAAAATACTAATATGAGGCCACAGATCCTATTTTGTAGCTGAAAAATACTCATTTACAGCCACAAAATATTTGCTTATGGCATCAAAATTAATACGAATTATGTCTGTCGCGTCGTAAAATTCACCAGTTGACCCCACACATACGGCTTTGTGTTGTGGGAGGGAGAACGTGCAAACCACTACACCACTGGTACCGACAGAACACGTCTTTTTAGGGAAAAACATAAAAGATGGTATTTGTGAAACAACATGATTTTGATTGTTTTAATTTTTTGTTTTATCTTCTTAGTAGAAGCAATAGTGTGTTCCTTCAATCTGAATCGTTCTCGCTTGCCGGTGAAGTTACACTCATGTCTGCCTTAATTGAGAAAAATAAAAAACTAGATATAGTGGAAAAAAAAAAAAAAAAAAGCCACGTGAAAACAAGCCTCGTGAGTCACACTTAATTTTAAAATGGCTTTATACCGGTGGATTAACCTGTGGATTAAAGGTCAGCTGTGTACCTGCTTAATGGAAATCCCTCGGACAAACACTGAGGAACTGTTGGCCTTTAAAAGTTTTCACATTAACAAAACTTTACATTTGAAATATTGATTCATGGGAACAACTTCAACCTGGAAAGAAGCCATTATGAAATGAAAGTGTTTCTGACTAGTGTTTTTGTTATTTAAAAAAAAAAAGGGGAGTCGTGTTGCTTCTGAGTAGTAGATCTTCTATGTAGCATTTCTGGATGATTTGTAATGATCCCAGTTTAGTGACCAGTTTGGTTTTCCCAGAAGCATCTCGGGTTTTTTGTCACGCTGTAAATACCAGAAGCTCTGACTACACGAAAGGTGTGTTTTTCCTTTTATCTGTATGCTGTAATCCATTTGATCTAAAAATCCAGCATCTCAATGGGCTCACCAACATTATACTTTTGATATTGTGACACTCGTGAGCCAAGATGTTGTTATTTTTCAAACAAGAAAATGTAGTTGTACCTGTAAATGACTGTTAACGTGGACTCGGAGGAAAAATCTTAATATAAATTATTCTGTTGTTGGATTGATCGCTAAAATATACATAAAGACAAAACATAGAATCGGTGGAAAACCATTATAATCCAAAAAAATTCAATGATTTTGGTTTGGTAATGTTAATTAAAGCAAGCATACACTACTAGTGCATGACTAAGAGAAAATGAGTGTGCAGATGTTGGTTTCTCTGTTTACTTGCATGAGAAGCTTCAGGGTCTTTAAAAGCTCAAAAGCCAAGGATTGCCATCTCCAGACGCTGCAGATCGCGGCGAGGGCGAGCTGAAAAGGCGGCGCGGCAACAAGGTGATGCAACCCTGCAGCAAGCCAGTGTCACGTCAGATTCCACTCCATTCTTTCAGCCTTGTAACTGAAAGAAGCTGCGAGAAGCAGCTCCTGTAAACAGCCTGCTCAGTGCGGACCGATGGCTTAATTCGTTTTTCTTTTTTCGCCTTTTTACTCGCGTAGTCAGATCCGATTGCAAAAATGTGGGAAATAAGGTGAAATAGTTTCACATGTTTTTGATTTTAGCTGCGAATTGAAGCTGAACCGGCGCAGTTCTGTTCTAGAATGCTGTTCATTTCCTTCACACATCCAGCATCAATAGATGGCTCGTCTGTTGTATATAATCCCCCTACAAAATATATATAAAAAAAAAAAAGCCCACTACAGAAGATATTTTGTTCTATTGGTGTAAACAACTTGTGAATAAAGTCTCATTGTTGATGCAGTATTGTAATGTAATCCCGACTTTCTTTCCGAAAACTTTCGCTAAGGATGTGATTATCCACAATGATTTCTTTTTTTTTTTTTTTTTCACCATCTGCGGAGGAGGGGAAACATCTGTTTAGTCGCGCAGCCAGTAGCATTAGAAATGAAGTGCTGTGTCTGGCTTGCGAGACAGTGACGTCCTGTGGTCGACAGCGATGCAGCTCCACTTTGACTCTCGACCTTTTGCATTCAGGGTGCAATTTGTTGGGAGGAGAAGGAAAAAGTCAAAACACATTCTGTTCGATTAAAATGATAGTATCAATTCTTATTTCCTCACAAAATGAAAGCTAACATTGTCAATCGCATTGTAGACATGCGAGTGAAGATTTCTCGGCAACATTTCAAGTGAAAAGAAAACCCTGCATCGATTTTGCCGTTTTTGTTTCATCACTGTCCATCTGCTCGCGCACGTGTAGACCTGTTTACAACAGCCGTGATGCGCAAGTGTCGTGCCGGCGTTTTAGAAAAGTAGCGTTCTTGCACTGTTTACACGGAGAAAAGTTATAAAGCGCTCTCAAAAAGTGTACTGTGGCTTCGAGGCTTAGCGGCTTCGACGCCCAAAAAACAACAAAGGTTTTCCATTTTCACTTGGATTTTTAAATTTGCACGCATGAGCTATGTTTATTTATGTATTTATTTGTTTATTTATTTATTAGCAGGCTCACCCCTTCAGATGGAACATCTCATTTGCGAGGGGGTCCTACGACAAGGAACTCCAAACAATAATATTGTTTAAATGTTTAGGATTAAAGCAATTCAACTTTCTTTACATAGAGCGAAATAGAACACGATCAGATGATTTAGCCCAAATCGCGTTGTGACCAAATGGATGAATCTCACTACATCCCTGCGAGAAATAGTAAACTTTATACTTTTTACAGATATACATGTGCAAAATATACACATGTGCTGTAATGCAATTGTTTTTGCTCTACCTTGTTCACAAAAGTTTCAATCTCCCAAAAGCAGCATTAAAAGGGTACAAGTTCAGGAAGTATAAACTATTTTCATCTGTATTCCAAACTGTCGGAGTCATAGGTGAAGGATGTGAATGCAAACTTTGAATACAAAACACTGGCAAAGTTTAGAAACGAGAGGTCAGATCAGATAGCTACAGTAACACAAGGCAGAATAAACTGCGGGAACAAGTGGGATAACAGACACGTTCTCAAAAATGGATAAATATAAAGTTATAAAGACGCATTATCAGACTCGTGCTCCAACTCCTTACAACTGTCAAACTGTACAAGTTGTTTATGGACGAATATCAATGAATATAACATTTATATGCAGTCATTTCTTTTTGTATCTCAGCTTTTAGTGTTGTCACGGCTGGCGGAGTCAACATGGCTGCCAGTTTGATTCACCATGTGCTTTGGCCTTAATCAATCCAACAAAAATCAAGAAAAGCGCTTACAATCCACATCTACAAGTTGAGTTGTTTGCTGTATGTAAAAATTAAGACTCAAGTGATGTCATTCCTTTCTGATATTTCTGGATATTTGGGCACATTTGATGACTCTAAAGCAGACGTACTGGATCACTGTAGTAGTAGGAGTAACTGGAGTCTTTTGAACATTTTTTTTGTGTGTGTGTGTGTGTTTTCACTCTTCAAGTACTTCTGTAGCCCCATAAATGGCTCCTCAGAAGTTGTCTGAAGACATGGGTGGAGTTCTAAAGTCTCCGCAGTAAAGTGAGACAGAAGATCGAAGAGTGCAAGAGAAGAGTGGAACTTCTTGAGCAAGTCACAAGAATGGCCGACCTCATCCTCGCTCGGGTCACAGCAGGCGACAAGGAGGGTGAAGATGCTCCAGGAGGTGAACCACTCTCACGTCCGCTTCTTCGACTACAGATACATTATCAGCGACAGTAAAGACATATCTTCCAAAGAGGTCAAACGTCACACTCTCTGGGTAGAAAACGGAGGCGTTAAGGCAGAAAAACTGAAGGGTTCAGGTGTGTACGTAAATCAGGAGACATGGAGAAGGAAGTGTGAAGAATGAATGGTACACCTGATCAGGCCGGAGGGATTTCTTCAAAAAGACACAAAAGATCTGGATCAATATAAAGGAGTAACGATAAAGACGTGGGAAAAATACCATTGAAAAACTACAGAACGTCTTGATATTATGTTTAGCTTAAGCTTCTACCCATTAATTGTAAAACTAATCAGAATATCAGACGACAGTCCGTTGCTGATTGACAATAATTTCATAAATGAAATTGAAGCACAGACCAATAGTGGACAGATAAGTGACCACCTGCCCATTTTTCGAAAACAAAAATTATCAATATATAAAACTCGTGATTTGTCAACTAAGAAAAACTTGCATATTCACTGTCTTTTAACTTATAGCGCCATATATGTCCTACTGTGCCGAGATTTGGCGAAATGAGTATAAAAGTCAAAAATCAATTCAATAAATGAACCATACGCCCATCTTCTCTGGCGCTTATCCTGGTTCAGTGCCGTGGGTTCAATAAATTAGAACTTCAATAATCAATAAATTAAATGAAGTCAATAATACATTCAATAATCAAACTACAAACTAAGCTGTAAAGCAAAGCTCTCCGATTAACATCTACTTTCCATCCTCAATCATTATCTAGAACGTTGGGTCAGTTGTCATTGTAGTCACAGTTGGCTGAAGTGACTTTTCTCTGTCGGCTGGTGAGTTTAACTCTTTGTGACAGAATGAAGATTAAAGGAGCAGATGTGTTTGCAGAAACAGGGACGTCTGTGCTTCTCTACTCTGCATATTCCCTTCTGAGCAGAAAAGAATCTAGTTGATAGTTAATCGAAGTAAGACTTTCCAGGTCAAGCTTTCCCAAAGTCTTAAAGCTCAACTTGGGTCGATATTCAGTCTGCAAATTCTGTTGTTGGTTCGATTGATGCCGGACATTCATTGCGCCGGTGGGTTCAGAGTTCGTTCCGAGGTTAATCCGAGGCTCCAGACGTATCACAGAAGAACAAAACGCCCCCAAGAAAGTTGCATATAGCTTCACTTCATGGCGAAATATCTCTTTAACTCTTTCAAACTCCAGACAAAATGGACCTCTGAGCTAATCCAGACTTAAAACCGGGGACCTCTTCGCTCTGAGGCCAGAGTGCTAACCTCGACACTGCTCTGCAGCTGTGATTGGTGATCAGTTTCTCAATGAAGACTTTTTGTGGCCGAAAATGAATTCCATTCTGTGTGACCAGTGCACTGACATGAACACTTTGGCATTATTATTCAACCGTCATGTTTTTAAATGAAGGAGGGGAAGGGGGGAGGGGATGAATTGCTTTTTAGAGTGCTTATTCAGGTGAAACAGCAGCTCGGTATTGATTGGTGGTGGGGGGGGGGGGGGCACTCTCAGTACATAAGCTTGTGTTGCAGGCTGGTGGTGTTGACTTAAAGAGCAGGAAGTGCAGGGGATCGATTTAGCGAGATACTGCTTTCTTCTCAATGGTGAGTCATACGAGTAGATTTAGAGAGTCTAAGTGTTGTATTTTCACACCGAGCTGCTCACAGATGGCTTCCTCCACGATGTGCAAAGCCATAGCAGCTGGGAAGAGGATGGGATTGGAGAGAGAGAGAGAGAGAGAGAGAGAGAGAGACCTTGAAGTAAGAGTCTACAAATGTGCGCAGGTTTTAGATTTGACTTGCATGATGGCAGCGACCAAAATACCCAGATTGAAGCTTTAATCGGATGTGATTTTGACTCAAGGAATGCAATTTTTTTTTAAGTGTGTCACAGGTTTTCTTAAGCTTTGAGTTACCTGTTTGTGTGTGTGTGTGTGTGTGTGTGTGTGTGTGTGTGTGTGTGTGTGTGTGTGTGTGTGTGTGTGTGTGTGTGTGTGTGTGTGTGTGTGTGTGTGTGTGTGTGTGTGTGTGTGTGTGTGTGTGTGTGTGTGTGTGTGAAAAGGTGCCACATTATTAAGTTCCAGTAATTTGCATCGAGGTTAAACTTTTCAAACTGAGGACGACTCACAGTCGCAGCATTATGCTGCCTTCAGGTGACCTCACACCAAGGGATCACTCCTCGACATTGTAAATCTTCATTTTATTACAGTCACAAAGGCCTTAAGTATCATATAGATTTATAGATAAATTGCTCCCTCACTAAACTGGAAAATACCTCAAACGCTTGGTGCTTTTGAAGGACGTTAACTTACAAAAATCAGTGCTTTCACTGTGATGGTATGTACAGTACACTTCATTTTAATTATGTGAAGAATATATTAAGCTCCAAACAAATAGATGAGGTTACCCCTCAGTTTCCATACTCTGAATAACAATAAAAAGTTAATTGCATCTATTATTAGTACACTTTCTCTACATGTTAGTGATGATAAATAAAGGACATAATTTAATCTGTATCAAGATACTGTATTTTTATATCATTTCAATGACTTATTGAACACAATTAGCAGATCTGAAGAAAAAACGTTTGCAATTGTTAAAACTAAAATGTATAAATGTAGAATTAAATTAGGAGGAAAATCAACTCTACCATTATCTTAAAAAAAGATGTAACTTTATATCTTGGCAGTAATATTTTTGAATTATTCATAAAATATCTGTAAAAATTAGAAAGATATTTCCTCAAATAAAAAACATTGATTTTATTGTAATTATTTGTCTTTGATGAAACAACCAGATTATCCAACCCACACTAAAGTGAATGATGGAGTTCCTCAGGGTTCTGCATTTGGACCCGTACTTTTGAGATTGTACATGCGTTATGGAAAGGTTATTATCTTCCATTATTATATTCAATACATACAAAAAAAAATTATTTATCTGTAAAACCAAATACAACTGATCAGCTTGTCTTATAGACGTAAACATCTGAATCAAGAGCCATTTTCTAGTGAAGCTGCTTTAGGTTTAGACTGCAGGAGGACCTTTACTGCACTGAGCTTCATTTTTGCATTCTACAAACATCGTGTCCCTCTCTCTATAGACGCTCTTCTCTACTTTTATGTAAGACCTTTTTTTAAAGTAAAGCAACTACAGAGTGCATTGGTTTCAACTTGTTTATTAGTTACACTCCTTTGTCCTCGTCGTTCTTCTCTTAGTATCCTCTGAAACTGATACTCCTGAAAATCTGTCACTTTTTAGCCTGGTTTTTTTTTTTTTTTTTTCACAAGGATATTTCATCTCCCTTGTTGCTTTTGCTTGCTGATGTGAGATTGTTCTGTTTTTCTTCTCTGACAGTCAGACAACATTGTCGTGAGATGGCCAGTTGTGATTGGTGCTATACAACTAAACTTGTGCTTTTGTTTTGTTTCAACTTCTTCAATACTTTAATTAACTTTTCAAAAAAAATTAAATACCCATTCAGTCTAAATCCAGTTTTCTTTACCATTTCTGCAAGTGACTGCTTCATTTCTGCAGTGTGTACAGAAACCCTGAGATGCCTGAATTCATTTCAAAATGTATAACAGGGCTGTAGGTGATACATGGTTACTTTAATTAATTAATGCACGTTCTGTTCTTTTTTTTTCTCTGCCTGAACCCTTGGTGAATTTTAGTCTCTGATGCACAAAAGTTTGAGCATCCCAAAAGAAGATGAGCTGTAAAATAGTCATTATTTTTTATTACCATCTTGTCACTTGCCATAGCTGCAAAAATTAAGTTTTCAGGAAGGAGGAAATTAATGTTTATTTTCCTTTTGACGCGTGGGCACATTTGAAATTGTACAATGGGGATTTTAACAGCTTTTTAAGGGCCTGAGAGGTCATGAAACTCATTCAGCAAATAAATTACTGTGGTAACTTTCAATACCAGTGAAACAAGAGGGGGGGGGGCATAATTGCCTTGACTTTTTCTTTTTTTTTCCCCCCTACACGGCAGCGTTGTACACTGATACTCTGAGTGCTTTAGTTTACAAGATGTTCATGCACACTGGGTAAAGTGCTACTGTGGCCATCAATCTGCTCACGGCTTCAAGTAAAACATTGTCCTTCATTCCGCTGATGGCTAATGAGGTTCCCTGAAAGGCGGCGGTCATGTCCGCCTTCAAAATGATATGCTGCTATTTGTAAAACCGTCGGGTAGCTGTTGCCGGTGTCGCTGCCTGCCTGCTAATGTTGTTATTCATGCAGCCAGAACAAACCGGAGGGAGTCTGGCCGGGATCACAGATGGATTCAGGAGTTTTGATTTCAAAATGAGATTTCTGCGACATCCCAGCATTCAGACATCCAATCTCAGTTTGCTCGAGAGCAGGGATTTATATTCTTATCATGTCACCTTGCATGTTATCATTTCGAACACCCCCTGTCTTCTTCTACAATATGAAAAATATACCAAAAAAAATTGAAAAAAACCCATCTATGTGTTTACATGTGGGTTTTTTTTAACCCCTACAGAAAAGCAAAAGACCCCCATGTGAGCTACTTGCAGACCCCGGATATAAATAATGTATGAATGGATTCTACTCTATTCCCCGGCTGCCTGAAACTCTTACACAGTTTCATTTTGTGACGATGATCAATAGATGTGGACGATGTGACTCATCTCTGAAATGTCATCGTTTCACTGTGAATGGCAATCACACCCATTTGAACTATTACAGCCAACTTTTATTGGATTATTTATTTGCGGGTTAACGGAGAGCAGCGAATCTCGCACACGGTGGGAACATTTTCTAACACCAACAGACGCGAGCTGCTTGGTTTTTCCACTTGTGCAGTCACACTAATGGTTGGAACAGCCTAAATAGGACTCTTTCTTGTTTGGAGAACGTGTATTTACCTTCATAATATTTGGTTTGGTTAATGCTCTGTGCATTCGTGCCGCCACCACCAGGACTTTGGCAGACGGCACAAAGGCAGACTTCAGTCAGCATTCAAACACACTTTCATGGATCAATCAAATACATGTTATCGGTCCAAACACAGAATCAGAAGTGCTTCGATGCACGACGTCCTGCAGAAACACAAAATGCACCTACAATCCCACCAACCTTCTTCCTTTTCACCCGATTCAACACATTGTTCTCTTCAACATGGTTCTTCAGTTCAACAGGTGCGATATCCTCCTGACTCCCATTAGTTCAAATTTGTCCTCTGTGGTGGACATTTGTAAACCTGGCTATCTCCCACCCACCGCATCTTACTGAAATAACTCATATTGGCATCGACAGAGGACATTTAAGGCTTTTCAATGTTACCAAAAATAGTTTCAGTGTTCTAATTATCTTGCAAATATTGTGGAATTAAAATAAAATTGTGATTGGATATTTTTTTGTTATGGATGTGTGTGTTTCTGTCATTTGTTTTGCATGAAACTCTTTAAATATGTCTGGAAGACCCTGAGGAATACCATGCACGCACAAGGAGGACATGCAAACTATTGGAAAGCTTGACATTTTAATGTTTGTTGTTATTTTCCTCAGTTTGTTCGTGAAGCGTGTTCATTCTGTTGAAGTCTGGTATATTTTTTTCTCCTGCTCCCTTGTAGTCTGCTGTGATAACCCGGAGAGGTCGTGTTACTGCTGCACGTCAGTTCAAACAGTTTGAGCCCAGTGTCAACAACTATTTACAAAATTTAGGGCGTGAAGGATTCATTACATCGGCGAGCATCTCAAAGAGACTCAAAGGAAATAATTGAAATCAAAAAGATTAATTCTTTAATTCAATTTTCTTGTCATTATCGGATTACTAATGGCCACGTCTGTGACTCTGCGTGCGCCACTACGTCCCATCTCTTATGTCCAGTCCATCCGTTGCGAGGACACTTCTGGCATTGAGTTGATCGTTTTCATCAGCGTCGCACGTTCGGCGACCCCAATATTGCCCGCCGTCAGTCATCATTAGCACGTTTAGAACAGCGCTACCAACGGTGGCCCTCGCAGGGAATTTAACCATTTGCATAGAAAAATTGCTTTCCTCCGCGTGACGAGACAGGACTGTTTTGCATAATTACGAATGATGTGCGGCTGCCGGCCCAAACGTACGCGCGGCATGTGGGAGAATTAGCAGGAGAACGGGACTACGGCGGGTATGATGGGTGTCAGTGGACACGAAGGCCTTGAACACTTTAAAATGTTTCACATATTTAGAGATGAGGATTTTCCTACTTCAACTCATGCGTTTGTTTTGAAGAATGGATTTGTTCTTTAAAACTCTTTTTTTAATGACTAACAATGATAAATCATATTTTTGTGAGATTATAACGCATAGACCCATAAATCTATACTTCTGACATTCAACACCTTATGTAGTTAAATTAATATTGATTTATAACAGATAAAAGATGCAATATTGTTATAAATACCAATTTGTAAGAGGAAATACAATACATATGCCTAATTGATACCACTGACTGAAATAGAAAAGTTAGAATTTCCCCTCATGATTATAAAATCCATCTCAATCACAAAAAAAAAAAAAAATTTGGTTCTGAATTGTTTTTGGTCTTGAAAAATGTGTTATTTGTAACTACCATATCTAAGGATTTGATTCTCTCTCTCTCTCTCTCTCTCTCTCTCTCTCTCTCTCTCTCTCTCTCTCTCTCTCTCTCTCTCTCTCCTCTCTCTCCCTCCCTCTCTGGTTTGGGCGTCTTAACGGCTGATTGCTGTCCACCTTGGATCTATGGGGGCCGTCACACTTGGCTGTTGCAGATTGGAGCCAGCCAATCAGCTTTCTGTCTCCAAAATAAAAGAGCTCAGGAGTTCATTACAGTTCTTGTGATGAGAAACCCGACTCCTTAAACTGACTCAAGGGTTTTTGAGTCATTTATTTCCACCCTCTACCAGACCTGGACGCTCAGCTGAATTGTGTCACGAAGCACAGAGAGCATCACGTATCAATAGGAAGATGCTGAAACACTTGTGAGGGAAATAAACAATAAGCACGCACTAACTTTTAGTGGCACTGGTCTGTTTATTCTACATTATTCGTGTTGTTTTTTAGGTTTATTTGAACCAGGAAATAAGTTAAATAAATCATTAAACATAAATTAAATACCATGTATCCTGTTGTGCTCTCACTAAGAGTTATATTTTGGGAGAAATGTCTTTTGTTGATGTATGGAACATTCCCACCTCACAGGGAGTGATTGTGCAACCCGGAAGTGATGTCATACAACCATGAAGTGACTCTATATGAACTGGAAGTAGCCCTGTGCCATGTGTCTGGTGCAAATGTTTGTAACCTCTGGTGTTGGATCAGTCTCCAGCTAGTTTTTGTTATCCTTCTCCTTTGCGAAGGCAGCTTCTGTAAGTAGAATGGACTTCTTTACTTTTGCTTCAAGACTTCTGTTGGTTTATTTTCAGATAATGAAATTGTTGTATGTTGTATTGTTTTCCAGAGTCACAAAATTTTAAGTACTCAATAAATGTGATGCACCTGAGTATACTGAGTTGGGGATGTATAGTATGTTGGGGAAAATGTTTAGCTGTTTGGAAAGATGGCCCAAGACATATCCAGAATGGCAAAGTGACTTGTGGATTTTGAACAATTTGTTCAAACTGGCACATGGGGTTCATTTTTCATTTTTCTTGACTTCCTAATGACATTGATGATCTTGCTGTTTGTGGAGGGGGGGTAGATTAGCTCTGTTTGGGACCATGGAGCTTATTTTATGTTAAAACACTAGTTTATTGGTTGGTTCTTCGATCTCCAGTTTTGGGCTGTTCATTTGTGCTTTTGTTCATGCTACATCGCTTCCTCCATCTCATTGTTTCTGAAGCGTCAGTGAAATTTTTTTTTTACTTTACCTTGCACTGTGCAATGCTGCACATATGATTTAAGTTAACATTTAGTACAATGCTGAAGTTCTTGTTTCATATAAAAGGTGATGTTTTGAATTATTAGCTCTCGCCTGCATTTCAAAGGTATCTGTGTCAAATTCTTCTCAATTACAAGGAAGCATGGCTCCTGGGAAATACAGTGTAGAAGTAAAAAAATTTCTGCGGTGGCTTTGTTCATTTAAACTCCAATGTTTGATATTCATATTCGGTTGTTACATATCCTTTTTTCCACATTCTGGGGCAATTTCTGAGATATCGTGTGCTCTCATGCAGTCAAAAGAACTGTCAACAATGACAGCATAGCAATCGGGAGGTTAAAGGGAATCCCTTAGACATTATTACTCAATGTGTATCCAAGAACGGTTGGCTTGCCGCTGTAAAAAGTATTATGTTTGACAGCTTGCTCTGTTACTATGCATAATCTAGAATTGTAAGGCTTGCCAGTTAACAATGTAACACTAAGTGCAGCATGTTCCCACAAATCGGGACACTTTCTTCTCCTTGTAGGAGTACAAACACAAGATCCGTCATTGTCGCTCTTGAATAAAATAAGAGGCAACAGCAAAGCTGCTGAAAATCATTCCAACATGCAACAGACAAGAAGAAAGTGGAGGGACGAGGAAGAGGAACAATTTGCATATTGTTTTCTTTCGCTGAGTACATAAGTAAAGCCTAGATTTCGACATTCAACAGTTGTCATCAATTCTGCCCAAAACACACTTTGTTAATGCAAATGTGGAATGGCCTTCACTTGTTTCACCGTTTGTCACACACCCGTTTGCATATGCACACATTCACACACTAATGGTGGTTGGTAACACGGTTTAACAGATATCACATGGTTAAAAGGGGCACATGGTAAGATTTAAGTCGTGGCAGTGTAGATTTCCAGATTGAATACAATGAAAGTATGGAGTTTATCGGCTTATGATGTAGATTGTGTCGTCGCAGAGAGCTTCAGCTGCTTTTCTGACTCATCACACCATCTGGTGGTTGAAACATGTATTGCAAGACTAAACAGGATAGGACAGTATGAAATGTTGCAGATCTTTGTGGATGCACCAGCAGCAAACCTCAACACTCTCTTTGATACTTCCTTGGGATTATTGTTTTTTCCTCATTCTGTTCTTTAATGATATTATACTAATTAGGCCCTCTTTCCATGACGTTGGAATGGAAACGCAAAACTTAATTTGTGTTGTGGCAACGGTGCTCAGAGCCACTGAAAACTAAAATTTTTAAAAATGTCTCCAAAGTAAGAGAAACACGCAGGAGGGTAGATTTTCAGATCCTGCAGCAGTTTTACCAAATGAAGTGCAAAGTTAAACAGTTTCTTGTTTTCTTGGCAAATGCAAATGGACAAGCTAGTTTTTGGGCATTTTACACTCTTTTGCTCTGGGAGGAATTCTGAAAAATGGCATACTGTTGAAACTGCACACATTTCTCAGAGTTTCTGAAAGAACATTTAGTTAAATAGAGATATTTTTTTTAGGATGTTCTGTTAAAATGTTTAGAGTTGCGAGAGTATTTTACTGCTCACACCTCTGATGTGGACACTTTCACAACTAATGTTCTCTGTAAGTTGTGCACGTGAAGACAGATATGAGCGACCTCCTCAACTCATAAACCTGCTCAAAGTGCACGGTCACGTAGTAACAAGGGTACCTTGTGTTTACCGGAGGTCTCGGGACAGAGTTTCGTCGCGGAGTACAACTTTCCGTCGCCGCTATTTCTCGGCCAACTTCCTCCTCAATCTGTCTCGCTCCGGTGGCGCTGGCAGTGGAGGAGAAGACTTGAAGTGATAACAGAGCGAGAGATAAAACAGACAGAGGAAAACACACACGACGAGCGGCCCGCGTGCTTCGGAGGATGTGTTCAAGAGCTATTAGAGCCTGTCACAGTTGGCTTGTCACAGATCTGGCACCCACACACACACACACAAACACACCTTGCACACAAACACACACAAGTTGACATGCTCCTCACTGTGGCAATCATGCACAGACACGCACTCTCCTCATTCCAACATGCCTTTGGGCCTGTCTCAATCACTTTCTCCTCACACACACACACACCCACACGCACACACCCATGTCCGCGTCCCTTCTGTGGGAATTAAAGGCAGGTATTTTTTCGATGTGCAGACTTGAGCAGTTTTCAAAGATAAGAGCGGCAACTGAGTGGCTCCGGCACCATCTGGTGTGTGTGTGTGTGTGTGTGTGTCTGTGTGACGGAGACGGAGACGGAGACGGAGACGGAGACGGAGAAAGAATAAGATAGAGGAGTGGAGGGAGAGAGAGAATCAACAGACCAGATATTACAGAAATCATCTGGCATGGGGGGGGGGATGCACACACCTGTAGCCATGAGTGCTCCTAAATAGATAAAATCTTGCGTGGTAGTTTTGCAGGTCTTTGTATCGTGAATTCAAAAGTCATGAAGGAATTTTTCTCGTGAAAAAATGTTATCTCTGCTTTGAGAAAAAAAAAAGGGGGGGGGGGGCTTCCTGCCAATTTGTCCCTTTACTAAGGGAAAATTACAAAAATAGCTTTAACATATCTGCAGTTGTGTTATTGATGCAATGTTAAGGTTAAATAATGATGGTGTGTTGGTTCTGATTGTTTTGTCACCTGAACGCAGTTAGAGCGACTTGGCCTATGATTAGCATACCGTGTGTGTGCGTGTGTCAGCTTTGAAGGATGAAGGTGATGTTATTTCTTATACCCCCCCCCCCCCCCCATGTTGTATCACAGAATCACTACCATTGAGGCAGTGGTTAATTAGAATGATATGTTGAAGACTAATTAAGATAACAGTTTGCCACCTTCTTGCCTTGCGTTCAGAAATCCACCCAAGCGCTTGAAAAATATTGCTAATGTGATTTTTCAGAAGATAACGTGGAGCAATTTGGCAACTGAATCTTTTAAAAGCTTCTGGCAACCCAAAGCGACAACAAAAAAAGAAAAACTTGTCTTGTTTGCACATCGAATTTAAAACTATGAGACTTGGTTTCCGTGCCAAGTGTCTTGCATCCAAAGGAAACTCTTGATATTAGATTCCAATTTGCTGCAGTTTTGCCTCCATTTAAAGGCAGACAAGTCTAATTTGAATGTAATGGATACGAGACTTCAGCTGTTGGTGTCACAAAGGATAGAGAACTCAACTTTTTAATGATGCTGCTACCTTTTAGTCTTTTGGTTTTCTCGTTTGGAGTCTCATTGAAGTTGAACTGTCGGTAAATCAGTTTTGTTTCATTAACAGCAATTACGACACAACCAACCAAAAGAACACAAATTCTTAGGTTTCTTCTGGTTCAGGTTTTGCACAAGAATCGGAACTAACACACCATCATTATTTAACCTTAACATTGCATCAATAACAACTGCAGAGATGTTAAGCTATTTTTGGAATTGTTTTGCTGTTTATTTACTAAATATTGAAAATTTTGCATCTTTTCGCGTATGTTCTTTTTGCTATTCATCTGAATGTAAATATTGCTGTGAGACGACCTGAAATGTATTCATGCCTTTTTAGAGATGGCCACATTTGTGTTCTGATCAAAATCCATTCAAGATCTGGGTTAATATGAGAAATATTTGTGTTGATTTAAATGGTACTTTCTCCACATTTTGGTACATAATTACCAATGTAGTACCTGACAATAATTGGATTAATGGAGCCAGTTTATCTCACTGGTTGCTGTTTTTTTTTAACACGTCCGCAGTCTATCCATTGAATCATCGAACAAGAAACGACATCAGGTTGTTAAACTGCAGGCTGCTCTACACCTTGTTTCTCAATTCCACAAAGACGTCGACTTTGTCTTTGCGAAGCGGCGGCAACGACTCAGTAGCACTGTCCTCTGTTCGTCTCATCAGCCTGAGCGTCTGTATCAGAATGTGTTCGGGGAGAGTGGAGGTGGTATGGGAGCAATTTTGTGACAGTCTATCAAAGCAGCGAGAGGAGTCTTTGATCAGGAGGGGAGGCGGCTGCTTGATGCACAGTGACCCAGAGAGTCTTTGGAGTAGTGAAGGGAATGATTGGCTGCAGCCTCTCTGTGCACTTACTGCTTGGAGGTAATACTGCTCATTTTATACTCCACATCTGAAGCATGTGGCTGGTGTTTATAGCAAAGGGAGTGCTATTAGAAATGGCACCTTTTTTTTTTTTTTTTTTTTTTAACGCAATCCTCAGCATTCCAGGGGAGGATTTGTTCTATTCGTATTCATGCAATCAAGTGATGGAGGATTACAGGGAAGACTGTGGCTCAGTTGGAACCACCAACCTTGGGATCCGGTTTTGGTGGTTCAGTTCCCCCCAAAACTCAACCAAGTCATGTGTAGAAATGTTCTTGGACGAGACACTGAACTCCATTTTGCCACCAGTGGTGTCCTGTCATGCAAAGTGCACTGAGAATGGTGAGGCTTTATGAGTAAATGTACATTTACTATCATGAAGTTGCAGCTGAGAGTGGAAAAGTAGAATAGATGAGAAAATACTTTATTAATCCCAGAGGGAAACAAGATCATAGTCCCGGTTTGTTGCTCTGGTTTTTCTTTGATTTGTGAGCTTTGGTTTTCCATTGTTACTGAGAAAACTTTTATTCAAAACTGAATTTATCTTCCATTTTCCATCCCAAAAAAGTTCATATAATATGCAGCTTAATTAACTGTGTGTGCATTGAATTGTATGAGTTACCACTTCTGCTCTTTGTTGGTCATCTATGGATGATGTTCAAGACTTAATTTTTTGATAATTTACTGTTAAATCTACATAGCGTTAGATTGTTAATCATTATGGAAGAGCTATTCTCAAGCATGCAGGTGATGTGCCATTCAATCTTCACCAAATATCTATGTTCGGAGATGGTTTCCGAGATGTCCGGAATTAACTTATTTACATTTTCATGGTGACATAGTAAAGTTACTCTCTACATCCAAGGACTAGTGAAGATTAACAGAAAAAAATATTTACCCAGATTGAACATTGATTCACTTCAGATTTGAATTAATGGTTATTTGTATGTCTGTGTTAAAATGCCAGTTTACTCAATAGCTAACAAACATGTACAAGTGCATTTCATTAAACTTGAATATCGTAGTCAAATTGGTTGTTTTAGCAATTATTTTTACATCGTCAGCAGGAAAATTAAACAAAAGAAAGAAAAGAAAAGATATTTTTATATTCAGTTGTTTTGATTGCGATGACTTATAAGCTATGATTATGGAGATTTAATCAGGCTCAAAATATGTCAGTTTATATGGAGTAAATAAAGAAAATATATGTTTTTATGGAACTTTCCTTCTGCTTCCACTCTGTCATCAGAACTTTTCCTCCTCGCTGCTGCTAGAAGCAACAATCACCAATCTGATTAATGTAGTATAGAATAGTAACACTTCTATCTGATTAGATTGACCCTGTCTGATTGAAGTTACATTGGGGTTGGAGAAGCTGGTTGGGACCCTGTTGAGATTGTTTCCCAAAGCAAAGCACAGCATCGCCCCGGTGACTGAATCAGCTGATGTTCTTATGGCATATAAACCTGCACATCGATGCACTTTAATCAGTCTTCCTGTAAACGGGACAAACCCGATCTATCAATTTTAGATGTGATTTTTTTGTTTGTTTTTTTTTTTTTTTTGGGGGGGGGGGGGGGGTGTGTTGGTGATGGATAGAATACGCGTCATGTCAATTATTGAATCCGACAAAGTTTTGCGTGCTTGTGCGTCTCCCCGACATCCAGCTCTGCTTTGATCCTAAATGGATGAGACGAGAGCACCGGGGAACATATTCTCCCCGTGGATCCGACTGAGCAGTCAGGATGTGAACATCAGAGGAATCTTCACCACAGATAAATGAGTTCCAAAATAAAGAAAAGAATTCAACTTGTGTCAGATGCACCTCTTTTTTTCATTTGAAATGTCCGAAACGTGCATCATTTGAATGTGTGCAGTTGATGCCTATACAACAAAACCTCTGATGTAGGGAGTGTCCCCTGAAGACAGGTGTCCTCTCTTCGGAGGCATGGGTCACGAGGACAAGCTGTAGGACCAGTTGATATTGAATGAGCCGAACGCCAAATATGTTGTGTTTATTTAAAAGCCCGTAACTGAACCAACACAGAGATCAAACAGTTATTACTGAAAATTATTATAATCGCAACATAACGTCAATTTTAATGAAACATTCTGGTACAAAATACAATGAAATGTCAAGGCAAAAACTTGTATAAATCCTTTACAACCTCCTTGCTAGGTGGGACCTTCACACACCAGATCGGTAACCTGGGGTGTAAAGGTAAAAGAGTAAAAAAAAAAGAAAAACGGCCTGAGCCTGCTGAAGCAGTGAAAAGTGAAGTCCATCTACCAGACAGGTAACAACAGTCTGGATTCACTACAGAAGCATGGTTGCATGTGCAGACGAAGGAATGTACACTTGGTGAGTCCATAGCAAGAGTCGATCGAGAGATACTAGATAGATCAAGTCGATCAGTCTTTGAGTTGGATGCTCCAGGACGAATATACAGGCTGAAGCCCAAAAACATACCCTTTATTCCATAACTATTTATTAGTAACATCTACATGGCACTTGATCACCTCATTTGAATCTATCGAAAGCAGTGCAAACTATACTTAGTTTGACTTCTGTGTTATTTATCCCACTGGTATAAATTCAAGCAAAAATGATGGATGCATCATTGGAGTAATGGAGACAGAGAATGATGAAAACCGAGTAATGGAGGTGCCAGTCATCAGCCTTTCAGATGCGCTCCTCCACGAGGAAAGCAGCCATCCATAATGCATCGCGTGTCTCCTAGCAACAGCCGGGAACTTAGCAACTGGATCTTAGCAACAGCAACAAACTGCTGCCTCCTCGTCTGACGGCCAATTGGGGAGCGGCGTTTCTCATGCCCGGCAGCCTATCGGGAGGTGAACACAGTGAAGTGGGTGTGTGTCCTCGCACAGCTGATTGGACACACACACACACACACACACACACACACACACACACACACACACACACACACACACACACACACACACACACACACACACACACACACACACACACACACACACAGTGAGTACATTTAGATCTTGTACAGATGTTTACGACTGTTCGGGACAAGCAAGGTGAAGGCAGGACACCGACTCTCCTCTCACAAAAAACACAGTCAGAAACGCACAAAGAAACTGTCGTACAAAATGTTGTTTTTTGGGTTTTTTTTTGTCACATTTTGTGCAGACAGAAGTAAAGCATTATATTTAGTCCAAACACCACAATGTTCATGATAGTTTTCTTTAGACGAATGGGATTTCGAGAATGGTCGAGTGTCACTCTCAGGATCAAAATAGACTTTATTTGGCATCTGGATGAAACTGAGTGGGTCAGATCAGTAAGCTTTAAATAGCAGGTTTTTGGACACCTCCAATGTGGATCCATGCATCTCTAATAAGTGTAACTGTGTTACCGTGCAACAGTATTCTTTGCTGTCAGTGTAATTTCAAGCACCCTTACTGTGTAATCATGTTCAGTGCAACAGGATTATTATTATTATTATTTCCTTTTTTCTTTTCTTATTTTGGAATCATATTTGGCAATGCTTCATCTTCTGTTTTGCGTTTACAAGAGAGGCCGGTCAAAAACTGGTCCATTATGCTGGCAGTGTCCAAGCATTTTTTTTTTTTTTTTTTTTAAACCTTGTCAGGAAAACGGGGACGAGGTCCATTACTCCCACTACCACAATGCAATCATTCTAAATACATCACAAACGGCAGTGATTTCATTGCTAAATCAAGGTTGATGTTTTCTTTGTAATTCTATGGGCTGGATTGGAACTTCTCGCGGTTCACTTTTGGCACACAGGCCTTATACTTGGCGCCCCCGATCAAGAGTAAATGCAAAGTTGTTTATTCCGCTTGTTGTTTTATTTCGACGCAGTGTTTTGCAGCTAAACATGCACAACTTTTGCAGCGGCACAACTTCAAGTAAATGTTGTGAAAATGTATTTTCAACTAAAATGATCTATTTTGTTTCCTCGATTGTTAATCTTTTTTTTGTGTAACTCCACTGGGTTGAATCACAAGCTGTCTGTTTTAACACAGATGGAAAGAAATGGCTCGTTGGAAAAATGTTAACTTCCTCTGCAGCCGAGGCTTTTTTTAAAGTGTGGGAGGACGAGCCTCCTCTCAGAGCTTAAAGCCAACTGCTCTGCACAGACTCTGTCTCGCATGGAGCAGTAGTTTCAGAGCAAATGCTGGACGTCCATATGTTTTTCCACACAGTAGCATATTGCTAACAGCTGTTGGGATCCAACAAAAACCCATAATTATTCCCCATCAGATGCCTTTAATTTGGAATTCATGATATGTCAATGCATATTGTCTGCAACTGTCGTAAATGGTATTGCTTCTCTCTCTCTCTCTCTCTCTCTCTATATATATATATATATATATATATATATATATATATATATATATATATTTAAAGATATATAGATTTTAAAATTTTTATTTCTTCTCAAAAATCAAATTGAATTTAAGAGTTTTCCTGCTGCTGCACTGCTCGACTCTGGTGGAGGGTTTAGATAAATTTTTTTGGTCATAGGATTTAGCTTGATGAAATGATCAACAAGGCAGTTTCCCAGAATGTTCCAGGCCAGAAGGCTGCAGACCAGATGGGGGGTTTTCCATCTGGATTTTTGTCTTTATTGAACTTCATGTAGAGCAGAAGTCCATTGAAGGTGTCCCACCTGTCGCCCAATGTCAACTGGTGTGGACGAAGTAACCCATGAGCCTATTGCGGTTTTTCCACACGGGTGACTAAGTGATGTCATAAATTGTGACTATGATCATTAAACAGCAGTTAGCAGGAGTGATGAATTAATTTTTAAGTGTGCAAGCATGTCAGGAGCCACACAATAAAGCTGTACACAACTGGAAGTCCTCTGGATGGCGAAAGTCAGCAGAGATATGTGGATGGCAAATAAATGCTACAGGTGTTGAGCACAAAACCGAGTCCCATATCAAACTTCCCGTCTGAAGCGAGGGAATTAACCCCAAAGCTGATGTGAGCTTCAGCCCAGAGCAGAAGTTAGTCACCCCTGTCTCCAGTCCCAACCGCTGTCTAGAGACTAACTTCTGTAATTGAACCATAAAAACGTTCCACACAGAAGCAAACTACCAACCTGATATGAAATGGGCACGGCAGGAGTCTGGAGGACTGAGTTGTCTCCCAGCTCTCCCTCCTCACAGCTGCAATCTGTCGCTCCATTCTCTCGGGGTCGGCAGGGAAACCATAAAATGAGAGGTATGGACAGGCTGCCTGTATGATAGTGCGGCCTACCGCTACACAAAAGATGCCCATCTTCTCCGAAATCTGATCAAATCATGTGAAAAGTGTGACTGTTCGGCGTGTCCAAAATGGCGGGCCCAGTAGTACCGCTAGACCTCTGTCACGTGAAAAATCCTCAATACTTTAAGCTCTCTTGGCACGTTTTGTACAATGACTTGTTTGCAGATGAGAAAGACAATCAGTGGTAAGAAAATCACTCGGCCAGTCGCTTCATTCTGAAATTACTACACAATAATTCAAACTAATGCACAACTTTTCAAAGCCATGGACTCAATAACACTCCATTTCCCACCCGACACAAGTACTCCCAGGTTTGTGAAAGGTTTCCCCCGAAGCTGACAACTAAAAGCTAATCTCCCTCCACTCTTGAGGAGACTCCACAACCCCCAAGGCAAAGCAGGGAACAAAGGAGGTTTCACTTTAAATGAGCTGTAATGGCATCTATGGCCCTTCCCTAATTCGAATATGGCCTCGCGCTCTGCACACACAGAGGGGATATTTCACTTCCCCGGGCCAAAGGTGTGAGCATTATCTGGAGATTCATTTTCTAGCTTAAAATGGAAGAATGAAAAGTGAGGCTTAACTCACCTGCGCTTTAGTGAGTGTGACACAGCTCATTCCTCATTCAGAGCCTTGAAACCATTGAAGGAGGAGGAGGGAGAGAGTTTTTAAATGGCTTCATCGGGGTAAGTGGTGGCTGTTATGCGATTTCACCAACTGAGGCACATTTGGTCAAGTTTAGTGAAATTGTAATGCTAAAGACACTTTAGTTATATTTCATTTACAAGGATTCGTTAATTAAATACTTTCAGAATGGAATAACTTGAAGTTTCATAACAATAGATACCCTGACAAAAAGTTAGATTTCAGATGACATTAAGAGACTCCTACACTCACATCTAAAGTTGTTTTAGGCTGTCATTTGTTATCAGGGCATCTGCCAGCTTTCTATTCTCAGGTTTTGGGGTGTGAATGAGCTGCATCACAACTCTGCCAAGTTAAAAGTACACAGACTGTTTTCATCCACCCTCTCTAATCTCATCTCACTAATGCACAGAGCAGGAGTGAGTTCACACAGAGCGATTTGGCAAGGTGGTACAGTGTTTTCATTGCTCGATCCTGCATAAAGTCACTTTATTGCTTCTTCTGCTTGATTCGCACCTGTATGTTTCCATTGGCTTTTTTAACAGTCTGTTATCCGACGGGTCCCCAGTGTGGCCAAAGCTCACACTGGCTACAAACATGCGTCACCCGTTGGTTCGGTCCAACAGAAAGGCTAATGCAGAGATAGTTGCATTTTCACGATAAACAAGTAAAAATGTTTGGGAGAGAGCTGATAAACCACCATAAAGCGGAGACGTCTTTAAAGACAGCGCAAGGGATCTAGACATATAAAGAGGGAACCACAGCAACTTTATTTCAAAGTTATTCAATCACCTGTTATAGATGGTCTGTAGGGGGGGGGCTCTATAGGCTGAGGCAGACATACTGTGAGTGTTTACGTGTTCTATGTTATCCCTGAGTCGCTGTACACCAAGACCTAAAGGAGCCGGGGGACACGACCGGGAGAAGAAGGGCTTTCACCTGCCGCTGTCGGAGACCTGGCGTTTCATTACTGCTTTAAAATGAACAGATGGGTGATGCTTAAATCGCAAAGCTGTGTTAAATGTAAATATAAACATGATTTAAAATCTCATAAACCCATATTTTTCTCCACGTAACAAATAACATGTATAAACTTTGTATTTCATGGAAAAACGTTGCTCATTTACAATTTGACGACAAGCAACCCATCTAAAAAAAAAAAGAAAAGAAAGTAGTATTCAACTTGTAACAGATGTCTGGAAACATCTGGGAAGTGAGGAGGAGACCATCTGCTGGAGTTTTTAGGAAAAGGAATATTGTCCCATTCTTGTCTGATGCAGGATTTTAGCCGATCAACAATGCTCACCGGTGCAGAGTTTGATCAGCTTTGATGGAGAGTTTCCAGATGTGTGAGCTGCTCACGCCATAAGGCGGTAATGCAGCGAACGTAAGCGGAGATGCTGATAAAAAGCCACATGCTGCAGGACAGTGTGTCTATGAGTTTGGTATTTTGAAGGTTTTGTAACAGCGGAGAGGGCAACGTGTCAGGATCAATTTCACTTTTGGATTCTTCTTTGGGCTTTAACTTTAACAGCAAAGTGTGTGCACAGACAGCGCTTCCTGGAAGTGTCCTTGAACCCATGCAGTGGTACCAAATGGAGAATCGTGCCTGTTTTAAATGCAGAGAAACCCAGGATGATTCACCAACTTCCAGTTCTGTCTATTACAAAGAGTGTTCAACTTAAAGGGTCATAATCATTTCTGCAATTTTATACTTGGGAACATTTTTTTCTGAATTTATTTTGCAATTTTTAAACCCAATTTGTCTGAAATTAATGAACTTATCTTTATTACATGACTTTTATATACTTGTGTGCCCAATCATGCTAGCGGTGAACTAAAATAGCGGTTAAATGCTCATTCAGTTGTTTTTATTTTAGTTTTTTTTTATTTGTGCCAATCAGCAATGCATTGTTTCTATGGTATTCAAAATATGCCCATATTATGGTTAAATGTGTCAGGTTAAAATCATGATATTTCATTTTACTGGGAATAAAATCCTAAGAATATCAACTCATTGCATTCAGTTTTTATACATTCTACACAGTGTCTGGCCTTTTTTGAATTTTGAGGTGGTATTTTTGAAAAGTTGCTGTCCATATTTTAAATAGCCTGGCTCGCTTGTCACTTTTCTTCATTTCTATCCAGACACGGTGTGGGTGGGAGGCAGGAGTGAGGAGTGTAAATCTGGATTTCTTTTTTAATTTTGTATTTAATTTTATTATTTTTTTAACTGAAGTTGATGTGTTGTCAAAGTAGGTGTTGCTTGGTGGCTGGATGTATGCCGAGATAAAGAGCCAGACCTCTTCCACATCCATCACTCTTCTTTATAATTTGTCTGCTACTTTACCCAATTTAGGTTTGCAGGATGCCGAAGTCAATCCCAGCTGACAATGGGTGAAGGCAGGGTACATACTGGAGAGGTCAAAGGACAAAAACATAGACACAATCATTCATATTCACACCAACAAGACCTTGAGTCACTTTCAAATGCATGTTTTTTGTGCCTCTTTCACGCCCCTTTTCTCTCTTCAATTCATGTTTAATTTGCATAATTGACAAAAATGTTGAATGAATCAAGCGTATAAAAGTAATGAGAAATATCTACATCCTAACATGAATGGTAGTTTCTCCCTCGGTTCTTCTTCTGTCCCACCTCTTCATATTTTGCTGGCATCCTCTTCCACTTCCTTGTTCTGCTACTCTCTCTCTCTTGCTCTCTCTCTCTCTCTCTCGCTCTGCCTCACAATCCTCCCAGGATTCTTTTTTTCTCCATCACTGCTCAGATTAATCAGCAGCTTCCTGCCAGCGTCTGACAGGTTTCCCCTAGTTGGCCGGCCTCCAGATCAGACACCAGCTCGCTGTCCTGTCTGTCTGGCTCTTTCTCACGTCTGTATGACGTCCGTCTGCCAAGCTCTGCCTGCTTTATTCCAACCGGCCGTAAGATGTCACTGCATTTGTCGAGCATTTGCATTGCAGTTCCAAGTCAGTGCAAGAAATCACAACCAGCAGAGGCAGATCTTTTGCAAGGTTTGTGAAGTTATTTTTGGTAAACTGTCATGAAAATGTTGTATGTAGCATCCATCTGTGTTCTTATATTTTTTTTTTTCGTATAATAATGGCTCGATTATTATGGAAAATAAACAATTTGAATACATTCTGAGCTTCTTTTTTTTTTTTTAAGTTGTTTGTTTGGTCATGTGACTGTGATAGTATGAGGTGATTTATATAAAATGTGTGATATATACCATCTGTGACCACCAGATGTCATTGTATGACAACAGAAAGCTGCTACAGTACCACAGAAAAACCTCCTTTACTACTGTCGTTGACTGACAGAGTGAGGAAAAAAATGTCTCCACAATGAAACAAATGTGTGAGAAACTGGAGAAAAATCTGTGAAACTGTTACCGCGAGGAAGAAAACAAAGAAGTCTAATCGTGGGCTGAAATCTGAGGAAGAAATTCACAGAATGATCTGGAACAGCAGACCACAATTGGTCCACAATTATCACTACCAATTACATCTGGACATACAAAATTGGCCGAAATTCTCAAACAGCAATGTTCCGTTTAGTTTAAGTTTTGTTACTCGAAGACCTCAAGTTGGAGAACCAGAGACAACCTTGTGTATACAAACCTTTACATTGCCTTTTGTATCAGACTTGTACTTGCTGAGGCTTTCTAGCATGAATGGATCCTCTGTTTTAAGTTCAAATTTGGGGGGAAGAAAAAAAAATCTAAAATCTAGCAGAATATTTGATGTTGCATCCCACACCTGCACGACATTCACCATTTCTCAAGGTACCAAATGCAAAAAAAAAGGAAAAGTAATATCTCAGTATGAAAACATAATCACACGGCTTAAGGAAACACGCTTCTGCTTGTTTTCATACCTTCATACCGTCTCTGTACCGCTCTGGTCTCATACCACTTCCCTTTTCTAACTCCTCAAAATTGATATTCCCCCAGTTCTCTCTCTTCCTCACTATCTCCTTCTTCATCTCGGTCCCTCTTTCTTTTCTTTCTTTCTCTCTCTCTCTCTCCCTCTACTTATTTAATTTGGTATCACATTAAGGCTCTGGAGGAGAAAGTTAATTACCCAGCATTTTGAATTATGAATTGCAATACAGTTTAGTAACATATTGCCTCATTTCTCACCGCAGACTGAAGCTGCGAGGAGATTTTTCACAGTTACTTTGCAGGTATCAAAGGTGCCATGTTCACTGGGATCTTCTATATTGCTTGAATTTTATATTAACTTGATATCATCTTTTGTTAGAGCCCACATGACAGATGAAGAGCTCCATTTCGTGGTGATATATTAAAGGAATTAGATATGGGGACAAAGCTGCTGTCTGAAATGCATCAAGTCAATACTTTGGAGGAACCTAAAAATGGCAGACATATTGCAAAATGTCATTATGAGGAAACACTATTCTTTTTAATTTTATTTCATTAAAAATACATTGAAAGTTGTACTTTTTTTTTTTTTCTTACTCCGAAGCCTTAATCTATTAAAGGAAATATTTCTGGCACCCCCACAGTGTTCATTCATGCATATAAGTCTTATTCATCCTGATTTTCCATTCCACTCCAAGATGATTAAAATGAATGGGGTTCTGTTTGTGTTTTGCCACATCACTAAATACGAGTTAAAATTAACAAAAATAAAAAATTCAGATGTATATTCATTCTATAAAGGCGATCACTGTTGCAGAGGTGTTCCCGCCATGGTATCAGGCTTTCTGCAAAGCTTCATGCACTGGTTCGATCCAGACGTGTCGGAGCAGGAAGAATCAGGCCTTGCTTACACAACTCTTCAGTGAAAATGCATTGTTGTTTCCGTTTCAGAAAAGTTTCACGTTTATACCTCAACTTTTTGAAAACGATGTCCGTTTGCATGTTGAACCACTGGGAAGCCGCTCGTGGCTCTTTAGCTCTGCTTGACTGGCCCTCGGTGTGCCACACCTGAATCGAATGAGAATTACTTTTACAATTGGCTTTTTACATCTAAAACTGTCACTTTTCTTTCACACATTACTGGCTTTCATTAACTTTTAGTGTGTAACACCTTGACAATTGTTACCTCACAAACGTAATGTTTCACAGTGGAAATAAAGTTATAGTTAATCAAAAACTATACTATATACATCTTTTTATTTATTAATTAAGCCTTAAAATTGATCCTAAACAACACGGGGAGCAAATGCAATGCCTTTGAAAAGGATAAAATGGGATCCCAGCGAGTTCTGGGGAAGCTGAAGTTTTAGCCACTTGCTTTACATGTAGGATCAAATTAAACTCGGAGTCGAAATTGTCCAGGTTCTTTACTTGATCGAACATTTTTTAAGACGGTGCTTGTAATTTCGACAAACGCCTCTCTCCTGTCGTCTTCGGGCTGAGAACTAAAACTTCTGTTTTATCCTCATTGAGCTGAAGGGAGTTCTCTGCCGTCCACGATTTGATATCTAAGATACATTTACAAAGGTCATGAATGGAGGCCGCCAATTTCCAAAAGAAATATTTACTACTGCTGTGGTGCACGTGCGCAATAGCAGCATTTCATTGTTTTATTATAACACAAAATCTTGCTACATGAGGTTTACAACTATCGCTGATTTTTGTGAATTTTGTAGGATGAAAAATGTGGGGAATAAATGCGGGCCGGCCATGCGAGGGTTAAATGTTTTGCACTTTTAATTGGGCGTTCCGTCCAGTTCGGCTTCATCAAGCTGCACAAACACAAGTGTCAGTGGACAGAAAAGACGTGCTGTCCGCTTTCCATCACGCCGGCGCGGTGTGGTCCTCCTCATAGTCCACGTCCCACTTTGTGTTGTTCTAAATACCACCACTCGTAAATATAAGTGAGGATTTGTGGTGAGATCAGACTCCCACATTCACACTCTATACTGTTCCTGACCCCCCCTCCCCCCCCCCCCCCCCCCCTCTCTCTCCCAGTCATTTACATTTATATTGAATTAGAAGCCACGGTGAAGAGCGAGTGGAGGCAGCCGAGACTGATTATAATGGGAGATTATGGGCCGACTGCACCACCATTATGTTGTGTAATTACAAAGAGAGCGAGTGAGGGAGAGAGAGGAGGATGGGGCCCTTGGATTCCCAGATGCTAGGATCTATTTCATTTAGGGGAATAATGCCTCTCTGCTTTTTTTCTCTTTTTTTTTTCCTTCCCTCCACTTATTCCACCTGTAAATATTACACAGATTTGGGGTTTTTTTCCCCTCCCTTGTTTTACACCTGTTTTTATGGGTCACGATTTATTAGTGACAGGAATCAAACAAGGCGTGAAGAAGGATGCGTGCCCCCCCCCCCCCCCCGTTCACTGCTGCATCTCGATCGGTTTTTATGGCTTCATTCCACTGCATCGATCTTGTGTTATAATGCATGCAGGATTACTGGCCGCGCACTCAAGAAAACATCTAATGGGCTCAACACAATGTGAAGCCCGTTGAAAAGATCTCCCATTGAGTTTCCCTTTATAAAGCAGAACATGTGGCAGCCTGTGAGGAGAAGTGATTCCTCGATAAAGGATATGTTAATTAGATTTTTTTTTTTTTTTTATTATTGGTAAGGTGGGAGAAAATTACATGAAGCCTGAATCAATATATATATCAATATATTTTCTTTGTGTGATAACCTAAAGCCAAATTGAAATCATGCTGCAAATAGATTTATAACTTGCATGTAGCATTTTTCTTATATTCAATCCAAAATGTATTGAAAGTTCAAGTTAGATTTAGTGTTATTTTAGAAGAGACAATGATTTTTCTAAGAATTTCCTCAGATTATACATCTGGATTCTTTGCTGAAAAAATAAAATCAACAAAAAAGAATAACTTGAAATGAAACATGTTCCAAAATGATTTTAACCCTTTAAAGGGTGCTCCGTAAAAATATTTAAACCCTCTGGACATTTTAAAGAGTATTTAAATGTAAAATTTTTATCAAGACTTATCAAAACTACAATGTCGAGCAGTAGAGCGCAGACTTTCGCCAACGCCACATTTGTTTTGCGGAACCAAGTTTACATTGCTAGCATGATAGCCGTTGCTCACGAGCCTGTCGGGTAGCAACATCACTGTGTGCAACACCGAGCAGGGAGCGTCTCCATGGCAACAGACACTTTGAGTGGGACATTTTTTTCCCACAGATTTTTAGGATTTATTCAACAATGGTTATCCATTTACATCCCAAAATTGAGTTGATTGGTCCTTGGATGATGACATATCGTCCTTGAAAATTTCATGCAATTCGGGTGGGTAGGTTTTTTTGGAAAATTGGTGAAATACATGCATAAAAACCAATAAATAAATCCATGCAGACAAAAACGTAATCTTTTCAGCCAGCGTTGGTGGTGAAGGTGAATATCTGAAAGCAAGCAAAGACCTCAAAAGGGTATCTATGATATACTGTAACAACAAAGACTTCACAGTTTTGTTTTGAGGAACATTTTTCTGGAACGTTTTCACTATTTTTCCCCACTTTTTTTTTTTGTCTGTTTTTTACTACTGAGACTTCACAATGTTCTTTTTATACTCAGTCTTGTTACCAACCTGTTGACATTTGTCCAAGTCGCCTCATACTTTGTCCAAACTTCTGCTTCAAATCGAGTTAGAATTAGAGTCAAGAGACTAACTGATTATTATATCCCTATAATTCTATATATTGCCCCAACCTGTAGAAAAGAGGTTGTATCATGATTCGGTTAAAACCCTGTTGTTTTTTGTAAAGCTTTAAAAAAAAAAAAAAGAATAAAAAAAAAGCAGATGATTGATAAGATCCACTACTGAGCAGAAGCAGGGGGGGTTTGACAAAATGTCCACCTGTCATCGAGATGATTGATAAGTATGAAAGTCTGAAGGTGTCAAAGTTTAACTCGGACAAGTGCATTTCTGTTTTTCACTTCTTATCGTGTCACTTTAAAGTTTAAAAGACAAACTTTTGAAATCACAGGCTGCCATCCGTCTCTTGTATATGATTTCTGTACACCTTCACACGGAGGGAAATCTTCCACAGGGAGAACATTCAAACTCCAACCTGCCGTCACAGGCTGCCATGTTTGTTTGTTTTTTAACTCTCTTATCCGCGTTGGCTGCTACACAGACAGATTGTCAAACAGACCCATCAGACGCTCCTACAATGAATATGCAGACAAAGTAAATGAGCCAATAAACTGATGATCCTGTCAGAGAGGGCTCGCAGCGTGGACTGTGTATACTAATGAACTTGAGCATCTTAATAAGCAACATAAGTCACAAATACAGATGTTTTCCTGTGTTATAATCAAAATGTATTACAATCTTTATTTTAGGTCCTTCTCAAATTATGTAGTTATCCATAGTTTAGTGAGAATTCATTAACCCAGCCAAAGGGAGGTCAAAGTTTACAATCAGATACTGTGCAGAAAGTGGTTTTATATGGCTTTTAATGGTTTTGATATCCCCAGGTTGAGATGTAATAAAAAAAATTTTTTTTTTTTTTTTTTAAAGCCATTTAAAGTTCCAGGATTAATGAGGGCAATAACAACAGTCATTAAGCCAGTTAGCTCAGATATTTGAGGTTAAACTGTCAGGAGTTGGCAAGCATCATTATCATTACTGGGTGATAAAACATTCACTGTGTGAAACACTGATAATCCAGGGACTTCAGATGTGGGGGATTATGGGGTGGGAGGTGGGTCAGGTTAGACAAGGGCCCCCTCAAGTGCCTGCTTTGTACAATTGCATGCTATCAGTGGCTCTGCCTTTGCAGCTTTGCTGGAGTGCAGTTGCTTTCAGCATGTGGTTCTTTGGCCCTTCTGTCTGAGCTCCCTGAACAACTAATCATGTTATCTTGTTTTCATTTTATTAGTGCACGCTTGACTAAAAAAGGCACAACTAAATGGCTAAAATGGGTACAAATGTCTAAAACCACAAGATATGGAGGAAAAAAAACATCGTAGAGCAGCTTGAAAAAACAAACAAAATGAAAATGACAAGCATTTCTAAAAGAAGGAAGAAATAATATTTAGAAATGAGTCAAAATAAACACGCAACATGCATAAAACAAGCTAAAAAATGGTGAAAACCGCTAAAATGTCAACAACAAAAGTACTAGGCAACAATGCAATGACAGTCTCTGCGGAAATGAGGGAAAATGCATCTTTTCTAGAATGCTCCAACTCTGTGCAAATGTGGGAAAGCAACTTTTTGCAAACATTACTAAATTCGCACAGCTGTAGTAAAAAAAAATTCTACAGCATATGCAAGAGGAGATGGGCAATAATGTTTGGCTCCAGAGTGTTAAGATTCCAGCCCATATTCTCCTGCGACACGTGTGAGCTTGTACTTTGTTGTATTTCAGTAGTACTTTGACCTTGAATGTACAGTCCATTTTAGTTCAAGATTTCTTTTGTCAGTTGTGGAAGTTGCACTAAGCTTTTGAGCTGACCTTTATTAAAAAAAAAAGGGTGCAGCCAAAACGATTTCTATGGTTATATTGTATTTCATCAGCAGCCATAATTCTCATACTTTCGCGGTTACTCGGTCACAATTCGGCTCTCTGTTCGAGGACATGACATTTTAGTAGCATTCACGGTGATGAAGGTTACTGCTATAGCTCTATGTCAAAGTAAATCTGTGGTCTTTATGATGAGAGTAAAATGAGTGAGGACACGACAAGGTAAAACTTCTTTTAACAACCATCTGAACAGAAGAGACCCGGAAGGGATAATTTTGTATCATTCAATATGTTAATATGATAATGTTGAAGGTCGTTGGAGCTTCAATACATGAACTATTGTGACACAACTAAGTTGGTGTTCTCTATGTAACATAAAACTCAGGAAGGTCATGGCCTGTTTTTTTTTTTCTATGTATATTGTGATTTCTGGCTTTAAAGTGAGACAGACACATGTTGAATTATGATTTCTTTCATTTCCAATAAAAGTGTTGCTTGCATGTTGACAATCATGGTATACAAAGCATTTGTAATGTAAAAGTCAGTTAATCAACAAAGTTAGAGATTTTTTGTTTTAACATAACCAGTATTTTTTATTTATTTAGGATGACCAAGAGATTCTCTTTTGCTTAGATATTTTTAGGTGTTGAAGGGCTGTAACTTCACAAAAATGTTTTTTTTATATTTAATTGAATTTACTTTTATATTTAAAACAAATCTTGATCAAATTGAGTATCATTTAAATATGCGGATCTTTTACTGAGTTAAAGAAGCAGAATTAGTACAGGAGGATTTGTATTCTTACTAAAATAACACAAGTTACAAAATAAAAGGTGCCTCATTTGAATGCATTACGTCGATGCATTTATTTTTGAAAGCCGTACCGGAAGTAAACACACCGACCACGTGGTTTCCCGTCGTTTCTCGATGGGGGATAAAAGCGTTTCCTTGAACTTTTACCCATTTTATTTTTGTGCTTCCAGCTGCGTCTTCGTCTGTGTCAAGCCGTCGTCATGAGCGCCATCCTCCCCCGGATCGAGCAGCTGTCCGCCCGCGTGGTTCGAGTCCTGGGCTGCAACCCGGGTCCGATGACCCTGCAGGGGACCAACACTTACCTGGTCGGCACTGGGGAAAGGTGAGCCTGGATGCCGCGGTCACTCTCACCGATTGGAGCCTCCTCTCCCCCCAGAGCACAAATTCTACTGGGTGAAAAAAACGACGTCACGTCAAACTCCGTTTAGAAAAAAAATGCTAATTTAAAATTCACCTGCCTGCAGGTCGGAACTTGTTATCAATATCTACAAAGCCACAATGTGCAGTTAATTATCACAATATTCTATTTACATCGGCATATGCCTTGTACGTATAGTATAATATATAGTATAGTAATATATTAATATAGTTTTTAAAATGCTGGAAGTGTCCAGACTTACTTTCGCACTTACTTCACACGTTTTTTTGTTTTGTTTTTTTTACATTTTATTTGTATACATGTTTTCGACTGGGTTTATGCATCTAAGATCATACTTGGAGAGAATATGTATTTTTTGGTCATTAAAAAAACCCCATTCTATATCGACTATTATGAAAGATAAGAACATGTATTGTTCATCTAATTATTTTTTATTGCAAACATTAATCAAATATCAAAATCAATTGTTCACAGCCATCAACCAAAGATATTTGACCAAACAAAGAATCTTGCATGTCTGAAAACTAGTGGAAGATGTGCAATTTATTAAATCCCACCCGTTCTCAATTAATAATATAGTTTATTCCATTAATATTTTTTGGGGGGAGCTTCCACTTATTTAGGAATCAATTAATTTAAACATATTGGAACTATCATTGTAAGACTGATTACCTAATCAATATCATCCCTTTTTGAACCCCCCCCTACACATTTTTGTGTACATTCAGATTAAAACGCACACAACACATAAGCAATCACTGTTCCTGTTCTGTTCTTTTTGTTGCTGTTCTTGTTCAACTTGCTCAACTTGTATTTTTGCGTCATCTCCTCAAGCAAAATAAGGTAATGAATTACCAGAAGGTTGAAAACTTTAACTAAACTGACAATTGCATAAACAAACTGGCTTGTATTGGGTTAAAATCCTGAAAAGGATTATGAAATACTTATTTTTTTATGATCAAGAATAAGGTTGAAAAAAAAGAGAATAACTGGCGAATACTATTTATATTTGTATGTGTTACACTAAAATATGGGATGATGATGATTTGAAAAGGGGGTAAAATTTGAAGATACACTAATTGTTAAAGAAATACTAATTAATTTTGTTCCATCAAGGCAGAGATGCAGACGATTAATTCTGATTTACAACTACGTTGCTTGAATACAAAATGCAGATTTGTTAGAAATATGTTGTGTTATAAAACAGTTTACTCAAAAATCTGCTGTAAAAATTCATCACACAGTCGAAGTGATAATAAATAACAAAGCAAAGAGCCTTTTAATGGTGCAGTTTGGATTTATGGAGCTGCATGATGCATAATAATGTTATGCGAATGTAACATACAAGTTACAAAAACCTTGCAGAACTGAAATTTATATGGTTTCCAGCCACTATGCATTCAAACTGCAAATTCAAAGTGACTTCATTTTAAATATATTAGAAAAGTGCAATAATTTTTCATTAACTTGCACAAAATTGTACAAATAACTCATTCAATTAAATGCAATTGATTGACAGCAATGATTATATCATGCCTCGGGCCACACGGCAGAAGTTATTATAAAATTGATCAAGAATAGTAAAATCACCAAACCAGCTTGTGATGAGGGGGAAAAAATAGTAAAAATAGAAAGTTCTCTTGTTTGTACCTTTTTAAAAGGAAATGTCCTCATTTTTTCCTTCCTGTGTTGTTGTGTTAATCTCCTCCATCTCATCATTTGTATCCTATTCCACTAATCGCAGCCATTGATGAACATCATCTTCGGTTATTTTTGTTATTTCCTGGTGAAACCTACTCCTCTGTTCCAGACGGGTGCTGATTGACACGGGGGAACTTGCAGTACCGGAGTACATCAGCAACCTGAGACGCGCCCTGAAGGAGTTCAACGCCAGCATCCAGGAGATCATCGTCACGCACTGGCACCACGACCACACGGGCGGCGTGGAGGACATCTGCAGAGACATCGCAGGTGGAGGAGGGACGTGCGAATCAAGAAAACTCTGTATTTGTGGCGAATCTTATTTTTGTTGGTGGGGAATTTTTGGGGGATTTCAGGTTCTGAGGTCCGAGTTAGCAAGCTGCCCCGCCCCGATCCCATCAAAGAGACGACAGGAAACAAGAGCTACACCTACCTGAAAGATGGAGACGTAATCCAGACAGAAGGAGCCACACTCAAGTCCGTTTTTGTTTTTTTTTCTTCATTTATTTATTTTTTTCGTACAGGAATTGATGTGAAAACTTCAAAAAATGTAAAGCTAAACCTTTTTTTTTTTTTTTTTTTTTTTTACTTGATTTTTTTTTTTTTGGGGGGTGGGGCAGAGTGCTTTTCACCCCGGGTCACACTGACGACCACATGGCTCTGCTGCTGGAGGAGGAGCGGGCGCTCTTCTCTGGAGACTGCATCCTGGGCGAAGGCACGGCCGTGTTCGAGGATCTCTACGACTACATGAAGTCTCTCAACGTCCTGCTGGACTCCCAGGCCGACCTCATCTACCCCGGTGAGTGGGCGCGGTTTAAACGTAAACTTTCTTCTCAGAGCAGTTTTCCACCCTTCCTTACACACTGAACTTGACATTTTGCTCATTATTGGCTGGGATGGGATTCATTTTCTGCTCTCCGCAACACTTAAAATGAGTTTTAAAGGTATCGTGGTGCCAAAAAATGTTAAGGATGATTATTGTCTTTCAAGTATAAATCTTATATGGTGAAGCAAAATTCACTTTCTAATGGTTTTCTGACAGTAATAATCGTCCCTATGCCTGGAATGACGCACCAGAAGTGAAGAAAGTCTGTCCTCTCTCTCCCTGGCTCGTTTCAGTTTTTTTTTTAAATGCGTTGCTCCAACGAACCAATCAGAAATCAAACCCTGTATGGTGTCATCGGGGGTTAGCCAATACCAATTAAGGTAGGCCCGCTCTTTGACCCTCCCACAGCTCTGCTCTGGCACATGGCACCACGAGAGGAAGTACTTCCTCCTCTTCCCGAGATGGGCATGTGTGGGCGGAGCCAGTCCAGCTCACACAGACCCAGCAGATTCTCAATGCAGCTCCAATGATCCAACATTCAAATGGATGAAAATCAAGGAAAATCTGGATTTGGGGCAATAAACTTGTAATACAATGTTTTTGGACCAAAGAGGCTCATGTGAAGGAGTTAAAAACATCATTTTCAGTCTGAATATCTTAAAAAAAAAAAAAGAAAAAAATCTTATATGTACTTCTAATTGTGGCTCACTGATTTTTTATTTTTGAAGTCGTCAGAATCTAATCCACTGTGGATTTGGCCTCTTTAGTGCATCTGTCATTTGCAAAGTTCTTCAGACGAAGTGGGAAATCCTCCACTGTGGCTCTGTGCAGGTCACGGTCCCGTGGTTCAGGATGCTGGCTCCAAGATCAGACACTACATCAGCCACCGGGACCAAAGAGAACACCAGATCCTGGCAGCCATCGTGGACGGAGCAGGAAAGGGTTTCACTTCCATGGAGCTGGTCAAAATAGTCTATAAGGTAAAGGGGAAGAAAAAAAAGGTGCTTTGTTACCTTTTTGCTTTTTGAAGCATGTAGTTGAGGGAAATATGGTGCTGACGTGAATATTTCTTATCCTTAGATTCAGATGGAATGTTTAATTTCTCCATATACAGCACATAGCTGGTAACTGTCTCCATATAACTAAACAGAAATGAAATGAAACTCAACATGCAAACTTCAATACTTTATCCTTTCAAGGCTATCTATGCATGTTTTTGTCTTAAAATTGAACAGAACAGACTTGATTATCATTGTATGCACAACATTGTTGTGCATAATGACACATAAAAACCACAGCTCCCTTTATATCCAATTAAAAATGTGTTGTTGCTTTTTTCTTTTCTTCCAGGATACTCCTGAACATCTGCACCAAGCTGCGAATGTGAACCTGGTTCATCACTTGAAGAAGTTGGAGAAAGAGGGAAAGATCAGCGTTGGTAAGTCGTCTCACTCCCTGGTGAAGAGCAATAACCATGTTTATAGAGGCCAGATAATAATTTTTAAGGTCCTTTGCACAGGCACATCACCATGATGGAGCCATAATTTACAGCAAATGAATCAAATACAAATACAGAGACGGAGTCACGATAATTTTTTTTTATTTAATTCGTAATTCAATCAAAAATAGTATGTTTTTTTTGTACATTAAACTGTGATTCATGAAGTTTTAGTCAAGATTATTACACGTGATACAAGCTACTAATGTACACCCTTTTCTCTCCAGTGAACAGGTCTTCACCAGATACCAGCTGGAAAAGTAATCTGTGACGTTGACTCACTCTCGACAATTAACAGTTCGTGGTTTCTAAACTCAGATTGGTCGTCTCCAGCATTTCATACTGGTCCTCGTTGATTTTCCACCGCGTCGCGGGTTAATGGAGAAATGTCTCTCAGATGAAATCTGATCTTCAGCAGAGCTGCTCGGAACTGAGCTGCAGCTCGGATTTGTGGGTTTAATGAAGCTAAAATATGTCTTATGGAATCAATTTTCCCTGGAGCAGGATGGGAATTTGGCTTCCTGTTGGTGTGCTTCTGTGCCCTGTTTACCTGAATGAAGCTGCTTCAGCTCTATGAGTTTAACTAATTTCCAGTTCAAACTGGAGCCAAAACACAAAATATACATTGTGTGATTTACGCTTTTGGACTGAGAGAGTTTAATAAAAATAAAAATCACAATATGAAATGACTTGTGCTATAAATGAGTACAAATAAATGAACCTAGAAAGATACTTATTTACAGCTGTTTTCAATTCATGCACTAAAACCTCAAATTATAATAATTAAAAAAAAAAAGTTAAAAGTGTATGTTTTGATTGTGTCACAAGGGGGCAGTATAAGCTCATTTTACAGTAAGATGAGTTGGACCAGTCAAATTACACATGTATTCAATGGCTCTTATAAAATGAAGAAAAGTAAATGTATGTTTAAAATGATTACTTGAAACATTAATGGACATTTTGTGAATTTATGTTGTCTCTTTTTTTCTCTCACACAACACAAGCACGTACATGAGTCCTGGAGTTCTCACAAACTGCTTTAAATGGGTATATAATAACTACACCAAATAATGTGAAAAGAAAATTTAATAAAGCAGATCTGTATTGAAGTATACAACCGTGGGAAGTCTTCTGTTTTTGTGTAATTTACGCTCACTGGTCACACCTGATCAACTGCATTTCAGTCCATTAAACTAATGAGGCCGATCACATGATGGCAACCCGAGGCCCGGAGAAATATTTTACTTCAAACTCGACAGTCAGTGAGTCTGAATTCAGCGTGGTTGCTAATGACAGACAGGTCTGAAGGTGTTCATGCACAAACAAATGTTGAATTTACACCGGATTATCTGAAATGTATTCAAAAGAGTCCTTACTTGGATGCAGTTTTGGTTTCACAAAAATGAATCAGAACCTTACACATTGTGAATCCACACTGCCTTTAGGCTTCATGTAGATGAACAAACGGGTTGAAATAACTGCAGAAATTGGGTTAAAATGGTGGAACGAGTGAGAATCATCTCAATTCATCTGACTATATTAACATTGTGAAAACAACTTTAAAGTAAGCCTCTAGTTACTTTATAATGGCTTATTTATTACACCAGCTTGACTCATTTCCCCCTGCAGGTCACTGCACAGTGACCCAGTAGTGGTAGTAGTAATAGCAAAAGTTAATGGTTAATTTTCTGTAACTCTGTAACTTCCACAACTGTTTGAGTCAATCCTCCTCCAACTTTTCCACCTCCTCTTGCACAGTGTCTGCCACTTTACACTGATTACTACTACTACTTAGTTTCATGCCTTGGGAGAACCGATAAAGTAGAACATTGGATTAAAACCGAATGCAATCACGTTATGCCATATTTTCGCTGTGTGGTAAAATGGCTAACCACTTCAGCATCCCACAAATGGTAGAGCATTAAAAATAGAGACAAACCAGTTTTTCATTCATCCATCTTCTAAAACATTTATCCAGTTTTTGGGCCGCAGGGTGCTGCAGTCTGCTTTAACAACCGGCGAGTGCAGAGTACACCCTGCACAGGTCTCCAGTCCATCACAGAGCAAACACAGAGAGACAATACAACCACACACACTCACATTCTCACCTACGGTCAGTCTAAGGTCACCAATTAATCAAACAAACATGTTTGTAGACCGTGGGGGTGGGGGGGGGGGGGGGGGGGGGGGGGCGCTGGAGTATCTGGAGGAAACTCATTGAAACTCCACACAGGAAGGCCCAGACCATCCTGCTGTGAGGTGAGAGTGCTAACCACGGTTCCATGGTAAAAATGTTTATATAAATACAAATTTTTTTTTTCAATGGAATAACACAAACTATGATTTTCTACAATTGACTGTCATGTTATTAACAAACATAACTGGGTAATAACTGTACATATAGCTTAATGGCTTTGAATAAATGCCTTGCATGACATCTAGTAGTATTAATAAATAAATATATAATAAATATTGCCACTGTGTTGACACCACGTTCTCTTATTGCATATGCAATTTTGTTCCTCAAATGGGGTCAACTTTCAAGTATCACTGCTTGAACTTCGGTATTTACTATCAGAATTAGTCAACGACTAGTTTCCACAAGTTGTCCCAACCCAGATTGTATTCATTGCCGTTGTTCTTTAAAAACAATGTAAATGAAATTTTCGTGAATTCATGAGAATTCAAATGCGATTAATCTCAGAGGCTTGTCATTGGACTGGGGGGAAATGCACGAACACGATGCACGATCTCGAACCGGGGAACTTCCCGGCTGTGAGGTTGGAGCGCTTAACCACTACACTTGCTTTAAAAAAAAATGTAAAAATCTCTGTATGCGTGCCCCAAATCTAGAATAAGGAAAACTATCGAGAAAGTTTGGTTAATTAAAAAAAAAAAAAAAAAAAAGCAGCTTTCTGCAATGCGAGATGTGGAGAGGAAGAGAGGCAGTGACACCCTGCTCTGCATGGTGGTAATGAGGAAGAGGAGGAGGAGGAGGAGGAGGAGGAGGAGGTGGTAAAGATAAACAGCCCAGGAGCTTGTGTTGTGAGACACATGAACATGGCGGCTCCGGCCCCGGACGCGGCCACAAGCACCGCCGCCGCTGCTCCTCCTGCTCCGTCCCACTGACCGAGGACGGACGGCGGCCAAACTCCCCGCGGCTTCCCCACCTGTCAGGTAAGTTTCCTCCTCCTCCTCCTCCTCCTCTTCCTCCTCCTCACTCCTTACCACCGGTCCCTCCCCCGGGTTCCCCCCCTCACGCGCAGCTTCAAACTCTTCATGGCGTCGCCACATTACCGTTATTAATTTTTTTTTTTTTTATTTCGGTTTTGTTTAATGTGGGACAGTAAAAACACATGTTGGAGATATTTTAAATAACATGTTTTTGAAACTACACACTGCCTGCGCGTGTTGTGTTATTAAAGTGTTTAATCTCATTGATTGGCATTACCGTGGGAATATTTTTTTTTTTTTTACGCTGACAGCTACATCCACATGAAAGCCAGCTACGCGCACAAACCACGCCAATTTCCCCCGGTTTTCTATAGAAATATGTCGCTGTGAGGCTTTAATATCAGCCTGTCTGCGAGAAACCTCTTTATTTATCGTGTGACACCTGCTTGAATCCCCCCACTTTGGCGTTAAAAGTTAGCCGTCGTAAGCTCCTTCCTGGCTTTACGTGAACCTCGCTCGCGGCTTCATTTCGCTTTGTTTCTCTCGTTAAACGTTGATTATTCGACCCTGACATTTAAGCCTCGGTGGATTTTCAAGGTGTTTGTATGATTAAGACAGATAAGTGGTTGTTTAAACGTTGTTTCAACTTAATATCGGGACTTCCTCAACCTTCCGAAGTGTCAAGATGGATTACTGTCAACGGGTATTTCCGGTTTGTCCTTTCAAATTAAGGCCCATCAGGATTTTTTTTTTCCCTCCCTAAATTTTATAATCTGAACCTGATGGAGATTGATTATGAGATATCGCATAGATGACCTTATTCTAGATATTTTCCATGTGTCAGTGAAATTTTAGTTCATCTTGACGAGGCTGTACCAGTAAAATAGGGACATAAATTTACACTTTGAAAATATTCTCTGCTGAGGCACAGAGTATACATGATGAAAATGTATATATTTTCACAAAACTAAACAACCACTACTGACAATCACTACAATCTTGACATAAACCCAATTTCTAGGCAGAAGAAATCAATATTTTGCTCCAGAAGGTATCAAAAAATGATACCTTCTGGAGCAAAATACAGTAATATATCCTAGAAACGTCTCCTACAGTTGTTGCATTATGCGTGTTTTTACAAACTCACCCTGACAGCATTGCTTTGATGCGAGTTTGCTTGTTGGCTTTCATGGTAGCATCACCGATTCCTCTGCTCAGCTCGGGTCTCAGTGTTATGTTTTGCCCGCTTCTTAGAAAATTTGTTTAAAATAAATAAATAAAATATTTGGACATTTTTACCATTTGTGAGTTGGTTTGGGCCAGGAGCCATATGTTTGACACCCCTGATCTAGCCCACCACTGCACGCCGTATAGAAGTCGGATCCACATGTTATTTTATTATTGGGGTGTCAAACACATATTCTGGGACAAAATTGGCTCCATTGATTTGTGATACTTAACCTCACATACGGCTCAACCCGATTCACTCAATGAACCGAGGAAAAACAAGGGTTGTTTTGAGTATTATCAACACGGCAGTTTAAAACCATTTTGGCGTGAATACAAGACGACCTTGATTATAACAAGACTCTCAAGACTCATATTTGAAAAACAAAAGGTTTTTCAGACCAAATGGGACACATGGGGAAACGGTGCAACTTCACCAGATTTCTGATATTTCCTCATCATGTACAGTTATATTCAGCCTCCACTGTCCTCAGCCTATTACTCACACAGATCTCCTGGTTTGGATCCAACTATCATCTCTTTTGCTCTGGTTCCACCTCCTCCTTCTCCCTGTGTGCTTCATTATCCCTGCTGGCATGACACAGAGAGCTGTGTATTGGACTCCAAATTCCATATAACCTCAGTTTGTCAGATGTATTCCCAGGAAGAAGAAATACAGTGGCTCATATTCAAATGTGTGCAATAACTGCTTCAGGTCATTTCCAGTTTAACAAGGATTGACTCAAACTATATTTGTGAGTCAGGCTTTTCTACCATGAGTCATGATTAAAAGTCAAACCACTGCTTGTATACACCCACTTATTTGTTGATTTACTCATGTCGCTATCTTTGAATCAGCTGTCGTGTTCCGTCCGCAAATCGTACAAAATGGTGATTATTTTCTGCTATAAGGTCAATAGAATTGATCATGTTTTTTGTTTTAAATCGGAGACATTTTCAAGGGTAAAAAGACGGCTCTCTTTAATCTCAGTTTCTGCAGGTTATTCAGTAACATCATAGATTATTACTTCACTTCTTACAACAGCACTTTATCTTTGCGTGTACACGTTTTGCATACAATTTTTTTTTTTATTACCCTTTCGTGAGTAAATGTGGAAGTATGTGAGAGAACAGCCAATGCTTGCACTATAAAGAGTAAATTCAGAAAGATTTTCTTTGTATACGTCCATAACCTTTGACATTTGGTCATCAGTGGGCAGTGATGGGCAGCATTTGTCATTTTATTTGGTAAAGAAAAAGCTGTTTACAATTACTGAAATATTCTTAATTCATTATCGTGTGTGTGTGTGCGTGCGAGCTATTTTTAGAAGCCTACATCATGCATTCATACAATGTTTCTAAACTTTAACAGCATTCAAGTGAGGATGCCCCCCCCCCTAGTGATTTAAAGACATATGTTTTGTAAGTATTTTTTTGTTACACACACTTGTCATTCAAGCAGAACATCACTTCCTGGAGGATGAAGACTATTTGCATGGAGCGCTGCGTGATAACTTTTAACTTGCTCAAACAGCTCAACACGGCACTGTTGTAACAGCCGACGCAGGTACAAGAATTTGACTTTATTTGCTGTTGCGCTGGTATGTTACTGTAGGAAACCTGTCAGTTTGCCTACGTGACAGGTGCCGTCGGGCTCCTCCGGTTATCTGCGGCGCCTGGACTCATGATATTCTGGCTCTCTTGGGGCTATTTGCCCTCCCCACCTCAAAGTGAACTTTGAAAGCACATTGCAACATGTGCATCGAGTTTCCAACTTCTTTGTGAAACCAGACTCTTTCTTTCCTCCACTTCTATGTTTTCTTTTTACCGACTGGCCACACTTTTTTTTTTTTTTTTATGACTGCAGAGCTTCCAAATAATGCAAGGATCCTAAATGTTGTGCATTTTAATTGTCACCTGACTTCATCCATTATCCTCATTTAACTCTGCAACAATGCTTCAAATATTGCCTGTTTTGGTTGCCAAAAAGGGACGGTATAGTGCCACAGCAAGAGTGCAGGAATGTGCTTAAGACCGAGATCTTAACATAAGATTGGCAACTTGCCCAGTGAGGGATCCTTAGTGGCTTGAATTCACTCAACCACGTGAGGGCTCAAATACTGTCCTGACCAATGACAGCAGCAGCAGCAGCAGGAGCAGGAGGAGGAGGAAGGGCAGAGGCTTGACTGTGCACTTCTCTAGGTTTTCTGCAAGGTCTTATCCCCAACAAGCAAATCCAGTGTTGGAGAAACAGACATGCTCTTTCTTTGTTTTGTTTTTTTAAATCAGCCCTATTATCCCCCATCCCTTACTGTGTATTAGAACACTGGGTCATATAAATCAAAATGTTTTTAATTGCATGAAGCCCAAACTACACTCCCTGCATTTGACAGCTCCAAGCTGATATATAAATATATAGATCTTGTTAAATCGAGAAGCTTTCCAGGTGTGGTTTTGGTCTTTTCTACATTGTTGGTGTGCCCTCGTCTCCTTGTCCATGTTTGTTGTTTATGTCGCTCTCTTCCCGGTGCCACCGGCTTATCAGACTCACTCTGCCTGTGGCTCTCCGTCACGTAGCACAGACAGTCGTCTTCCAGGTCTGATCCTCCTGGGACCAAGTGCTCTAATTAACCACACACACACACACTCCACTGAAAGCCTCTCTCTGGTGTTTGAGCGCCATAATCTCTGCGATATACTCTCAACAAAACTGTATCTGAACGTCGTTTAAATGAAAGGAGCCACATATTTTCATACAGTTGAAATGTTTTTCTTCACATGTTAAACTATATATATATATTGTATTTTAGAAAGGACCCTTCAATGGCCACGTTGATTAAAAACAAATGTCATAGGTCACGTTGGCAAGTATCTTCCAGGCAGGAGGGTCCACAGACTTAATAGAACTGTTGTGTGCAACACATTTTAGTTCAGGGGTCACATGCAACCCCTCCAATTAATGACCATTTAATTGGAGCTTTTGAAGTTTATTTTTGTTGTAATGCAGAGTTTACATGATGAAAATGTCACAGAACCAAACAATTACTACAATGCAAAATTTTAGTGAAACCTTCTGGAGCAAAATACAGTGAAATGTCAAACTTCTATTACTGCTGCGCTATGCATATTATAACAAACTCACCTTGACAGCATGGCTTGGAGGCTAGTTTGATAGAAGATAACTATCTCCTTGTTATCTTTTATGGCAGCATTTCCAATATCTCATCTGTGGTGTCTGCTTAGTGTTTTTTTTTTTTTACAATTTGCTCGGTGGTTTGGTCAGATTGCAGCCTCTTGTGGTCCAGTTTTGGCCCACAGGGCTTACGTTTGACACCCCTGTAGTAAAGACTCCTGCAGACAAGTTTCTAGTCCCACGTTAATACATTTATTTAAACCAGTTTGTGATTCAGCTTCAGATGCCTCCAGGTGCTCACGGAGCACCTTCAGCTTTTCCCTCCTGCTGCTCCTGTAAATTAAAAAGAATTTCGAGTCAAACAAGTGCAACATTGCATGAGAAAAACCATGTGACTTGCTTGTCATTTGTCATACGACCCATGAGTCATGGATCAGAAAGCAGGAACCATAATTTACCCCCCACAATATTCTTGTAATTTACCATTTATCTTAGACCGTGTCCATTATTAACCCTAAACCTGACTATTTGACACATGCCCCAAATCATTCAACTGAAGTTCCATTTATGTTTATTTTGTGTCTGCAGCAATATTCTTTCTGTGCAAAGCTTTGCTAAAAGGAGCACCTGAGGCTGATGTAAACACTCATCATACATGGTGCTTTGTAATTATTTGCAGCCGTCGTTATGTAAAGCCTGTGATGTGTCCACAAAGAGGTTTCATTTTATCCTCCTGACAGCCTTTAAAAGATTTGTTAGGATGACGAGTAAGCGCTCAACATTTTAAAGAAATTGTGGCACCGGCACAGATATCGTGGTTTTCATATCGAAAAAAGGCGACGCAACCCAATGGGCTTGAACTACATTTTGTCTGTGAGCTGGAAACGGACTTCACTGGGACATACTGTCCGTCAGGGGCCGCATGCAGCCAAATATCATCTTGAGTAAACGTCAAAAGTGTTTCTTTATTGTGACGTCAAGTATAGGAAAAAAAAAAAGAGTCAGTTTTTTGCTAAATGTTTACAATCTCAACATAAATCCATTTCAATGGTACTTTCAGCTGCAAAATATATTGAAATGTCAACTGTTTCATTATGCATTTTTTTTTTTTTTTTTTACAATCTCCGACAGCATGACTTTGAGGCTAATGCTAGTTAGCTCTCTTGCAGACCTGTTTTGGCCGACAGGCTTTATGTTTGACCTCCCCGCTGTAGGTTATATACCAGATGTGTAAAAATACTTGCATAAACATCCAACTGCGATGAACTGGAATAACAGCATCATGATTTAAAAAAAAAAAAAAAAGAAGATATTTTAATTATATTCATGCACTTCACCTTAGTCTTTGATCAGATTGTCACCATTTGAGTTGGCTGAGCTCCAGAAGATTTTGGTTTTGGTTTGAGCATTATAGTAATCAACAATCCATTATATTCAGCTCTGTACACCATCATAACAGATCCATGATGAAATGGCCACAATGCACTTCAAGACCCCCCCCCCCACCCAGCTGCAACTACAGGGGATTCAACATGCAAATCAGGTAAATGGTACAGGAACTGCTACACATCATCTCCTCTATTAATTTTTCTGTCGCACCCTCACACTTGAACTTTGAAGTGCTTTTAAAAAAAGCAAGCACAAACATAGGCACGGTCAGCTGCGCGGCAGCTTACAGGACCATCCTCATGCATGTGCTGCAGAAGAGTCGGCGCTCCAGACCTGGGAGCCAAGAGTGTAGCAGGTTGCGTAACAAGTGCTAATTTGGTTAGCTGGAGCTGACGGTGGCTGTAATTCTCCAGCACTATGACAGCAGAGCTGTGTGAGAGGAAGAAGCAACGCGAGAGAGGGAGAGAGAATCCACAGGCCACCAGCTGGGTAACACAAGTTAATAGCATAACAAGCTTGTGCAGAATGAACACGGGCCATGGTCCGGGCTAATCGTGGTGTTCATCACTGCCTTTTGGTGGAAAATAAGGTGCGCTGTAGCCAAAGGACCAAAAAAAAAATCTAAATCAGGCTGCCACCCGACTGTTATCAGCTACACATCCTCGTTTCACATTGAAGCGGTTTTTATTATCATGATCATTAGTCAGCAGAAAACTTTTCGTATCCACAGGTGCAGACGATGAGACATCGAGGCCGACGCACAGCTTGTCTCATTGTGTTTTGATTCACTATTGCACATGTGGCTGGAGGTTGCACGCAGGGAGGCATTTGAGGATAAGAGGCAGTTGTGAAAATACAAGCTGTATTTTTTTGGCATGATTGGGGGAAAAAAAAAAACTGATTGAATAAGTCCAAAAAAGATGGAACATGTCGAGATTTATTTGCATAAAGACGACCTCTCACTCGTATATCATCGGCGTTGCTACGACATCTCCAGTTAATGGATATCGAATGTGTTGATGGAAGATCCTTTTGAATCAGTGCAGTGTATTTCTTATATACCCCATGATTGGGGCCAGGATTTCCGATTGTGGCCAGCTTCTTCTCTCTTTTTGTTGTTGTTGTTTTGTGGTCGTACTGTAAAGCAGCTCCGAGCTCAGTGTCGCCGTGCATGTCTGTGTTACCATAGAGCTGCCTGGTAACTGAAATTAATCACAGTCAGGAAGTAGGCCGTCTCTCAGTGTGTCTCTCATTGACGTTCTGTGGTTCCCTCTCACTCTTCCCTGTGTGTGTGTGCGTGTGTGTGTGTGTGTGTGTGCGTGCGTGCGTGCGTGCGTGCAGGAGCAATGGTGGGTGGCCTGGCACGTGACTAATGTGCGTGCAGAGACAGTTTAGAGAAGGCAGAGCGTATAACTTCACTCATTTTTTCTGCGTCTCCGATTTACAGACGTCCCCTGAACGCCTCGGATGCAGTGTGTTTACAGACACTACATTTCACTGCTGTTCTCACAATACGTCATAGAGGATGTTTAAGCTAAGTTCTTGTTGCACATGTAAGCCTCCAGTTTCTCTTCGGTTTGACAAGAGAAAGATATACAGGGGGGGGGGGGGGGAACTTGAAGGCTGCATGGGCAGGTACCATCAGAATAATGTGCTCATGGGGATTTGTACATTCAATTGCACAAGTAAGAGTTGATATAATTTTGATTCTAAAAACGGATATTTGTTCAGATGTTGTAAAAATGTGGTTAGAAAAGTGATGCAACGCTATTGATTTACATTGTTTGTGAACATGTCTGTCTTTTGGGAAATAGCTATAGTGGTTATTCTCAACTATTTTAAACCAGCTTTGCTTTTGTTTGCTTTTATTAATTTATTCTGATAAATTAGAGAATGCACTCCTCACTGTTATCGTCCTGCAGCTTTAACTTCCTTATGACTCGAGTGACTTGGTTTATTTTTATTTAATGGCTTTGGAATTGTCAAAAATTCATAAAGAATGCATGTTTTAACTTTAGTATATCTGGCGGCTGTTCAATATTACAGTGTTTCTTAAATTGTGCTGAGAAGCTGCTTGTTTTTGTGTGTGAAAGGAGAGAAGCTCCACTTCTTTCCTTTTTTGTATGTTTAAAAAAAATAAGTTTTTGATATTTTAAAGCAGGGGTCAAACACATTTTAGTTCAGAGGCCACACTGAGCCCAGTTTCATTTGGATCGAGCCAGGCTGGTAAAATAGTGCCATAATAACATTTAAATTTAAACTGTAAACATTTTTTAATTGAGTATTAGTGATGCCTTTATTTTCACAAAACTATAGCGTTACTTGAGAAAATGACTACAATCATCTCATAAAGCCAATTTTCATTAAAACTTGGTGGTGTAAAATGCAGTGAATTGTCCGGAACACTACTATAGCTGTTGAATTATCCATGTTGTAATAAATTCACCCCGACATTTTGGCTTTGAGGCAAGTCGGATATCAATGATGCTTGGCCGTATTAGATGCTCTTTCAGGCCGGTTTTGGCCCACGGGCTTTATTTTTGACACCCCAGCCCTAACGGATAGGTGGTGTGGTTATACGAAATATGCATGTGAAATGCGGTCAGCAGCTGCAGGATAGGTATTGATTGATCGGTGCGTTTGCTGTCGCTCCAAAGAAATGATGTTCTCCTTTTTGGGTTTGTTATCGATCGCAGTGTGAACTGACCGAGCCAAAGTGATGCTTTCTGTCACTCTCTGCGCATGCAGGAGTGAAATTTGTGCACCCGTGCAAAGCAGAGACCAGCTGTCCATCCACTCCTACACACACACACACACACACACACACACACACACACACACACACACACACACACACACACACACACACACACACACTGGCAAATGCACGCATATGCAGCCATTGCAGGCTGAATGGCAGGTGCAGGTTCAAGTGTTTGTCAGTTGGACGCAGCCCACTCCAACCACACACACACACACACACACACACACACACACACACACACACACACACACACACGCACACACACACTTGCAGAAACCAGAAGGAAAAGCCAGCAGATGTGTTTCGGATTTGGCCGTAACTTCTTCTTTTTAGTAATTTTCATTCGGTTTATGTGATTTCAGTAACGCACACCGAGCACGCTTTTGTAATTCCAATGTTCAACGTTGCTGCTTTTACCTCTGATTAGATCTTCGACTGTCCATCAAACTTCAGTGAGATCTTGAAAGTTTAACACCACAACACCCGGCTATCGCTGCCTGAGCTGATTTAATCAGTGATGCAGCAGACTCTTGGTCTCTTGTGTCCCACGACACGTCGTTTCCCCATACATTAGCCCTTATTGTTGGCTGCGTTGCAAAGGATTGCACTTCAGTTTTTTTGTTATGATCTGTGAAGTGTTTTGCTGATTTGACAGCGGAAAAAAAAAAAACATGCCAGCAGGAAATGAATCTGGTTAAGAGTCACAGCTCAAAAGAGGGGGGGGGAAAAAAACCAGTGTGGGAATCTTTAACTTTAGACTCTAGAATTCAGATTGTTTGAAAACAAACAAACCAAAGTAAACCCAGGAATTTCTAAAAGATGCTCAAACAGTCACAGGTAGAAATGAAGGTTGCTGACTTTTTATTGCCAAGAAAGGGAGGAGGAGGATGTGATTCACAGGAGAGAACATGTGGTGTGTGACATTTCCTGAGAAAACACGTTTTTTTTTTTACCCGATTACAAAAGATCAGGTTGTACACCATCGAGTTACTGACATCGAGTAGCAGGTACACCTTTCTTTTTTTTTACTTTGGCTTGAGGGTTCAGCAGCAGGACATGCGATCCAGTTGTTTGGACTTTCCAGTGGCAGCTCACTTTGTCAGCAGCATTAAAAAGAACCAACGCGCCACAAAAAAACAAAAAAAAGAGAAAAGCTTCTTAGAAGCATAAATCTGCAGCGATTGTTGGCGTTTAAGCAGGTTTTTTTTTTTTTTTCCGCATCACTTCAGCTGTTCAAATAAAAGGAAATTGTTTTACGAAATGGGATGTCTTACGAACGCGGGCCAAGCCCAGTGGGAACTCTGTGAACCTGGAGCCGCACCATACTGGTCCGGGGTCAGCCTCACGGTGTGAACGAGGGCCTGGAAGCGCTCTGAATCCTGATCCCAGGCAGGGCCGTCGTCTGGGAAAAGCCGCGGGTTTTCTTGTTATTCTAGATAAGAGCGACACGTTCAGCACAACCGGTGGGAGTTGCTAAAAGGTAAAATTCTGCTCAATGATTTCACAGCGTGCAAACGGGCGCACACTCATACATTTGATCGTGGGCGGGGACCCTCGTACCGGACGATGAGCTGATTTCTGCACTGCGGCGTGATCGAGTGTGTCACTCTTCCCTGGAAATGAAACCTCATTCATGCCTCTTATCACTTGATGATGATGTCTCAATACGGAAAAAAAAAATAAAAAAATGTATTGAGCATTAATTAGCAAGCTTTACGTCACGTCACGTACATCATGTTGACATCACGCGGTGATTACCAGTTTTGGGAGGTAAATTTGAGAAAACGGTGCGAGTCATATCAAAGGGACTTCAACTTCAAGCTTTTCACATTTCCTCCAAACGAACAGCGAGTTCATCACAATCACACGTTCAATTCCTGGTTTTTTTGACTCCTTGCTGTATGCACCTCACTATGATTTCAGGAAGAAATGGAGTGCGCAAGTTTTTGAGCGGTACATACTAAAATCTGTATGATTTTGGTCTTAAACGTTTTACCAACATCACAAAAAGTGAACCCCTCCCCCAACTAATTATTCTTCCATAAAACCAAAATAAATGTCTTATAAATGGCGAATCTTCTGTACTTTTCTCGTACTTTTCTCTGTTCTAGTCTTCGACTGGTCTCACACACACACTCCTGTGTAAAGCTGATTTAATGTCGCTACGTCACCAAGTGAGCATGTTTTTAATAGCCATGTTGTTGTGTAGTGGTCAGCAGTCTCATCTTGGGGGGGGTCTTGGTGGACTTTGTTCCTGCAGACTGTGAGTTGTCTCCAGGTAACCCCCCGCCCCTCCCCAAATAAAAGCTTTTCATGTTAAATAATTGGTAACTATAAACTGATTACAACCATGAATTTGTGTGATGCACGAGTCTGTAAAACCGTTTTACTTGCCCATTATTCATCATTATTGTCTCTACTGGTCAGAAGACGTGCCTGCTATCCTAAATTGGATTCATCAGACAACACCCCCCACCCCTCACCCCCGTTGCTGTGAAGAACAGCTTGATTTAGACCGTCGTGAGACAGGTTAGTTTTACTGATGACGTGTTGTTGCAATAGTAATCCTGGTCTCTCATTCTGCTAGTTTAGCCATGCTACTGTGAGCTGATTGGTTCTCTCTTTGATCTGCTAACTCTGTGCGTTCACCATGTTTGAGACTCTGCTGCTGATCCATTTACTTCTCTTCCTACGTTCCGTGATCCATTTACTCTGTGATTCCTTCACTCTGTGAGCCATTTACTCGGTAATTGTTTCACTCTGTGATCCATTTACTCTGCGATTCCTTCATACAGTGAATCATTCACTCCGTACAGTGAAGACGTCGGCGGAGCTGATGATCAATTGGCTGCGATCCGTTTACTCTCTGATTCCGTCACTCCCTGATCTGATTCAGTCGTTCTGATCTGTCTACATTGTGATCCGTTTCTCCTGTGGTTCATCCGTTTACACTGACCAAATCAGAACGCGACCGACTCGGACTCACTGATTCAACCTGCTCTCTTATTTGGTCGCTCTCCAATTCGCTCGCTCTCGGATCTGGTTCGCTCTGTGATTCGATTTCCCCCTGATTGGATCACAAGGTGACCGATTGACAGACCGACCAAATCGAGGTGCGTGAATCTGCCACGCTGTGATTCTTTCACTCTCTGAGTCCCATCAGCCTGCGATTCAATCACTCTGCGATTTGTTGATTGTCTCACAAAATCACTCTGGTCCTGCAGCAGCACAGTGTACCCACTCATTTCCGCACTGAAAATCATTTTGCTCAGCTGTGGTTGTTTCTCAGTCTGGAAGTTACTAATAAACATAGGCTTGTGTGACAAAGGTAACCATTAACATGAGAAAGGTTTTGGTTCCTTCAAGATAAAGTACAACTCTGGATCGTGTGACTGTTGTTCTGCCTTGATACACTAAAGTCGACTGGAGGAAAACTTAAATCGCGCCTTGGTCTATTGATTTCTATTGATCTTCATTTGTCTAAAAAAAACCCAACAACAATGTTTTTATGTTTACACTGGCTTTATAGATTAAAAACTATTAACTGCTTTCATCTTCTGTGCTTTACAGAGAGGAGCAAATCATGTAGCGCGGTATCCGTTTGTGGCTGTTCACGTGGGATATTTCGCATATGAGGTGAGTGAAGTTTTTATTTTATTATATATTTTGTCAATGATTGAAAAACTGAGGATTTATGAGTTGAGTATTAATAATCCAACTAGATAATACAAAGACCGTCCATCTTGTACACCACTTTATCCAATTCACACAGAGAAAATCCACATAGCCACAAGTCGAATAAGGAGACTTGACACAGAATATTCTGACCCGATTTGAACACGTCTGTGCCGTCCGAGAACACATGGTAGAGAAAAAGTAGATTACTTTGGTGCTGAAACAATAATGCTTCATGTTGGAAACTCGCACTTTATTTTGTAAGTTATAAGTTATACTTCTTCACACTCTTTTTTGAACGTGCTTTCTGAGTATATTGTTCTTCTGTAATTATTCACTGTTTGTGTGGTGAAATATCTTTGGTTACCTGCTGTGCGCTGTGCACTTGATATTGATTTTGAGCATGTCTGAAATAAAATACAAAATGAACTGAAATGGAAAAAATGCACAATCATGAACAAATGTGACCCTTGTTGTGTATGCAGTTACTATGTGTTTGACATTTTTCAAAGAAATGCATGTGGATTTGATATGCAGCATTCTTTTGTGTATATTCTGTTTAGGCCTTATTTACACAATGTATTTTATCTTACACACAATATTTTGTTGAATTTACACTCCTAAGAAGTGATTGAAAAGCCGAACTGGTGGACAATTTGATTACCAAAACGGAAGAACAGATGGAAGAAGTCAGAGAGACAAAAGACGTTACTGAAACATATATGGGACCAACCTGACATGACAATGTGGAACATGAAAGCAGATGAAAAGTGCATGTGTGTTGTGTGTCTAAGTGAAAGTCTGTGTTGTGTGCGCTTCACTCAGTGCTGTTTACTCAAATGTGTCACAGTCATGTTTGTGTGTGTGTGTGTGTGTGTGTGTGCGTGTGTGTGTGTGTGTGTGAAATACAGCTGCTTCTACCCGCACTTAGGAAGCCATTTGTAAAATTACCTTTCCCTCTCCGTGTGTCTCTTTTGTCCCCCTCTCTTTCATTTCACTTGTGTTTTCTGCCACCTCACTTAGTGCGAACCGCCAGGCTAATTTTCAAAGCGACCGAGTGTATCCTAATTACATTTTCCGTCGCTGGCTTCATTGTTTCTCACGTGCCGCCGTTTTTATTTTCAGTTTCACGTCCATGTGTGTGCGAACCCGGTAAAATGCATAGCAAACCATGTTCATCTGCAGTGGCCCTTTAATTCCGTGTTACAGTGGTATATCTGGTTGGCATTCTTGCACTTTTAACCCTTTAGTGGGAAAGTTTGGTAACTCATTTATCTGTTAATGCTTTCTTCTAAACTACCAATGTCGAAATGAAGAAGAAAAACACTGGAATGAAGCAGGATGTTTGAAAAATAAACACAATTGCATAAACTTTCTAATATTTGGCTTTAGGAATTAAATCTAACCCGTGCACTTCATTGATGTATTATGACAGCCATATAAAGAAAATTAAATCTCTGCTTGAAGGTCAGCATTGTACGCAGGAAACTTTCGAAGCACTTGTTCAAAATGTGTACCAAGTCTTATTTACTGTTTTTGTTAATAACTCCTTGTGCTCCATAATGCAGAGCTATCATTAAGGTGAGCCGAAGAACATTGTGGAAAAAAAACCCCTGTGATTTAAGTCAGTTTTGTTTTGTTTTACAAGAGATTTGATGGCATGAAAATATGCCTTCACATGACAATCGCTCAAACTTTACTGTCATTAAGTGGAGAAATGTTAGAGTTAACATTTTCTGTTTACACCCAGTAAAGGGTTGACTTTAAGACAGTAATGCCGCTGTGGATATCATCCAGGCAGTTACAGGGCTTAAAAAGCTTCAGTTTTCTCAGTATTGTCTGTGTGTATATCTCTATACTGATTAGTAAAAAGAACAACAGGTCCTGTAAATCATTCAATACCTCGAAAGGCTGTGTGAGAGCGAGAGAGGGAGGTTTTTTTTTCTTTTTTTTTTTCTCGACATTGCTAATGGGGGGAGGAGAGTGTGTGTGTGTTGTGGGAGGAGACAGGGAGGAGTGTGTGTGTGTCTATGTGATAGGGGGAGGGGAAATGGAGAGAGAGAGAGAGAGAGGAGAGAGAGGATTTGTGGCATGTAGTTTGTCAGCTGTCATTAGACACAGATGACACACACACCGGAATAATCTCAAACGAGAAGAGAGAGAAAGAGAGAGAGAGAGAGAGAGACAACGAGAGGGGGGGAAATACAAAGCCAGTGTGTGTCTCTGCCATACGAGTGTGTGTCTGTGCAATACGTGCGTGTGTGCTGGCTGCCTGTATGGTGTGAAAACCAGTGTGGCCGCCCGGCCGGCATGGGATGTTTGGCCGGCTCTGGATTGGTTATGGACTGGTCGAACCAAAGCAAAGGTGAGTGACTTTTTCTGACTCCACTTTGTTATGTCAACACATATCAGTAGTAGAATAACAACCACATCTTCTTGTATTTACCTGAACATGTGATCCTGTTGGGTGAAATGACATGATGACAAACTTAAAAACTATGTTTTCATTCAATCAATAACTTGGAAGTTGTTGCGGCTGTGTTTAAAAAAAAAAAACAACAACAAAAAAAGCAGTTGAATGTAGCTCAGTTGCCATTTGTTCTGGCTTGTGATTACATGTTTACGTTTGAAGCAAGGTACATTTATTTCGTCTGAATACTTCATCTTACTCCGTTGCAGGCAGACATTGTATAAGTGGCTTATACAACGTAGATGCAAGTTTACCATCACCACTCTTTTTCATTGCTTGACCGATTTGGGTTTAACGCGACCAACAGATGCAACACTCTGAGAGGGATTCGGACTTTGAGCTGTCATGGATTGTGATTGTGGTTTTGACACTCTGTGTGTGTGTGTGTGTGTGTGTGTGTGTGTGTGTGTGTGTGTGTGTGTGTGTGTGTGCGTGCGTGCGTGCGTGCGTGCGTGCGTGCGTGCGTGCGTGCGTGCGTGCGTGCGTGCGTGCGTGCGTGTGTGTGTGTGTGTGTGTGTGTTGCAAGGGGAGTGGTTATGAATGACCGTACACACACACACACACACACACACACACACACACACACACACACACACACACACACACACACACACACACACACACACACACACACACACACACACACACAGAGTGCACAGTCAGCAGGCCTGAAGCTGCTCTGTCACCTGAGGTCTAACCAGCCAAATGTTTACCAGGTCGCTCCACTTCGATAACAACTGTTGACAAAAAGTCAACCAGAAAGCAGCAGGTTCACAACTAATTTCACCTCTCCCAACAGCAACAACAAAAGAACTAAAAGTTTAACGCCCCACCCTGAAGTTTTGCAACGACATTTTCACACTTTAAAAAAAAAAAAAATAGTCAATTGGATAATTTAGCCATTAAGGAATAATACTGGTGGTAATATGAAGTGCTACATTTTTAAATTATGAACCATAAATGTGCTTTTTATTCAATACATCCTGGTGAAGAAAGGGTTTTGTTTTTTTTTTGTTTTTTTAAAGCGTGGCTTCTGCTCTGACACACGATAACACATATTTGAGTGCACAGTCACCTAATTTTGTCCTCGCTCATATTAGGTTATATCCCAGTTAGAGGAAATATTTTTCAATCCTATTCTTGTGCAAATCTGTCACGGACTCAGCAAAAACAGCGGCGTGTGTGTGTGTGTGTGTGTGTGCGTGTGTGTGTGTGTGTGTGTGTGTGTGTGTGTGTGTGTGTGTGTGTGTGTGTGTGTGTGTGTGTGTGTGTGTGTGTGTGTGTGTGTGTGTGTGTGTGTGTTCACTGGCTGCCACAGCAGATAAGTCAATCAGTGAACTGAGGGTGGATTTTGACCTCCTGTCCATGGAACAAATGTGGAACTCCTGCTGTGCCGACACCTATTTTTGCTTTCGTTTCTTGGCACTTTAATCATTTCAAGCGGTGCGACTTATCAATTAATTTCTGTCATCATGTCAGATATGAACTCGGATGTCAACCAGCTTATCAGTTTATCAAGAAATACGATTTTAATCGTCATTTTGAACGTCCGCGTGGAGCGTATTGCGACGGAGGACATGACAAAAGAGCAAGTGTCACCGACAACAAACAAAGCCTTTCTCAGCAAGCTTCGCTCTGATATTGTGTGTGTTTGTTTATGCGTGTGTGTGTGTGTGTGTGTGTGTGTGTGTGTGTGTGTGTGTGTGTGTGTGTGTGTGTGTGTGTGTGTGTGTGTGTGTGTGTCCATCGTGGATGATTTGTCACTTTCTCATGTCCAATTTTCAAATGCTCTACTTGGTACTGAAAGTTTTTGTCATTCTGGTTATTTCGCTTAAGTTTCACCGTGTACATTTCTCCTCTGAGAAAACAGAGACTGTGTGTGTGCTCGTGTGTGCGTGTGTGCGTGCACGTGAGACAACAACAATGATCTGCCTTGGGCATGCAGATTGCTCCACAAAAAAACAACCAAAAAAAACCCAACATTTTGTACGTGTGTGTTTTAATCTTCTATGTATTGGTTTTTTGTTGTGTGGATCTTTGTGTGCGTGTGCGCGCGCTCATAATTGAGTTAGCATCCGGGCAGGCATGTTCGATATTATTGATTGTGGTCCCTAATCAATCAGGCTCTCACATTACATGAAGCTCCACATGCAGTGTAATGAGCAGCTCCTGGCTGAGCAGGCTGTAAACAAGCCATCTGTAAATCATTTATTTGGAGTAATTGTTTTGATTGTGTGTCTATTTTTTTATGCTATTATTGTTTCCACTCAGCATTTTCCTCAGGTCATCTTTCTGTTGATTTGATGCATGTGACTTGTGTTTCTCTTCTTTTGTCCTGTTATTACAAAAAGGTTTCCAAGGCAAAAATGTCCTTATAGTCTGATACTGAGTAAATTATTTTCTTTAATTGAAAAAAAATAAAAATAAATCTCTTGTCATATTTGTATTGACATCAAAACTCACCGTGTTTGATGGAGTTGTGTGGGTGACAGTAAGCCACTTAGCTTCCAACTACTGTTTTTCAAATACAAATGAGTGTTGATTGTTTAGACAAAGACGGATGCCTCGGAGACAGCTGTTTAGCACTTCTTGAAGTGGGTCAATTTGTACAGCTTGGAATTTACGGGGTGCTCGCTTCTGAGCGTACAGAAAGGCATTTGCTTTCCATTCCAGCACACCAGTGTCAGGAGTCTTTGGAAACTTTGACAATTCAATAAAAAAAGAAGTAGGGGCTGCCAGGTGTTGAGGAAAGGTGGCTGGTTTGTTAAAAAAAAAAGACAAAATCATTGATATATTAAAGTACCACTTTACTGATTGAAGGTTCATTCGACTGTCGCGTCTTTCAAGATAGACATATAGTGTTGTGTCACATTTGCATCTGCCGAATCTTCTTTGTCGATGGGATGGATTTGCATGGTATTTGTTAAAGCTTCGACAGTTTTGTGTCTTATCTAACTATCCCATCCCAACTGACCATAGGCCAAGGCCTGGTACACCCTAAAGAGCTCGCAAACATTCTCACAATAACACCGACAGGCAGATTAGAGTCATAAATTAACATCAAATGCCTGTTTCGGGGGCTGTTGAAGGAAGTCCACAAACGCATAGATAGAACATGTATACTCCCGGGTTCCGGGTTCAAACTGGGTATCGTCCGACTGTGAAGCAAGAGTGCTCACCACTACACTATTGGAGTCACTGTGTTGGTAAATAGATTGCTGAAGAGCCAAAACCTGAATTTCAGTATAAAACATCAGGATGGCTTTGCTGTAAAGAAAAGATGCAGGTATGTTGCAGGATGACATACTGTACCTTGCTTTAAAACTGAAAGCTCATCGACAATCTTTGATGTTTAATACAGACTTGGTTCTTTTGTCGTGCTGGTATGTGTAATAACACTATCCATAGCTACTTCAAATATATTAAGCTCCACCCAAAGACTTCGCACCATAAAGTGAAGCCATGAACGACTATCCATAAAACTTTATTTTAAAGTTACTCCACCATTGGTCAAATGTCGATATTTTCGCTGGAGCTGCCGCGACGCCATCTTTCATATCCCAGGAAGCCCATGCTCGCAGTTTTCAGAAGATGACGGATATGAGTGCAAAAACACAAACACAGACTTGCTGACGTACCTTGTGGAGCCTGTTCATTCACGTAATGCATTCTAAAGCCTCTGAACAATCACAATTGCATAATTACCCTTAACACAACACAAAAACTAGCTCTAATGTAATGATAACCTCAGCTCTAAAATCACATCTTAACTCTCAATTACCTGTGTGGGGGTTCCATATTTTGGGATCCACAAGGTAGGTCAGACTCTACAACTATAGTACGCTCTCCCGATTGGCTCCCAAAAAGAAGGTACACATCAGTCGACAATAAAAGTAATACTATTTGACAATCTGGAGTATAAGGAACTGGCTAGTAATACACCTTTTTTGTGCTTTCTTCTTTAGTATTTTCCGTGGAAGCGAGTGTCAGCTTGTGATTGGATTTTCTATAATGGTCTGGGAAATGGGAACATCGTAGAGGGGATCCAAAGCCTTCTATTTTTTTTATTTTTTCAAGGAAAAGAGGTCAGGATCGACTGGTGAGGCAAGATTAGTTCTACCAATTGAGCTACAGGTTGTCTTTAAATCAAAAGGTCACGAGATAAATATTCATATTTTCAAGTGTCGTTGAGCAAGGCATTGAACCCCAGCGGATAGCTTGTGCACCTTGCGTGGCGGCTGTCACCATTACGAGTGTGTGGATGGGTGAAAGCGTTTAAGATTGTAAACTACTTCAGGGACTTCTGAGGCAGTGGAAAAGCACTATTTAAGAGAAATGTATTTACTGGTTTACATGAGATATGTTGAACTATATTGTGGAATTCAGACAAAGCAAGATAGTGGGAAATATGTTAAGAGAGACACCAAGAGTCTTTTCCTGCTTTCAGATGTGAAATGTTCATTATTTGGTCACTTTGGAGCATTTTAAGAAAGAATACAGGTCAAAGTTTAAAATATATATTCACCTTTACTATTAACTTCAAAATATGTAATGAGCATTGGATTTTGAATTTTACTCACATCCAGACGTTGGTGTTCACATTTTTAAATCGTAAGTCTGTAATGAATCTAGTCAACAAATAAAGTGGGTTTTGATCCTAAAATCTACCTTAAGATGACGTAAAGCAGAACTGGAGAATTGTGCCACGTATTCAGGTATATTTGACGGAATGCCCCTTACATTGTTAATGTGCTCTTGGCTTTAGTTTTGCCAAACACTTCAAAGGGAGTCTTGTTTGTGTTAGCATTTCTTTGAATCTCTAACACGGTATGTGTATATTTGCTGAGTCAGCACTTATGGACCCAAAGATGTCAGAAAAAGCAGCAGGACAAGTTTTAATTCCACTGCGGTCTTCACTATACGTGTCCTGTGCTACTTCTTCTTTTCGTTATGACATATGATTGATTTCTGTTGTTGCTGGTTTAGTTTGATGTACAATAGACGTTGCCGCCAATAGGATCTGGAGACGCAAAGCCTCGATCAACAAAATACTTGTTGTCCCCGGAAACGGGCAATAAGCCAGGGGCCATAAAGCCATCAGCTCAGGGCAGCATCAATGTGGCACCAAACAACCGAGATGCACATAAAGAGATTGGACATATTGACGTGGACACGCCGACGCATAGATGCATTAGAGCACAAACACTGTGTATACATAGCAGGCCCCTCAGCGCGTGAGATACCAGTGTTCTTAATCCAGCCACAGCAGGGTATTAAATCTACTTTATGTGTGTGTGTGTGTGTGTGTGTGTGTGTGTGTGTGTGTGAGAGAGAGAGAGATGGGAGGGTTTGCTGGCTTTTAGACTGTAGCCTTAACATGAGCTTACGCACCAAAAGGGAGGAGGGCGTCTCCTTTCGCCACTCTCCACTCTCAAACCCACCAAACCCACTGTTGTCCAACCACTATAGTGACGAAAGCCTGCCATTTAATGTGTCCTGGTGATCCTTATTTCGCAAGTCGATTAAATCTACAGGTAATGAATAAATCAAGTGAAGCTTTGTCTTGTCATCTCATTGTTCTTTTGCAGTAGATTGTCGAGTCTCAAGAAGGTTACAACCCTTGAACCAACGTATGAGAAGTCCGTGAAGTGGATGGTAAATGTATTTATTCCTCTCATTAATAAGATATGCATTGGGAATCTAGTGAATGAGAACATGATCTGCATCAAAAAAGAGTATTAATTTAACAACACAAGCTCTTGTAAGACTCAAAGAAGAGGGTGATGTAAACACAAGCCATTAGTACAGAACAGAAATGGACGATTTTCTTTCATTTCTGGTTAGAAAAATCATTTGCACAGTGAAAGGTGTTATCGCATTGAGTGTCAAGATGGACATTTTCCACTAGTCATGGAAGAAGAAAAAAAATAAACACATTAGCTTTAATTTTTGTGCAGTCAATCATTACATAAGGCTGTGCGGTCAGTGTCTTGTTTTTATGTTACATGCTCAAAACCTCAATTAGCCTGCAAGCTAGGGCCTGAAGATGACTCACCACTTTAATAACAACCCACAGTGCCTTCGACTCCCTTCACAACTATCATTTGGTCGGGGTAGGTCTCTCATGCATATGCTGATGGCTACATCTTCCCAAACACCGGCTCAGCTTCCAAACCATTTCACATTGTGCAGCACTTCTTGTAAAGATCTTTGCCGGTTTAACACACTCTGCCTGATCTCTATGTGGCTACCTCAGATTTTTTTTAATTTTTTTTTGGTTTTGTTTTTTTTTCTTTAAATGATTTTGTGGCAGATAGCATAGACTGGTGTTTCCATGACAAGCCACTTGACCTCCATCTGTGTGTAATCTGACACTTACCTGCTCTCTGTCCTCGGTAACACACCAGGAAGAAGAACCAACAGGGATATTCGTCTTCAGTTTTCAGACATTTTTCATTATTTAACTTCAGTTAGTGCTGGAGTCTATAAGATGGTCATATTTGTCAGAAACCGACTCTTTTCCTCTTCTTTTCATGCAAGAATGAAATCTCATAAAGAAGCAGATTGAACAAGTGAACATTAAAAACACATATGTGAAACCCACTCACCACAGCTTTTTTTTTTTCCCTTCCAAGAAATCCAAAACAAAGCAACCTGGTCGCCATGTTTCCAGTGGAAACAGAGTCCACTTAAGCAGGCAGTGATCAATCCTCAGCTTTAATTCCTTAATGGCTGGTTTGACCCTTTGGCCCTGTCTCTTCTCTCCAGCTCAAATTGTTTTTAAATGGCTTCACTTTGCCGAGCGCTTGGCTCCTCCGATTGCATTAGTATCGGCCCGAGCAGGGTAAAGGCTTTTGTCGCAAGCTACATTAGTGTTAATTCATTGTGTGCTTGTGTGTGTTTGTGCTCCATGTATGTTTTGTCTTGCACACATGTTTTTGAGTGCGAGTATATCTGCGTGCACTTCAAATATTGAATTGATACCCGTCATGACTTCCATGATTTTGTGTGTGAAGATTAACACTTCAGATTTCTACTTTTAGAGTATTACTGCCCTCTTAGTTTGACATTGGTTTGCTTTAAATTTGGTTTTGGAGTGATTCTCTACCCTTATCTTGCACACTGCCCCTTCGGCCAAAATGCAAAAAATCAGACGGGCCCATAATTATCGTATATATTAGGCTGCTTATTTCACAGCTAATAAAGAAATGACATTTTCTGAAATATTTTTTTGTTAACCGAAGGAGACGAGGTACACCAAACCGATGTTTCCCACGCTATAGGGTTGATAAACCAGTGGATGCAAGTATGTTTTGAGCTTAAATCCCCAAGGGCCAAAACAAATTAGAATTGCATAATGGCAAAAACCAGTGATCCATTTAGCAAAATGCGATTTTTCATCAGATTTGATGTCTTTTCTAATTAATGCGACAAATCTTCCGAGTTTAAAACGGTTGCTGCAGATGTCAAGTGGAGCTGGGTACTCTGGTTTCATAAATTTCCAAACTTGCTTGGTACAGACATTAAAGGCTCCCTTTGCATATGTTTTTCCAAGTACTTTCAAAATTAAGGCCCCATTTAAACAACAATGAAACGAAAACGCTGCGTAAAACGAAAATGCAAAAATAACGTGTTATCACTTGAAACGTTGTTGTCCAAACAGGGCATCTGAGTCATCAATCCAGGTTGTTTTTTTTGTGTTTGTGGGGCTTTGCATGCACACATTGTGCTTATTTGAGCATGAACACATTAACGTGATGATATTAACAGTTGCTGGTGCGCTTGTGTTTAGCATGTGCAATACTCGCCGTGTCCACAGTGTCACTGTGGCGTACTGGTAAGGCGTGAGGAAAAGTCAGGGGATCCCCAAAGACACCAACTGTTGTCCTAACTCAATACATGATATTTGCTTCCCAGTCCCACTTCTGTTGCACTCGGACGGAAAGTCACAAGATTTACAGCCGTTAGAATTTATCCCCTTGAGACCTTGAATGTCGGTATCGGATTTTCTGGCACTCTCGTTCAGTCGTCGTCAAGACATTTCTCTCTGAGCCGAAGAGATGGCCCTCCACCAGACAGACATCTTTATCCCTAAAGCAATGCTACGAGCATGGATAATAAAATGGGTGTTGATGTGTACGAGGTGTCGATAGCTACCTAACGGCTTATTAACAAGGGCTGTCCTCGCATTGCGGAGAGCTATCACCATAACAGCCAAAGACACCTCTTGGCAGACACTATTGTTGTACTCATCGACTTGTCTTGTTTGAGTTTCAGTATTTTAATCACGTTATTGGCAGTTTTTCCTCCTCTTGGCTCTGCTCCTCTCTTCTTTTGGAGTAATTAGGCCATATTTCCTCCTGCCTCGGGCTTGATTATTCAGAGCAACACATGCCCCTCCTCCCCGTTTTCCTCCTCCTGTCACCCCATCCACCACCACTTGTATTATTTTACAACATTTGCACTTGTGTGAGAAAACATTTGTCCTTTCTTTTCTTCCATCCCTTTTTCTTTTTTTTTTGTGTGTTTTCTTGGAACTTTCTCCCTCTTCTGGTTTCTGTACCCTCTCCCATTTCCCTCCCTGTTGTTTTCCCTCTCCCCTCTTGCCTGCCTTCATCTGCGCAGTATCAGCCCCACTGACCGGCTGTTATGTAACAGTCAGGTGATGTGTTGGCCTGCTGAAAAGCCTTAAAGGCCTACTGTCCTAACAGACAGTGCTCCTCCCCTGCTTGTTATCACCGTTCAACTGTCATTGTGTGATGGGAAAAGATTTCTCCCCCCCCCCCCCTTTTTTTTGTCATCAGTACATTCAGTCTTGGCAGGCCTCTGAAAAATATTGCTCATTCTTTTTACGTCGATCTTGAATTGAAATGATGAGCAGTAACAGAGTTAAAGGTCTGACCGTGAGCGTTATGTATTTGACGTGTAACTTGTAGATCTGGTAAAACGCCTTATTCCACAGCGTCAAACACACCGTCGAGCCAGCAAGACAAGTTTTTCCAAAACGGGCGCTCTGACTGTCTTTGCCGCATGACGTGAACATATGGTGAAACTCTTACTCTCAGCCAACGTATAAAATTAACCACTTTCCACCTACCTATGCCTTTTATTCCCATAAGAAACAACAACGACAACAAAAGAAAATTCTGGCTCTCCACATCAGGACTCCTATTGGAAACCCTCAGCTCCAAAGCCAGAAACGCTCATGTAAAAAAAACACTGTCAGTGCCTACATGAATTAGCAATTTCTAACAGAAGCAATTATCAACACCTACTGTATTCCCACTTGGGCCTCCCACGTATTGCCTGCGGACACATTACAATGGTACATTGTTTTTGTGAGTCACGAGCACAGCCCCTGTTTGATTAAGCATCATGCAGGTTGTGTACATCTTGGGCACATTAGTGCTTGTGTGTTAATAACGTTGAGGTTCATATTGCGGTGAAGCTCACCGAGTGGAGAGAGCAGCCCCTTTTCACTGTCAGTTTCAGAGGTTTTTTTTTTTCAAATTTCCATAATGCTCAATTGCTGCACGGAAAGTGCATTTAGATTAAAAGCACACTTGTAATGGTGTGGGCTTTTCTCTTTTGAGGGCCATATTTGTTTGTGTATTTGCATTATGTTCGGGTACAGCAACAGTTGGGTGTTTTTGTTGTTCGTGTTTACTTGCATAATTCATGCAAGAGCAATGGGTTCCTTCAGCTTTGACTGTAGATGTTAGCATGTAAACATTACCACTGATATCTTCACTAACTAATGTGTGTCGTTTGAACGGGTCTGCAGTATTAAATCATACGGTTTGAATACCACATACATCCATAGTATTATGAGCACTGAAAGCTAAATAACGTATGTCTTTATCCAGACTTTTGTGAGTGGGTGGGAAATTTGAGGCAGCATGGGAACATTTTGTTGAATTGTTAGGAGCTGGGAAAGTGGAAAAGCAGAATGATTCAAGTGTTCGACAAGGGCTAAGATTTGATAGCCTTTAGACTTCAGCCATGTATTGTTATGGAAATGAAATTATAGACCAACTACCAAGCGACGGATGAGGAAAAGATTACATTTTTGTTTTCTTTTTGCTGCATTGCACTGCAACTATGTTATTTACCTATTGATTGATTTTTGTTTTTGTTGCTGGGGTGTGGAAATTCACTCTGCAGTTCTGAGTTTGTTCTTCTCTGAATGTATTCTCATTGCAAATCACTTATGAATTTAATCTACATTGAAAATTAAAGATCTCAACTTATAACAGAGTAAGTTTGTTGTGTATTTGTGTTTTATTTAGCACAAAGCAGCAACGTTGTACTGGGATTTCTGTGATTTAATTTGTAGCTTTTGAGTGAACGCTGGCCTTTATTATTCTAACAAATTAGGTACTGGAGCTTTATCTTCTGGAGCAATGAAAGCTGGTTCTCGTAGAGAAGTGTCGGACTATAAGTGAAAGCCTTTTATGTTTGGTCGACAAAATGCATTGCATTTCATTTAATGTTTTTTTTTTTTTAAACGCTTGGTAAAAGACAAACTCTTTCATCACCTTCCCTTTTCTCCCTGTCCAGGTGCTGATACGTGCTGAAGATGAGTACCGGGGGCGGGGACACCCCGGAGCCCCCCAGAGGGGGAGAGTCTCTGAAGAGGAAGGAGTGTCAGTCAGACCTCCCGGGACCCAGGTGAAAACCTCATCCACAACTCAAAGCCTCGAGCACATCGCTGCTTCGGCATTCGTTTCAGCATTAGTCACTACTTTAAAACGTACCTGAGTGAGTGGAGAAATTAGACATTTTGCCATAATAATACATTACTAGAAGTAAAGAAACCAGACCACAACAAGAAAACAGAAAACAACAAACACAAAACGAGTTGCTGCTGCTGCAGACCCTCCAGCGGACTCCCCCACACTGCACCTCGACTTCAAAAGTGCTGCATTTCTCACATATGTACATATATATATATTCTAGTTTTCTTTGAGGTGGAGAACAATAGCCACGTGGGAGGTCATAGTCTCGGTGGCCGAAGGGAGGAGGACGTCATCAAAAAGAAAAAACAGAAACTACTGTACAGCTCATGACTTCCAGAGCTGGCTTGGAATAATCTATTCTGTTGAGCAAATGTTCATCCACCAAAAGGAGGATGGGACAATATAGTAGAAGAACATGATGGACAGGTTTTAGCGTTTTAATCCAGCATCCACTTGCCACACCTGTAGCCTTGCTCTTACCAGTTACAGTGCTTCTTCACACCCACGGTAGATCTTCCAATGTACACAAGATCCATCCGTCTTTTCATCCTGCTTTGCCCGACGTCGGGTGGAAGGGGGCTGGAGCCGGTCCCAGCCTACAATGGGAGAACGTCAGAGAGTTCACCAGTCCATCACAGTGCAAACACAGGCTATCAAACACGCTCGCGTTCACACTGACGGGCAATTTAGGGGCACCGATTGACCTCAAGCACATGCTTTTGGACCGTGGGACAATATTCATGCAGGCACAGAGAGAACAGGCAAAGTCCACACAGAAACGCACTTAAACTGAAGATGTGTTCACTTTTATTCCCAAGGGGGTTGAGAACATATTTTTGCATCTCTCAGAAGAGAATGGTCATGAATACACTTCAGCTGTCATTCAAGTTTTTGCTTTGTGGCCTTATCATTCCTTTTATGTTTATTTTTTTGTTTTTTTCTTTCCCGCTGTGCAGCCCGAAGAGGAGTACCGAGAGAAGGAACCGGGAGCAAGAGAACAAATACATCGAGGAGTTGGCAGAGCTGATCTTTGCCAACATCAACGACATGGATGACCTCAACGTCAAGCCAGACAAATGTGCCATTCTGAAAGAGACTGTGAAGCAGATCAGGCAGATCAAGGAGCAGGGTGAGGCTCTGCTTTTGTTTGCTTATTGCATCTGTCTTTTATACCACTTTATCTATTTCAGGGGTCGCTGGGGCTATTTCCAGCTCACTACTAGCAAGGGCAGGATACACATCTGACAGGTCACCAGTCCATCATACAGATACTTATTGATATATTCATTGACAGATGCCTGTTGTTGATAGCAGAGTATGCAGGGAAAACCTTGACACACACACACAGGGAGAACATGCAAACTCCACATATCGAGGTCCCAAAACCCGGAGTTGAACCAGGAACATTCCCACTGTTAAGTAATGGTCCAGTTTTAGGAGGCTTTGATACTCCCACATAAATGACAGGACTATTAAACTATATTCATAGTTTAAAAAAAAAAAAATGGTTTGAAAGTTGTAAACAAGCAAGCAAGCAACTTCAAACATATTTTTATGGACTGTGACTGCATAATCAAAGGGAGTCTATTTGTGCTTTCACATCTATAAACATGATGAAATTGCCCGAGGAGAGCGTGATTGCTGTTGGAAGTTATGAATCTTAAAAAAAAAAAAAAAAAAAAGTATTGTCTGTGTCAAACAAATTGCTGCAATCACATAAATTAAATGATGGGTGGGATGTTTTTCAATTCCCAATGTCTTCAGATAGTTTTGTTCCATATGGAAAGTTGCGTGTGTGCATGCCACCCCAAATTTACCCTGCGAACTGTAAGAAATCCGATTTTAACGGTCTCTCTGGCTCCCTGGCCAATCATGGACACATCATGACTGTTATGGTCCGGGTAGTGATTTGTGAACAAAGCAGAGTGATGTTTTCAACAGTGGGACTGGGGGTGGGAGGGTTGATGGGTTGTAAAACAAAGAAAAAAGAAAGCAAATCATATAAAAGCAGTCAGTTGAGAATGCAGGACGGTCATTATACAGTCACATGTGGCCCTTTGGCTCTCCGTGACCGGCTCGAGAATGGTTAATGAGAAACTAATTTTATTCTTATTAACATTATAATCTATGCAACACAACAGTTATGCTTTTATTTGAAAGTCTCAGTTTGGAAATGTTTTTTTTTTAGGGGGGGGGGGGGGGGGTTCTATATTTTCACAAGATCAAACAATTACTACCAAAAATGACTACAGTCTCAACATAAAGCCAATTTTAAAGATACATTCTGTTGCAAAATTCAGTGAAAATACTGCTCCGGTAGCTGTTGCATTATGGGTGTTTTTAGACACTCACCCTGACTGCATGGCTTTTGGGGTTAATTCTGGTTTGCTATCTTTTATGGCGGCATCACCGATACGTCATCCCGGGTCTAAATGTTGTTATTTTAACAAATTTCTCAAGAGTAGTGAACACAACAAGTATTTAATTTGAAATGTTTACAATTTGCATGGTTTGGCTACGGATCAGAGCTTCTTTTTGGGCCTTGTGTTTGACGTCCTTGGTGTAAATAAAGACTGTTCTGATGGAACAGTGCTTCTAACACGGACCAGCGTGATGTACTGTATTGTTTCATAGGGAAATGTACGGAGCGGTCCTAAATCTCCTTATTTTTCTGCTCTTTCGTTTTCCTTTACCTCTCAATCCTCCTTTCTTTTATCTGTCCTTGTACTTTTTCTCCCCTCACCTCGTATCTTTTCATCGCTCCTCTTTACACCCTCTTATAATCCTATCCACCATCCATCACTTCTCTCGCTGTTATCTTATCCCCATTTCTTTCATCCAACCTCCACAGCTTACTTTCCTTCTCCTGTCTCTTCCTCTCCTCTTCATCCGTCTGTTTCTCTCTCTTCTTTTTTGTTTTTTGTTTTTTGTTCACGCGCACAGCCAGTGAGTGTCCGTGTGTCATAGCGCTGTTTTTGTCTGAGCACAACAGCTGAATAAGCACACACACACACACACACACACACACACACACACACACACACACACACACACACACACACACACACACACACACACACACACACACACACACACACACACAGACTCGCACAGATAATACTCAAGTCATACAGCTGCCTGCTCAACTTCAGACACCCACTTGTATCTTACTGATGAGGGGAACTTCAACCGAAGCCCAAAAGCGACATTTGGAGGGGAATGTAAACGTCCTCATGAGACATGAGATTGTGTGTGTGTGTGTGTGTATGTGGTGGTCAAACAGCGTCCGGCGACATGGTGCGCCCCACACCTCACATTTACAGTAATTACAGGGTGCGTTTATGGAGCAGACGATGAGTGTTTGCATGTGCCTGGTGTGCAGTTTACTGTACACTCAGTGGTCTGTTAGTACCTCTTTGCATTTGTTGTTCAGTCTGTGGTCAGGATACCAAAGCACTGGTCAAACGGTGACAGACTAGGTGTTAAATAGTAGTCACACATTGAGGCATGACCAAGCTAGATAAATAAAGACTTTTAAAGTTTAATTTAAAGCAGAGGAACAGTGGATAATTAGATGCAAGTGAGTTAATGTGTTAATGTTCTTTTAGCTGCACATTGGTCACTTCATTGAGTCTTCACACAAGCATTTATTTTCTCCCCCACACATATGTGAAGTGAAATGAAAAAAATAATTCTGATACAAACATTTGCTTTGCTGAGTGTCCAAATGGTGTGAAATCCTCGGATCTCTTCTGTCTATTTTAAAAGATGGAATTAATAAGGCTGCGTTCACACTTGTGGTGTGGTTCCTCGGTGTGAACAAGAGCAGCGAAGGAGACGTTGCAGTTTTAACGCAGGCCGCATTGACCATGAGGAGAAACAGATGGCAGAGCATTCGTAATTTCTCAATAAAAACACGTGCTGTGTGCTGAATGCGCTTTGAAAAACTTGTGCGTAAATTCTGCTGCAAGAAGCTTGTGGTTATATCACCTGTCGCATCTTGCATCTGCTCCATTTATACACCTTAAGTAAGTAAATAAAGACCTGCTCCTTAAGGGGTCACGACCCATGTGTTGGGTACACGCCATTGTTTGACTGGCTTTGTTTAAACTTCCACAAACGACCTACTCTAAATGAGAGACCGGACCACAGATTGTTTTCACCTAATCAAACCTCCAATGTGTTAACACACCCTGAGTGTATTCACAAAACGATTAGGGTCTTCATGACATCAGCAGCTGACATTTACTTATTTTTTTCCCCCCGCACTGGTTGGCTGATTCAGAAGATTTCTCATTACTCCAAACTGCTGGTCTCAAGGTATTTGCTCCTCCTTGTTCGCTGAGAGCAACGGATTGTTATTCAGAGGTAATGAGCTGTCCTCGTGTCAATACTGCGGACTGCTCAATATACAGTGCCGTGCCGTTAATAAAGAACTTCCAGTGTCTGTTTAGAGTGTCTACGCTGTGCTGTTTACCTTGATAAATGGTCATTGTGAAGTCAAAGGATTCACCCACAGTCGGCCTATCAATAACCCGGTTTATGGCAATCCCCACTCTGAACCTGCGCGCTGAAACTGATCAAGTGAAATACAGTGCATCATATTTATTGATCTCAAAAAAAGATTGCGACTTTATTATCCTTCGCCCTCCACTTGAGCCACTCGAGGCCCTACAGTGACAGAGTTTAAGGGCTGATGACTCTGTACAGCTCTGGTCCCACTACTGGAATGTCAGCTATGTGGCCTAATGGGGCCATGGGAGGCTTAACAGTCCGGTGGTACAGCCAGAGAGGAGAGTTCAGGCTGGACTTTTAATATGACTGTAAACGTGTAGAATATATATACGCCACATTATGTAGCTCGAGCTGCAGTCTGTGTCATCCTGGTCACTTCCATCTACATACCATCTTGACAGTGGAAGACTTAGGCTTCGAGTGTGTATATAAGTATAAGGTGAACGGTATAGTAAGCGAAGGACTTGCCAAAGAATGCAATCTGTGAAAGGTCCTCGTGTACATAAAACACAAAGTGTGTGTGTGTGCGTGCGCGTGTGCCTGAGGGCTCCATCGTCACAAAAACAACACTGTCAGTGTTTTCAGCGAAGGGAAAATACCCATGAAGAAGGAGTTAGCAAACGCTTCATTCTGACATGATATTTTTCTGCGAAAACAAGCAAATTTAGCGGCAAACATACAGGGAGCAAACTCATCTGATAACAGGCTTTCCTCTTGATGTCGGGTTTAACTTTTGACATGCCATTTTAGCACATCATCAATGAGTCACGCATTCACTAAATTCCTTTGAGTATACTGTGAAGTATTCTTTTTTTTTCCTTCTCTTCTTTATGATCGAAGATCAATGCATGCACAGAAAATGTGGTCAAAGTGGTATTTTAAGTAGTGAAGATGAAATTCATCCATACATCTTGAATGCTGCTTCACCAACTTCGGGTTGCGGGGTTTGACGCCTCTACAAGCGTCAAACTGAGCGAAGGCAGTCCATAATAGGAGAAACGCAAACATCACACACACGTTCACCTGATGGAAATTTGCAAAACGCATGTTTTTTTGGGGCTCTGTGAATACCTGGATAAAATCCCCACAAATGAATGAGAAAAAAAATGTAAAGTCCAATCAGAAAGGGCCACAGGCCTTTGTGATAGCCACCACACCACTGCGTGACCTGCAAAAACAAACCAGTCTCCAACTGCCTTTTTTAAAAAAAAATCTTTTTTTGTTGTGTGCATTCCAGAGAAGGCTCCGGTGGCTGATGCAGAGGAGGTGCAGAAGGCCGACGTGTCGTCCACTGGGCAGGGGGTCATTGACAAAGACGCGCTTGGGCCCATGATGCTGGAGGTAAAGAAAGAGAAGGACAAAGCCTTGACTATTGCAACCGACGCATGTGACTTGTAACATTGTGAAAGCTTGCTTGACAGAAAGGTGAAAAAAGTCTCGCAGGGTCGAATTGAGGCTCGTCACTGTAAATGTTCTGCACTGTGGGGATTACCACAGCAGCACTTCTCGTGCTCCGGATGACGTCGTCAACATTGGGGGGGGGGGGGGGGGGGGGGAACTTTGTTCGCAACAGAGCTGCACGGGTCTCGTGGATGTGTGTCGGGCTGCTCCACATTTAGTGCACCTTTCTGCTGGTGCTCTCCACGGTGACACCAGGAGATAACGGCTCCTCTGGCTAGCGACAATGCCGTCATCAAGCCTGTTTAGTGGGGGTGTGTATGTGTGTGCGAGGAGGCACGGGTGTCTGATGACGTATAACATGGGACCCGACGAGGTATAAATACCTTTGTGAAAAGCCAGATTAAAAAAGGAGGGGAGGAGTCTTGACCACACATACAGTCGCGCTATATATAGTGGTCACCAGCAGCAGCAGCAGCAGCAGCGATGGCTGAGGTGTCTGCTTGGACTTTGAAAGATAAACATCACGGGAGCCAAAGCCCTTTCCATTTTACTGGGTTCCATTTTACGTTTGGATAATAAGCTGGCAGACGTACAGGAGGAGGCTCGTGCAGTCGTGGGCAGGCTGAAGGACAAATCCCAGTCTGTATATTTAGGAGGAAACTGCTGAGTCGACAGAAATGAAGCGTCTGAGGGGCGGACGACACATGCAATCACATACAGTGGGCATTGTAGATGTTCTGCTGTACATTGAATCATAGCACAAAGCACATTTTTGTGACGTGGGTTCAATTCTTCATATTTATCTTTTCAGGCTTTTACTTTAAACCACACAGATTAATGGTAGAAGGAGCAGGCGTTTTAAATTTTATGATCCACGTGGACGCCAAGAAAATCTCCGGGACTTACGGTCCTCCGATGTCAATCATACTTTGGAATACACGTCTGCTAATTAAAAGCTGAGCGCTAGAACTTGTAGAAGTGTATCTGTATCTATCTCATTCCACCGAAGTGCATGACAGAGCACAACAGGAGATCCTTCATTCCAGTGGCAAAAATACTCTGTAACTCCTCCTTGTATATAGTGTGTGTTGTGTTGCTCACTCTGTTCTGCTCCACCATCACTGCTGAGCTCAACTTTGTATATATGCGCAGTTAAATTAATATCACTGATTCAACTTTACTTAAGCTGTCCATTTCTTCTGTGTAGAGATATGTCAAAGAGCGTCCCCTCGGGAATAATAAAATGATTCAAATTCTGATAATCAGTAATTAAACCCAAACTTGGGAGAGTGGCAACTGCTACTGTTCCTTATTTTCTCACCTTTGTCCCACTTTTCTCCCTTTTTCCCCCTCTTTGCACTCCTCTCCCTCCCGTGTCTCCTCCCATCTTCACTCTCCGCCCCCGTCTCAGGCCCTGGACGGCTTCTTCTTCGTGGTCAACATGGAGGGCAACATCGTGTTCGTGTCGGAGAACGTCAGCCAGTATCTGCGCTACCAGCAGGAGGAGCTGATGAGCACCAGCGTGTACAGCGTGCTGCACGTCGGGGACCACGCCGAGTTCATCAAGAACCTGCTGCCCAAGAGCCTTGGTATGAAGCTCCGTGAGGTGACAGGGAAGCTCAGAGGTAGCCTGGAAAAAGTCGTGAGCGTCAAGTACATTTTGCCCCGGGCTCTTTTTCAAACGACCCGTAACATGAGTTGAAAACCTTATCACCTCAGTCAGCCTGTACACAGGACGAGTTGGGTGTCAAACCAGTATGGTTAGTTAGCAGAGCAAATAGATTATGATAATGCAAACATACCTTTGGCATACTTTGTGTCTTTTTAAACGAGCTTTACTGTGGATTAGTGTGGCCATCAGTTGCTTCAACCTCCTGACAACCGGTGGTTCAAATCTGTCCTCTGTGGTGGACATTTTTAAACCTGGCTATCTCTCACCCACTGCATGTTTCTAAAATGACTGACATTTGTATCGACAGAGGACATTCAGGGCTTTTCAATGATACCAAAAATGTTTTCAGTATTCGAATTACCTGGGGAATTTAAATTGGATTGATTGGGGGGGGGGGGAAATGTCTCCAGGTCGTCAGGAGGCTACTGCTTTTAGTGTAACTCTACATCGTTCTAATAAAAAAGCCAGTTTGAAGACTGTGAAGAACAGAAAGGTAAAGACTTACTTGGAGATATATAAAATAAAAAGTCCTCAGAAAAAGAAATGCTTCATCAAAGTGAGTGGAGATGAACTGGACCCTCTAACCTTGGGGTTTGAAGACAGCCAGCTCCCTCCGTCACATCCGTTTATCCACCCAAGTCTCCAGCGACTTCACCGAAACCGTTGATGTTATTTGTTAGTGTGAGCAGTGTGTCAGCACAGGATGCTATTGGGGCCCAGTATATGACTGTTAAGAATAAATGCATGTCATCAAACAACTTGGCATGATGTGATTGATATATCGCATTGTAATGGGATTTTCAGATAATTGAATATTGGTGCAAGTCGATGTGAATCAGGTTTCATTCGGTACTTTATATTAAAATGTAACTCGTGAAAATGAGGCTGCTGTTCCTCAAATATTTATTTTGATCCCGACCAGTAATGGTGACGTGGTTGGCGCTACCTCCTCATAGCTTAATTATGCCTGGTTCAAATCCAGACTAAAGAGTGACTCTCCTAACGCCTTTACTTTTGTTGTTTCGTTTTCTCTTCCAGTCAATCACCGAGGCAGCGATTCCTCCAACAGGAACAGCCACACCTTCAACTGTCGCATGCTGGTGAACCCTCATGCTGACGGTGAAGCCCGGCCAGTTTCCGACCAGCAGGATGCCGCGCAGCAGAAGTACGAGACCATGCAGTGTTTCGCTGTCTCCGAACCAAAGTCCATCAAAGAAGAGGGCGAAGGTATTGACTCTGTTGAAACTAATTCTCTCACCTCACTGTTGTAGTTTATCAGACTCATATTAAGGGTGAATCTATTTTCTGTTTTAGCTCTTTTCAAATTCATACGTCTCAGCGCCTTTTACCTGTTTTGAGTAAAACTTCACTCCCCATTGTTTTCTCTTTCCAAAGCTCTCCATCTGTGTCCTGACTTTTTGTCACGTTCCCGTCACTCTCTTCATCCCTGCTCTCTCAATCTCTTGTGTCCTGTCCTCCTTCCGTCGCCGCTCCTCTCCACTTCTCCCTCCCATCCACCGGGAGAGCCTAATTAGTGTGTGGCACTTTGTCATCTTCCCATCTAATCTAATCACACACACATGCACGCTGGGGAAAAGAATCTGTCTGGTGCTCTAATTTTAGACGTCTGACAACCACATATTGTGGCTCTGTCTCCTCTGACAGTTTTTTTTTTTTCAGGGGGGGGGGGGGGTTGGTTAGTGGTGGACACGCAGTACGTGGCTGTAGTTCGAAGCTGTAGTTAAGGTTCATGAGTGGATTGAGAGCGGTCTTGACGTGGACATCCAAGCTCGCTTGTCACGGTTGTCCTGTTTGATTTCAGCGCTGAGGTGAAGCAGTGCGTGTGCGTGATGTTAAAGGTCCAAACTGTTTTTATACAGATCCAAAACAAGAGATGAATACTGAACTCGCGTTTAGGTATAAACACAGAAATGAAGGGGGAAAATTCAGTCGTTGTGGATTGTGGCGCCATTCACACATCCATGGTCCATCGCATGCACGTACATGATGCACCCATAAAACATTGTTTTTTTCTTTTTGTTTTTTTGTAACCCACCTTTTGTTTAAACACAGATTTTCAGTCCTGCCTCATCTGTGTGGCGAGACGAGTCCCGGTCAAAGAGAGGCCCGTGATGCCCACGTATGAGAGCTTCACCACGCGGCAGGACCTTCAAGGTGCGTCTGCAGGGAGGATGTTTTTCTCCTGAAAACCTAAAAACCCAAACAAACTATGAGTAGAGATTTAAACAGAATTTCATAACTTTGCTGCATGAAATAGCTTCTTCACCAGATTATGTTTTACTACAGAACTAGTCAAACGCAGGGCCTGATTATATTAAAGGTCAATTGTTGAATTAGTCAGAAATGTATGATGGTGCGATTTATAGACAAATAATTTAAAAAGGGTGTTAAACAGGCAGTCAATGCAAGGATTCTAAACGCAGGCATTTCATGTTGTTTCTTTAATATTTAAGTAAATATTCCAACAAGCGGTAATTGATCAGTTGGTCCAACACGAGAAATGTTTGAGGGGTAAAAAAATAGCAGTTTTCGGTTTTATTTGTCCACCTTTGTCACTCCACACTCAAACATGACATGTGAGTATGTTGTGCCCTCTCAGGTAAAATCACATCTCTGGATACGAGCCTGCTGCGCGCGTCCATGAAGCCGGGCTGGGAGGACCTCGTTCGACGCTGCATCCAGAGGTTCCACCTGCAGAATGACGGGGAGATGTCCTTCGCCAAGAAACACCAGCAAGATGGTGATCCATGACGTTCCCCTTATTGTGTTTTAAATAACAGAGCTTGAACAGATTCAGTTTTTATACTGTGGACAGGTTGTAAACTTAGTGCTCGGATGCTTCTTCTTTTTTTGGGGGGGGGATTAAAAAGTACATCACAAAAGAGTTCTAGTAAGACACCATTCTATAAATAGGTGTTAACTTCAATAATTTATCAAATATGACACCAGCATCAGTTTCTTATTTTCTTCACTCTATTACAGTGAAGTTCAACACAGCCCGAATGTGTTTTGGAAGTGAATTAAGAGTATTTTCTACCTCTGTTGTCCTTCCAGTGTTGAGGAACGGCCACGCACTCAGCCCCCTTTACAGATTCTCCCTGGCGGATGGCACTGCCGTCTCGGCTCACACCAAGAGTAAACTGGTTCGAGCCCCAGCCACCAACGAACCGCAGCTCTACATGTCCCTGCACATCCTGCAGAGGTAGCAGCTTATGCCTTTATTTTAACCTTTCGTTTCAATGAAAATTCTGTTTGAGTTGGAGAACACAATACATTGAGTTCAGATTGTGACATTAAAAAAAAAAAAAAAAGCTCCTCAAATATTATGCTCCTCAAATATTATGCTCCTCCACTTTTATAGCAATAGGAGACATTTGAGTTATTGTGGGTTGTTTGAGCCGATTCAATTTCACAATGGAGAAAATTCCATGTCCGCTGAAAAAAGGCTGAAAGTCCATCACAGGGTTAACGCAAAAAGTCAGACGACCACTCTCTCATTCACAACTCCAGTCTCTTTAGAGACCCACATACAGCTAATATGAATGTTTCTGGACTGTAGCATCCAAAGAAAACCCACACACATTCAGGGAGAAGAAGAAAACAAAGTCATGGCCCTGAAGCGTAGTCGAACAAGGCATCTTCTCATGGTCAAGCTCCATAACTTAACATAACAGAGATCAGAGGTGGCAAATGCTTTTGCTCTGTAGTAGTTGCCACACATGAATACGACCCTTTAATTTTTTTCGTAATAATGAATAATCAGACTGGGCCTGTAACTGTCATGAGAGCGGAGTTACTCGGGAAACATTTTCATTATTAGGCTTTTTTTTATTACATGCCAACACATTCTCCGTGCTCCGTCCTCGTCGCCTGTGCATTTATCTCATTCTCTCGCATGGCGTTGGTGGTTTCCCTCCCGATTTGGACAAAGAGTGGGCACTGTAATGCAGATTGGGAACAAAGGCCCCGTTATTCCGAACTGTCGCCATATGTATCGGCCAAAACTGACACAAGCACTACCAGCCCGTCCAGTCTACAGTATCTCTCCATCCCTCCCTCTCAGCACAGGGCAAGGACTGCAACTCAGCATCCAGCCGGCCGTTGATATGACCATTCGGAGTAAGGATTTGGACACCAGTCAGAAAACAATGCCAGGACTGTTACCCAGGGCATTCGGGGATCAATGGCGAGAACTTGGCCTTTTTACTTCCACAAGTTTCACATTCAAAATTATCGCTCCAGCATTTAGCACAATGAGAGCTTTGTGTGTGGAGCTGCAGTCAAGCCGTGTTTAAAATGTCTCTCTGTTACCGCTTCGGGCCTTCTCGCCACTCAGTTTTCTTACTTGTGTATACTCTTAAAAAGACAATTTCTGCCCGTATAACTTTATGACGATTTGAATAGAATAATATTCAAAACTGTGAATGGAGGCTCACAGAAAGTAATCTGAACATCAACGAAATGTGTTTTTATTGAAGTCGTGCAGAAAAAAAATAAACCAATTCACAAATACAAATAAATAATAAAACAACATTGAATAGGATTAATAAGTGTATGAAAAACAAATAAACAAACTTGGTCCAACCGGGATTCTCAATTTATACCTGCGTACTAGATCAAAAATATCATTAAACATTATAACGAATGACATTCATATAAATATCAAGATAGTATAAATACACTAAAATATATCAGATACAAATATCAGTAGACAGAAGTCATATCGTATAATAAATGACAAAGTCCCATATACTTATGTATAAACAAATTAATGCATATAAAAGTATTAAAATACGGAATTACATGCAATTTCCTGTGTGAGAAAGATATGAACACAATTCACTATAAATACAAACACAGCCATATACCATCCTGTCAGGTTAAGCACTTTTTCACTTGTACCTTGTAAAAAAAATTTTTTTTTTTCAGCTTGCTTTTATTTCATTTTCGCACCGTAGTGTCTGGTTGCTAAACAGAATCTATAAATACATTTCTTCTTTCGTTCAGGGAAAACATCAGTGGCCTAGCAGCCGACACCCCCGGTGCCCAGAGCACAGCCAAACCAATGACCCCCGCCAGTGTGAGTGGACCCTCCCCGTCCCCGGACGCCAGCGTCACCAGCAACACCCACCACTCCGCAGCGGCCTCCGGCACCCCCGGACGCGTTTACAGCGCCGTATCAGGACGGGCACCCACGCCTCAGGGAAACTGCCACTCACTCAAGCTGGGCAGCCCCTCGGCCCTGGGGAGCCCGAGCGTCACCTCGGGGGCCCAGGGTGCCATGTTGTCCCCCCGCCATCGCCAGAGCCCCAACCCGGGGGCGAGCAGCAGCACCTGCAGTAGCCCCCACGTCCCCCAGCATCCCCCCGGCTCTTTCTCCCCCGCGGCCGGCCTCCACTCGCCAGCATCTGTGTGCAGCAGCACGGGAAACAGCCAAGGCTTCAACTCCCTCAGTGCGCTGCAGGCGCTCAGCCAAGGCCACAGGGTTTCCCAGGGGCTTTCGGAGGGACAGCATCCCGAGTCGCCCGACAGGAAACCCGTTCCCCTCCAAAGCCCTCTTCACAGCACCAACGCCGGCAGCCAACAGGCCAAGAACAATCCCAGCCTCGAGGCCGACCTCTTTGGTTCGTTCGAGGAGCAGCAGGACCAGGAGGACGAGCAGGCGGAGGGCAAAGACGGGGACGGCTTTGGAGGAAACGGGAGCCCGGGGGACCCGAGTGACGCGCCAAACCGCCTTCTGAACGCCAAAGGCCACACCAAGCTGCTCCAGCTCCTCACCACCAAGCTGGAACCCAGCGATCCCTGCTCACCGCCGGGGCCCCTGGGAGATGACCAGAACTGCAAGGACCAGCTGGGTGGGATGGGTGGCGTAGGGGGCGCGGGACACAACAACCATTCCACCTCATTAAAGGAGAAACACAAAATCCTCCACAGGTTGCTGCAGAACAGCACCTCGCCTGTGGAGTTGGCCAAGCTGACGGCCGAGGCCACGGGCAAAGACCCCCTCGGCCCGGAGTCGTCGTCAGCCGACGGCATGGCGGCTCTAGGCGAACTCTGTCCAAAGCAGGAGCCGGGGAGCCCCAAGAAGAAGGACAATGCATTGCTTCGCTACCTTCTGGACAGGGATGATAACAGCATTCTGGATAAAGCCATCAAGATGGAGCCGGGTGAGGGAGTGAAGTTGTCCAGCGTGAAGACGGAGAAACCGGATCCAGGTTTCAATATAGCCGAACAGGTCAGTAATAACACTGCTAAGCGGCGGGGTTGAAGTTTCCACTAATTTAACATGATGGTTATATGATTTATGCCCGGACTTATGTTTGACAACCCCGGTGGAACGCTATCAAGCTAGTTGTAATTCTGCCCACAAGAATACAAGCTATGGTATGAGCACCGAGTCCACGTCTCATGTTACCTGTAATGTGACTCCAAGAAAACATTCAAGTCAATTCATGTAAGAATCATATTTATATTTGAAACTTGTATTCCCCTGGTACTCCATGCCAACTTTGGCCTTTTAATGTCTGTGGCAGAAAAAGCTGAACCATAAACCTGAGCCAGCAATTTATATCGCTAAAGAATAGCATTTACCATTTTATAAACATACAAGTAATTAATGCATGTTCTTTCAAGAACAGTTGAAGCTAACCGAAAATCAATATTTACCCTCTTCATAATACTAGCTCTCAGCATCCAGATGGTTGTTGGAAGTGGATTGTGCAGAAGAAGAGAGAGAGGTGGCTGCATCGGGTACATATAGAAAACCATTTTTAATGTTGTAGAGACGAGATAAGATAAAGATCTCATGGAGGAGGAGGACGAGGAAGAGCAGGACCTCATAACTGGGAGAAACCGACTGATCAATAGACGAGCATCACAGAGGACGAGAGGATTTATCTGGACACAGTGTAGGGATTGAACCTGTACAATATTTAACAAGTTATTTGCTGGGTCAAGGGTCTTGGAGGATTCCAGTGAACCATCTGAGGCCTCTGTAGCTGGTGATTTCCTTCAGGCATCGCAGAGGGCAGCCAATATTATCTCTGCGCTTTACAGTTGCAGGAACAGGACAAACAGTCGCCGGTTCATTGTTGCCATGAAAAGTGCAGGTGCATTAACAAAGCTGGCGTTGGATTCAGGAAGGGGCCGAGCCAGAGTAGGGGGGGGGGGGGGGGTTAAGGCTCCGACTAACTGCTGCACCTCCGGGGCAGAAAGGCTTCTGCCGGAGAGAACGGAAGTGGTTACAGGTTCCGATCCAGAAAAGATCCTGTGTGTTGTTGTTGACAAAGTCGAAGCTTTGTTTACCCTGGAAGGTTTTGTCGTACAGAAGATGTGGTGGAAATGTTCCCTTCACTAGAAGAACTGTTTTAAATATCTCGACCCATTTGAGTGCAACTCAAGCAGATCTCAAATGAGGAGACTTGTAATAAATGTTTTCATCTTAAGCAAAAAAAAAAAGTACACAATGCGAACCTACCATACCTAAACTAAAGATTCTCCAAAAACATGATGGAGGAGGGACAAATGTAATTAGGTTAACAACAAAGAGATATCTGCATTTCCTATAAAAACTCAAGACATTTGTTCATTTTATAATATCAATGACAGACGCATGCCGTTCGTGGATCCAGAACTAATTTTGGTCGCTTTCTTGTGGTTTGTTTGCAACTTGTTGCAACATTAATACTGCGATTTGTAGTGAGACGGCACCACAATGTCTCTGAGTCCCCCTTACAGATTATGAGCCACGGTCAAAGACATTTTCCCAAATGTCTCTTTCGTTAAAGGTCGCCAAAATCTCCCAGTATATATTTTCACCTTAACACAAAGATCAACTGATCAGTTTGTGATGGCTGAACTTCAAAGTCACCGTCACCTGGCAAGTCACCCGAAACGCCTCGGTAGAAATCCTTAAAATGTGACGCACATCGCCCACGGTGACGTAGTTCCAGCCGCAATTCCAAAAAGATTGGGACGGTTTTTGCTAAATGTCAGTCGCTGTGACCTTGTGTCACGACCTCGCTCAGTCTGCGCCTCGTGTCGACGTTTGATTTCTGGCTCACAAGGTTATACCAGGTCAAATTAATGTTGATTACTGCGTACTGTATTAAAAATACACATAAGGGGCAGAGTCGGTGTGAGTCCAATTACGAATTCATGATGTGGATGATCGTGTGCTGTGTATCTGGGTTACAATGCCTGTGGTAGCGGATGACTGTGGACTAACATACAGTGTGTCTGTGTGTGTGTGCAGCAGCAAGAGTTTCTATGTGTATTATAGTAGGGCAAACCTAATTTAAACACAAATAAACCGACAGCGTGTGAAGCCAAGTAATCATTTCATCGCTGAATTAAAACAAAAAGAACTTGCAGTTTGTTAATCTGTGGAAACGTTCATGCCTTGCCCATTTGTGCGTGTGTGTGTGTGTGTGTGTGTGTCTCGGCTGTGTTTTCACCTCTTGCCTGTGTGTCGTACTGTACATCACACATGACCTCCTTACTGTGTCACAGTTTATTTTTAGCTCCGCCTCTATTCATCAGCCAAAGGAAACAATTTCTCTTCCGTCCGTGTGCGCTTTGGTTGAACTTACACTGTGTTACTTGACTGGCGTGTCGTTCTGGTGAACCGATCATCAGACATCTGACTCGGTGTTTGCGCTTGCTTTTGTTTCACCAGGTGTATTTATTTTAGTATCATCGTTGAACAGCCAGAAACATTCATGTTTTCTAATGTGGCAACTTTTAAGAAGGAAGAGCTGGAGGAAATAAGATGTCATATCTGACTCTATATTGTATTTGTAATCATCGTTGCTGAATCTCATTAAAAGGTAAATCTTTAGAAGCCGAAACATCACTAAATAATACATTTTTCCTCGCTATTAAAATACAAAGTGCTCTCAAAAGACGATTTCGTAGTTATCAAGCTTTTAATCAACGAGGGAATCCCGTCTTGGATCGAAGATCAGCAGAATGAGTAATAGAGTCGATAAAATCTCGGCCATATAAAAGACTTTTAGAGATAATATTTAACATGATCACGTTGTGAAGGTTGACTTAACCTGGACAAGTGATCCTATTTGGTCACTTCCTGTTGCTCCTGTTTGTGAATTTACGACAGTCGCAGAATAGAAGAGTAAATACTCGTGCAAAACACTTGAGTTGCTTGTGCAGCATTTATGGAATTTGTGGATATGAATATTCAGAAACATGAAGCCTACAACATACAGTACATGTTGTTTTACAGCATATTTAATTTTGTTCTTCTGTACATTATCGTACGTTTGTCATCTTTTTTTTACACTGATGTAACATTTTTTTACATCCAGAAATATCCTTCATCGTGACATTGTAGAAAATCTGCACAGGAGCTGCAGAAAAATAGAAAATAAATGTGTTAAAGGAAGGATGAGCAAAGACCAAAATCCTAAAAATAGAGGAGTGGTCATTTTTTAACATGCAAAAAGAAAAATCCAGAAAAAGAAACATTGAGTTAGCATGATCAGCATTATCATTTTCTAAGAAGTAGAATTGTCATCAGAATGCAAAAGCAACATATTGAAAATTATAGAACTAAGTACTGAAATATGACCTTAATTATGCAAATAGGATATTTGTGATAATGCAAGAAGACATAATAAAGTGATATTCCTGAACATCTTGTGCAACTGATCTCAGACCAGTGAGCTGGAGGACCTGCTGAAGGACTTGCAAAGTGGCGGCCAGCAGCAGCAGCAGCAGCAGCAGCAGCTCTTCTCCGGTCACCCAGCCTCCAGAGGCGCAGCCTCGTCGTCCACCTCGCCCTCGGTGACGCCCAGCTCCTCCGTGGACAAACAGACAATCATCAGTGACATCCTGCAGATGGCCGACAGCGGCAGCCGCAGCCCCCCGAGTCAGCACAGGGGCTTCCCCACAATCGGCCCCGCAGGTACGCTTCTATTAGGCGTTTACACACGTTCGACTCTTTGAATAACTCCTGGAATATGAAGGATATCGTGTGAAATGTCGTCCACAGCGGGATTTAATGGTGCCAGATCAGGCCAGCTGGGTCAAGGCGCTCCTCCCATCAGGGGCATGTCTCTGGATGGCAGCATGGGGCCCAACGCTGGCCGGCCCTTCCCTCCTCAACACAGGAGCAGTGGGCCCTATTCCTTACTGCAGCAGCAGCAGCAGCACCAGCAAGGCATGATGGGAACTCATGCAGGCATGGCCAACCAGCCCACAATGGCCAACCCCGGTGAGGCAAAACAACAGAGACACTCTCAGTAAAATAAATAGTGCCACCTCATAGTGCACCTCAGACACCCAATAAGAGGCTCAGAAGAGAGAAAATACAATTAGATGGATTTCTTTTCTTTCCTTTTTAAAAAAAGTAAAAACAGTGTTTGAAAAAGACATTTCAAGGACATAGATAAAATGATGTATTTTTCCCTCAACACATTTTCTATTGATTTTTATTTTATGTTTTTGATTATTTTTCGTTGTTTTCTTGTTAATAAATGTTGATTTCACTGCAGCACAAATTCTTTTAAGGATGCTGTAATATTTTGACTTTTTTTCTTCTTCAACATTTCGACTTAATTGCCAACATGAACTTCATTCTTGTCTTTTTTATTTTTTTTAAATTTTATTTATTGGCAGGCTTTGCTCTGGTTTTTCCCTTTTTCCATTTCAACTCATTATTTTTCTCTTAACACGTTAGAATTAATCCTCGTCTTGTCAAACATTTCCTCACATTGAGCAAATATGAACATTTTGATTGTATTGTAAGTTTTACATCTATTGGTACTTTTTTTTGTCTGTCTCCAAACCAGCCATGCGTGGTTCCATGCAGCAAGGCTGGGGCCCCCAGGGGCCGCTCGGGAGCCCTGCAGGGCCCATGATGGGGCAAGGGGTCGGCCCCGGTCGCATGGTGGCCAGCATGAACGCTTCCCTCGCCACGCGTGGCAGTGGGCACCCTGGATCCAGAGCCATGGTCAACATGCAGATGATGGGCAGTGGTGAGTAGAGATGGATCTGATGCAGGAATCAAGACGTCGTCAGATCACAGACTCTGATCTTGTTTTGTGAATTCCCTTCAGAGATGGAAATGGCGACCCCTCCTTACCCTCACCAGCAAGCTCCGCCCAATCAGACTGCTCCGTGGCCCGACCGGATGATGATGGATCACTACGGAAACCAAAGCAGGTACAGCGTTCAGCTCCATTCAAGGGTGAAGGAGGAGCCGTCGGGTGGGCAGTGGTTGGACAGTAACACCACGTTGCCCTCCAGGCCGCCGTACGGCGTCCCCCAGGACGACGGGCTGGGGTGCTGTGGCACCGGGCCCGAGGGGCCGCCCGATGAAGGAGCTCTGCTCAACCAGCTGTGCTCGGTGCTCAAGGACTACGAGGGTCTGGAGGAAATCGACAAGATGCTGGGAATCCCCACGTTGGCCGGACAGGTGAGCATCAATCTGCTGGAGATATGACATCTCTTTGAATTTGTCCAGATTTTTTTTTTAATATATTTTGCTTTATGAGTGGCAATTGTAAATATAATATGATGTATTTTTTTCCCCCCATTATTGAACAAAATGATTTCAAACGGTTCCTCCCCCGTCACCATGCAGGGGCCTCTGTCGGACCAGGACCAGTACTTGGGTGCCTCAGACCCCACAGCTGGCATGAAGCCCCCCCTCTACAGTCAACACTACGGGGGCCAGCCGGGTTATGGCGGCATGGCCCCCGACGGCAGTTACCACGGCCCCCCCATGGGGGGTCACATGGGCCCTCAGAGGATGGCTCCCGTCGGCTACCCTCCGATGATGAGGATGCCCGGTGGCGCGGGGCTCAGGCCGTCTGGTATGAGGCCGGGGGGGCCGAACCCCATCGTCCCCACGCAGCCCAACAACCTGAGGCTCCAACTGCAGCACAGACTTCAAGCCCAGCTGGTAGGTGACGGGGAATCGTCTCCATCTCTTCTCTTCAGGTTTTCCTCCTTCCCTGCAGCTCAAGGGGAAATATTTAGATCTCCCCCTGGTGGCCACTTGCAGCATGTTATTTATGCTTCCGTCTCCACATTGGTATGAGTTAAAGTATGAATGTGCTGCGAATAAATGTTTATCGAAATTCAAGTTCCACTGTGGACTGAACCATTAGTACCAACACTGGAAGGATGTTCAAACTCTATATAGAAATGCCCCGAGCTGGATTTGGACCATGGTGTTATCTCACCGTCACACCAACAACTACTATATACTAGATCATCTGTCTTTATGTATTGTCGATGCATAATCCTAAATTCTATCTTAAAAACTACAGTTTCAACAATGTTTAACTGAAGTAATATACCAACGGAATTTCAAGATTAGCACTAAGGAGCCAAAACCAGCAATGAGCTTGCAGAAACGGTAAAAAAAAAGAAAAAAAGCCTTTAGAAAATCAACGTTTTCTTTCATTTCTGCTGTGTAATGGTACACAGTTCTAACTGTAAACCTATCATTTTGAGGTGTGCAAAGCCCGATCCATTTGCACATCAGTTTATAATTTCATAAAGGTTTCTAACCAGAGATTCATACTTACCAATGTTTTCTTGACACTACAGTAATTTTATTATTCCATGCAAAAAGAAAATGGAACTTGTAAACGTCTCTGTTTGAATGAAATTCATGTTATGTTGACAACTTTTGTTGCTCTTTGATCTCATGTCCACTGTTTTTATAATGTAGTAAGATCATGAATTAGTTACCTCTTCCCTGTTTGACGAACTTCACACAAACATGATGAAACTTAAGGAGGCCTAGATAGAATTAATGGGGAGTCAAGTCACTCTAATTATTAGACACACAAATAGAAGAGTATTTCTTTACTCAAGTATAACATCTGGTAAAGAAATAGATATCTTTTTAAATTATTATTGTCGTTACAAGAGAAGCAGCAGAGCCAACAGGCAGTCCATTTCGGTTCACTGAGTTTAAGGAGCCGAAAGGAACAAGCATGCTTTAGATTTCAGGCTTCATCAGCAGTTCCAGTGAACACACATACACACACACACACACACACACACACACACACACACACACACACACACACACACACACACACACACACACACACACACACACACACACACACACACACACACACACGCTCTAAGATAATTGCGCTGACTGTACTTGATGTGGCTGGCTTTGAACACACCAGGCCATCTCTTCATAGTGACCACTGTGTTCCCTTCTGTCCTCTTGTTCAATGCATTTTATTCACAGCCACATATCTCGTGCGTTGGTCCAGACTGCCACCTGGTGGAAAGTCTTGGAAGGAGGATTGATTTCTCCCCTAAACTACCTGTAATTAATTAACAGTTCCTCCTACGTGAAGCACGACTTTTGCACTTCTGTCTTCAGTGGGGAAACTGTGCGAAAAGTCACACTAACAGATGATTCAAAGTTTCCAATGCTAAATTAGTCATTTTGAAGGTTTGGAGTCTGAAATAAACACTGTGCATGAAGGGTTTACTTCAAAATGTGGGCAAATAGTTTATTTATTACTAATAATCAAAAAATAACGAGACAAAGGAATTAACCTTTATTTACCCAGGAAAATGTAATTGTTGAGAAGAGTCCATCCTTGTCTGGACGAGCATCAACACACAAATAGTTTCATTATTGTTATCGCAGCATAACTACGTATCTAATTTGAATAAAATTACAATGATCATTATTTAAACATGGTTTTAGATGGCTTTATTTCTTGTTTTTAGCAAAGAATTCATTATAAGTTTGTCCTTTATCATATTTCTAGTTTCTTCATAATCTCATTCTTATATATTCAAACTGCTTTCTGCCGTCTCCTCTGTAGAACCGCCAGCCGATGGTGAACCAGATGGGTGGAGTGTCCAATATGAATCTACCTCTCAGGTCGAATGTACCAAACCAGGTCAGTTTGGCTTTTTTTGTCGGTCGCACGGTGACGGATCTCTGTCGGGAGTCGCTGACTCGCCTGTGCCTCCTCCGCCCCTGCAGGGAACCCTCAACGCCCAGATGCTGGCCCAGCGTCAGCGCGAGTACCTCAGCAACCACCTCCGCCAGCGGCAGCAGCAGCACGTGCAGCGGGCCATGATGATGCGCGCTCAGGGCATCAGCATGCCGCCCAGCGGGGGCAGCGCGCCCACGCCCATGCCCATGGGCGGCACCAACCCGCGGCTCCCCCAGGGCAACCCGCAGCAGTTCCCCTACCCGGCCGCCAGCTACGGTACAGGCCTCCCCTCTCCTCCTCTCCACCCAGGCTCCTCCAGCCCCTTCTCCTCCTCCCCTCTGTCGCCCAGCCATCACCTGGCTAGCCAGGGCATGATGGGAAATGTAGGCGGGCAGTACGGCGGGATCATGAGCCCTCCGGCTCAGCACGGTGCCTTCCAGTTCGGCGGTTCAGGTATACGATGAGGGCAACGCCGGCGACGCCTCCGTGGTTTGTGTGTGCTTCAATGGGACGTGCCGTCTCTTTCTTCTGGTCTGGTGGTCGCCGTCACTTTCTTCTTGGCTGTGGTTGGACGTTGCATGATCAAATTGTCGCACTGGGTTTGTTTATTTGTGTAAATCAGCACCGGTGCAAATCTTCCACATTTACACTTGAATCAAACAGATTAAATCTGACGTTGACTCTCGAATGAACCAATCAGAAATGGATTGATTGATTGATGTCTATTCTGGATATGTTGGTGGCAGTAAAGCAAAAGAAAAAAGAAAATTTGTCAAAATATTTAAGCGTTCCTTTTCCAAATCCCTTTAAAATGTAGATAAACGAGTTGAAAGTTATTATTCACAATTGAAAAAGAGCATAAAGGAGATTTTTCCACCAGGTCTGTCATTTTAAGACCTTTTGATTAGTTTGTGTTATTTACAGCACAAAATCCTGAAGATTCTCAGGTTGCATCAAAGAAATGCGAAGAACTTATTCCCCTTTTTTCAACATTAGATAATAGGCAAGTGAGCTTATAGCACCAGCATCATTTCCCATTTCTTACTAGTTTTTATTTGTTTATTTTATTGTACTTCAATGGTTTAACAGCCATTGAATAGATGTATGTTTTAGGCCCAAATATAAAAATGACCCTGATTATAAGATGACCTCCTCTTACAAGGCTCAAGTTATGAGAACATGAATTGAATTGTTGAAAATGAAGATAATAAATTGAATGAATTCATGGAAACGAATCTTTCAGTTGGACCGCCACAGTGCTTAGTTTTCATGACCTCTTGCCCTCTGTAGGAATGAGCCAGCAGCAGCAGCAGCAGCAGCAGCAGCAGCAGCAGCACCAGGATCCGGGGTCCTGCTACCCGTGTGGAGCCACCGCCCCGCAGAGCCCCCTGCTGTCCCCCAGGATGGGGCCGGGTCAGAACCCCATGCTGCAGCAGAACCAGGGCCAACCTCAGCCCCAGGGTCCGAACCAGGGCGTTCCCCCCAGCTACCAGCCCAGTGCCGACCTCAACGGGTGGCCTCAGCACGCCAACATCTCCACCAGCAGCAGGTAGCAGCAGAAACAATCCGTCAGTTTGGGGGGGGGGGGGGTTTTCTTCTTCTTCTTCTTTTTTTTTTTTTTAAACCTAACCGTGACCCATGTCCTACCGTGTTTCGTCTCTCGCCAAGTGTGTACTCGCAGCAGTCCCAGTCTCGGTACGCCACGCAACCCAACGGAGGAATGTACAGCGGAAACAACAACATGAACCTGGGAGTTGCCATGGCAACTAATAGTGGCAGCATGAATCCAATGTCAGGGCAGCTGAGCTCTATGGCCTCCATGAACACTGACCAGGTTAAAACAAATGCACACAAATGTATTTTTTTTTACTTGTGAACCGAGATTTTTGCTGCTTCTTCTTCTTCTTCTTCATCTTCTTGTTCTTGTTCTTCTTGTTCTTGTTCTTCTTGTTCTTTTCTTGTTCTTCTTCTTCTACTTCTTCTTCTTCTCCTTCTCCTTCTCCTTCTCCTTCTTCTTCTTCTTCTTCTTCTACTTCTTCTTGTGCTGAACTCATAAAGCTGCCTCTTCTGCTGTGCAGGTGAGCGACAGCAGCCTGATCCTGGAGCAGCTCGCCGGAATCGACATGATGACGCAAGAGAGTGAAAGCAATTCAGTAAGCAAAATGTGTTTTTATTAACATGTTAAATTATTTTTTGTTCCTCAGTTCAAAACATGTGGGAGTTTTTTATTTTTTTTCTTCTAATCAAGTTAAATTACATTTCTAGGTGTAAGTGACTTATCTCTGTGACTGGTGTCCCTCAGGGTTCTATTTTGGGCCCACACACTTCAGTCTGACCACCTCATGCTTGACTTTCCTGCCTTGATGATTTTCCGTCTCTTTTCAGAACTTCTGCTGACCCCGGCTTTGGTTGAGACGAGGTAACCTTGAAGGCCATACAATTATATGTATATATATATATATATATATATATATATATATATATATATATATATATATATATATATATACATATATATACATATAAAAAGAAGTAATCCAGACACCGGGTCGGCTCAGAAGTTCGAAGGATTGGACGGGAACGCTGCTCCACTAAGAGCTCCCAAGGCACTGTAGGACAGCAGAGGACTGTAAAATCACGAGAAACACAACAGGAAACATCGTGAGAGCAAACACACAAGAGACAAACTGAACCACTTCTATTCTTTTAGTACTGGAGATCAAACTTTCATTCTTGTTATTTTCACATTTGGGTGAACAATCAAGTGAAACAAACAAACAATAGTGATTAATGGAGTACTGTAAAGTGTCCTGTGAAGCATTTTAACAGAAAAAAGGTGGAATTGCTGTCTGAGTTAAATGAAGTTTTATCAAGGGCCTTAGAATGGATTGAGATTTTTTAATCAGCATTAGCATAATAATAATAAAAATTTTAAAAAGAGTGGATGTTCCAAAACGGATAGAATTAGGGGGCAGAATTGTTAAAAATGCTAAATGGAGGTGTATCGAATTCACATATGAAGAAAAACTGTTTTTTCCAAGCGAACAACATCATTTGAATATAATATGGTCTAAATATATAAGATAGAGTTTTCACAAGTGACAAGAAGTTTGCTCTTTTAGAATTATATATATTAAATAAAACACCCCAGAAATGTATCTTCTTCCTGAATTTTTAGGAAATTTAAGTCAAAATATTTTCTGTTTTGTGAATAAAGAAAAAAATTACCTTTTATATTTCTTCTCAATTAAAAATAAAATGCAAACATTTTTGAGCGATTTGAAAAGAAATTCTAAAGAACAACCTAAAGAAAATACTACAAATTAAAAGCATAGATTTTCACAAACGCTATTATAATAAACAGATTTGATGTGTTTATTCTCAGTCGGATTATATTCAGTTTTATTTCTGGCCTGAAGAGGCTCGACAATCAGATGCAACTCAAAAGTAAATTTCTATTTAAAATCATCTTGGTTTAAAAAAAAAAAGCATTTCGGTTGTTTTTCTTCATGTGAATCCGACACGCTGTTTGTTTCTCCGGATCAATCCTCCGTCTCTCCTCGGATGAATGTTTCCCGAGTCAATCTAACATGAAGGACGTGTTATTTTATTTGTGTGAGTGAGCGTGTGTGTGTGCGTGTGTGTGTGCATGAATGAAACAGTTCGACACTGGAGAGGCGAATTCCACCTCTGCCTTTTATCTTTCACGGTTTCTCTTTCGGGGCCCGACTGAAGACGGTTTATTGATGAAGAAAAAAACAAACAAACAAACATATTTTACAGGTATTTATAGTTTTGAAAAAGGTTTTAGAGATTCTTTGTATGATGCATTTAAAAGAAAAAAAAAAAATCAAAAATATCTATCTTAAAGAAAATCTCAATATGGTACATGATGATGTCGATTTTAAGATTAATATATATTTGAGCTACTGTAGTTACGAGGTTTAATGACTTTTTGAATGAAGGTAAATGTTTATAGGTAGTGTACATAGTTTTTAATACCATCTTCTCCTCTGAGTAGTATTTTCAAGCAGCAGTTTGGAACGTTGATTCGACGCGATTGCAGAAATGTGTCATTGGTTAAATTTAGCTCTGAAGTCGGAATGTAAACAAAAATGCAAAAAACGTATTTCATCGCTTCGCAGCCACCAGGAGATTTTTTTTTCTTTTCTTTTCCCCCCCCCAACAGTAATGATTGTCAGTGAAATCGAGGAAATCGAAAGCTTTTATATTTTACAAACTTGTTTCAAAAGCGAGCATTTGAAAATTTCCATCATGGTACTTTTGTTTGTTGAGAGGAACAAATGAAAAGTTGGTGAAAGTTGTAAAAACATACTCATTTAAAAATAAACAAAGGCTCAAAATTTTAGTTTCTATATCCAGATTTTTTTTCCCATTTTGATGAAACGTATTAGCATTTGGCTCAGATTGAGACGTGCGAGGAACAAATGTGAGCATTTTATGTCATGTTTTTGGCAAATTACGCTTAAAATTTTTACTTTTGACTCTAAATAGAAGCATTTAGTTTAACTTATTAATGTTTATCTCTGGATTTTTTTTTTTTTACATTTTCTTTGCCTCCAAATTAAAGGATTTTATTCATTGTTAGCATTTGGCCCCAAATTGGTCTTTTATTTAAAATTTTGGGGTATTTTTATTGAGAGCTCCATTTCATTTTCAATGTTGCCATCAGACTTAAAATATTTGCATTTCTGCTCAAAATATAAGCATTTTTTTTAACCTAATTTTATCTGAGGATATTTTGCTCCAAATGAAAGGATTTTGTTTGAAATGTTAAACATTTGGCTCCAATTTTAATCCTTTAGTTCAAAATGTTTTTTGTTTTTTTAAATTGAGCTCTGTTTGTCACCACTTGGCTCCAAACCTCTCCATTTAAATTCAAACCGATTTAAGATTTTTTTTTTTTTTTTTTTTTTTTTTTCTAAAGACTGAACCAGTTTTTGTTTTGCCTTGCTGAGATTTAACCAATGAGATTATTTCTGCCATTGAGACGGCTTCGCTGCTCTGCCGGCTCCTGCACACACACTCTACATTCACGAACCGGTTTTCCCGGCAGGAAGGAGTTGCACTGAATCCATTCGAAAGGTGCTCTTTTTGCGTCATATAAGCTTAGAATTGTGAACAAAACCCAGTGTGAACGGCGCCGGCGTACTTCTGGATGTCTCATGAATCTTAAAACCTCCGCGTCGGAAGCCGAGCGTGCGTCAACGCTCAACGTGCACAGTGACTGTCGACGTCGAATGATTTCACTTGATTTCCACTTTTTTTTTTTTTTTTCTTTCTTTCTTTCTCTCTCGACCCTCAGATGTATATTTTATTAGCTGCAGGTGACTGTATGTCGTGTTCCCTCGAAGATGCTGAAGACATAGCATAATGCCTTAGACGAGTGTTTTCTGTGTCCGGTGTGTAACTGTTAAGGTTTACAGGTGTGAAGTGTGTGTGTGTCACGTACTGCTGAGTTTCACAAGAGTTTTTTTTTTTTCTTTTCACTTTCCTCACTCTCACGGTTAAATGCTGGAAGTTTACTTTCACTGTTTTTTTGGGCTTTTTTTTTTTTAGGGGTAGTTTCACTGGAATCCTTCACGAAGCATCGTGTTTAGTTTTAAAGGGGTATTAAGCGTGATTTTTTTTTTTTTCTAAAGTCTTTTCTTCAGTTTGATTCAATCTACACACACCTGCAAATGCATGGAGCAATCCACTGCAAACCTTTTCTACCAAAATGTGGCACAATTTCTGACGTTTGAGGTAAAAGAAACCCAAAAACAAAACACAAAGACGGTTGGCGGAAAGTAAATTTGAGTTCCGATTCGAATCTCAAGTTTCCACACCGACACCAAATATACACTGCTGATAAAAGAGAAAGGATTTCTCAACAAATATTGCACGGTACATGTAATAAGCACACGGAGAAGGGTTGACAATAAAACTGGAAAATATATGGGAAAATATCTGACTTGCAGGTTTGCTTCAATGTGAGGAATATTTTGACTAAATTCATGTATCCAACAGAAAAGAAACACACTTACTGCACCCTTAAGATTTTTTCAAATTTTTTTTTGACGAGGCCACTATGAAAGTTAATCCAGATTATCTGTGCGATCTGCTTCCCACTCACCAAGCTGAAGGATTTTGAAGTATACATTCAGTGTAGTGGCAGTTTGAAGGTTTTAAATGACTGTTTTGGATGATTTGAAGTCCAGCCTGTTGTCCTGCTGTGATGTTCATATTAAACATCTCAGCAGCGCTACCATCCCAGTTCAGAGCCTCTATACACAGTGTGACTGTTTTATTATGCAGAAGTCCGGGGCGTTCACACACTTTATGCAAGCTGTCGACTCTAATGTTGCTTTTTTTTTTTTTTTTTTGCCAATGCTGCTTGTTAATTTATGATTCATGCCACTGTAAATAAATTATTTTTATTGATCCAGGCTGCCTGAGAGTGTAATTTCCCTCTTTTGTCTGTGTCTGAATTACTCCTGATTGACCAGCAGGTGGAGACATCTTCCATTTGTTAATCACTTCTGAAATCTTCACTAACACAATATGACCATGACTATTCTACATTATTTAAATTTTAAAGAGAAAAAGGGTGTACTAAAAAGTAAATCCACCATGTACAAGTTGTGTTTTTATATCTTTCTTTTTTATATTTTAAGAAAAAGTTTATTTTTTAAACTACACATAATCCACCTCGACCTATTGCACAACTATTGTCACAAATATAGATTTTTGATTCAATACAGGACTTCCTGGTCCATTTTCACATTACTGCATATACTATAAAGCATAAATCTTGTGCCAGTTAGAATTTTTTCAGTAAAATATTGATTAGATTGATTCATACATTATCTGGATTTGTACTAAAACTTCTTTTATACGTTCATTTTGTTTCTATTAAGATAAATTCCGAAAAATATGTGTTCTGATGAAACTCACAAAAAAGTACTTTTAATTTAAGTCTTTGTCAAAAGTTTCGCCTTGTATTTATTTTTTCCTACACTTTCAACTCTTGATCGACTCAGTCTAGGTGCATTTTCAATACACATTTGACGTCTTCAGATTAAAATAAGACCCTGCAGCTGAGATGCATCTAGTATCATGTGCTTTTAGTTCCTTTTGTTAAATCCTTGAAAATTTCATTTGAGGAAGTGAAGAAGGAAAAAGCGAAGAAAAAAATTATATCACGAGACCTTTCTGGGCACTACTTTGCTTTTCTATTCTGCAGAGACAAACTTGAACCTGGCCCAGAGGCCGGTGCCCTCTGCGTGGCCCTTCAAAATCTAATCACACCGCAGCCCCTCCGGAGATATGAAGCCTCCTGCTTTCTCTTTCATAAAGCTTTCGGAATATAATGTGAAGAAATGCGACCGGCTGCCGGCTGCTGACATGTATGAGATGTCACATCCTGCCGGAGGGGACGGCGAGGCCGCTGCTAGCCAAGAATCTCTCAAGGTCATGAACTTCCTGAAAGGTCATGCTTGCTTTACAAATTAAGAGCAGTTATATACATTTTTTTTCTTTTTTTAAGGTTCAATTCATGAAATAATCTAATCTGGTTGCATTTCATCAAACTGGCTTCACGATGCTGTTGCAACACTCAGAGTCACGCTGAACAAATTTATGAATTGTTCCTGAGAGTAAAATAGGATAAAATCTTCCACTGTGATTGGCTGGAGTTGTCCAGACGTGATCTGGACGTTGATTGGTCCGTTCAGCTGTCAGTCACACACGTACCGCGCGTCACTGAATCGTGAGAGCCAAAGAGAGGAAAAAAACTATGAAGACATCTCACTCTTTATTTTTTCCAGGAGAAAATAAAACAAACAAAAAAAAGATAATAATAATGAAAATCATTCTTCGTATAATTTACAGAATGCTCCAGAAAGCCAATACAGAAGAACTCAAGAGCCACCGAGTGACTCTGGAGCTGCAGGTAACTGATAACTGATCTCAAGGTTTATCCTAATAAAGAAAAAATATATAAAATATTGAGTTTTATATTTAGTTTACAGTTTTTAATTTTTTTAAAACCGAGGAAAACAACTTAGCTTCAGTTGGTATCAACAATCAATGAGTGAAAGTCTTCAAATATGCCAAAAGATTAGAAAGAAAATCTATTAAGCTATAATCCACTATAAACTGACATACCAGGTTTATGTCGGTATGTGTTCTGCTCGTGTAATTTAATGAGATATATGAATGTAAGATAAGAAAACATAAAATATGCCTTTACTCTTGTGCCTGCCTGAGTGCGTTGTAAATGAAACGTATGACTAAAATGTATTATTTTGTCACATTACAGCCACAAAAAAACAACAACTGTGAACTTCAGCTTGTAGTGACTCATCTGTCCTCATCGCTGCTCTTTGCAGTGTGTGTGTGTGTACAGTACGTGCGCGTGTTTGTGCACGTGTAGCGTGCGTGCGTGTATGTCCACATGCTCGTGTGTGTGTGTGTGTGTGGGCGGGGTCCACTGCAGTGAGTCTGTACTCTCTGGTTCCTCGCGCTGCCTCACTTCATCCTCTCGCGCTGCTTCTCGTCGCCGCCGCGCGTGTGTGTGTGTATTAGAGAGAGAGAGAGAGGTGTAAGTCTGTAAAGTGTGCGTTCTTGCAGGTGACAGGCAGCGGCAGGTAACGGACATGGCAGCGGCGGCGGCACCGAAGCGGCAGGACACCCGGAAATTCTTCGAGAACCTGTCCGGTTCCGGTAAATCCATCGCGGTGCTCACGAGCGGCGGAGATGCGCAAGGTAAACCGGCTGGTTCCATTATCGGACAGGCGCGCCTTGGCCTTATCGTGCACAATTAAAAATGTGAGCCTTAAATGGAAGTTAAAAAAAAAAAAAACCCTGCAGGATTAATAAATGCCACTGTTTAGTTTGTATATATATTTTTAAATGACTCTTTTAAAAGTTGCTCTCATGCATATTAGAATAAACCTGATCAATTTGGATTTTTCTTTATCTCACTGGCTGGGATTCATTATTCTTACGGGGATTATTTTATGTATGGCTTTGAATATACTCAGCATTTGTTTAGGTTTTTTTTTTTCTTCTTTTTTTTTTACTCTTTAAATATGGCTGTCACATCCCCCACCTGCAGTTAAAGGTGCAGTTTAAGACCAAATGCATCTCATTTCTAGATTTAATTAAATAGTCCACTTTTCTTTGGCCATGCCCTTTTACTTGCAGGGTTGACTGTTACGCAACGGCTTCATTTCCTATTATGCTGCATTGTTGGGAGAGCTTTTAGCCTTTATATATATATAATCTAAATTTCATGAGTGGATGATCTCTAGTAGTGAGATTACACTTTCAGACCTGTTGCGAACATGTCACTTATGATGTTTCTTCTATTGGATTAAACCTGCAACAGGTGATTATAATCTGAGATGGGTGTTTGCTTCAGTGATTCCGGGCTGTGTTACACTCATGTATGGCGCAGGGATGTATGTACGTGCTTCTCCAGGATTTGCAATGTATTTATCAGCCTAATTCTTCTTCTATTCAAATATTTTTGTTAATCTAGTTAATCTGTATAATTCATAAAAAGTTAATAATCTTGTAGTACAGATGTCATTTGGAGGAATGAGGCGCGTGTCACGCGTCTTGCAGCACTGGCATGAATCGTGTGTGGGGGGGGGGGGGGGGGGGGGGGGGGGGGGGGAAAGGAACACAGTGACCCAAAACGCACGGAAACGCATGCGTGATCCCTCCAGATTAAAACCCCGTCCCCGTGACGTCTCGGGTGTGCGGATTTAACTCTGAAAGGGTTTGTTCCGGTTTGACTCAGGGGAGGCTCGAGCTACGTGAGGAGAAGCAAGTAACATGCAGAGATGATGATGATGATGATGAGAGGAAGAGGAAGAAATCACCTCATGGAAATCATGATGCCATCTTTGAAATGACTTTGAACACCAAAAATCAGTGGATTCAGTCAATGAGTAAAGAGAGCGAGCGAGAGAGATCAACTAATTACTGTCATTAATGACTGTGGAGCTGTCACATGATGGGATGGGAGGATTATCGAAGCGTGCATGTGGTGTATTTCCTTTGCTTCCAGTGTGTGCACGCAGAGCTGGACGCTATCGGTGGCTGCTGTTATGTAACGCTGCCGCCCTGCAGGCTGGTGGAGGGTCTCCCTGCAGTGCCGCACGCAGCATCACAGCCGGCGTGTAACAGTACAACCCCCCCCCCCACAATCTCTCTCTGAGCACAGCAATGTGTAGCAGCATATGTTCCACCTCCACGTTTAATTATAAGCACGCCTCAAAACGGCGCGCAGAGCCGGACGGGGCTCGGATGGCAGCCAGCGAGCCGCTCACGGTTCTCTGATGTGGAGGAGTCAGGTGGTTTCTCACCTGCCGTGCCAAAAAAACAACAAAAACCTGACACGTAATCCTGCAATAAGCTCCTATCTGGAATCTATTCAGGCTGAAGTACACGTTCTGGTTGAATTCCTATGAATTTGAATATTCTTAGTAGGTTTTATTGGTGCAAAATGAAAGGATCTTATTAGAAGAATCGTATTGCAAGTTTCAGTATCACTATAGACATATGAGAAGAAGGAGTGACGAGTTGTATGTCCGCGCTCTGTGCTGGAAGCTCACGTGGACAGAATTTTAAAGAAGGAAAAGTGCGATGATTCATAATCAATTCACCGACTCTATCGTTTCCGAGCAGCAGTGAGAAGCTACAAAAATCTAAAGAGTCTAAAAAGGATTTATCTCCTGAAACGCTGCCGGTAGGAACTGCAGATGAAGTGTCGCTTTTGATGAAGACACAGAACTTCACGAATGGATGACGGTAATAAAGAAGTGTTATCTAGTTTTGCTGCAGTAAACCTGTCAGAGGTGAAGTAACCAAATGCTTGATAACAGTTATACATCATTTTTGGGCTAAAAGCACATTTCTTGCTACACTTAATTTGACCTTATTTAGATTTTCCCTTACGCTTTTTTTTTGTTTAGTTCTATGCTTCTCAACTGGTTGTTAATACATATGTGTAATATATATTTGTGTTTTTTCTAAGGTTGACTATAAAAAATCGCAGGTGTAAAAGATAAAAAAAAAACTAGGTTTAGAAATGTTCTTTAACAAGAGGGAGTAATATAGCAGCCTATAGTAGTGTGTGTTCTCATGTTTGTGTATGTGTGTGTTCTCTGGGAGAAGTAACAGTAAATGGCCTCCCTTAGTATAAGTGCAACAGTTCTGTTGTAGTTTGAACTACGTTAACGACGTTAAGAATCATTCTTGAGGCAAAATAAGTCATTTTTAGTGTGTTTTCTTTTATTTTGCCTCGAGTGTGAAGTGACATATTGATAAAGATGGAATAAAAATGGAGATATTATACTTCTACATCAATGTTGGTATTTAAATCGTGGGTGGGCCGGACTGGTAAAATAATATTGATGAAGGCTCATCAATGGGCCGCTGGTTCGTCTGATAGTTGAATTGATGAATTCTGATATTTGAAATACAACGATTTACGCTACTTTTATGAATTGACATGAGTCAAAGAACCATAAAATACCAACAAAAGGACAATTCATGAATTACATTTGACATTCCCCTCCAGGCTGCTCTGTGTGTGTGCTGTATAGCCACTGCAATCTCAGGTTGAGAGTTATGGTCTGTCCTGTTTCTTATTCCACTAAAGTGCTTCAGGCAGACGTTTGCGAGTTTTGGCACGACGCCCCTGCACTCAATCCTTATTTTGTCCTCCTGTTGTCCTCCTCAGCCTCCGTCTTTTCTCGGATTCACTCACAGCGATCGATGCATGAGTACTCTGAGAGAGTGCGAAAAGGTTCTAACTCTGGCCTTCATCCCTCAGGTATGAACGGAGCCGTCCGGGCTGTCGTCCGCATGGGAATCTACGTGGGAGCGAAGGTCTACTTCATCCATGAGGTGAGGCTTTGGCTCAGTCAGCCAGCCGTAGTGAAAACGTGACTTTACCATACTGACGGAAACCTGCATCCATCCATCGATCCCTGCCGTCAATAAGCCAAGAAGGTTACAGTCTGGATAGATTACCACCACATACACACACACACACACACACACACACGCACACACTCTCTCCTTTGTCTGTGAATCCTGATGTCACCTAATTTCCCCTCAGATTAACCTCTAAATTAAAATGTTATGATTTTCTTTATCATGGCTCAGAGTCGACGAGATGAAAATGTCTATATTTTTGCAAAAACCAAAGAATTAATACAAAAAATGACAACAATCTTAACACAAATTCAGTTTTTATGATGTAAAATGCAGCAAAATGTAAAAAAAAAAAAAAAAAAAAAACCTCTCCTCAAACTGTTGCATTCTGGGTGTTCTTACAAACTCAACATGTTTGCTTTCATGGCAGCATCGCTGATCTCTCAGCTCGGGTCTCATTCATATTTTCAGAAACAGAAAAGAATAATTCCTCCATCAACTTAGGAAATGTTTAATGTACAATTGTAATTTTAAGCACTGAAACTGTGATTTTTTTTCTTCTTGATTTGACCGATGGTACATGGAGGTGAACAAAGGTTATTCAGTTAACTCAAACATGATAATAATCAAGCCAAGTTAATAACGGTTTAACTTTAAGACTTGATTATGTAATAAAAAAAGATTAAATGTGACTCAGACTGTCGTGAGCTGGACACGCGGTTAATGAAGTAGCAAATATAAACTGTCTGTTGTTTTCCTGAAAAGTGAAATTGTTTTGTGATTCTAATTTCACAATAGAAATTGATTATTGCTGTTCGGGTGCTACAATAATACAAATAAATACATGTAAACACAATATCCACTACACTGCAGGCTAATGACATTTAAGGATGATTAAAATCTATTCAGTATCGGCTCCGCATTCTTAGTGGACAGAGCAGAGGTGTAATATTGTCTATAAATAAAAGTCTTTGTGAAACAGCAGCAGCCGTTTAATATCAAAATCTTTACGGGGAGTCTGACAGCAGGTTCAATATTGGATTTCTGCAGATAAATGATGACAGAACAACACTCAGAGGAGGAGGAGGAGGAGGGGGAGGAGGGGGAGGGAGGGAGGCAAACATGATCTGTTGTCAATGCAGATGTAATTAGATTACTTGGGGTGGGCTTCATCCTTCATCCCCATCGGACTTCAATAACCGCTGGGGTCACAGCGCGTCTATTTTTGGCTGGAGGGGGTCTCAACTGGAGGTCCCTGAACGCACCGCTGCACCTGGAAAAACATCGAAAAGTAAAGAAACTGTGCCAATAAAATCCACTTGTGCATGTTTTTATTATATTTATGTTATGTCGTTAAGTTCAGTGGCCACATAACAGCCCAGTTTTCATCTTGAGTGGGCTGGACCGTTGAAATAGAGCCATAATAACCTTTAAATTTAAAGTTTTTCTTTGTTGTGGTGCAGAGTATACGTGATGAAAATGTCCATATTTTCACAAAAAACAAACCATCACTGCAGACAAAGACTATAATCTCAACATAAAGCCAATATTAATGAAACCTTCTGCAATGAAAATGTAGAATTAAACAACTTCCCTGTTGTATTATGCACTAACTCACTGATTTTAAACATTTCTTGATAGCCAGTTTTGGCTAATGGGCCTTTTGTTTTTCATCCTTGCTTTAAAACTAACAATTAAATTGTGCTGGATACTTAGATGTTGGTAGTTTTTGTAGATTTTGTAAAACGTGAGACATCTGCTACCACTTCTGCTTCATAATGATATATGTCATATTTAGGCACTTTATAGTTGCAGCTGGCCCATATTATTGTGAGACACCAGTACTATGTTGGAATAATGAAATTCTAACCTTTTACACATCTTCAATGGGACAAATCTTCCATTTATTAACAATGTATTAACTTTTTAAGGACACTTCTTCAAACACTCTTAATAAATACACTTTATATATATATTTTAAATGATTTTAAACACCAAAATGTGTCTTTTTAAAGAATATAACATTTAGAAATTTGACACTGACATTGTATTTTACAATTTATGATTGGAAAATCTATTGATTCAAAGAAATTGCCACAAAATTTTCTAACAAAATGTACATGTGACTATATGTGTTCTCCTTACATATGTGCTCTTGATCGAGTTTTTATGAAGTACAAATAGAGTGTTTATGATTTCCTGGCTTTAAAAAGCCACTAACATTTAAAGTTCTGACCTACTTGTGTTTGTTTTGAGCTTCATTCACGGATCTGTTTCGTTTCGTTTAGCGTTTCCTGGTGTTAAGAGCAGCCGTGGTTGTTTACTCTCCCTCAGGGTTACCAGGGAATGGTGGACGGCGGCGACAACATCAAAGAGGCGACGTGGGAAAGCGTCTCCAGCATGCTCCAAGTGGTGAGCCCCACAGATTTCCTCCCGCATGCAGGAAATCCTGGACAGGATTCCTTCTGCAGCCACACAGTCGGTTCTTTGTTGTTCGTCGGAGCTTTTGTTGATGTTTGAGGCTCGGCGGAACAATAGCCGCTGTGTCGTCAAGCGTCCGAGACAATTATTGAAAGTGACACCGCAGCCAAATGAGTCAGTGATTGAATTCAACCTTTTTCAGTGTTATTGTAATTAGACTTTACTGCCTGAATGGCGTCACACTCATTGACAGCGGAAGAATTGATCGTTCTGGAGCAACTATTCAGTCATAAGTTTGCCTAATCCTTTTAACTTTTGGCAGCTTGTGCCTTGTCCTTGTTTTCCTCTAATGGATAATAATGTTGCTATAGTTTTACTCCCAAAAGATTATTGGAAGTTTCTCTGACTTCCAATAATTATATAATATTGCCTTATAATTTGCCTTGTTTTGTACGGTCATAAAAGCCACTTCTCTATAACAAATGACATAAATTCAGCTTTGTTCTACACAAAAGAACCTCTCTTAACACACAGTGGTTGAAAATAACGGCATCACTCCTCCTGTAGGGCTGCACTCTTTCAGGTGAACATGCAACGTGTAATAACAATGTTGATTACATAATGATTTGCGATAAATGCAAACATTTCAAGCCAATGATGTTTCTGTGCTTTGAGAGTTATACTTTTACATTTAAACTTCTGTCCTTTTGAATTTGCAAAGCACCAATGCACGGTGCAGAGAAACACATGCAAATATCTGTAAATATCTCTCTTTTCATGTCTTATTGGACAAATAATAGCAAATAATAAAAACAACAACAACAACCACCATGAAATAATATTCTCAACAACTTGGAAAAAAGAAAAGTGCTCTATCCAATGAAAACGGGACTTTTTCATGCATTGGTAAATTAATCACATTGGAATATAGTAAATAGAAATACCAGAGATGTTATTCTTGAAACAACATAATGTTTGCTTTAGTTGAGAATCTCCTCGTCATAGTTTTTGCACCTTATTCGTGCATTTATCCTAAATTTATCATCAAGAAATGTGAAAAACTGTTTTTTTTTTGTTGTTTTTAAAAAAATACACCAAATTAAGTCAAACTATTCACAATAATACATTGTATTATAAGACAGTAGTATCTAATGATGTATAGGAAAACTTTAATGAATTGAAGTCCGTTTAGCAGAGTGTAAAACTAGAAATTACTGTGATTTTTCTCAGTTTCTACATTAATGGGATAAACCTGTGAGTCATGTAATTGTAATATTGATATTTTTTACTCATTTTATTATCTTATAAATCAATACAATATTATCTCTGATACTATGATGCAAGATTTTTGTTCACATGTTGTGATTCTTGCTTTTTTTTTTTCTCCCTCCCAACCCACAGGGTGGCACCGTCATCGGCAGCGCTCGCTGTAAAGAGTTTCGTACGCGCGAGGGTCGCCTGAAGGCGGCGCTCAACCTGGTGCAGCGCGGCATCACCAACCTGTGCGTGATCGGCGGAGACGGCAGCCTGACCGGCGCCAACCTGTTCCGGGAGGAGTGGAGCGGGCTGCTGAGCGAGCTGGTGCAGCAAGGTGGCGCACGCCTCACCCTTAATCGCCCCACCCCACCCCACCCCACCGCCCCCCTCCATTCTGTGTGCCTGCGTCTTTAAGAGGCCTTTTTGGCACGTGACCAGTCCCGCACTGTTGGGAGCATGTACAAAAAAAAGCACGTCAAAAGTCAGGAATAGTGTGCCATGACTTTTGTTAACGATTCGGCACGCTGTTTGAGAGTAAAATCACAAAAATACAAAAAAAGAAGAAAAAAAATCAGCAAAAAAGTTTTCAAGTCAAAGTTGATGGGATTTTGGTGAAAATTGGAAGAAAACAAAAGCTAAAAAAGTGCAATAATTCTTTGTGCCTGCCTTTTTAAGAGGCAAGACACAAAGATTATTATCCAAGGTTTATTTAAATTATTAGCATGTGTCTCACAGCCGAATTTGCATTTACATAAAAAAGCACATGAAAATTTGGTAATAATGTGCTATGACTTTTGTTTTTAACAATTCGCAAAAACCATGTCCACAGAAATCGTAAAACAGCTGTGAAAAATTTGCCAGTCAGTAATAGGATTATTGTGACAAACACAAAATGGAGGAGACGCTGGTCAGCCGCGAGCGGCACGGAAACAACAAAACCTCGCGTGGAATCTTCCAGTCTCGTTAGGATTTTCATTGTTTTCTAGGCTCGATCAGCGAGGAAGCATCTCAGACCAACTCTGTGCTGCACATCGTCGGCATGGTCGGCTCCATCGACAACGACTTCTGCGGCACGGACATGACCATCGGCACCGACTCGGCGCTGCACCGCATCATCGAGGTGGTGGACGCCATCATGACCACGGCGCAGAGGTGAACGGATCCCACTTGTTGCATTAAGATTATTAGTGAATTTATTTAATCTATTCTTGTAATTTTTGTATATATTTGTAAATCTGTCTGTGGTTTCTCTCGTGCCATAGCCACCAGAGGACGTTCGTGTTGGAGGTCATGGGCAGACACTGCGGGTATTCACTCCTCTTGTTGTTCTAAAAACACACCAAACACAACGTATGCTACATGTCCAATTTACACACATTTACCATTTTATTCACAAGACTGAATTAGTTTTCTCTAAATTTGGGAAACAGAATTCAAGTATTGATAAAGTTTATATGTGATTATGCCACTTTTTTTTTTTTTTTTTTTAATCAGTTAATCAGGGCAGTGATTAAAGGGTGTGTATCTGTGCAGATACCTGGCCCTGGTCAGTGCGCTGGCATGCGGGGCCGACTGGGTTTTCATTCCTGAAATGCCCCCTGAGGACGACTGGGAGGACAGCATGTGTCAGAAGCTTTCTGAGGTAACGCACTCCGGCCTTTGATTGGGTTACGTGAAAGAAGCTCTATAAACTGGTGAGAATTCAGCAAAATGGTCATTATTAAAAGGGTAAAATTCTAAACAAATGTGCATATGGGAAGACGTACCAACTAAATATGGTTAAAATGCAAAGATTGAAATATGTGCAACTGAAAAGAAGTAGCTGCTTTTATGTAAAAGAAAAAAGTATGTTCCCAAGTCAACCGCAAGGGGGCGATGTTGTTATTTACTAGTAGTTATTTCTTTGAGAGAAGAAGTCGCATTAACAGTGTTGCCATCTTAGTGTTTATATTGTTTTATAGTTTATACGTTATCAAATCCTTCCAATGATTGTTTTGCTAAAAAGGGTTCTAAATCGCATCTGTCAAAAAAAATGCATAACCAAAAAAAAACATTCAGGAGTCGAGGAGTCGAAATGTGATTCATTCACATGTAAACATGATCTCATTCACACATCAGTCAGATCCATTAGTGTTTTGTGGTTTGTCGCGATCTCAGCTCTTAAGGAGCAATGCCTCTAAAAACAAGAGTCTGATTTCATTTCTTCCATTATTTATCACATTTCTTAAGTGATTCAAACGTGTCAACATTCCCAGTAAATAAGTGTATAAGATGAAAGAGTAGATAGATGTAGATACATGTAGAGGTTGAAAAGAGAAAATTCTCATTTCTTTATTTTTACTTTCATGGTGTATTTCCAACTTTCATCAGAAACAAATAATAAATAAATGTACAAATAATGAAATATAATGTGTTTGTATATATAGAACATGAATATTCTAGAGTACAGGAATAGTTAAACACCTTCCTGTATCTGCGTTTATTAACATTTGTATTTTTCTTCACCAAGTTGTGAAGTTGCTAAGTATATAACATTCACACAACTATCCTCAAACAAACCTCCACAAAACTGCGACTCTGGTGGGACTCGAACCCACAGCCTTTGAATCACTCCTCCAGTGACAGACTAGAAGTCCAATGCGCTATCCATTGCGCCACAGAGCCGGCTGACAGCAGAGGTACAAAGGGAGCAAGAAATGCAGCAGCAAGAGCTTTGAATAGCCGCTTGCAGCTGCTGCTGGGCGGAACCCCAGACATTTGCTTCCTGTCTCGTCACAGCTTCTCTTCTAACGCTCGGGAAAACGTTTGGAATCTGCACTCTGACCGTGAAGCAGAAAACTTCCACAAATGTTAAATGTCAACACAAGTGTCATCTGATTCTGAACTTGTGCCAAAGTGTTAACTTTCGGCAACACACTCTCAAAAGCTGCGACTCTGGTGGGACTCGAACCCACAACCTTTGAATCACTCCTCAAGCGTCTGACTAGAAGTCCAACGCGCTATCCATTGCGCCACAGAGCCAGCTGGTACAGATGGCTGTAGTTTGGAGGCTCCAGGTTGCTGCAGGAGCCGCCGACAGACACGGAACGGCCCGTTAACTCTCATCCTGTGAAGGATGTGAGTAGAACTCGGGAGTCAGAGCGACTCTGTAAACTTTCAGGATGATTGTGGCGTCTGAGTTTTTAACAGTCAAAGTAGAAGAAAAAAAAAGTGTCAGATGATAAAGCACTCAGTAAATGCAACACAAACATCATAACAGACTAAAACTAACATTGTCTAAGTAAATGCATTTGAATACAAACACATGGTATGAGGGGTATGGACCAGCCCTAATATAACAATAAATGACGTGTGGATAGATTAAACTCTTAATTCTCTAGTGTATGAATTCCGGCTGAAGCCATTTAGGTGAATTTTATCACCAGGTCCCACAGCTGGCTGGCAATGTTTACTACAATTATTGCAAGCTGCCTGTTGTCAAATTTTTAATTAATATTCAATTCCATTCTAAATTAATTCAGTTCTTTTTTACAGGCACTGGACAATAAAATGAAACAGCAGTACTGCTTGAGCAAACATGGCCGACAACAAAAACAAACAAAAAACCTGCAGTATATAATTAAATTTTCTTAAAGGAGATTCTGGAATGTGTATGTCATCCCTCTGTTGTCCATCAGGTGGCAGTGTTGATACATTTTTGCTACAATTTTGTACTTTAACTCGTTCTTGTTCCGTCTTCTTAATCGGTGGCTCCAGAGTTCCGGTTATGAACTAATCAGCTCTCTGCGACTCAACACACCATCTTCTGGTGCAAATTGGTACTGCGAGGCTTTACGGACTGGCTAGCAAAACTTTCCAACTTTGTCGGTATTCGAAATTCTTTATTGGTCACTGTTATACTCGGCACAACGTGCAGTGAAATGTTTTTTTGTTTTTTTTTGTTTTGCCTGCAGCTGTAAGGGGAAAATGTAGATATAAATAGCACACAACGTGTGCAGATAACATATGAAAGAGGACATATGAAAAGGTCATCGCGCTGCTCTTCAAAATCAATTATAGAAACTATCCATCATCACATGATCCAGCTTTTGCCCACGCACAACCTTTTCTGTTCGTGTTCTGACGTGCCTGTGCTTCTTTATTTCCCTCCGTAGAACCGTGCGGATAAGAAAAGGCTGAACATTATAATTGTAGCTGAAGGCGCCATAGATTCCCACAACAAGGCAATAACTCCTGATTATATCAAGGACGTAAGTATTGAGTATACTCAACATTTTATTCCACCTGTCATTCATCATTGATAATTCATTTTCTTTTTGTGCATGTTTTTTTTTATTTTTCAGTATAACCCTCTCACTCTTTGCTTCCTCACACTTTCTCCTCGCGCTGCATGTTAATCACTTGTCACTCCTCAACAGGACAGAAGATGTTTTGCATGATTTCTCCCTTCTGTTTTATTCATGTTTCATTATTTGTTATTAGTCCCAAGCGTTAGAATAGCCTACCCCCTTGTGTTCTCTCAAATCAATGCATTATTTAAGCATTTTACGCAAGCCGGTTAATTCCAAGCTCTCCCTTGTCGTCAGCTGGTGGTGCGCTGCCTGGGGTTCGACACCAGGGTTACTATTTTAGGCCATGTGCAGAGAGGCGGGACCCCGTCGGCCTTCGATAGGATTCTGGTAAGTCACGCCAGAGATGGAATTACCCCGGGAAAAAAAAAATCAAAACAAACTGTTAATTCCCTTAAAGAGCCACCTGCGATCGCACCTTTTTTCCAGGCCAGCCGTATGGGCGTGGAGGCGGTGCTGGCGTTGCTGGAGGCGTCTGCCAGCACGCCGGCGTGTGTCGTGTCTCTGGTGGGGAACCAGGCGGTCCGGCTGCCCCTCATGGAGTGTGTGCAGATGGTCAGTGTTAGTTTTTTCTTCACAATGGCCGAGGATCAACAGTGGCATCGACTGTTTGTCACTCGAATGTTTTGGCAACAACGCGGCGCATACAGGTGGAAACAGACACGTACGGGGCGCTGCGTACACGTCCACTTTGAACTGGTAGTTGACGTCAGTGACGTTTATAACGCCAATCACACTTATTGCACTTTAGGTTCAAAGAATAGATAGGCTGCGTTTACGGAACTTTGTCAAGTTGAAAGCGGGAAAACTTTGATTGTGTTTTGGATGTTGGTTTATACGAAAACGGTGCTCGGAGCCACTGAAAAAGCTAATTATTGAAAACAGCTCACAAGGGTGGAACTTTTAGAAAATTGTCTTTTTCTGAGTTATTGCTACAGCACATGCACACCATAGTCATAATTAATAGTTCTTCTGCACGTCCACAGTAGATGGACAATAATGTATATTTATACTGATATGATGTAAAAATGCTCGTCAAGACTTAAGGAAAATGCAAAAGCCATTATTATTATTGCACGTTATTATTATTGAACGTTTGAATTAATGATTAAGAAAAAGCGGTGGAATATTTGTGTCCTCTCCTATGACAAGAATTAATGATTAAGACTAATCCAGTTGAAACTTTCTTCTTTCATAAGCCAGAAAAGGTTTATGAATTTACTGAACATGCTTTGTTTTCTCACTCAGACCCAAGAAGTTCAGAAGGCGATGGATGAGAAGAAATTCGAGGATGCAGTCAGACTGCGTGGAAGGTATATATTTTTTTTTTTACATTTTCTGCCTTGCTATGGTTAAATAACTAATATTGAAAATTTCCCCACAACATAGGCTGAAATCAATATATTAAATGCTTAAATTGTGTAAATAGCGAGTGTGTGTAGTTGGGTGAAGCTTGGCTGTCTGGTACACGTTGCAGACGGCCATGCTCAGGTTTCATTCTGACTGTGTTTGCATTGATCTTTGGTCTCTGCAGCAGACGACCAGAATGAATTGAAGTTTTGTCTTGTTCTAACTTTGTTTTGTGTCTGCAGGAGCTTCGAAAACAACCTGTCCACCTACAGACTCCTCTCCTACCGCAAAGCCGACTCGGAACTCCCAAATGTAAGTCACTAATAATGAATACCGTTGAAATCAATGTAATCAATCCAGTGCAGTGATCCACTTGTTGTTTTTTTTGTTTTCTTTTAATTCTCCTTATGTGTTTTCCACCAGCTGCTCTTGAGATTTGTTTCAGTAGCATAAGGTACTTTCTGGTCGGGTGCATTGTGGATGCTGCAGTCTTTTTGTGACACTGTTTTCTTGAGTTTTTCTTTCTTCCTGTAACTCCTGAGGGGGAGGAGGTGAAGGAGGAGGAGCGGTTTGACGTATGTGATGAGTCAGGCGGCGGACACTTGTAGCTAATAGTTTGAACAATTTTAACTTTATCAGTATTGAAAAAGTTTAGATTTTAACTGATTTTTTAAAATTTTTTTAATGGCATTAAGACTTTCAATAAGGATTTCATGTTAACACAGTGCCACAAAATGACCATGATGCTTTATTTCTGCTCGGCTCTTCGTAGAGGTAGAAATGTAGACGTGCTTCCGTTTGCCCTGCACCCCCGGTGACGAGTGACATCTGCTTTAGATTAGCCTGAAGTATTGTACTTACGCTTTAATGGCAAGCCTGAAAGCGTCTCTGCTCGCTCACAACTCAAACTGGACAGGGTCTGTGCTCTTCAGGTGGTTTTTGACTGGTGACATTTGAAACGCCTTGTGCATACATAGCACAGACGTTGAAAAATGTATAAGTGATACCTCTTGATGCAAATTGAACTCAGGTCTGATGACAGATTCTGAAATGTACAATTTTCCTGCCTGTTTGAGGTCCTGCATTATTTTGAGGATGTTCATCCCAGAACTGTAAAAAAAAGAACAACAAAAAAACCAAAAACTAAGTAGTGAGAAAAAGCAGAATTTAGCCAATAAATCAAATTTGACTTTTGATACTTAATCCTGCAGATTTATGTTGGAGTCAATAATCACCAAGCTTCACCTGATTTTTGCATTTTGGGTACTCAGTCAAACTCGATCAATATATTTTCTGTGTTGTTTTTAATTCTATTATTGTTAACAACCTGGTTGAAATGATGAACCTTGCAGCCTTTTTGGCGAACTGCATGTGTATTCCATTGAAACGAGGACCATACAGTCTCAAATGCACGAGCTTGAATAATACAACTTCCAAGAAAAACCCGTCAGAATAATATTTGCGTAAATTGTTTCTTATGTGTCCGTTTACGTGAGGAAAACTGAAGCAGCTGCTTCAGGGAGTCTTTTAGCAGCATGTGGCCTTTTTTTTTTCTGCATGCATAGCTGTTTTTTCTGCAATAATATCCATGGCTTCCTCCATGACAGCTTCAGAGAGCGGTTTGCCTCATGTCACTCCGATTGAAGCATCTTCCTCAAACCCAGCGCCACCCGTCTCGTGTTTCTACACTAAATCCTGAATTTTGAAGATGTTCTAAACTGTGGCTCAGTTTTGGGGGCAAAGGGTGCTTCCTCTGCTGCTTCTTGACTGGATTTCTCAGTGTGTGTGTGTGTGTGTGTGTGTATATGTGTGTGTTTGTAACACTCGCAGAGCTCCTTCAATGTGGCGGTGCTGAACGTCGGCGCCCCGGCGGCGGGGATGAACGCTGCCGTGCGTTCTGCCGTCAGAGTGGGAATCACCGAGGGCCACAAAATGTTCGCTGTCAGCGACGGCTTCGAGGGTTTCTACAAAGGACAGGTGTGTGTGTGTGTGTGTGTGTGTGATCTCACATCATTTTCTCAGATTTTCTCATAAAGGCATCCTACATGAATAAAGTCAAAAAAATTATTTTTACTTCTCCTTAAATTAGGAATTTAAATTAGTATTTGAACTTTTCCCAAAGAGTTTTTTTTTATTTTATTTTATTTGTACCTCGAAGGTAAAGAAGGTACTTTTGCCTGCTTTGGTCCTCATTCATTCACCAAATAACTTCTTCACTGACTTTAAAATTAATCTGACCCGGATTAATCTGATTATACATTGATGTTAAATGTTTTCTATTCAGGTATTTCTGGTAAATATGTATCTATCTGTTCTAGACGGTGAACCTTCCGACTCTAATTATCCAGGAAGTAGCCTGTCGTACGACTCGGGAGTCCTTGTAAAGATCTCAGTTTCTTAGAGGTCGATGAGAAAGGCAGATAAGAGTTGAACTGAACCTCCATTGTTCTGATCTTGAATCTTTTCATTCAGACAGACATTACAGTCCTTCCGAATGCGATGTGGCTCGCCGACTATCGGCTCTTCGCATGATAAAATGAAAAGCGAGCATAGAAACTGTTTGGCGGATAGGGGTGATTTTAGTGCTTTCCTTTCTGCTGCATTGATTACACTCCAGCGTGTTCAGAAACACAACACTGTTTACTGTAAACTGTTTCCTCTCGTCTTGCTCCGCTACACACACTCACTCCAGAAATATCCGGTGACACCTCGGCGTTTCGGGTAAAACTGCAGTTCACGCAATATTCCTGTCAAATGAAAACATATGAGAAGTGCTGGTGTCAGTCACACTCCAGTTGTGCTCCAGATACAGCCAGGCATGCTTATGGAGTTGCAGGGAGTTGTCATGTCGACGGATTAGGAGTGATTGAAAAGTGAAGGCATGATCCCAGACTAAAACCTCCACTAAGCAGGACAACTGATTATTATAGGAGGAGCCGCGGGTTAAATGTGAGTCGGCTTGTTCTCTGCAGCACGATGACGAGAGCGGTTGCTAGATCACTAAAAAAAAAAAAAGAAAGAGGTTTGTTGCCTTTATCCGGACATTACAGATTGTTGCCGAACTCAAACAGAAAGTATTGTGGCTTGGAAAGGTTCACACGACGCAATCTGAATGGAAGAAGTTGCAAGAAATATTAATAATATTAATCGATATGCTGCAACAAGATTGCAAAGATGGATTCAAAAGTTAACAACATGATTTCTAAAACCTCAATATGGTTTGATTCCCCAAAGACACTTTCCTCTGACTACACTATATACTGCAAGTGAAGTCCATCATCCATCCATCAAAAAAAATTCAACATGAATGGAAAAACCACAACACAAATTGAAAAGTAAGAAAATTAGCAAAAATGCAAATACCGAAAAAAAAAAAATAAAAATAAAAGAAATAGAGAAAAGAATTAAAAGAGAAGGGACAGTATTATCATTTGTGTTTGAGAAGCTGAAACGTCACAACTTTCTCATTGTTTCACAGATCAAGGAGATCAAATGGGGAGATGTTGGTGGCTGGACCGGCCAGGGAGGATCTCTGCTGGGCACTAAAAGGTAAACGGCTGCAGTCCGATACAAAGTCTGATATGTAACGACTGAGAGAATCCACCTCTTTTTAATTTTCTGGGATCAAAGGATTTAATATATAAAAAAAAAAAAAAAAAAAAAAAAGGTTTTTCTCGTCTGTGTCAGAACTCTTCCAGGAAAACATTTGGATAAAATTGCTGAGCAGATGAGGATTCACAACATCAACGCTCTGCTTGTGATTGGAGGATTTGAGGTACGTCACCTGATTCAAAAACATTTTTTTTAAATGCACCTTTTCTGATTACTATTTTCTTCGGAGCGCTAATGCTAATTTAAAAAGTAGAAAATTGTTAAATATTCTAAAGTTTATTCCTCACCTCATCGTACGTGTCATTAAGCACTTTGTCTTTTTCCTGTATTCCACATTCTGTATTGAGTCTCTCCACTGATCTTGACATTTCAGCTCACAAAATGCCTTTAGTTGTGTAGTACTTCCTGTAGTATACTAATGGAACATGTAAATGTTGTCGTCTTCATCCCATTGTGTCTGATGAGGTTGGCCGAGCTGCAAAGCCAAACTGAGCGTGTTACACACAGAGTCTATTTTGAGGAATACCCATTGAAAATATGCATTACATCAAAAAATTTACTTTTCTTTTTTTGGCTTTGGCAGCTCGGCCAACGACTTCGTTGTTGAGTGTGTGTGGAGCTACAACATGGACTTCCTGTGTGTCTGACTGTCTGTTGTGATTGGCCTGGCTCTCTCCCCCTTGGCTTCTCCCACCAGTCCACTTCCCATAGACCTTTGCCCGTCCCATCGCTCTCCTCTGAGTTCCCCCCCCCCCCTCTCCCCCACGCCATAACTCCGTTGACCCATCTCCCATCGCCCGGCCCCTCCCACCACAAAGCCACTCCCCCTCCTCTAAGCCACGCCCACCACCAGCTGCCATCGTTCAGAGATGATCGCTGGACGCCAAGATTGACCAGCATGTCACGCGTCTGTGAAATGAGCTCCTCAGGACACAAAGTAATATCAGAGAACTTCCAGATATCGAAAGTACACCCCCAAAAAAATCTAAATATATGTTTTTAATCAGACGATTAACAGGCGTGTACAGTATATGGTTTAATACTAGTTTATCATATAAGAAGAAAAACTTAATTTGAGGTGAATATACAGTATGTATTAGATAGAATATATTAGATGTAATGAACAAAGAAGATATTGGTTAGAAAGAGAACAGCATTTCCCATCATGTTTTGTTTTTTGTATATGTAGTCGTAATATGAAGAAGTATATATAGCAGTAATATATACTACTACTACTACTACTACTAATAATAATAATAATAATAATTAATGTATTTATAATGCACTTTAAATTTAAACAATCTCAAAGTGCTACATAAAAAAAAGGTGAAATTTAAGAAGTAATTAAAATAAAACTTTAAAATGTATGATTTACTGGGTTCAAATGGAACACCATAAAAGTCAATTAACAGAAGGCATTTTACATATAGTGTATATGCATGTTTGTTTACATATTAAAAAAAATTCTAAATGATATTTGCAGTGTAGCATGACTAAAAGGTACGTGTGGTGTGAAAGCACGAGTTTAGAGTCAAATGCATGGGATGCCTAATACCTGAGAGGTAGCAGTCCTTCTAACAATGCAAATGTCGAAATCTGCAATGATCAGTACATAAAAGTGAATACAAAAATATTGTGAGATGAGGGAAGTTTGCTTATATTTAGCTTTCATCAGTTCTCTAATCATCTGACAGTTATTCACCAGAGATCAAAACTATTAAGAATATCTCACACATTCATCATGCAGAGAAAAACACAACTTTAGTCAAATTTAGCATCACAATTCAAGGATTCAAGGAAATGTATTGTCATACCGTTACGTGTTTTTACATGTCCCGGTATGAAATTCTGTTCCTGGTGTATACTTAGTGTAAAGTAGGTTTATATTGAGAGATTGTTTGATTGATTGATTGATAGCTTTATTGATCTCTGCCAATCATTTCTAACATTGAATTTGATGCTTTGAGCTTTACTAGTTCAATGAGTTCTAAGCTCCTCCCACCTTCTTCCTCCCGCTTTCTTGCTGAACTCTCACCTCCCGCCTTCACCTATTGTGAAAAAAAAAGAAAAGAAAAGTGCATCAAGAATGCCACTCTTGTCCTCCCGTTTGTGCATCTCCCTCCCAATAACTCTGAATCCGACGCTGGCTCTCACCGCTGCAGGCCTACGTGGGATTACTGGAACTCTCGGCTGCACGGGACAAATATAGCGAGCTCTGTGTGCCCATGGTCATGGTCCCCGCCACCGTCTCCAATAATATACCTGGTTCAGACCTCAGCATTGGCTCAGACACAGCTCTGAATGCCATTACTGATGTAAGTGCACATGTGTGTGTGTGTTCGTAGACCTGACACACACACACACACTCCACAGCGTTGGGGATTTTAGGGGGCTTCGCCGATCGGCAGCTCGCGTCGTCACATCACCAGCAGAGGGGCAGTTTCTAATAAATACACAAGTTTGGGATTATTTTTGAAATTGTTATGGCAACATGGATGTGAAAATACTTTATATGTAAATATATAATAAGTAATAATAACCATTTTCATCTTTAATGCAGACATGACAGATTATTCCAATAAAATGTATTCACAAAGATTTTTTTTTTAATATTTGAAACCTAAACAGCTAGAAATTATTGAAATCTAAAATATAATGCTAACATGGACTAAAATGGCCAAAAAGGATCATAATGTGTCAGCATTTCTTAATTGCCTTATTTAAATTGTATAAATGCACCATAAAAAAATAACAAACATTATATAATATGTGTTATTTTGGCATCAGAAAAAAAATTGTATTTGCTGTAAAGTTTTCAAAATTAGCTTTTTTACGGTCGTAAAATTTACAGATCTGCTCTGCTGTCACAATGGTACAGATCAATTTCACACAACTCAGATGCATTTTAACGTTTAGAAAACAAAAAAACAAAACAGAAATTCGAGCTCAGGTGTGAGTAAAGCCTCCCTGCTGGTGCCTCGTGTGAGGTGGGCTGCTCAGCGGAGGTCCCAGGTAAGTGTTGGGGCATGCAGTGACGTGTTGTGGCATGTTTTGTTGGTGCAGCCCCTTTCTGTGTGTTGTGTTTGGGAAATGGCGCCCGAGTGGAAAACAGCCCATCCAACAGCGACGCTCTGCTTGCTTTGTCTCCTCTTGTGTACTTTGGAGAGAGAAGTTTGCATGAAGGAGACTTCTTATTGTTTCGAGCCCTCTGGTCTCACTTGACTGTGTTGGACATAAAAGGAAATGTTGCTCAGCGTCTCTGGAATCCCTCCTCAGCTTTTATCTCGTCAACACCTCCAACATGTCAGCTGAGGTGAAGTGGAACCCCTCTTTGCGCCCCATTCCGCCTCCTTTCAACCAATGAGAAGCCAAAGTCCCACCCCCCCCACCCCAACCCCATCTCCTGGAGAGAGCCGGCCAGCAGCACACACTGTCATGAATACAGAGCTGCGTGTTCATGGTCCCAGCGTGTTTTCCTGTATCCTTCCACTTTCAAAAGTATTGAAAATAGCTGGGTGTATTTTCACATCTTGAGAATTAGATCAGTGTTTTCCACTACATCTGTGCACTGAAGAGACCAATCAGCTGGTCCAAGAAATAAATGACCATTGTTGAAAGTGAACATACCGATTGTAGGACAACTCATCCACAAAAGTACAAGCCTGGACAATTCGTTCTCATTCACAAATGAGATTTCAGGGTTTTTTTGGAGAAAATAAATCCTGTAATATTTACTTTTACATATTGTTATTTCTAATTGATATTTTATATATTTTTCATATATCTAGTATATGTCCATATATATTTAATATAGTATCATAAGGCTTTTTTTCTCTTTCTTAATGGAAAACAAATTGAACAAGTGCATGCAAATACATTTTTACGAATTACTTTTGATGAAAAGCTCGGTTGGAATACAAGTATAAATATCCTGAAGTCAAAATCAGATCAGTATTAGATCAAACTTCACTAAACTTTAATATACAACTCCCTCATTCGTCCATTTTTTTGTTACGTCGTGGAAATATGGGGAAATAATTATAAAACAAATGTTTTACTTAATAAGAAGGCCATTAGACTCTGTTTGCCATATCAAAGATGCTAAAAATACACGATATTGTCGACCTTAATACACAAGCATGTTTTTGTGTCAAATAAACTTTGAAATCCTTCCAAATGTATCAAATATATTTTGAAATCTAATCCTTCAAATCAATAACGCTGGAAAAAAATTAATCGTAGATGACATGTCTAGAACCACATGGACAAGTTTTCCAAGGTTGCAGTTTTGTGGACGGGATGTCCATGCACCGAACATACCAACCAATCAGAGAGCACAATAAGGAAGGATACAGGTAAACAGGGAGCCGCTGTCCACCATGAAGCCACCTGTAAACACATGTTGACCTCCCGCATACAGAAAGAAAGAGTGTCAGACTCGCAGTCTTCCCCCCTCTGGTGGTCTAACCCCAATATTACGGCCGTCACCATCAGGCCTTTGAGTCCCTGCTGGAGCTGTACCAGGCCCGAGCTGATTACGAGGAGCTTTGCGTCCCGATGTGCATGATCCCCGCCACCATTAGTAACAATGTCCCCGGCAATGACCTCAGTATCGGAGCGGACACCTCGCTCAACGCCATTGTGGAGGTAAGACGAGAAGGCTACGAGACAAAGGTGTTCTGTTGGTGTGATGACTGTAAATGACATGGAAGACGCTGCGCGTTCTGTTCAGTAAAAGTCTCCTCGACGAATTGTCGGAGAAAAATGTTTATCTCACGCGGCAAATATCTTGTTTACTTCTTTTTTTCCCCGGTAAACTTCAGTCTAATTTTTGTTGTTTTATTTATACGACAACAATTTTGGAAGTCTGTGAAAACGACAGTTTAAGAAAACATTTTCAGAATGTATTTTTTCTAAACTTTCTTTACGTCATTTGCGCGCTATAGTCATAGTAAAAAATTCTGCACATGCACGAGTAGATCAACATCATCTTAGCAGATTTAAGGCTGCTTGTGCTGCTTACGCTATTGTATTGCAAAAACACAGCGCCACCTAGTGGCCTGGCAGGCACAAGGCAGCGATTTCTGCATATGAAGGCGAAACTTTTCTGAAATGTTGTTTTGAGTCACTCAGTATTGTGTAAACAAAACATAAACCCAGAGAGATTGATTAAGGGAAAGGGTGAAGGTTCCGAAACTGTTAAAAGTCAAAGTTCAAAGGTCAACTTTGGAACAGAAACCCAAAGTTTTTGTGTTTAAATCAAATTGAGACATTTTTTTTGGATGTCATTTGTCGGATTCTACAACAGGGATATGAACATTTATGTCCACATACAGAAATAGATTCCAGGAACAGAGCCACATTTCTGAACTGCTCATCATTCATTTGCTATCTTGTTTTTCTTTGCTTTTGTCATATTTGGCCAAAGGCAGGAACTTCTTTTTTTTTAGACTGGCTTTCTTTTATGGAGAATATAACATGTTCAAGCTTCACCTGGTGTTAAAAACCCAAACTACAATGCAGTTTTCATGTGTTGCCCATATTTGATTGTATTTATAGAATAGAATTTATCAATCAAAAGTTTTTGGTTGTTTTTTTTAAGTTTGTCAACAAAACTAAAATAGGCAATACTTGCAATTTAAAAAATAACATTGTATTGTGATTTAGACTAAGTAAAATTGCCTAAAAGAAACTTTTAACACAGTATATATTATATTTATTCTATATTTGACTTCTCACGTCACCCTGCGACACTGAGCGTATGCCTCAAAGTGTTTAACCATGATAACTGTTCATTTGCTCAAGCTCATAGCGATGAATTTGGGAGTACGGTTTCTCTGTGAGTACACGTTTTGCTACTCAGGCTCAGAATCTGTGCACTTGCATGTTGGCGAACGTTTATGCACATGCGGTGTTCTATCAAGCTGCTAAAAGTTCGTGATGGATGTGGTTTTAGTGTTTGCAGAATGTTAATCAGTGTTGCTGAGTGAAGTCAAACCACGAGGAACAATACAGAGACCGGCGAGGACGCTGTAGTGTTTTCTGGTGGACTTCACTCAATCCGATGCACAGGGCCACTCTGATTATCGTCCAGTCAGTAGATTTGATCATGACTCAACTTGGAGCTTATGTTGTGCATTTTAATATATTTTACATATCAATCCTGAGCAATAAATTCATATAAAGTAACAATATGATAAAGGTTCACAGTAAACTGCTGTGTTTCCTATTGTAATAAAAAAAAACTAGTTAATTGGTAATTGTTATAACACATTTATTGGCTAGGTACTTTTAGTTTGATCTCATCGGTAATGAAACTCATAAAAACAAATATCTCAGAATATGACACAATTGTATTAAATCAGATGTTTCTGTTAGTGTGGAAATGTTCTAAAACATGCAATTTCTTACTGCATCATTACTGTGCATTGTGTCAATATATCCGCTCGTTTGAAATTTTCTGCAGAGTCAAACCTGTGCATCACTCAAACTGACCTGGAGGTCGAGTCGAGCTGAATCAGTATTTCTCGCATTTGAGGATCGTTTAAATGAAAAGAAATCCAAATTCAGAGTTTTCTTGCTCATCTGAATAAAATGCTCAGTAAAATTAGTTTTAAAATGAAAAGCACATTGACTGATCCAGCTCTACTTTACTGAAGACTCCCAGGATGGAAGTCGCCACAGGAAGGAGTGTTTAACGTGTGTGTGTGTGTGTCGATCAGACCTGCGACCGTATCAAGCAGTCGGCCAGCGGCACCAAGCGGAGGGTCTTCATCATCGAGACCATGGGGGGCTACTGCGGCTACCTGGCTACCGTAGGTGGTCTGGCGGCCGGGGCCGACACCGTCTACATCTACGAGGAGCCGTTTGACATCCGTGACCTTCAGGTAAGAGAAGAAAGTCGTCACCTGGAAGAGAAACACGAAACTTCCGCTTGTTGATCTTTATGTATTTTCCTTCACTTTTTGTTGACATTCTAATCAAATCAAATACATTGATTTATTTACTTACTTGTTTTGTCCGTAAGGGTTCCTTCTTTTCTTTTTTTTAAAATTCAATTTTTAATGTCGGTGATCTTTATATTTAGCCATTTTCTTTCCATGTGAGGAGATTTATTTATTTAATTATGAAGAATCTATCTATCTATCTATCTATCTATCTATCTATCTATCTATCTATCTATCTATCTATCTATCTATCTTGAGTCTCTTGATGCCTGTCGCCCCCTGGTGGTAGACACGTGACTCTGCAGAGGATTCTGGGAGACTTGTGGATGCGCCGGCTGCTGGCGCAGGCTGCTTGTTTCTGTCTGATGCTCAGATTTTCCTCTCAGTGTGTGTGTGTGTGTCTCTCTCTCTCTCTCTGTGTGTGTGTGTGTGTGTGTGTGTCTGTTTCTTCACAGGCTAACGTGGAGCATCTGACGCAGAAGATGAAGACGAGCATCCAGAGAGGTTTGGTGCTCAGGTGAGGCTCGTTCCGCTCGCTTTTTTTCTTTTTTTTTGTCCGAGGTTAATGTGACGTATTTAAACAAACTGTATTTTGACATTGTACATCAGAATGTGTTTATTTTGCATGGAAATGTGCGTGAAAGCACCAAAAGATAAGGAGTGTACACATTTGTCTAATGTCTAATAATTATCAGCGTCGTCACTGTTCAGCGGGAAAAAAAAACAAATAAGACAAATGCACTTGGTTTCAATGTACCGTGAACATCAGAGCGACCTGTCGTGGTTATTTTGGTCCACTGCGGCACCCGGCTGCTTTAAATTGCTCCCAGATGGAGGGGGGGGGGGGGGGGGGGGGGAGAGAAATAGGACAAATGTGATATTTTGTGAGTAGAGGTGACATTGTGTGTGTGTCAGAGCTTTCTAATCATGACAAGACATAACGGTGCTCCGAGAGGACGCCAGGCGGAGTAAAAAAAAAAAGATAACAAGGACTCTTTACTTCCCAGTAGAATTACAGATACTTATATGATAAACGATTTTTGGTACAGATAAAAGTACTGATTCCAGTGTTTTATGTGAAGCTGACATGCGGTTTAATGGAGGGAGATGGAGATTGTTGCAGAATTGTGGCTGTTTATTCCTCTTTTAGCAAACACTGGATGAACAATGCTCATTTCACGCACACCTGGAGTGTATATAGCACAGGAGCACAACAGTACAACAACAAACTACAGCTCCCGAAACCAAAACAAGCTATGACTCCATTTCCCACAATGCACCATGGCATTTAATGATATGTAGCAAAATGAAACTTTGTAACAATTGTCTTGATCCGGATCACAAACAAAATTCAATGGGTTCTTCCTTTGATCAAAAAACACCTGTAGACTGATTTTCATGCTTGGAAACTTGGAAATCTTGCTGCAACTTAGGGATAATTTGATTCATCACCTTCTGCAGGATACATATTTATAATCCTTTCACTGTAAATCGGAATTACTGAGGTGAAAATGAGAAAAGAGCTCGTTAGAAGAATGTAAGGAGGAGAAAGTACTGATATCAAATGTCGGGTGGAGAAATAAAAAAAAAGAAAAAAGTGTATTGAAGAACACTTTGATACCTGACAAGTCGACTCGAGTATAAATACTGAGTAACTTTAACCTGTCCGGCGTTTCAGGAACGAGAGCTGCAATGAGAACTTCACCACCGACTTCATCTACCAGCTGTATTCAGAGGAGGGACACGGAGTGTTCGACTGCAGGAAGAACATCCTGGGTCACATGCAGCAGGTCACGCACACACACACACACGCACGCACGCACGCACACACAATAATTAGCGTGGAAAATAACTATCACCTCAACATAGAGCCAAGTCGAACGTTACCTGCTGGTATGAAATACAGTGAAACGTCCCCATAAGAATCATCTCCTATCAATGACTGAAGACAATGTTGTATGTGTTGAATATTCCATTAAAACGTGATATTATTCTGTCATTTCATGAAATATGTGAATGTGAAAGCTGAAGTTAATTGACACCCAGTTTGACCTAATTTCAGCTGACCATAAAACCGTATATTAGCTGCATTTCATCCAAAATATTATTCATTTTAGTTGCTTTGGCCACAAGTACTCATAGCAGCATCGATCATCTCCATAAAAGTTTGAAATGAGGTTTAACATCTCTTCTTCTCTCTCCTACAGGGAGGAGCTCCGTCTCCATTCGACAGGAACTTTGGCACCAAAGTGGCGGCGAAAGCCGTCCAGTGGATCACGCAGACGCTCAAGGAGTCCTACAAAGGAGGTGACCAGTCGCTTTCTTCTGTCGGTTGCTATCTCCTTTCACCCGCCGTTCATCTAAAAGGTTGACGCTTCGTTGCAGGGAGGGTGTTTGCCAACTCGGACGACACCGCCTGTCTGCTCGGGATGCGCCGCAGAGCCATGGTCTTCCAGCCGGTGTCGCAGCTGAAGGACGAGACCGACTTCGTGTAAGAACAAGAGCGAACAAAGGAACATTTCCTGATGATTAGAATTTGCGTTCCATGTTTAAATTCAAGAAAACAGTCAAAGGGTGAACGATCGTGCCGGATTTATGCCAGATCTTCTTGCGTTTTGCAGCCACAGGATCCCGAAGGAGCAGTGGTGGCTGAAGCTCCGCCCCCTGATGAAAATCCTCGCCAAGTACAAGACGAGCTACGACGTGTCCGACGCCGGCCAGCTGGAGCACGTGACCCGCGTCCGGCCCAAAGACACCAAAACCACATCGGCCATCTGAATTCACTTCAAGCGCACCAACGCAGAAAATACAAAAACGGCTTCACATCTTAAGTGACGGCTCCTCTCACAGTGACCGATCGACTGCAAACACTTTAAGGATAGATTCTAAAAGCATGTAGGGAAAGATGGAAAATGTAAGGCGAAGTCGCACTTCAGAGGGTTCTAGATCATGAATATAAGGTTAAAAAAATAATAATAATATCCCCAGTTATTGTCTTGGGTCTGTTTGTTGATTTACTTTTCAATTTGTGAGTATTTTCACATTAGATTTAATCATTTTTTTTCTCTTTGCACAGGAGGGTGTTTCCCCCATTTCTCCCCTAAAGCCCCACGCACAACCAGTGTGACGCATCATTTGCACATTTGGTAGCGCAATATCAAAAAAGATTTGGCCCGTGACGACGCGGATCGGATGTGGGATCACGCCCGCTCTACTTCTTAAGTGCTTCTACCAGACATCACTTCACGGGCTTTTTAATTCTTATCAGCGGTTTTCTAAAATGATTAGTGCTGCCTAATTTAACCTCTAAATTAATATATAACTAAGTATAGAAGCACTCCTTGATATGCACTGTTTAGTATCTGAAATGTAGCTTTAATCTAATTTATTTAGAGAGAAAAAAAAAAAAAACAGCACTGCAGAGGCTTCGTCACGTCGCTTTCTCCCTGAGCCGCACCGTTAACGGAACGAGCTGAAAGCTGCTTTTAGCGACGGGAGTACCTGCCAGCCAGTGACCACGCCTCCATGAACGTCCGCCATCGTGATTGTAACAAACCTTCGAAGGGACCTGCAGGGTGTGGAAGCCGCTCGTCATGTTGTCCGATAAACTACCGCTTTGTGTCGTTGCCTCCAAGCTATTCGTTTCCACCCCGGGCTTTGTACGTGCCGTCGGCTTCTCTAGTGGTTAATTGTGAGTACGGCCCTGCTGGTTCTGGCATTCAGAGCTCAGGCAGTGTGATATGTGTGTGTGTGTGTGTGCGTGTGTGTGTGTCCTGTCACAGAGTAATAAAGCATTTATTGTGTGGAAATGTTGAAAACTTGTCTCGTGTTTTCGTTTCCTTCAAGTCCAGTGACTGAAACTTGCAATACAATTTTGGTTAGTTTGTTAAAACCAGGAGAAATTTCCGCCACAAACAGGATTCAAACCCTTCAAGACTCGACGACTTGCGCAAATTAGAGCGACTGTGGCGAGTTCGAACTGTCAACATCAGCACCCGGCGATCCGTGCAGCTTAATATGAAACGGTTGAATTGAATTTAGTTGTGCATTGAGCCGGTAATATATTATAGTCCTTGTAAAAAACAAACACAGGAAATGAAACTAGTATTGGAAAAACTGTGGTTTCATGGGAAACCGTCTCCTGTCTGACGGCTTTGTAGCACCAACTAATGTCATTATCTATCATTAATTATTTGATGTCGAGTATAGAAATCCTTATATTAATTAATTCAGATCACAGAATGTCTAATATCTGAACAAATCACTCTTTTAAAAAATTTTTTTTTCTTTCTTAGGATACATGTTGGTCTGTCAGTCATTTTATCAGTAGAAAGCTGAAAGAATTTGACAACCAGAGGGTCAGAGGAATGTTTTTCTTCCCCAGCATGCACTTCTGTCTGACAACTGGCCTTGTACACAAATAAAACACTAAATATGTATTTCTTTAGTTGTGACAGCAAGTCAAAATACCTGCATGAATAAGTTTCCAACCGTTTCAAGACCACTTAAGTAGAAACTGATTTTAATTTGGGTGGAGTAATTCATATATAGGATTTTAAGATTCAACTGTCATTACATAGAAAGCTCTTTTACTATTGAAATCTGCTTTTTCATTGGTATAAAAATATAACTGTCCAAAATCCTTTCCTTAGTGCATAAAGAGTTCATAAATGTTTCTTCAAATCAATGTAAAATAAAACATTCAAAACACAGAGCCACACCCATAGTTGGAAGTTTTTTTTTTATGACAAAAGGTTTCTATACGTTTTATACAATCACATAATAAAGCACTGATGTAGATTTTATATCCAGTTTTGCAACATCTCGTTTTCATAAATATGCCCACAGTGGAACAGAATCTCTGCTCAGGCTTCTCTTCAGTCTCTGTGTTGTGCGTTTCAGCTCTGCTGCCGCCAGTTGATTAAAAAAAAAAAAAAAAAAAATGCTCCAGTGAAGTTTGAATCCTGAACTACTCGTGTTATTTGATGATCCATGACGGGTCTTTCTTGATGGCGTCGTTTTCGGGGCCCAGGACGGCGGCGCCACACGTCCTCTGACCTGCTCCGAGGTACCTGCAGGAGAGAAGACGGTACATTGGGACATTTTTTTACTTTGGAAAACCACAGAAATCGATGAATGATTGTTTCTGGTCCTCAGAAAGCCACAGATGACTTTCTGGCTTCGGACAGTTTCACACCTTTCAGCCACGTCCACCAGGTTGTGATGATTGACGGCGAAGAGCCGCTGCCTGTGACCCTGCTTCATCTCGTCTGTGACTCCGCTGAGGAAGCGACCCATCCCTGCACCACACACAGAATCAACAAATGAACTCATTAAAGCTATGCAGTTAATCTAATTCATTAAAATGTCTTACATGCTGAGGTTAATTATGAAACAAAAGAAATATAAAATACAGTAAAGTATAACTGGAACAAAGAGAAACAAAAAAAAAGTCTGAGACGACTGTGGTCAGTAGTGACTTTCATTATAAATGTGAATTTAACTGAAATTGCAGATTCTTAATCATCCTCATAATCTACCTTCTAACTTAAGTCCATCATCAGGTATGTGAATGACGTCAAAGCATCTCTGCCTTACTACAGTTGGTCCCGCTTTCCCTCCCCATCATTTAAATCCCCCAAACATCACCAACAACCTGGTTACTGCTCATGTCTTGACTCCCCTATTAGAACTTGCTCTCACTTCCAAGGGTCCAAATCTCTGCTGCCTCACTCGGACTGACCTTTGTCTGAAGGAGCCACCGGCGAGTCCACCGCTGAGAAGACCGATAGTTTGGCTTCGTCGATGTCTTGCTGGGTGAAACGCCCAGACTTTGCCCAGTCGACGCCTCGGTGGAAAGCGGACAGCGTCTGCACCGAGTTCGGATCCCTTGGGACACCAGACCAAAGAAAGTGATGCCAACAAACACCAAATATGCATTTATTACACCGATACATGACGTAGTTTTGTCTAAAAGTGTTGGAAAAGCCACGATAAACCGGCGCCCACCTGTAGGAGTAAAAGGAGAAGAGACCACTGCCCATTCGGGCTCCGCCCCCATAGGCTCCGCCCTTCTCTCGGATCTCTCCGTGGAGAAATTTGGCCGTCATCATTCTGGCCAAGATGCACAAACTGACAAAGAAAAGCATTTTTAGACTGAGGGTGTAAATAGAATGTAATCTTGATGAAACAAACATTTGTAATAATACGTTTTTTGATATTCAATCGGAATATTTGTAGAGAATTAAAGTCAAATCATCAAATATCGCTGTGCCGCAGTTGTTCTGAAGTCGTTACCTGGCATAATCCTCGTGACAGAAGGGCACTGTGCGTATACTCTCACTCACAAAGTTGACCGTGAACGGCAACTCGAAGAAAGTTTTCATCTGACAGGGCTGGAAGTTCACTTCCTGTGACGTGAAAACAGAAACGGTTGAAGCTTTCGACACGTCTCACAAATCACCTATTTCAGATAATGGGACTCTAAACGGAGGAATCGTTCAAAAATGAATGATTCGTTTTCCATTTCTTTAGTGATTAATAGTGAGACTCCTTCTGAAAACCATGGAAGAGACCTTTAAAATCAGTGAGAAGGTGAAATCTACCAGTAAACGTCAAAACTGTGATTACAACAGGGCCTGATTTATTAAAACTCTCACCGAGATCAACTAGAAATGAAAGCTTCAATAATAACGTGACACACAGGAGAACATCTGGAAGTACATTTGAGCAAATGCTAGAGAACCAAGACAGAAGACAGAGCAAGACTTTCATAGTGAGAGAGAAAAAAAAAAATGTTGGCCTTACAGAAATGAGTTTTCTACTTGGTCCAGATTCATCTGTAGGATCCAGCGGCTTCTGTACAAAACACAATTTAACGGTTCAATCAGTGGCAAAACACTAAAAATGAACCAGTTTAAGTGGCCGATCTTCAGGTAGGAGCTTACGGTACCTTAACGACACTCTCTCTGACGGCTTTGCGTTGCTTCCTGGTTTTGGCGACATCCTTCATAAAAGTCTCCAGCTGTGCTGCCGTGTCGGCCATCTTCTGAGGGGTCGCGTTGACGGCACACCTGCAAGACACGCGATGTCGAGATCCAATCTGTAGTTTCCCCCTGAAGCTGAATTCTCTCGTCGAAGCGCGGGACTGCGATCTCACCTCATGTTTTCGGGGTTGAGCAGGTGAATCTTGACCCTGGATAACGTCCGGATGACTGGGCTGAGGTCGGACATCTCCGCCAACCTTTTCATAAACCTCACCTGACCACAGGAGGGAGGACCAAGCTTTATTCGAGCTCAAGGACTAAGCTTGGAAACGTTCCAGATTCCGGGAAGACTACCTGATCCATTCCGCCAAAGGTCTCCTGAAGGTCTGCTGCCGGAGTCAGGTGGCGTCCCGAACGCGTCAACGCGTACATGTGACCCGAGTAGGAGATGCCGTTGGCCAACTCCTGCGCCGCCATCATCACCAGCACTCGCAGACGCTCTACGTCGTCAAAGTTAGGGCTGAAACGCACACATCAATATGAGCCTTGAGCATTTTTTCCTTTTTAAAGAGAGGCGGCGAGAGGTGGCTGCACCTGTTGAATATGTCGCTCCACAGCTGAAACATGTGAGGAAGGTTTCTCTCCAGGCAGGAGGAGGACAAGAGGACGGCCTGAAAGTGAGAACAAGAAATGAGTGGCGGCAGTGAGACAACAGCTTGCCTTCATCAATCTAACCACAGATTTCAGTCCAAACACATTAATTACACAAAGTAAATCCACTTATTTTTACACTATATGGTGTCATGACAGATCCCCGCCGGATCAATAAAAATAAAAACTCTGACTCATCCACTCTTGTCTCCTTGGCATCCACATTTTGCAAAACACGCTTAAATTAGATTTGTTCAGTTGAGATTGAGCCGCGTCCACTAAATAAGTGATCAAATCTAACGTCCAAAGAAAACATGACCACGGGGATGAAACGACATAAATATTTGTACACACTCTTTGCATTTCATCATATTTCCATCATTTGGCTTGTTACCAAAAAAAAAAAAAAAAAAAAAAAAGGAATGAAGAATATGAATATATATTTAAATAATAATAATAATATATATTTATTCAAAGATGCCGACCTGCTCGAACATGTCCATCTCCGTGGAGTCGGGGACGACCTGAGTGGACACCGACATGCCTCCCGTCCTCAACTCCATCTGCTGGGCCTGCTGCCTGTAGTCCAGAGCTCCACAGCCCATCCTGAGTACACCAGTTAATTAGTTTCCCCAGCTTTAAAAATCTGAATTATAAAAAAAAAAGTCTCTTTCTTGTGTACAACACACAAAAAGCAAAAAGTTATATTTTCTGCTAAACAAACGTCATGATTCTGCTCTGGCTCGCTCACTTGGTGATGATGCTGCAGAAGAGCGGCACGTACAGCCTCAGATCCTCCGGCAGGCTGTTGAGACTACACATGGCCCGGAAGTACACCAGGCCATTAGTGGGCTGCTCGCAGTACTGAACTGGCACGCGTCCTGCGAAGGCCCGGAGGGCAGCGCTCCGTCAGAAAACGAGGCAAACTGGTTGTATTTGAAATCAAACTGTGGTGGCGCGCCGCCGTACCTGCGGTGCCGAATTGGACGGGAGTGACGGGGATGGCGGGCTCGATGTCGGACACTTTGAGTGCAGGCAGGCAGGAGGCGTCCTGGGTTTTATTCTGAGCAGCCAGCAGCTCCAGACCTTCACGAGAAAAAAAACACACATAAGAGGAACCACCAGCTCATAGCAGCCGGAAAAGAAATCCTGAGACGACGGCAATGGTCTGAAATTTACGATCATCTCTCGTACGCTCATTATGAATAAACCTCGTATATTAAAAAAAAAAAAAATTGTACTCAAAAGTTAAAAATGCCTCATTACGCAAAATATTTTTTTTTTATGTTCGATCAAACTAAATGTTTAATAGAGTGATATAAACAAGTATTATTTAAATACAATTGTCTAACCAGTACAGTTTAATCCAATTCCTGTTTATATTCTCCTTGGGTCTACTTGCAAGAACAAAATTAGTCATTTGGTGTTAAAATAATCCAATAATAACATTTTGGATAATTATTTAGCTCTGAACAGAAGATCAATGAACAATCGGCTCATAAAAACACGACAAATAATGGAAACGCTAGTTACATTTGATGGGGGTGTTTAGTATTTGTTGGTACCCTTACACCCCCCCCCCCAACTGTAATTTGAAATACCTTTCTCATAAATGTCCTGTCGGTCACTGTCGGACAGGTCCTGGATCTTTGTCTGAAGCTTCTCCTCCTCGGCCAGGGCCTGTTTCTCCAGGTACGTCTGGTCTGGGCTCATGGACAGGGTCAGCCGGTGTGTGTTCTCCTGCAGGAGCAGGTCAGGAGACAAGAAAGCTGAAGACACTGGTGTCGGCGAGTAAAAGCCCCGCTGTAAATCTCCACCTGAGAAAACTTGATCAAAGACTCCGCCTGTTTTTGAAGTGACAGTTTTATTAGCCATCAACCATAATCTATAAAACATAAACTTCCTTAATAAAATTGTTGTGTTTGAGTACTCTAATTACATGGTTTTAGGCTTTTTTTTTAAATTTCCACACAATAAATCAGATTAATTCACCTTAAAGTAGTGTTTCACTTTGTCCTGGAGAAAACGGGGGTTTTCCTCCAGCTCCTTTCTGAACCTGGCGACACTGTCACTGATTCGCAGCAGCTCCACGGGGTCGCCATTGTGGTTCCACGACGACGCTACGTACTGACACACGCACAAGAACGTTTTGTTTAAAGAAACCGACGCAAATAGTTCAACACATTTCATTAAAAGAGGACCTGAGAAGAAATCATGTGGCAAGGCAGCATTTATACATAACAAGATTCTTGGGACACGTATCCAAATGTCCAATTTGGGGACCATTGATTGAGACCTAAGAAGAGTAATTTTACAACTGCAGTGTTAAAATAAACAACACAAGTGGCATGTCCTGCCATTGAAATGATAGTAACACAAGGTTTAATTCTAAAGACTTAAGTGGTGGTGAAAAAAAAATGAAAACAGTTACAAGGTTTGATTCAGAGACAAAAAAAACATACCGAAAATGTGTGTGTGTGTGTGTGTGTGTGTGTGTGTGTGTAGAAGGTCAAAGAAGGAGAAACTCACCGAGGCCAGAGACAGCCCAAAGTTTGTGGACTGGTGTTTCATCTGGATTTCTATTTTGTGGAGGAGCGCCTCTATCCGCACCTCCTCGAAGCCGTCCCTGAGTTACATCAAATTCAAGTGAAAGAAAAAAAACTCTTTACTCAAATGTATAAAAAAAAGAATTGTTATCCTTGTAGGTCTATTACTGCCTGTAAAAGTAACCTGTGCACAACTAACAATCCTCCAGTGTGATAATAAACTCACTTTGTGACTCCAGTTTAAAAGAAATAAGTCGATGGAAAGAGTCCAATTTGATTTAACTGATGGTAACTCACTTTATAATGTCGTCGATGGTTTGACTGATGATTTCTTTGACCTTCTCGGTGTCTTTCTCAGCCATTCCCTGCAGTCCGATGCTGAAAGACGCTTCTTTGGTGCTGCCGTCGTATCTGTGGGACATTTTCAGCAAACCCAGTCAGATGGAAGCCCGGCGGTACTTTACGGGAAACCACTTGGAAGAGCCGAGCGAGCAGACATTCTGCTCAGTTTTAGTTTTCCGACGCAGGGTTGCCGTTGTCATTTTGAAATCCAGGTTACACACCCAACAGAAGAGGAGAAGTCGGTTCCTATCTTGGGTTCGATGAGAGTTTTGTAGAAGGGGGAGTTTGGTCCAGAGATCATCAGAGAGGAGAGCAGGCTCAGAGTGAAGCCTTCAAACGTGTCGGTGATGCTAAACATGGAAACAGCAAAAGGTATACGAGGAGGGAGATGAACCCTCTTTGTATAGAACTTTGTGTATTAAAAGATATGATTAACAGCTACTTGGATCCAGTGACAATAAAGAGCACAACTCTCCAGATAGTTAATCCATATTGTAAATGTTGACAGATAGAAATGTGATTTTTACACTTATAGCTTTGTACTTAATTTAACTTCATGTTCATTCACATCTATTACATATAGAATACACCATTCTAAAAAGTCATTTTTTTTTTTTGCAGCCGTTTCTCCTCAAAAGTTAAAAAAACTTCCCTGACCCCAAAAACGTTTCTTACTGCGGCTGCATCCAGACTAAAAACTCTACACGAACAAGCCTATAACAAATAAAAATAAATAAAAGCTTCAAACCAACAAAACAGGGTCAAGTTTTTGAGTCCAATAAAGAAATGCAAGATAAATCCAGTAAAAGTGCCTTTGTGACAACACAAAGCATTTGAGAGCAGCAGAAATGGAGGAACGGAGCCCAGGTGTTTCTGTGAAATGCAACACGAGGACCGAGGACGCCGCCTTACTCTCCCAGCAGGTAGCTGACACACAGCGTGTTCTGCCTGGACGGATCTGGAGCCAGGGCGTCGGGGCCGCACGTCACATGGTTCTCTCTCTGGAGAGACACGCAGAACCGAGGGGGGGGAATTATTGCAGGCAGTCGTGAGACTTACTGCAGCGTCCGTCTCGAGGACTTACAGGACTGGCCCAGTGTGGCTGAGAGGGGACTTCAGTGTTCGGGTCGATGCGCTCAAACCTGGACAGAGCCTCGTTCTCAATCTGCTGCAGGTGAGGCTCTAAAGGCAAATCTCCATAAGTGAAGAACCTGAGGGGTTTGAAGAGAGTTCAAAATTCAAGCTTTCATTTGTGAAGTGAGCTCTTTAGCAAACATGCAAGTCGTTTACCACTTACTGATGAACCGGATGATATTTCGTTAAAATGTTTTGAATGTTTCTTGCTGTGATGCAACCATGATTGGAAGGTTTTAGAGGTGCTAAATGTCCTAAAGGTTGTTTACAATAATGTAATGTAATACATGTTGATGAGGCAAAGCTAAATAGCATATGGTGGCAGAAACAAAAACAAAAAACAAGTGCATGGATCTAGTATTGACATGTAGCCGATGTAAATGAGTGCACATCTATTAATGTTAATATTAAAATTGCCCCTCTGAGATAAATATCTTGATTGACTGATTGACGGTTCCACTATAAACTTTATATTACAAGCCCCCCTCCCCCTCCAGCTTGATTTCTGATTTTGAGTGTGTGTGAAGACCTGGCGTTGCTGGGATGGTAGTGCGTGGCGTGGAATTGCTTCAGCTGCTGCCAGGTGAGGTCGGGGATGGCCAGCGGTTCACCTCCCGACACCACCGAGTACGTGTGGTCCGGGTACAGTTTGTTCTGAAGGTGCTGGGCGTACAAACGCTCGTTGTCTGACTGCACAAAGCAAAACACACACACACACACGCACACATTTGTTGTGTGTTACAATGTTGGATAATGCCACTTTTAACATTTACTGAGCAAATGATGGACTTACAAAGACTCCCTTCATTTCGTTGAAAACCACCCCTTTAAAGACCAGAGGGGAGCTTGGATCTGTGGGGTTTTCATTCTCCAGCCTCCAGCCCTCCTGCCTGGAAAGTTCGACAGTGCAGAATCCAATTGATCACTTTTTCCACTGAATCGTCCCGACGACTCGGTGAGTGAAAAGCCGAGCCGGGGTCATACAGTCCGGAGGGCTGCTCGACGTTAGACACCCACCAGAAGTCCTGCTCTCGTAGACACGGGAAGAAAACTGCGTCCAGGTACACCGAGAGAAGATTCTGGAAGTCCTTCCGGTTTTGGGTGGAGAACGGATACATGGTGTAGTCGCTGGCTGCGCGTGAGGAAACAAAGATACGCGAGATCGTCGTCTTTGCTGTTGCTTTGGTTAAGAGCGCGAGAACTCGGCGTTTTCGTACCTGTGAAGGCGTTCATGAAGGTGGACAGAGACCGGTTGAGCATCTTGAAGAAGGGATCTCTGCACGGATACTTCTCCGAACCGCACAGCACCGTGTGCTCCAGGATGTGAGGAACCCCGGTGCTGTCCAACGGCGTCGTCCTGAACTGGACGCTAAGAAATCACGGCAGGAACAGACGAGCGAAACAGAACAGACCTGAATAGTCAAGTCAGCTTTATTTTTATAGCACTTTAAAACAGCTGTGCGTGCTTCACATAATTGACGAGCAATAATGACAATGAAAGAGGAAGCAATAAAACACAGTCAAAACAAACCATAAAATTGGCAACAATACAAGCAGAGTATCAAACATGGTTAAAAGCAAGTGAATTAAAAATGGGTCTCAAGATGAGTTTAAAAAGTGAGATCATATGATGATATAACTGAACAGTGCTATTGCACGCAATGTTAAACTGTAGTACAAGACAACGCCATGGTATCGCAAATATAAACATTACAGTATCTTTTCGACAGTATCTTGCCGACAATACTTTAATTACAGTATCATAGTACTTTTAACAGTAATATGCTGTCTCCCAAAAGTATTTTTGACCGTAGCATGCAATATATCATAGTATAATTGACGGTACTTGGTTAATATCATCCTTCAGTAGATCATATATTGGAAGTACCATACAATGTTTGATATCTCATACTGTTTTTTCTCGGATTTTTGACACCAATATGGTAGTTTTGACAGTATCATCTATGTATATTTGTAAGTGCAATATTGATACTCAAACAGTGAATCATGAATTTTATTGTATCACGTTGAACTTTTTTTTTTTTACAGGATTAGTATTCAACACTACCGTGGTATATTTGACAGTACTATGATCTCTATCATTGTAGATTTGACAATATTGTATATATATCATAGTAGAATTGATGGCCCTATATTAATTGTCATGGTATCATGCAGTAAATTATATATTTGGTAGTATTATGTCACATTTGACAACATCATGCTGGATATTGTAGTGCTATTAACAGCGTTATAATTTTTTAGCCTCAAGCTATTCAACAGTACCTTTTGGATATTCGTAATAAAATGCAAGATGTCACATTTGACTTTACTGTATCACTCGGTGTATATTTGATAGAACTATCAATCAAACTTTATTTACAAAGTGCTCTTAAAGCACCACCCGTACTATTAAAAATGCTGTTCTCCAAAACAGCTGAAGCTCTTTGAACCAACCTGAAGAGGTTGTTGGAGTCGTCCCTGGCTGCATGCAGATACTGAGCACCAGTTTTATCGTGGCTGAGCTTCACTGCTGTGAGAAACAAGTCGGGCACGGCGACAACCTGCGGGAGGAATGAAGCAACTATTAAAATGATTGTTTGATTTTAAGTTAAGGAAAAGAGGCAAAAAAAACCTATTCTACTGACGACAACCAGCTTGCGCTCGCATAACTTCACCAAACTTTGATCTTAAAAGTTTCTCACAGAAACTTAATTCAGCTTCTGCCAAACAACTGCAAAGATGTTCCAGTATAAGCAGGCAAAAGACAAAAAGCTGGTAACAAAGTAAAGCCATGTACTCGCCTCTCTGACTGTAAAGCCGTGGATTTTCTGCCCTGGTTGGTACTGAAGTGCCCTCTCGCATGCGGAGGTGCTTTTCAGTCTCCATGTGTGCCGCTGTCCACTCAAACTGGAGGGGAAAAGGAGCTTTGGTTAGAAGCTTCAAGAGGAGAGTGAATTTGATTTGAAAATGTAAAAGGGCCTGGCCCAGTATTCACTATAAAAACTCCCTCCGTACAGAAATACCAGCAGACAGCCTTCTTCATAAACTTCTAGTGTCCTGTTTTTCCCATTTCTAAGTGTCTTTATAATAAGTTTCATTGTGGTTTGAGCTGTGAGAAGATATTAAAACCAATGCAAGAGATATATTTTACATGATTTCAGGGTAATGCATTGAGATTTTAGATGTCTTACAAGCTTAAAGATCACCAAATCAATCAATTTGTCCTTAAAATATGAGAAAACTGTTTATGACAATCTGAAAAAAACCCCCAAAAGTTTGACCACTTTGAGCTTCAAAACAAAGAAAAGACTAAAGAATAAAGTGATCACAAAGACAAATGAATTAAAATACTTTTTATATGGCTGATTACTACAATACAATGAATTATGATAAAGACGTTGATCAAGTCAAGCTTACTTGATCAACTTTTGATCAAGTAAAATGTCAGAAAATAGGGTAAATATATGCTTTTTCCACCTACAGCCTGATAAAAAAATACAAACATAAAATGAATTACTCAAATGAAAACGGTATGTTGAGGCTTTAATTAATGATAAGCCAAAAAAACTGAGTTACTGACAAATATATATATCAAATATATATTAAATATCAAATATATATATATCAAATATTAGTTGATAAAAACTCGTTTTGTGACGCATCACAACGAATAATTTTACAACGCGACCAAAAACAACACACATAATTTTCTTTAAATTCCACTTTATCTCCAGGCAAGTAAAACAATTTGATGGTGTTAAGAAATATTTACTAATACAACGTTTTTGTTGACGTTGAAGTGGATCAATCTTTATTTTTACCACCACAACATGAAACAGAATCACAATAACGGTCGGTACTTCAAAACTGATTAAATCGTGTCTTTCATCAGAAGCTGCGGATTATCCGCTGTTAAGAGTATTTCCACAAGATATCTTTGTAAATAACGACGTGACTTCATAACACCCAATCAACTTAAAACACCAATAGTTTGTAAGACAGCAACACCCAATGTGTAAATGTACCGGTGTTTCGGAGTGACTGGTTTCCCTGTTGACCGGTGACACTTCCTTTAGCATCCGTTGCAGCAGATGTTAAATTAAGACTCAGAAAGAAATACGACACTTTATTGTACACGCGTTTACACTGCGTTCACCAGAACAGCCAGGGATTTATGTCGGGTTTCACACATCTGCTGTTATAAGCAGCGACGACGGACTCGAAAGAAGTCTGTCACAAGTTCACAGGGAAACCACTTAATCCGTAACACGGTTAGCTAAACTTACCTGAGATGTCGAAGTTTCTGGAGCGCGGCCTTCGTTTGCCGAAACATTTTCTTATTGTCAGTTGCTAAATTAAAATACTATTGCCGTTTCGGTATGCTTAGCTTTAAAAATACGCAATTTCACCATGCCCTTCAAAATTAACACAACATTTCTAGCTCATCAACCTGGCTGTGTCCTTTCATGCTGTCTATGGAGCTGACACGCTGTGTGTATCACGAGCGTCAAAAATGTCCCTCGTACCTGCGCAGACCGCAGATCTACGAGCTAAATTCTACCCACAATTGTTCCATCCAGTTTTGATGTAGATCTACACTCACTCGGCGAGCAACTTTTGGCACCCGTGAACGGAACACCCACATCCAAGCATTCTTAATTGTGATTGGTTAACTTGTGAAGACGAGTGAACATGATTGGTTAAACGAGCGCGACGTTACCAAACAGGGATGTTTTTTTTGAAGGGCACCATACACCCGTTAAAATGTATTAAATATAATACAATCATATCACATCTGTTTAGCATATTAAATAATATAGTAATTGCATTAAAAAACTTCCAAATGTTTTTATCATGTAGACTAAAATATAGTCCTAAAAGCCTCCAGCAGATGTCACCATTATATTACGTATGAATTAAGCCGTCATATAAAGCTAGTATACGCTCTACACATACACATACTCATACACATACACATACACATACACATACACATACTCATACACATACACATACACATACACATACACATACACATATACATATACATATACATATACATATACATATACATATACATATACATATACATATACATACACATACACATACACATACACATACACATACACATACACATACACATACACATACACATACACTCTCTACACATACACATACTTCCTATCTATTTTTAAAGCAGTAAAAGTGTATATGTAGAATGAAAAACATGTGTTGTTAACTGAACATATAATATACTTAAATGTATCCAGAATCTGGCACATTCATTCTAGGGAACGCACAAAATACTCAATGTACGTCAATGTTGCTTAACAATTTTTGACTAGACCTGCTTTAAATAAAATCTACGATAGAGTTCATAAATGTAATCATTAAAGGCTTTTGAGTGCAACCAGGATTTTCATTTTGATTGCAGCTAACATTTCATTAGTTTTAAACCTCTTTTATTGTTACGTCTATCTTTTTTCTACATTGACCATCCACATCTATCCACACATATAGTTGTACAGAAAAACCTTTCAATCATTGAAATGCAGAGAGTTGTGCAGTTTAATCCAAGGCTGAGCTTCCTGTAGGATTAGAAATAGCCTATTTAGTGGCCTTGCTATATCTTATGTGAAGTAATTTTTCAGGTTTTCTTCAATGCAACAGTATTTTTTCTTGTCCTCCAAACTTGCAGCAACCATGCAAAGTGACATACTGTACACTTTCTTCTTTTTTTAAAATGCCCTGTGCTCGGCTGTAACACTGTCTCGCTTCAGGGTTGTGTTAGATATAATGATTTAATCTAAATTCATTTAGCAAAAAAGCACCTTGTAAGCAAAATGCTTATTGAAATAATGTAACGATAGGGACACAGGGACCCCCGACCCTCTAAACAAGGTAATTACTGCATGATACTGCGCAATGCATCACAGACCATGATTATTCCTTGCAGTACCCTTATTTTTTGGATAGCATTCTTAAGATATTAGATCTGAATGTTATTCCTTCCTTGTAAATCTATGTATCTATGTTTCTATGCTTTCACATTGATAAAACTGAACGATTTGTGTGGGCATCTGTTTGTAACATTTAGTATTTTTGGTGACATTTCAGCCTTTCTCTGCTTGTTCTTGTGCATGTATTCTGATTATGCGTGGGGCGTTCATCAATGTTTAAGCCACTTACAGACCAAATGTCAGCCAAAAGCTCACCAGCCTCACTGATGGGTGGAAATCATCAATGCTCATTAATCTATACATTTGCAATTCACATAAACATACACTTACTATTCTTAGTTCTTTGCAGATTGACTTATCTCGGGGTATTATTTTTGCATATAAATTGTGGGTTTACAAGGCTGGACGTTAATAACAATAATAATAATAATAATAATCTTTCTTTATATATATATTTTACATGTTGTAACTTGTTTTCCGAAACTGTGGTTTATGTGTTTAAAAACTTTCCACAGAGTATCCTCTCTCGGTGGATAAGAAAAAAAAAGGTGTAGTTATTTGGATTGTGTGGCACCTTGCTTCTTTTACATTAAAGGAAATTAAAAAAAAAAATCTGCTTGTATTGACAGCAATAGTCTTTCGCTTTTCCTTTTATTTATTTATTTTTTCAAAAATATCTTTTTGAGGCTCCCACGGTCATCCCTTGCGTTTCCACTGACAGCATGTGGGAGATTTTCCGGCAGCATGAATAGGAGGCCTTGGGGAGGTGGCAGGAGGGGTTTTGACAGAGCACAAGCGTCTTCCAACGCAGCTTCAGTCTGCTGGTGCAATTTTATTGTTGGTGAAGAAAACCCCTTTGAACACACAGAGAAACAGGTAGAATTACTATGATGCAGGGAGAGTTCTGCCATATTCAATATTGGCATCATGGAAATTTAAATAAGGCTGAGAGATTATATTCTTCACATCAATTTAAAGATTTTTCTCATCTAGATTTTTTTCCTCCAAGGTGGTGAAATTTAAATAACTTACATCCTCAATAGCACAGATGTACAGGTTTGAAACAACTTTCATGAGTAGTTGACATAAAAACAATACGAATATGAAGTCATGCACACATTTGTCAAATTGTTGTTATTCGGGATTACTCTTTAAGTTGCAGCATGAGCAGACCCGTTTTTAAATTTAGTTTCTCATTTTATGGTGACTTTAAGATCAGGCCAAGGATTACACACAACCTCTATTAGTCTGACTCTTCTCTGTCTCCATTCTGCTTTAAAAGCCTTTATTTGAATTAAGTAATAAACACACAGTGGTCAAGCTGTCTACACCCAAAGAAGGATAAACTTAACACACAACAAATCCCCAAACGTAACGTAATCTTCAAGCACACTTGGGTTAACAAGGAGAAGAAAGTAATTGTATTTCCACATATGTGACGTTGTCCAGGTTGTGAGTGTGTTGCTGTTGATGTCCTCGTCCTCCCTCCTGTAATCCACAGGATTTTCTAAACGTCTGGACTGTCCAGACGCCGGTTCATCCAGGTTGAAGCGATCCATCAGTGTCAAATGGAAAACACCCCCCCCCCCACACACACACACACTCGCACTTCTCATGCTCTTCCTCGTGTCATTCTTTTTCCGTTTGTTATCCAGCGACAGTTTACTGCTGAGCGAAGATGTTTACTGTCGTACAACCTCCTACATATGGAACAAGTCAAAATGTTGCAGTCCACATATATCCAGGGTGGATTTGACAATAATTGGAGGCGGACTATTATTTCAAAGCTGAAATCCAAAGGCTGAAACATGCAGAGATATCTCCAGCAAAAAAATTGAGGTACATAGTCCACAAAAAGTTGACAAGAAGAGGTTAAAAAAAATGAAAAATCAGTTCTCGCCAGGATATTTCATATTTCATGAGAAATTCAAGTGCAGATCTCCTTGGATCACGTCGTCGGCCCCCAGTTGTCAGACACCACATGAGAATGGAGTTTTGCAGATATGATGTGTCGAGAACAAGCTATGAAAACTCCCAAAACCAGATTTCTCTGTTCTTTGAGAGTGCATAGATTGTTTTTTTTTTAAACTTCAGCTGCCAGGCTCGGTTAGGGAGACTAGCAGTCTCTGCTTTTGAGATAGAACTTAAAACCTTTCTATTTAACAAAGATTAGAGTTAGGGCAGTCAGCATGGACCATTTTCTTCCTATAGGTTTAGACTGCAGGAAGACCTACAGTGGGCTTCTTTCTTCTTCTTCTCTCTCTCTCTCTCTCTCTCTCTCTCTCTCTCTCTCTCTGTTGCCTCTGTTGTCTTACTCTCTCTATGTAATGTTGAATATCATTTAGAAGAAGAAAAAACAATCTTTGTATTTGAGCTAATGAAACCAACTGGAGGATTTCTGTAAATGTGAAAAAATTAAAAACCAAAGCAATCAAAATCAATTGTTCGTAAGTTTGCAGCAGGTGGCTGAAAGCTTGCATGCGTTTTATTGGAAAGACAATAACACATTTGGAGGAAATAGCTGTGTCTCTCCTACCTGATCTAATTATTTTAATGTTAAATCTGTAATATGTACTTAATTTCCTAAGGCTTAAATAACTTTAATGCTCCCATTTAAAATTTAATCTTAAAATATTGGGGATTTATCATCAAAGTGATGGCTTACATCGATACTCGCGCCTCAGAGAGACTGGATGGATGGACAGACATGGATGTTTCTCAGTGTGTACATTCCCAGCATCTTAAATTGATTCCAGTCTAAATTGACCTATTAGTGTAGCATCGACTACAATCACCACGACATGTCTTGCATTACAGTCCTGAACTAAAAGGCCCCAAAAAAATGAAACAGAAAAGTCGAGAAAGATTTGAAGTGAAGGAGCCTATTAAATGCTGCCTTTGACAGGGTAGAGTGGCCATGGTGAGGCACAACATATTGACGATGGAGCAGATTGAGAGCAGATTGAGAGAAGTGTTTATAACAGTTCTGGTATGAAGAACAGAAAGAGGCAAGAGAAACAGTGGGGGATGAAATATTTTTCATTTTAAAGTTCGAATATACATTTCATCACCTGCATTTTTTTTTCTTTTTGAGTAAACAAAGTAGAATTAGTTGACAAAGTATGATAAAATATCTTTACTCTTTTGATATGTAGCTTTTTCCACCCCAGAGAGGTTGGTTAGTTCATTCCTATTCGTCTTTTATATTTTTGCTTTAACGAGACAACCGCAGTCACAAGGATGGGTTTTTTCATCGGTTTTCTAGTTCTCTATCATTCCAGCACCAAGATTTCCCCTACATATTGCATCTTTATCACTTTCCTCATGAAGGGCAAATAAAGGTTTAAAATATAATGCATTGGGTTTGTTACTTTCAGGCCCATAAGCTAAAGCTTTCTTCCTCCTCGGCCATAAACACAAAGTGGCTCCGGAGTGCTGGCAAGGGACGATTGTGCACAGAATAACTTGTGTTTTACTAAATGGGATGAGAAGTAATTTAAAGATATTGAACAGAGTCCAGCAAGAGTTTGTGCGTGTCCCAGAAATTGGATTGATTTGGGGGAATTATTTTGGCGATGAAGCCATATCTGCTTGTATTAAAGCATGAAGTTATTTTAAGCCAACCACCAATGCATGTACTACTCCCGAGAACAAGCTGAGCTGTAAAGCAGCCAAAGAGAAGCTTGAACGTCCCAGCAGACGTCCGGTGCCTCTTTAAATCTGTTCTCATCGCAGGTGCCCATGTATTTGTTTGGACAGGACTTGGAGCGTTGCACTGACAGAATACACAGTTTGAAATATGAGTCCAGACACATTTTATGATAAAAGATCAGATCAGTACAAATCAGTGATTCAGATTAATTAATACCTATATGATTTGAGGTATTGAGTTACCCACAAAGCACCTTGTTTAACCACGATCCGATCTGAGCAGGATTTGCTCTTTTTGTGCCGAAATGTCAATTTCTCCCCAGACCTTTTCATCAGTGTACATTTTAGATGGATAGTTGGCCCCCGCGTCCGCGCTCCCATCCCATCCACTTTCCTCCTCACCTCTGGGGCCAATTAGAGAGCTGGAGCTGAAAATAAATGAAACGCGGTGGCAAAACAGCGTTTACTTCAAAACCCAGCGCTTAATTTGAAGATCTTCTCTCTGATCTGAAGTTGAATTAGCGGGGTGATATTCCCTTTGATCCTGCAGGTTTTTGCATTTGCTGCCAACTTATCGAGTGGAGACTCCAGAGAAAGAGCCCGTTCTTGGGTGTTTGGATTCACAGAATACACACACACACACACACACACACACACACACACACACACACACACACACACACACACACACACACACACACACACACACACACACACACACACACACACACACACACACACACACACACACACACACACAATGAGAGTGCAAACAGAGAGATAAGACGGATAATTACATAGAGTTCATTTTTATTTTAACGTCAGCTAACAAAGTAGTCCTGAATTTACCCAGCTTCATCACAAACCAATGTCTAGCATTTTGAATTGAGAATAACAGGAAAAATGCACAATTATTGATTACTTTTACTATAGCACATTCTTAGTTAAAACAAATTACAAGTTAAAGGCTCTGAAATTGATGATAATGTAACATCTTTAGTGTAAAATCGCATACATTTTCCAAATTGAATCACTGCCAATTGTTGAAAGTTAGTTATTTTGTAAAACACTCATTGAAGCTTTTATGGTAATACTGAAGTCATAAAATCTAAATAAATCATAAGAAAGTTGGGTAGATTTATTTTGAGCTTCTGTACTTTACTTGATTACTTTTAGTTCTTACATCTTATTAGAATATATCTGTAAGTTCTCCTCCTCACATACTTGAAACTTGTTGTTTTAACCTCTATGGAAAACAACTAATCTTTGGACAAATGTAAAACTTGTAATAGAGTGAAACACACCAGTCCAGACATGATTGAATATATCCCGTGTTACAGAGTCAAAGTCACTAAATGTTGATTTGAGCATACGTACGTATAAATAGGCGCCATTTTGCTGAAGGTTTCTTATTTTTCTAAAGAAGTTTGGATCTTTTTCTTCAAATCTGCCCAGCTGTAACAGGATAGGATTACAGGATTACATAAGGTATTTTATTACGTTTTACACTGTTTACATACTATTAATATTTTAGGCCTACTCAGAAAGGAATGTCTTCATAGCAGTTAAATATAACATTCGACTTTATCAAAAGGCAGCCTGACATTAATGAATGGATGTTTTAGAAAGCGTGTGGATGTGTTTGGGAGGTTTTACGTCACTAATATTTGTTGAAAATCATCTGTTATCGTGCAAATATAATGTCTTCTTCAAAATACCACATGAAAATGCAACATTAGATTGTAGACTATCATTGTCCTTCGTTTTAAGGAGAAGTCTAATGTACAAATATCCGTAGCACAAGAACAAGTTCAACTGTATTTATGTAATTTTTACATCTTTAACACTTCACCAGATTCAGGATCGCGGGGGTCAGGATCCACCTCGCACTAGACTGCACCTCAAACACAGACAACGGGACCATCAAAACATCAGTTAATATCAGGAACTGTTGATGTTTGTGTACTGTTGGATGACACCACAGAAGGAAGAACATGCAAACTGCACACAGAAAAGTCCTGGATGTGATTCTAACCAGGGTTGTCCTCACTGCGATGTGGGCGCTATATCACAGTGCAGCCCTCTTGGCCAAAACGCAACACAAAATACAATCATAAATCATGAAATAAAAAGACACAGGACCAGGAGACAGATTAAACCCACAAAAGAACAACCAACCTCTCGAGTACTGTGAAAAGCGGTGCACAGAATTGGTTCTGCTTCAGTGGTCTCGCTGAAAATGGGTTTATTCATATTTTTCAAGACGACTGCATTCCCCCCCCCCCCCCCCCATATTAATTGATAAAGTAATAAAAATCCATCTGTGGCATTACTTTAGACTGCCTGAAAACTTGGAATGCCTGTGAAGGCTGAATTCGGAGCACCCAGTGCATGTTTGACACTAATCTGGGCGGATTTTGCGGACAGACAGTTGCCGGCGTATCTCTGAGTCAGATGTCTCCTCTGACACAAAGCCTGAGGCTTACTTGTTTTTGTTTTGACTGCAGTTGAAATACCCCTCAAAAAAAAAGAGAAAAGTTAAACATTGCACAAACACAAAGTAGCCATCTGAGCGCCGGTGAACTGCACACCGTGTCGACACGGAAAGAGAAATCGATGATACGTGAGGCCACTGGGCTCAAAACATTAACGGCAGTGAATTCTCTTGTTCAGGTGTTGTGGGTTCGGTATTGAGCTGTTTGCCGGCTCCTAATAGTCCCCGAGTGGGTTTGTGTGCTGCCACTGTGCCGGTTTTAAATGCGATTGATTCCCTCTCCGGTGCCACAATATCAGATATAACGCTTAAAATTTTGCAGCGGCATTTCAAAATGGAACCTTCAGTCAAAATCTAGACCCGCGCTCGATTTGGAATTAATAAGGACACATGTCAAACCAAATCAAGATGTTACTCTTTCTAGAAATGTTCCTGATCCAATTCCGATTAGTAATCTAAATCCATATATATAAAACAAAAACAACAACTTGATTTGTTAAGGGTGAAAATGTTTAACAGGTCTGAAAAAAAGAAGTTGAATTGTTTTATCACTATGTTGGTTATCATAGCCTGAAAATGGAAGTGAGCAGGAGGCTTCAATTCAAGTTGAATACTGAAGAAAACCCCTGAGAAATCCATCCATCCATCCATCCATCCATCCATCCATCCATCCAGCCAGCCATCCATCCATCCATCCATCCATCCATCCATCCATCCCTCTCAGGTCCGGGGAATAGGCAAAGGCGTACCATATAGTGCTCTGTGTGTTCAGTACGTGGGTGTCTTTCCTGTTTGAGGAGTCTTCCCGGCAGCCTTGGCTGTGACCTCCAGAGAGGACGGATAATAACTTCACTGCAATGAATGTTCAAAGTTAGTTTGCCCTCCACCCACAAGCTATATCTCCAATTTCTGCATTTACTTTCAAGCGTGCACTCTCGCTGTCTCTCAGAGTATTCCCCTCTCAGACATACACACGTTCACACAGTCTATCTGTGTGTGTGTGTGTGTGTGTGTGTGTGTGTGTGTGTGTGTGTGTGTGTGTGTGTGTGTGTGTGTGTGTATCCAGTCTGGCTCATTTTCTATATGTGTATATATGGTATAATTCACTCTCTACCTACACACAGCTGTCCTCTTTCCAACTGCTGCTGTAGTGAAAATGAAAAAAGCTTAGAAAGTCGTAGGCATATTTCACCTCACTGTCTGTTGTGTGCCGGTAAATAATTTTACTAATTCAATTAAATTTGATTGTATTCATCGCAGTTTTTGTTTTTTCTCAAATGTCCATGACAGTCATAAATCTGTATTCTGAGATTGTCACATCACAGAATATTGCCATTACTCATCCAGGCATTTTAGATGATTAAACGTTGCCAGTCTACACATTTTTTTTAGGTTTTCTCAATACAGTTCTGGCTCACCTTCTTAAAAACAGACAGTGAAAGTCTCCAGTGTCTATCAAAATGAGTTAGCAAGGTACAGTCGCTCACAGGACTCTGTGTGCGCTGGGCTGTTGATGGTTTCAGGGGTGGGAGGATGAAGGAAGGCAAGTGGGATTCAGTTCCACCTGAACAGCAAGTATTGTCTACAGACAGCTGGAGGTCTGGTAATACTCAAGTCCTTTTACATGACGTCCACAACTGAAATCACCTGACTTTCATTGTGTTTTGAATGTCGGACCGTTCGAAAATGCAACTTACATCAGTGGGGAAACTGCTAATGAAGATAACAAAAAGCAGTGGGGACAATAGACCTCCCAGGGGGACACCAGAGGAGAATATGCAGGGGTCGACACAAAGAAAATCCAAAGGGTTTTTCTAAACAGTACAGAACAGCACACTTTTTGGAATCCACAGTGAGCTTTAAGTCGTTCAGTCATTATCGCGACAGTAAATTTTATTCATGGTGTAAAAACCTGAATCTGATTCAGAATGTTTAGTGTTGGGATCTTAACTTTGAGAAGAGCCAATCCACTTAATTCCAAGGAGTTGTTCATGCTGCTCAAGCTTTTGCTTTGTTCCCCAGCTCCTCTATGCAGCTTTTTTAGACTCTTTCGGCTCATTGTTTGGTGCTTCTTCTTCTTTTTTCTTTCCCAAAAACATTTTATCCATGGTTCAGTGTCTCATGCACATCTATTTCATTTGCATCAGCAACAAGCATGAAAATGGCACAGAGACTGCGATGAACGCAGGGGGCATTTACAGAGCCCTGTAAATGTTTCCTAAAAGTTGGCAAAATCCATCCATCTTTTCTATCCACTAAATCCAAGTTGAGGTTATGGGATCTGAAGCCAATTTGTACCTAAAATTAGATGGAGGGAAGAGAACACCAAGGCTCACACACACAGACAACCACATCTACGGGAAACAAAAAGCATGTCCTTGAATTGAGAAGCACTGGCAGAACATGCAAGCTCCAAACAGAATGGCCTCAGTAAACATCGGCATTCTCTCTGTGAGTCAAGAATGATAAACAAAACACCACTTCATGTAAGCACAATCCAAAATTGAACGATAATGACAAAAATGTTGCACATTTTGCAAGAATTGAAGAGCTTTTTTTTGTTTTTTTTTCTGAAGATGTGTTGGTCCAATTAATGATCTTAGAAAAAAAAAAAAAATCAATAAATCTGAAAGTGTGTCTTTAATGGTGTGATTGCCCTTACTTCTGAAAGGTTTTGTGTTTGCACACTCTAACTAAATTGTATTAATTTGGGTTTATTTCAAACATGCTACAATAATCATCACCTTTTCTAACACATTCTTACCGACTCATTAACTTAATTCACACAAGCCAACACCAAAAATATCCTCTCTTCAGTTAGTATTGTTATCAACATTTGGGTTGAGATTCATAACCCTAATCTGTCAAGATACTCCATGTAACATTTTCTTCCAAAACTGTTTTCTGAGCATAGACTGCATCCATTAACGGATAATCCATCTTGTGTCTCACTTTATTCAACCCACCGTCGCAGGGTACTGGAGAAAATACCATCTGACTGTGGACGAAGGCATCCAAGCAATTTTAGGCATTTTCAAGTGAAAATGTGCAAATATTGTTATTGTTTGTGTGTCTATTTACACGATGATGGTGCTCAGAGCCACTGAAAATGTGACTTTTTTGAAAATGCTCCGTCTCCATGTAGATAGTGGAAATGCTACACATGCACATGCACACCATGGCCATCGTAAATAGTTCTTCTGCACAAGCGCAAGTCGATGGACAATAACAACAATGGCAGTCTCCAGAGTGTCATGACTCCACATCCATATTCTCCTGGAACTTGGTTGATTAATAATTGATAATCACCCATAGAAGCAATCCAGCTTTGTCATCTGTCAGTACAAACGTTTGTGCACTCGCCATTGTTATTGTTTGTAGTGTATTGTTCTCTGCATACGTGTGTGGTAGCATTACTAAAAAAAATACAACAGCACCCAGTAGTGGCCCAACATGCTGACTACACTATTTTCTGCCACTTCTGCGTAAACAGGCATCTTTTTTTCTTAAAACATTGCCATGTAAACACAAAACTTTTGTGAAATAAAACCACAAAAATGATATGTTTTCACTTGAAACCTTGAAAGCGCAGGTATGTGTACTGTGGAAGGAATCAGGACCAATATAACCAATATATGCACAGGGAGAACATATAAACTCAATATCCTTGTTGTGAGGCAATTTTGTTAGATATCTCTCAAAGCAGATCCTTCAGGATTTTACTTTTCTTCAGGGTTTTTGCGATTGTTTACACTCCTTCTCAAAATCTGTTTTTTTTTATGATACAGATTTACATGTCGTTTCTTTCCCATATCTCTCATTTTTTTATCTGTCCTGCCAGTGTTTAAACCCCCCTGCTCTAACTTTCAGTCCTTGTTTGCCTATTTCATCCGAGGTCTTGTTTGCTGTCGCTGTCAGCCTTCGTATGCACACAACACTAAGTCTCAGCGTTTGGTCTGAACCCGTAAACTGTTTTTTTTTTTTTTTTTTTTCTTTTCCTTTCTGTTTGTTAAACTGTAACCTACATTCTCTCCTTGCCAGAGTCATCACTGAACAACTGTCACGCCGATAAAGTCATTGACTGGAATTAAACTGTATGAAACAAGCCAAGATTGACAGGTGTGTGCCAACGCGCCCGACGTGCCCCCACCTGCTGCAGCCCTCTCTGCAACCTTGCTGAATATTTCATATCTGCCAATATGTTTCTGTGTCACACTTTTGAAGTGGTGGCATTGAATTTCACAGGGGTGAAATTTTGGAAGGATTGCTTTCCTTTTATTGTTTTGTTTTGGGTTTTTTTTCTCTCTCTCTCGTTCCACCAACCACAACAATGTCAATTTAGCATGCACCGCTCATCAAAAGCAACCTTGCTGCCAGCTGCCGAACACAAACCTTCTCTTTCAGAGAACAGTCGTTGTCATACGTTTAAATTATGCATCTGAATTTTAATAGACAGGAATATGATTATATAGTTTGACAATGAGCAGGAGGGGGCTGGAGAAAAGGGGGGGGGGGGGTAAAACATCCTCCAAAATTCATTTCAAACATTCATGCATATTTAATATGCTGGGCGCCAAGACTTCACACAGCAGTATAATCCCAATATGCACCAAGTCGTTATCGGTGTCATAGGCAATATGCAGTAATTCTGCCACAGTGCACCTCTTTGGAAGACCAAACAACCTGGTGCTGGTGTTCAACAACCAGAATGCTTTCCATAGTCAAAACTCACAGCTGCCCTCAACCCTACACACACACACACACACACACGCACACACAGACACACCATTTTTCCTCCACTGCCTCACTTCGTACTCGACAGCACTCCGGTCCTCTCCGTTGCCATCTCTGGGTGTAAATGGGTGAAGCGTGGGTGAAGCGTCCCATCAGGATGCATCTCTAAATTCACAGCAGAGCGAGTTTCTTCTTTTCTCTCTCTCTTTTTTTGGGGGAAAAACTTCCCCCCCACCCCCAGTACAACCTCACAACAACCCCACCACTTCGGAGGAGACAAAGTGCAAATAAGATTCAGCGCTTCACTCCCCCCCCCAACTCCCCCCCGACTCTTGAGACGCTCAGTCTCAGAAGAGAAATATTCATCAAATGGCAGAACACAGAAACATCCCCCTTGTATTTTTTTCTTTTTTTCTTTTTTCGGTTTGTTTGACTTATCCTGGTGGAATTTTTAATTGCGGGCTCTCCAGCGTCGTCCCGGGAAAGTGAGAGTGATCAGGAAATGTGTCAGGGAAAGTGTTCAATAATGAAGAAGTGCCTGGAGAGCTGTTAAAATACAAACATGTGAGTGATGGGAGGGGAGATATTGGTGGTATTGAGGAGGCGTGGGGGGATAGAGGTATGATGTAAACCCTCATGGGCTTTCCCCCAATGGGGTTATGATAAGAGAAGCCATAAAAAAAATAGGAAAGAACAGAGATTGGGGAGCTGCCATACTGATTCACAATGATGTTTTATTTTTGCAGTTGCAGAGGGAAGCCTCAATGTCTGTGTTTGTGTGTGTAAATCTAAGAAAATACCACTAATTTGAAGGTCCCAGCCTATCTTGTAACAAAATGCTGGACTCTTACCATGTAGGTGTGTGATTTTAGCAGTCATTTGAACACATTTTAACATCATCTACATACACAGCTGGTACTTCCAGCAATTAGATAAACAAAAGAAGCAAAACTTTGTTCTAATAATGCTTATGTGCAGAAATATAGCTTATAGATAGATATAGATGGTCACATGAGCTCCTGCAACATTGCTGTTGGTTGTTAGCAGGAGTCACATTGTGCGGTTTAGTGAGACAATGGTTTTGAATATTTCTAACCTTGCACTAAATTAAGATTTCATATCGTAGTGATGTGTCAATAAGTTTTCCAAATTGGTTTCATTGGGATCACAAAAGTCGAAACGAGTAGAAATAAATAACAAACACTGTGCTTTCAAGAAGAAATAGAGAACCTCATTGGCATGTTGCAATGCATTGTGAGTGTAGTCAAGTTTTTAAATGTAAAAACGGGTAAAAAAGAAAAACAGGTTTGTGCGTTTGGGGATAGTCTGCAGGAAATACATGTCAAGTCAATGCAATAAACCCAGAAGGCATGAAAGTGAGACATGTTTGTGTTTGTGTGGGTTGTACACTTTGTTTAGTCATGAATCATTCAGTGGTAACTATTCAGTCAAGAGTGTGCAGCTCACATGTGTTACATTACTCTTATTACTTTAAACATGAGACTAACTCCAGCTGAAAGTCTGCTTTTCTCTCCAATATGAAGCTCCAAATGTTGGAAGATAAGTACTTCGCCACTGCATTGTATTTGTTCTTGGAAGAATTAATAAATGCATTTTTTTTATGCAGCTGTAGCTCTGATCATGTTGTGTTTGGAATCCTAACTTAAAGTTGAAAACTGCACTTTTGAATGGCAGTGAAGACACACATTCATGTATTCACTGAAAGGATTGAGCACAAAATAACATTACTTGCAGCATCTTTTAAGAGTGTTTTTTTTTTAAAGCCTTGGCTGTAAACTAACAGCCACACACTCCTGAGCTCCGCGACAAAATGCACTGCAGGTTTTACTGTTTGACTCCCATTAACATTCACATTTACAGCTCTGACACATCTGACTTTTCTTCTTCGCTTACAGATTCTGTGGGTCAGGCGAAGCTATGAACAGATCACACCCCACTTTTTAAATAACAAGGCAGAAAATTACCCTTTTCATAGCCGACTGCACAAAGTAATGGTGAAATGACAAGTGGCCACCAGCTAAAGTGGTTCACTCAGAGGATATACTGTACCAGCTGTAGCTGTAATATAGAAAAACTTCATTTTTTATCCTTTATGCTATCCAAAAATATAGATGATTTAAAACTATGTAACACTTTCACATGTTTTTTTTTTCTCTCTTTGCCCTCCAAAAGGTGACAGTTGAAAAACGGACCCTTCTCATTTGGAGACGAAGCTTCTAGTCATCGCTGCCGACTGTTTAGAAGTGCCGCTGAGCCCGAACAAGCCCCCCGTCACCCCTTTCGAGAGCAAGTGTCCGGCAGCCACCTGCTTCCCATGAGCCTCGGGTGGGCCGTTGGCCCCCATTCATAAACTCTGGGAAAAATTACATGTGTCGGCCTTGACTTGGACGGCCATCTAATGGGCGACACGCATAATTAACCCAGAAAACGTTCACTGGCCCCGGCGGCACTGTACACGGCTGTGGAGCTGCGTGGGGAGAGAGATGTGTGTTTGTGAAAGTGTGTGGGTATATGAGAAGGGATAAATCTGAAGTTTACACACTATGGTGTGAGAAGAAGCAGTGTGTGTATGTGTGTGTGTGTGTGTGCAGATGGAAACCGTTTATTCAAAATAACTTTAATCATTTTAATGCGACACAACCGTCATGTGAATGGGTCCTTAAGCTGTTCCGATGTCACTATTTCACTGAACTCCTGTTTACCCGAGGAGCAGTACCTCCAAAAATGCCTCGGTATCATTGAGAAGAACAACAAAAAAGACTTACTTCAAGAAAAAAATTGTAAAGCTTTGTATAGCATTAGCGCCTACCTTTTCAGGACTTCAAAAAGATAATTAATCTGACTTTATTCTTCAAGAGCAACACCAAATAGAGCAAAGCTCTGTTAAAATGATTAGTTATAGGAAACAAAACAATTGTAAAGGTTACTTTTTGTTGTTGTCAATAACTAGTGAAGTAACTCCAGTTGGTGGCCAAGAATGAGCCCATTTGTGTGCTGATGTGTCTGAGTGAGAAGAGTTTGCTCAACAAGCCCCCATTTAGGGAGAACAAATGCTTGTTAATACCGAATTTCAACCTTTCAGTCTGTAGTGAAGCCTCTCATTCAAATTCACCATCACTCGCTGCTCAGTTCCATCAATCATCATGCCTTTTTTCTTTTCCTCTGCTCCGACAACAAAGTGGATCTCGTTTGGAAGCAAAACAATTACGCCGGCTCTGTCACAGATACGTCTGCCGAGTGCCTCGGTTCCTGTGAAAGTGTGCCAAGTTTTTGATGCGGCTCCCCACCACCACCGCCGCCGCCCATTCCCCACCCCCCCCCCACCCCCCACCCCCCCGGCCACATCCCCTGTCTCACCGAGATGTTGGCCGGCTATCACTGTTGGCCAGTCGTCCCGCTGTTTGAGATGTGCTCCCTGCGCTTCAGTCTGCAGGGAAACTGTGACAGGCTTATCTCCCCTGACGCTCACTCACCTGGAAAAATGAGAGAGCGAGAGAGAGATAGAGAGAGACAGAGAGAGAGAGAAAGAGAGAGAAGAGAGATGGAGAGCAAGAGGGAAAAAAAAACAGACAGAGGCTGAAGGGTTTCACAACTTCCACCAAGTTCCTTCTTTCAGAGCTGAAACCCACACGGAAGCCAAGCAATTTTCTATTTCGAGAACTTGTTTCATTGGAAATTAAGTCAGTAAGCCGTGTGAGAGAAGACCAACAGATGTATCATTTGAGAATGAACACGTGACTGCGAGTCTCGAGATTGCTCACTCTTGAAAAGTTTTCAGAAGAAGTGTTGAGATTTAGCAGCCAAGATAACTTCCATTTATCTATTTTTGTTTGTTTGTTTTTCTTACACACACTACATCGAAGTTAGAGCCGAATAGGCTCGAGTCTGTTTCAGACTTTGGATAAAAGGCGGGTTAAATGCAAATCTGTGCTCAGAAAAGGGCTGCCTCTTTTGGAGGTGGAGGGGTGGAGAGGCATTCAGCAGGTTCGAACCAGATACACATTTACTGTGAGGGATGAATCTTAATCACCATACAACTGTGTTGCACTAAGACACCTTTAAAAATCTGTATTTCTGAACCCTCTGCAGCATAAATGCAACGCATGATCACTGATGGCACGCATCCTTGAATAGAGCATACTTTGGAATATTTGATCATTTCAAAATGTATGATGTTAGAGGTGAGAGGTGGCAAACTCTCCGTATGAACACAACCAACCTAAGTTGATCTATAGTGGTGCTGACCAGTAAAATGACAGTAAACCTTTGTCAATATGACAAAGCAAAGAAGTACAACTATATAATATTTTAATTTAATATAGATATCCAAGACTTGCAAAGTGGAAATTTCCAATAAAAGTTCTATTAAAATTCACCATAATCCAATATTTTTGCAAATTTTCTCTTTTAGCTTTTTGAATCAGCAAACAGATTTGAAAAACTGTTGGCTAAAGTCTAGATCATGGTTGATAACCATTATTAATGTCAATTCAGAACATGGATGGGACAATTTGACCTGTGTCTTCTAGCATCCTGTAAACTTGTCATAGAAATTCCCATGCATATGTCAGTATGTGTTTGGTTTAGTCATTCAGTTTAGGTTAGATGGAAGACAGATGTCATATTGTGGAGATTTATCAGGGAAAGTCATGTATCAAGCAATTACCTGAAGCAGCAACAACAAAAACAGCCAAGAGAAACTGGGAAAACTGTTAAAACTTCTAACAGAAGAGTTAGTAGGCTACGAGATTAATGAGTTTGGTAAAATATTATCGTTTGGAACAGAACTAACATACTAACAAAGTGTGAGCAGTACAGAGGGAAAAAGCAGCTCTGCGTGTCTTTCGAAAGACAAGCTTTTAATTTATTGACTCAATAATGTTTTTAAGTAAAAATGGAAACACTTTGTTGCATTTTCAGTGCCCAATACAACAAGGGTGATCACAGCCAGTTAAAATGCAACTACTCCCAAGGTGGAACTTTTTTTTTAAAGGGCGCCGACTCCATCTCCATGAAAATGCTTTTTAGAGTTTCTGCCATTTCCATGTAAAAACAGAACAGTTCCCCAAAACATTGTGGAGTAAATGCGAAGCTTTTCTAAAACAAAAATGCAAAAAAGATATATTGCGCACATTGAAATTCAATTATACATGCGCCACTAATCTTGGGGTACTTCAGTTACTAACTTAATAATGTTGTAAACAGTGGCAACAGATACACCCCAACACATGGAGGTTGGATGAAACCAAATTTGGTGAAAGAAAAGTAATTTTTTTCCAGTACAACCAGTTTGATTGAACTGAGCGTATAAGTGGTCTCCTGTCACACAGCGGCTGCTGTTTGGCAAAAGTCACACAGGCTTGGTTCAATCAGTTGCGGGCATCAAGGGTTCCTGATATAGATTTGCCCCCTTGGATTGGAGTCAGTCCTCCCCCACTAACACCCCGACTCTATTCTGTCTTTAACAGTCTTATCTCCACCACACAGTTTTAGCTGAACTTTACCATGTGAATGGCGCTGGCTGCATTGATTGTAAATGCTGGTACAGGTAATTTTTTTACTTTTGTTTTGCGATGGTTACACAATCACAAAGTCTTTCATTAGCACCTTGCCACTCAGGTTTCCATGGAAACAAGCTTGGCGAGTGCACACATGTGAACGTGTTGGAGCGAAGAGGGTCTATCTGTCTCTCTCTCTCACACACACACACACACACACACACACACACACACACACACACACACACACACACACACACACACACACACACACACACACACACACACACACACACACACACACACACACACACACACACACGCGCTCCCACAAAGTGAGAAGACAGAGATAGCATATGGCAGCAGGAGTGTGTACACGAGGGTGTCACAGAGTAAATATTCTTGTGTGTGCGTGTGTGTCTGTTTGTGTGTATGTGTGTGCACTTTCTCTGTATGAATGCACATGTATTTCACAGCAATGCGGCCATGCATGTGTGCTGCATGTGTTGCCTTACTATGTATACATTTTGTTTGGCACAATGCATGAGTGCCGAGTTGAACATTTGCATGTGTTTTTGCATATTAAATTCTGTTTTCGCAAGTAAGTACACTGTGGCAGTGTGTTTGCGTGCACAGATGTTTTAATGTCTGCATGCATGTGACTGTGTGAGGAGCTGTTTTAGTTTCAAGATTCATTCTAAGTATACTTCTCTATATTGAGATCTCTCTCTCTCTCTCTCTCTGTGACTGAATGTATGCACTGGTGTGTGTGTTGGTGTCGCTGCAAGTATAAATAAGTATGTACAGGAGCAATGTGATAAGTAAACACTCAAAAACCAGCAGCTTCTTGTGAGGATGAACACATACCCACTTGATTTCATTCTGCACAGTCGCTGATCACCTTTCTTGTCACCCACAGACACACAGTCACACAGAGTAACTCACACACCCAAACAAACACACACACACACATGGACACACACTGCTGTCCCTTTTAACTGCCTGGAATTGTCACCCGTCAGCAGCTGGTTGCAGAATGCTGCGCTATCGCACCCTGCAGACGCAAATTACTCTCCTGTGACATTTCAGTGCTTAAAAGGAGAAATTTCATTTGACCAATTTGACTCTGTTGGACAGTTGTTCCAGTATGAGCACACACACGCACACACTAACACACACTGACGCTCACACTATTAACTCGATCTGAGCCTTGCCTGGAGGTGGAGAAAAAAAACAAAAAAACCAGAGGCTAATGGGGACCTGAGGCGAGTTGGAGGACTAACACGCGTTCTCATTTGTGCCATGCAGCTTTGATCTCACTTGGATTATTTATTCATGTCCACTTCTCCAACATGCATGCGCATATTTTCGCTCTTGTATTTTTGTTGTTATTGTGTTTTTCAACTTTTCTTTTCTCGACTTTAGCTCCGCGACTGCACAAACTTAGTTATGCATCAGTTTGCCTGATTTAACCTCACTCTATCTGATGCCACCGACTCCCATTTCAGCACGCAGATCATTATTACATCATCACTCCTGCAACACGCGACAGGGAGTCGTCCAAATCAATAGGGCTCGTCTTCTGAGGGACGTGTGCTAAATTTGAAAACAATCCATCCAGCGGTTGTTCAGATGGTTCGCGCACTGACAGAAACACCACCAACAAGGCAACCCTCTGATCGATTCTACCTGCATAGCAAAGCGCAATAAACAAACAGACAAACGAAGACACACAGGCCCGTGTGCGGCATAAATAAATGACGAGTGCAGCTATTTATAAGCACAAAGAGCATTTCCAAATCAAGCATGCAGTCATCAAGCTAAAAAGGTATTGGGAGCATCAAATCGTATGGGAGAAAGAGACAGAAATACAATAAATCAGGCTGACTGTATAAGATTTACATCAATTTTTTGTTTTGTTCTTTTATTGGGCTGCTGTGTTTGATTCCTGTTTGCCACTACAGAGCATTTTGATTGTGTTACATTTTCTGTCTGACTGACCCCTCCACAATAGAAACGCCAACCAAAGGTCATGCGTCATTTGATAAAACAAATTCCTTACTCTGGTGATGGACTGTATTGGATAAATAAGTGGATGGGTGGTTGGATTCAGGTACCCGAGTTTTGAATTTCAGCAGCTAGATGGTTTTATTTTATTCAATATCGAAATATAAACTGCTTAAGTGAGCTGTTATTAAAAAAAAAAAGAACCCATCCTATTTGGTTGGAGTATAAATAAAAATATGAAATATTTAAATGATGTGTTTTGAAGTATTTCAAGACTGTAATAATTCCTGGTTGGACTCATCTGCACAGTTGAATGTTGAATCTGATTATTGCAGCTGGTTTCGTGTGGAAAGTGGAATGACATTTGATTTGAATAAAAAGCCAGATTTCATTGTTCAGAGTGCACAAAAACATGTTGTAAATCTGTCTATTATAAGGTTTATGGGTGACAATAAAAATAACAGAAAAAAATACTAAAGTGGAATGAAGAATTATGTGGGCCACAAATAGATGTTTTTTTTATTTGTACATTTCTGTGATTGCAGATGATATGGAAATATGCGCTGATCTGCAGGGGCGAGATAGCCTGGAGGAATCTGATGAGTTGCCTGCAGGTTATGTTTTACTGTACAAACAGCCTGATTTGAAAATGTGACAGGTATTGACGCAACTATGAAAAAAAAAGGAAACCAAACTGAAAGAAAATGCAAAACTTTGCACATTCAGGACAATCAATGAATATATAACTAAATAATTAGCGAGGAGGGTTAAACCTGAATAAATAATATTGCATTTGTACGTACATCTGTTTTCATGGCAGATAAATATAGATGTTCTCTCACTTATATCAGAATAAATACTGACATTAAACCAGGGGTGTCAAAATAACTTGCATTAAAAGGGTACTATGTCAATGTTTGGTCATTTCTTAGTTGTACATTGGATGGCAGTTTTCAGTGACACTAGTACCATTTTGACTCTTTATCTTGTACATTTTGCTGTTGCAGTGGTTCGAACTGGTTCTTTTGGGTCAATGATGCTTAGAACATAGGATACACAACTTTCTATGGAGCTACTTTCTCCTGTCACTGTTCTGTTTCCTACTTTTTCCTCCACCAACTCAATACACCATCTTGTGGTGTGAAGTTGTACTACAAGACAAGTCGGGATGGGTTGTTAAAGTTATATTGATTTGAATTAAACATAATTGTAACTAATGTACCCTTAATGTTAAACCATGCAACTTTAATTATTCAGAAGGTTTCTATCAAGTAGAATGTTTTACTTCTTGAAGTACTTTCGAATACAGCCAAAACCACAGGTAATAATAAAACTTTACAACTATGCTCAAATTAGGAGCTGCTCAAATTGGGCAGATAAAATGTAAAATGTTTGGTCCAAACTACTTTGTATGTTGGATTTTATTGAATGAAGTCGTATGCTGATGTTCACACTGTCCCTTGTCCACCTGAGTTTCAGTGGAAAATGCAAAGTAAATTAAACAGACCTACTTGTTAAAATTACATCATGTAAAAAGAGAGTAACTTTGAAAAGTTATTTACCTCCCCTTGTCTTTCTTTCTGACAGCCTCACTAGTTTTCCCAAGATAAAGGAATTTCCATTTCTCCCCTCTTCTTCCCATTTCACCATTATGTCCTCTGTAACTATTACGGCATCTTCTGGGCTGAGTACTTTTTTCCCCTTCCCTTTATTGTTGCTCTCTCGCTGTCCTTGAGTCACTTTCTCTCGGCCGTTCGACTCTTTCTCTGCATGTTTCCCATTTTCTCTCCATCGCCCTATCTTTGTGACTCAGTCCTTCCTTCTGTTTTCTCTTTTTCCACGTCTGACTCACTCGCTCTCTATTTTAATCGTCATTTGCCTTCCCACTTTCTTTTTCTGTCCCCCACATGTCCACATCATTCTGTTTGTCTACGTCCTTCATTTGCCTCTTTAACTTCTCTCTCTCTCTCTCTCTCTCTGCTCTTATTTTTATGACTTTGCCGGGCTCTCGTCCTCTCTCTTTTTCCTTCTTCTCACTCATCTACCTTCTCAATGCCTCTCGCCCTCCATCTGTCCACACTCACACCAAATATGGATGCAAACTCTTCTCCAGCCTTTTCTGTCTGTCATTCCTCTATCCCTGTATACAATCTGATTGACTTAAACACGCCTCCCGCCTCCGCGCGCACACACACACACACACACACACACACACACACACACACACACACACACACACACACACACACACACACACACACACACACACACACACACACACACACACACACACACACACACACACACACACACACACACACACACACACACACACACTCCTTTGAAAGCACTCACTCCACGCATATGTATCCGAATTAGCCCGGGTTGCCTGCGGCGACTTCCATCTTAATAAGTGCGTTGTTTATGGGCCTATAAGCAAAATGTTGCCTGCACAGCTCATTACTGCTGAGTGGGGAGGGAAACTCCCAGGAGAAGGCTGCGCACACACTTTCCAAACCCTCGCACCCCAAACACGCGTCTCCATCACGTACTCCCATGCCTGTCACGCGCTCCCTGGCACCGACGACTTTTTACTGCGTTACCCTTCAGATGCAGATCCTTTAGAAATATTGCACCAAGAAAGCAGTTTGATGGCTTTTACATGAGAGTTTCCTGAGAAATGTGTACCTTTAGGTAGCTTTAACTGATCAGGAGAACCCTAAAAAGTCGCATCATGAAATATTCTATTGGTGCCATCAAAGCCGTAGGTTAACATTGTGCACTAATGAACACACACAGAGACGATAGGTGGACGCTAACTCCTTACTATCTATAATAATCTGTTGCGACAAAGTTTTATTTCTTACCTGGTGACCATATTTGTGAGTAATACCTGAGTAAAATCAAATCACAGAAAAAAGCAAACCCAAGTTCATGTTAGGTTGATAAAATAACAGCATGTCCTAACTTCTAAAATTTCTGAAATACACTGACAAAATCAAAACAATTATGTAGTTTATAGACTTTGTAACCACTTTTATATAGCTCCTATACACCGTGGACATGGCACCAGTCCATCAGAGGGCAAAGACAGAAAATGTTTTAGAGTCACCAATTAACAAGGACTACAGGAGGCAAATTAAGTGCCTGAAGAAAATTCACACATGCAAAAAGAAAAAAAGGAAAAAAAGGAAGCCCCCTTAAAAGAAAGTCCTGACTCATAGACGTTCCTTTCCTTTCAGGATTAGATTTAAGATCTACATGTTTGACTGCCAACCGGATGCTTTTCTGCGGAATTTGGTGAACGTGGTATTTGAACACTGACCTTCCAGCCTCCTCAAAAGGCTAACTGCCAATCGTTTTCCATCTGTTCAGTTTTTTTATACAGTTTGGAGAACACCAAGTAGATACTTTCATAACTGCTAAATCACCAATGAACACTAAGACTCTTCATAAGACTTTAGTGTAACAGGTGAAATTTCCAACATAATCTGAGTGGAACCGTGATGAGCACTTTGGTGCCACTATTTATGGTAATGACTCAATAACAGAGCTAATCTTTAATATAATTTCACAGGATGCCTCATTACAGCAAAAGACAGTGATGAATTGCTCTGTAAGTCTTTGGTGTCTCTTTTCAGAAAAACACAAACATCCGTGAACTCAAATTTGTATTTTTTTTTTTTGGGGGGGGGAACAGATGTCACACTATTGCAGAAGATTTTGGAACATCTCAAGTCATATCAGGGAGCTTATCGTCCTCTGTGCCTCCACAGAGCAGGCTGATTGGAAAGTTTGTGACTGCAGGAGCGGCGGCGGTACGCGACACTTCAACACATGTCGACACTGTGAGCGAGTCGGCGGAACAGATGGCAGCAGGAAAGAGTTAATGCCCAAGCTGTATGTGGCAGAAGCGTTTGTCAGTGCCGCCTAAGTGCGGCATCGGGCATGCAGAGACAAACACGCCAATTAATACATACAGAAACGAGCAAGGGAGCACACGCACACATTTGAAGAGACACGCGGATACGACATGACAGCTGCAGCATCACACTGGTTATTACCGTCTCGGGTCCCTCTGAAGCGGCGCTGATGGAGCCGTGTTACTGGGAGGTGCAGGTCAAATGAGTCAAGGAGCGACACCGCATGAAGCACACAAAGAGGGGATAATGCAGTCCCAGTTTGGGCTTTTTACATCTGTGCCTCGAACAAGAAGCCATTACCATCATGTTAGGAAATACAAACTGCTAAATCTAAACTTTGCATCCAATAAATCCACCCAAATTAGAAAAGGGGTTCCTGACATTTTTTTTTTCTCCCAATTGTGTTTCCTATTTTATGTAACTTTTGAACCAAAGTCATATTAAAAAAAAGAATAAGTGGAGTTCAAGCCCCCATTTTCAGGAGAAAAAGATAAACTTTCCTTGCTTTTTTTTGGGTGTCTGTTAACACAACAGTGCTTGAAGTCACTGAAAACTAAACTTTTCGAAAATGGCTCCCAAAGTGGAACTTTTTGAAAAAGCTCCAACTCTGTAAAGGAGGGAAAACGCAACTTTCTACGCAACTTTCTGGAAATACTCGGGCTCTGTTTCGGTATAGATGCCAGGATCGCTGCTACAGTGCATGCACAGGACGGCCATAGTAAATAGTGCTTCTGCACGTGCACAAGTTGATGGACAATAACAACAATGGCGGCCTCCGGAGTGTCTCCCAGTCCATATTCTCCTGGAGCTAGGTAAATATATATTTGAAAGTCACTGTAATCACAAGCCAACTTCATCGTCTGTCCATGCAAATGACATACTTTGTCTCTCTTTGCATGCGTAGTTGGCTTCGTCACAAAACAAACAACAGCACACCCTAGTGGCCCTTTCCTGAAAACTACATTTTAGCGTTTCTGTATAAAATGACATTGTTTTCACATGAAACGTTGTGTAATCAGGATCTGAAACCAGTGTTCAAATGATCAGAACTGAATGTAAAGTAAACGTAACAAAAACATCATCATATAAGTTCTAATGTATTTTATACTGTAAATGTGGGTCAGGAAGAAAGACACCATGGGGGTGTCCACCATGGTCTTTTTTCAGACCAATGGTTCCTACTTTCATAAAATTGGTTGAGTGTGTCAACCAGTGCTTGGCTTCATGTTGTGGTAAATCTGATAGCTTATCATGGGAGTCTCTATTGAGAAAGGTTTGGGACCAGTGATTTGAGCTTATTAGAATTTCAAAAACCACTTGGACCTGATGTTGAGGTTTGCAGTTTTACTTATTCTACTGAATAAATACATTCAGAGTGTCCTTAAGGAACCCCCTCCCCCCACCAAAAAAAAGATAACGCACTTGTCAATTCAAAAACATTGATTAAATGTCTAGAATAAACTGGCGCTGGGATAATCCACAGTCAACAGTATTTCTAGCCCCGTTCCTCACAACGTGCTTCCAGTCTCACATCCGCAACAGCAGCGGCTCTGAGGATTTTTCTTTGTGTAAAACTCCCGAGAGACTCATATAATTACTTTTTCATGAAATATACACTTTGTGAATTTTGTTTTCCTCTAGAATTTTGTAGATAATTGAATTCAATACCCATGAGGTCTGATATTGCCTAAAAAAAAAAAAAAGGCGGGGGGGGGGGGGGGGGGGGTGATGCAAGAGGAGGGGTGTACAGTGTAAACGCATACAAGAAGAAATCTAAAAATTTGTCTCAGCCTGTTGACTTATTATATCTGTGCCATTAGACGACTTATCTGAATGCAATCTGTGTCAGTCTGGATAATGCCGGATTGACGGACACTGCCAAAAACCAAAATAATTGCCTTAAAAATAACCCAGGCAATCACAGTGGGTACACACTCCGGGATGCACAAACCCACAGACACATATACTCTTACAGGCGAGGGACTACAAAGAACTTGGCAGTTCTGTATTTGCTTGTTGCGCTTTCATTAAGTGTGATGGAGGTGTGAAGGCTTCGTTTGATCACCGTCTTATACGCATAGTAATTGGGCTACAGTTAGCTGCCAACAGGAGTGAATGGAGAAGCTGAGGAAAAGCCTTGAAGTCCAGCTCTCTACTCTATTCACTTTCAGTGAGGTTGTTTTTAAACGCTCTTCCTTTAATAGAGTTTTTAGCCCAACATATATTTGACTTTGGACTGAAGAAAACAGAGGTGGGGGGGTGGGGGGATCTCGTCTTTACTTCATAAAAGAAATGTTGTATGCTTTGCTGATCTGATGTTGGGTCGGATTAAAATTCACCTCAGTCATCAGGTTCATGACAGACGTAAACAAAATGATTGGATGTTATTTGTGTGACTGGTATTCAGATGAAAATTGTATTCAGTTTCACAATGATTTAATGAAACCATTCTTCAGGATCAAAATTTAATGTTTTTTTTCTCTAAAGGTCCTCAATTTTTATCACAAAATCCATCGTTTCTTTTCTTAAACAGTATTCAATCACTCTGTCGTACATACTTTTATGTGTGTTTCAGTTCCAACAAGAAATCCTTTTCCGTTTGCACGTCATCTCGTCGATGCAGGTATTGTTCATGCAACATATACATAAAAAGTCCCCGGTTAATTGTCATACTTGTTTGTACCTTTTGTATTAAACAAGTATGTTCTCATGGTTCAATTGCTTTGAGTTGTTCAAATAATAAGAATTTTGGTGAGTATAATTATACTATTTTCATGAACAAAGTGCCAATTTTATGACGTTATTAATGCTATTTTATTAAGTACAGCTGAGATTCATAAGGAGATTTGTACGCTTCGAGTTTGTTTCTAAAGTAAAGGTATTTATGTTCTATTGAGCTGGACAAATATCTATCTGTGATGCAATAACTCTTTATACTCCATTTCTGCATCATAACGTGTTTCTTATGGCCATAAAAAGTTAATGAAGAGTGGATTGATTCAGCACTAGTGAAGGCCTCGGTCTGAAAAGCACGGCCCTCCACTGCATCTATCAGGTCTGGGGATTAGGATTAGGCACGTGTTTCCCTACTCGTAAAAAGTTTAAATTGCTTTAAATTCATTTTGAACTTTAACTTCTAGAAGATTAAAAAGTGACCAGTTTACTGAATTAGGTACATTTTTACATTCCATTTTCATATTTTTGCTCACCCTATTGAAACAGCAGCGCTGTAGGCCTAGTTGGAAATTATAGCAGTGGCAATCATTATTCCACATAAAATGGAAGGTGAGTTGTGATGGTCAAATTTTTTTTTAAATTTCTTTTAACTTTTTGTTGTCTGTTTGTATTGACTGCCTCTTTCTCCTGCCTAAAGCATCAGCATTAATCAAGAAGAAAAAAGACTCAAACCTACAGAAGGAAGAAGAAAAAACCCTCTCCATCATGTATGTCCCTGGTGGAGTGGTGTAATAACTACAGTTAGTCATTTTACATTATATAACTGTGCGGGGTACCATAAAATTGTACAAGGCTCAGCTGTAGGGAGGTCAGGTGTTCACTGCTATTGACCTCATTCACTATTCTCATCACACACACACACACACACACACACACACACACACACACACACACACACACACACACACACACACACACACACACACACACACACACACACACACACACACACACACACACACACACACACACACATACACACACGGTCTGAAGTCTCCAGCCCGGGGCCGCGGGGGTGTTAAGAGACAAGTGTTAGGATGTGAAGTGACACGAGGGTGCACACTCGGAGGAACAGTCGTCTCTTCCTGTCTGAGAGCCGCCTCAATTTCAAGTTATTAATGCTTGATCCACGTGTCTGTACCATTATGCATTGCTCCCCGAGCGACCCCCTTTCCCCTCCCCTGTACATCTGCCATCAGCCCGAACAACCACTCACATTGCAGGATATATAATGTATGACTGTAAAACCCCAACGCCAGGGCGGATGAAGTGCAGTTGTCTATATTTACAGCGTGCATACAATCCTTTTAAAAGGGCATCCTGGTCTGTTTGTACTGGTTTGAGATTAACTGATTAAAAGCAAATCACATCAGAGATTAAACACCACTTCTTCCACTCTGCTTGTTTGAAGAGTCTGTCAGCCACTCGTTTATTTCACTCCTTTTAAATCCCTTTTATGCGCGCTTTACGCCTTGTGTAAAACACTTTAAATTGCAGTGTTGTTGAAAGGTGCTATACAAATAAACTTGTCTCGTGCTGCTTTGCCTTCTGGCTGTTTTTCTTCTTTCCTGAGTGGCTTTTTCCAAGTTTTTTTTTTTTTCTCTTAATCCAAGAATCAAATATTTACAAGACATCAATGACAAACACAAACACGCTGAAGTATTTTGTTCTTAGTTTTACCTTATTTTACAGGCTGTCATATATTTCTAAGACATTCTGTCAGTTCAGACTCTGATGTGCAGTATATAGTGTGCACTTCTTACTATGCCTGCTCCACATTATATAACCTCCTTCTTTTCCATTTAAAGCCTGGTCTTAAGATATATTTAAAATGGATCCGTTTAGACGTTTTAATTTTTGGACCATCTCAAATCACTGAATGCTACTGTTGAAAAATGTGTCTGTTTATGGCCCAGGGATCTGCTTCTGCAAGAAAGACACGATTTTACCAGTTATAAATATGAGTGTAGCCGGGTCTATAATAGAGGCTTGACGCTCACAAATCCTTAATTACATCTTAAATTTAAAATGCTTAAAATGTTCCAAATTTATGAAAGTTGTTTGGGTTTTGACAGTCAGGTTCAGGTGGTAAGCTTATTTGAACAAAAAGGACGTATTAACTACATTGTGTTAAGCATTTCTGTGTAAAAAAAAACCCCATAGTTTTCAAAACGTTGGCATACAAACATGAATTCTCTCTGAAAGGAAAACACGAAAAACAATGTGCTTTCACTTGAAACGTCACATAAACAGGGCCTAAATCTGGCCACATGAATGAAATAAGAAAATAAAACTGAATTGAAAGTCTGCAGAGTGGCGTTCAGTGTGGAGTTTGCGTGTTGTCCCTTGTCCCTTTCATGACACAATCCTTTTTGTTTTGAGGTGGATTGGTGACCAGAAGTTGCCCCTCGGTGTCAATCTGAGCGTGCGTTTCCGTGTTGGCCCCGTGAGGGAGTGCTGACCTGTCCACACTGTGACCCGCCTTCACCTAAAGTCAGACGGGATCGACTACACATGACCCTGAGTCGGATAAAGCCATATCGAGGACCAAACTGAGAGGAGTAGAACTTATTTTCCTCCAGCATTCTTTTTTCCCCCCCTCGCTGTATTTGTTCTCTAACTTTCAACATTTGTTTAGTAAATGGTATTTTCTGACTGTCTGGGAGACTGAACATGTCTGTGTATATTTGAGGAAGTCAGTCATCACATCGGAGTTTTACCAATCCTCACATCTGCTCTGGGCTTATTACTATGGAGTCCGTTAATCCAGGAGAGAGTGAAGACAAACACTTCTGACCGCCATACAGATGACATGTTGATCGCTTTCACACGTGTATTTGAGTTCATGTAATTCCAAGATTAGGAAGTTTTGATTCGAGAGTCTTATCTTTCAGTGTTCAATTGAGTCGGCTTCAACTGCCCAAAATCGCCAGAAGAAAAGCTTCAGAGTGAGCGTCCTTGATTTTCTGTCCACAGCAGTCTGCATTGATGCAAAAGAAACCCCACAAAAAACAAAACCAAAAAAAAACAAACAACTCCTCATGACGAGTGAGCTAATAAACAAAGACTCCTGTTTAGTTTCAGTCGTCTGCCATATAAAAGCCCTGAACAGAAAGGAGATTGTTTCTGTGTGTGCTTTCCGTGCCGCCGTCACGATTGTGACTGTGTGCGGAGATTCTCAGTCTCATTACGTTGCGTAAAAAGCAATAAAATCGTAATTGTTTCGTGGGCTTGAAGCAGCTATGGCTCGTGCAGCTGGATGTCTTCGCTGCTGTGTCTACAGAAATATCACGGCGTTAAGGCTGGCTTTCATCATGGCTCATTATATTGTAGAGTATCAATAAAATCACGCAATTCTGGGTTTTTTCTGCTTTGAAACACGGCTTTTGTTTGAGGGGTTCACCCTCCTCCTCACAATCTGCAGCACTGGGACACGCGTCGCTGCTACTACGCATTGTATATCCATCATTAACTTGTGGGTAGATGACACGATCCTTAAATCTTTTACTTTTAAATAAATTTGCTGTCTCTTCTGTTTTTTCCCCCTTCACAACAGTTTCAAACCTCCATTCATCGTGGTTATATTGAACTCATTTTACAGAGAGCCATTAAACATTGTTCGCATGCTGCACATCTCCTCCTGAGTTTCTTCTTAGAGACTTAAGATCAGGGGTGTCAAACACATTTTAGTTCAGGGGCAACATACAGCTTAATTCCATTTCAAGTGGGCTCAACCAGTACAATAGTGCCATAATAACCTGTATATGTGAAGTTTTTCTTTGTTGTGAGTATAATTGATGAACATTTTTATATTTTCTCAAAACCAATCAATTCCCCCCCCCCCCCCCCATGTTAAGAAAAATCTCAATATATAACCAATTTCAACAAAAAACTTCTTGTGTAAAATACAGTGAACTGTCCACAAAAACTATTCCTACAGTTGCTGCATTATGTGTTGTTGTTTTTTCAAATTCACCCTGACACCATGGCTTTGAGGCTAATTTGTTATCTTTTATGGCAACTTTAACTTTTCTGAAACGGAAACGATGTGTTTCACTTGAAACATTGTCATGTCAACGGGGCCTCAAAAGTTAATAATCTGTATATAAATAATAACAGTAACCAAACTCAGTTTAGATATACTACCGTTTGGTATTTTCTTGTATCCATTGAAGCTTTAAAGATATTCATACAGTTGAGGTTACTCAAAGCACTTTGCAAATTCACTTGAGCAGTTTCATCAACTGTATTTTTACTTGTAATTGACCACATTTTAAGCATTTTATCAGCAGATGTACTTGAGTACAAATTTTTAGTATTCTTTTGATGATGACATTTCAGAAAGTTGTCCAATAATGTCATTCTTCGAAGGTGCTTGCTCATAAAGAAAAATGTCATCCCCTACTTTCTTAATGAAATCTAATTCATTAGCCGTTTGATCTGTTTCAACACATTTTCCAGATTAGATTTGAAAAAAATAAATAAAAAAAAAATAAAAAAAATAGATGTACGTGGTTGAATTTCATATTTTACTAAGCTCAGACTCAAAGGCTTGCTGGTGGTGTTATTGTGCTTTGAAGTGTTAATTGGACGACATATTTTCATTTGAAGATATGTCATAGGACAGCATGGTGCAGTAGTGGTTTGCACTCCTCTCTCACATTCACGGGACCTCCAGTTCGAATTCCTGTAATCTCTGTTTTTTTTTCTTTAGGACATTCCTTTTTCTTCCCGCCCAGAAGCATACCTTTGAGGATCATTAATGACTGTTAGTGTGTGTGCGTGGGGGTCTCTCGCCTTCATATGAAGTTAGCCCCTTGTGACTCCAGCCTGGTGGCATGCATAAAACATGGATGGAATCATGCAAAAAAAAAAAAAATCCTGAAAATTCACCAGGATATATATATATATATATATATATATATATATATATATATATATATATATATATATATATATATATATGGATGGGTGTGTTTTTTTTGTGGAATATATCATTTACTCACACATAGATAAAATTCATAATTCCTGCAGTTTGAGCAGCCACGCTTCCACTACAGACTTCCTGCTGCGATCGCTACATATGTGCACCTTTTCTTTGACTGTATGTATCGTTGCTCCCAGTGACAGAGGACGTTTTGATGTAGGCAACAGTGGCGGATCAAAGTCAAACACAAAAGATCAGTGTGTGTGTGTGCACGAGAGTGCGATAGTGTGTGTGTGTGTGTGTGTGTGTGTGCTGGGGAGAGACGAGAGAGAGAGAGAGAGGGCAACCCCTCCTTCAATGCAGGACCTCCCCCAACTCCCCCCCCCGAGGAGTCACCCAGTCATCCTGGCACACACACACACACACACACACACACACACACACACACACACACACACACACACACACACACACACACACACACACACACACACACACACACACACACACACCGATGAGATCATTCCTGATGAGATCATCATCATCTCTCTCGATCTGTGTCTCTCTTAGCATCCGTACAAAGAAAAACACCCTCTATAAACTTAATAAATCAACATTTTTGTGTACAATGATGTTTTTTTTTTTAAACCCTGAATTATTAGATACAACAAATGTTTCATATCTCAGTGAATTATACATATACGGTTAAATAACTATATCAACTCGCACATTAAATATACATAAAATGACATATTCGGCTCTCTTTGTCTCAGAGTCACTGCAGCTCAAATAGCTCCAGTGGCAATTAAATTTTTACAGCAGCTCTACTGTACGCTGATGTCAGATGGAGAAACACACAACAAACAGCACAGACGCAGCGGGAAAGAAAAAAGTTCACAACCAGAATTTCTTTTAAAAATACAGTATATCGTCTTCATGTAATTACAATCCAAACATGGTGCCAGTGAATATGTTCATACAAAAGATTTGGAATAAAACAAGAAAAAAAATGACAAAATAACAGTACAGATACAATAATATTAACAACAATATAACAAAGATATAATTAGTTGGTGGTTCAACACTTTTATCACTTTTAAGAGTGTTATTGAAAATGCAAACCAATTTAGAGAATTGAGGATGAACTTCATCAGTAAAATATAAAATTTGGGGGGTTAAATAGAATACAAATCCTTTTAATTTAGGTCAGGGAACAAGCAATATTGAAGGGAGCCTCTGTTGAGCGAGCCAGAGCAGTAAAATAGTGTCATAACAACATTCAGTATACAAGATATACAGAGTATACAAGATAAAATGTCTATATTTTTGCAAAAAACAAAAAATTACTCCTAAAAATTACTTCAAACTCAACATGAAGCCCATTTTAATTAACCCCTGTGCTGCAACATGCAGTGAAACATTCCCTTTGCTTGATTTTTTTTATTTTTTGGAGGATCAGCCTCATGTTTGACACCCCTTCCATTGGGGACATGGGTGCATGTTTACACGGTTTGAAAAACGCACGTCTATTTTTGTGCAAACGTAGAGCATAAAATAGCCTCAAAGGCAGCCGTAGCTCCCTCTGGAATGCAACATCAACATGGAGACAGGAATTCAACTCAACAATCTGCTCAATTGGCAACATTTCATTGCGTGGAAATGTTGCAAAGTTATTGGGCGATTTACTCACACCGAACAACAATAAAAACTCTCCTGAAATCTCAGATCACTTTTATAGTCCCATGACTGCTAGGTGACGACAAATGAAAATGGATTCTAAATATTTGCTATAAACAGGCTGCCGTGACTTAAAAAAAAAAAAAGAGGATACAACTCATTAAATGGAGCCATTTGTATCTGCAATGTTTGCATACGTCACCAAAGATTCATTAAAAAAAATTAATCAATTAGCAATATTACATACTAAATAAATGGGAGATGGCAGACATTGGCTTTTCTGCAAAGACTTCTTGAATGGTATCGACAAACGAAGCAAATCAAAGGAAAAGTAGAGGAGTTAAAAGTAAAGGGTTGCATATGATCAGTGGTCAGTGTGGTTGTGGGTCTACATATCCACCAACCCATCTCCATCGTGATTAAAGCTACCAGCAGACCGATCAACTTTAAATAAAGCAGTGCTGCCAACTCTCCCAGAATACCACTTAAGCTCAGACACACTCGAAATGTCGAAAAGTAATTTATGGCCAAACACTAGAAATCCTGTGTTTCCCCCCCCAATTAAATACTTAAAGATATACAATTTGCTCAAGTTAATTGCTTTGGATTTTTTACTTGTCCTTGTAGTTTATTCACCTTTTTCATTTGTGCCTGCTCTAAATGTTAATGTAAAGCACTTTGAATCTCTTTGTTGCTTCATAAATAAGGTTGACTTGTGAAAAGCCTTGTAACAGAACATATTTCCTCATTTGTTTTAATCAAATTTGCATTACATCTAATGCTGAAATCTTCTAATAAAATAAAGACCAGTTTCATACTCAAGGAGAATAATCATCAATGAATACATTTGAGGCTCTGTGATCACACCGTACTTAAAGGGAGAGTTAGACATTGAATGAGACTGGTCCAAAGTCCATATTATTCTTAGCTCTTTTATTAATGTAATATACCCTGGAATTCCATTTTTTTTGTAAGGTGGTTTATACCCTTTCAGGTCTAATTGGAAAGGCACTATAGTTTTGTCCCTTGGTACAGCTCCAAAATGATGATTATCCTTTTTTTTTTTCTTCCCCTTCACAGAAAATACACGGAAATCTGGTTGGAAAGTTGAACTGCAGCCAAGAAGATTGTAGTCCAGGAGTGGAAACTCTCACATGACATCCCAAAAAACTCATTGACTGAGGAGCTTTTTGGACGTCTCGTGAAAAAAAAATGATCATCAGCAAGGATTAATAAAGGAGGACAAAGAACCATATCAATTTGGAGAAATCTGATATCTGAAAGACATTTTGTCAAAAGGAAACTGTCAATGTGAATTATTGTTGTTGGTAGATGGATTGGTCTTGAGTTGGGGGGGTATTTGTTGACATTGGGAAGAAACTAGAGTACTCAGAAGAAAGAGCAAGAGCATGCAATCTCCACATGTAAAAGCTTTGGTTGATATTTGAACCCGGACCTTCTCACTGTGAGACCAGAGAGCCAACCACGACACCACTGTGCAGCAGAAATATGAAAAACAAAGCTGTAAAGTTTCTGTTTTGATGTTTTTCGGTCAACTTCTTATTGTTCTCATAAAAAAAACTAAAGAAAAAAGGATAACGCACACTGAGACAAACATGCCATCTTCTGATTATTAACTAATACAAAGCATAATCAAGCAAACAGAATGTGAAAAAAGGCTGTATCCATTACATCATCAATCAGAAAGCGTTTGTTTGCCATGATGTGAACCAGACACCCTGAAATACTCGAGTTGCTCTATAAAAAAAAGCAGCTTTTCAATCCTTTTTTTTGTTCCCTTTCTGCTGTTCTCACTCTGCATCACCACTTTACTACATTTCTCCTTTTCTCAGGAAGAGGAAAATGGGAGATGGAAAACACCCAGGATCCCAATGAATACGCACATCCAACCAGCACACACATCTATACGGGGCACTACCCGCCTGCTCCCGGGTTGACACGAATGGAGTAACATCCCTCCAAGGCCACGCAACTTTCTTAATTAAAGGCATAAATTTCTTCTCCTGCTTCTTTTTTCCACTGGAGAACTACAGTGCGCTTTCCCCCTCTTCTTCTTCTTCTTCTCCTTCTTTTTTTTTTGTGTTGCTGCAGCTAAGCCCCCATGAAGACAACAACGATGAAGAAAAAGAAATAAATAACGGCAAACCCTCAGCGACTCAGCTGCTGTAGAGAGTCCTCAAGGAACCTGATCCTGAGAGTGCCATCATTTACATATTGCTTTGATGAGAGAATACATTTATTTGGTTTTTTATTTGTATCAGTGGGGAAAGGAAGTCTTTATTTCTCCTCTGCAGTATTCAGGTCCTTACAAAAGAAAACAAAAAAAGGGGAAAAACTATTGAGAAAAAAAAATAGCACATATGTTTACAGTGCATTTCCAGGGTTAATTGAGGTGTGTGTGTGTGTGTGTGTGTGTGTGTGTGTGTGTGTGCGTGCGTGTAGAGAGAGAGCGCCCATTTACAGAATGTTTGATGTTTCTCTGTTTTAGTCTATTTATTATTACAACTCAGTGGCAATTTTGGGGAAAACTGCTTAATTTAACACCTTATTATTCTTGGTTTTTGGGTTTATGAAAACATTCCGAGTAAGTTTTTAAGATAATTGAGTATTCAAAGAAGTACTCAAGAAACCGTCTTTACTGTAAGTACAGATCTGGAAAGAAAATGTCTGGAGTTAAGTACTGTTGTTTGTGTCATTACATTACAATGTGCAAATTCAGTTTAAATTTTTAAACAAACTATAACTGTCAAGACCTTTAAATGCCAAATTGATAGTTTTTTTTCCAAAAGGATGTAGTTCATATGCCAGGCATACAACAAAAATGGAGACGAAGACACGGAGGATGCAAAAATCCTCGTATTCCAAAAATCCAACATCAACACCTTATTAAACCAATTGGCATTTGTATTTTGTGCAGCGTGATCCGGAGCATGTGATCCATTGTTGTTGTTTTTAGGCGACGTTGTGGAGAGTGTTGTGGGGTTATCGGGTCAAGAGGTGGGGCGATGACATCACCAAATGACAAATCTTGCCCGTCCACAGGTAAAAACTGAGGCGGCATTTTCAAATTTCTCCACTCTGGAGCCCGTTTTTAAAACAACACTGTTTTCGGGCTCCGAAAACGCCGTGCCAAAAATGATGCGGCTACGTGAAGCGGTGTTGTCGTGTGGACAGAGCCTAAGTCATCTCGCTCTATGCCAAATTATTGATTTTGTTGATGTTGTTTGTTTTTGGATTGGCTAAGATTAAGAGATTAATATTTACATCATCTTTGCATGAGGTTGGTGCAGTGGCATCTGGCGCCAATAGAGGGCGACAGGGTGCAGTTTTATATATTAAAAAAAAAAAAAAAATCAAACTTAGAAAATATAAAAGATGTTGATGGAGACATGCTGAAATCAACTTCTTTAACTTCCCATCGTCTGTTTGGTTGAGGAACCATTCTCATCATGATTGACCACCGAGACATGACGAGTTCCATCGAGTTTGCTAAATTCAGGGCCAGGTTCGGATCTCACTGGAGTCGGTGGTGTGCCAAAACATTACCACGTCAATTAGCTTTCAGAGAAAGTGACCCCGGTGGCTTCGGGGAGCGTCCAGCTTTCAGCAGCTGCTCGGTGGAAGAGGACCTGACACGGCCGGTCGGCAAGCTGATAACACGGATCTCTAACGCAGACATTTCTTTAATGCAGAAGTCGCGGTGTGACTCAAATCACATGAAGCTTTACGTATCTATTTCCGGATAGCAATTACAGGTGGCATGCCACATTACTTGACTCTGATTTAGGTTAGCAGCTCTACAGCTGTAGTCATAAAACTCCCCAAATTAGATTTGTTTTGCAATGATTGTCATGGACCCAGGTTTTTTTTTTTTTTTTTTAAACGTGCATCGTTATTTATGATCAAATCTGTTTAAAGTCATTATTTTCATTATTATCATTTAGCTCGGCCCGGATGCACTGGTACAATGATTTTAATTAATCATGTTCACAAGGGAGTATAAACAATCTCTGTCTCCATCAGCCAGTCCTCTGTAACACACCCAACCTCCTTCTAAGATTTTCTATTTGTCCTCTTTGCCTTTCAACTGTATAAACACTAAAGGGTGTCGTAGACTGTTCGGGGAGCTTTAGCCTTGACCCAAAAACATTGTCATTTATTTAATAAGCAAATTTTCCTGTCCTTCACTCGGAGCCAACTTCATTACGACTGAACACAAAACAGTTGTCTGCTCAATAAAAAGCTTGCCGCACTCTGCGCCCTGGCCGTTTATAACTGAATGGACAACAACTTTAGTCTTTAGTCTATCATAGAGTCTCTGCTTTATATTAGTGCTGTTACACAAGGAGAATGTATAATTGGATTAATCACAAGGTTGGTGGTGATTCATTTCAATTGATCACGATTAAATGTCATACATTTTTAATTTATATTAATGGTGTTTCATTTTGCATGAGCAAACAGACTCAAGACAGAATGGCCGATATGCACGTAACATGTATATTAAACACCTATAACAGTTCTTGTTAACAAAAAACTTGCCTCTTTTTCAAAACAAACATTGAGCCACAAAATAACAGTGCTGATTTCTCAGTTTTTCACCCAGCTTCTGTGACAAACTGTCTTGTTGACCAGAGGTGGGCAACTAGTTTTCGCAAAGGGCCACGTGGTAAATTAGCCGAGACATAAGTTGACTTCAGTTTGGCTGAATAAGAATAATCTCTTGATTAAAAGCACTTTTTTAAAACCTTATTTTTAATGAGCTACTGCTGCTCTGTGTCACTTTGTCTTTCACAGCCTTTGTCTGGAAATCCTGATTAAATTTTAAGTTTAGTAAATGAGAACTGTATTTTTCATTGATCATCTTTTCCCACCAAGAAACACTAATTTTGTGAGGATGCTTGACACAACCAATAGTATAATGATGTCCAATAATGTGAAGAATGTGACCATTTTTAATGTAATAAAACCAATAATTACAGCACATTTCCTATAATTAAGGATTGTGCAGTGACGCTTGGAGGGCCGGTCAAGCAGCGCTAAAAGGGCCTTATGTTGTCCAGGTTTGTTGACTTATCAGTTGAATCTTTTCAAAAAGACAATTAAGTAAATTTGTCATCTTGTGAAAAACACTGAATAATATTCTACTTAAAAAAGTAAATATTTCTTTCATTTGATGTGTTTATGTACACCTCCATTTATATTACCAAAAAAACCCCCAATAAATGTAAAATGTTAACAACAAAATGCACAATCCTTCCTATACCACAAGCTCCCAGTCTCAGGGTCTATCAGGGGGGCAGCAGAGATCACAGGGGGGAGGGCTGAACTTTTGCCCGCTCTTTGGCAAAATTAGATTTGCACTCGTCAAAGGAATAGACTTTTTCAAATGTAGAAAGCTGCCAGCACATGGCGCCGCGCCATTGAAAGGCCCATTTCACTGCAAATGCAATGCAGACAGTGGAAAAGTGGGCTTGCAGGTGAAACCCTTTCAACGCAGGCATGAGGCAAGGCTACTGAAACTTCCCACTTTCAGCAGAAAACAACCTTGGAATGTCAGACTGTGAGCACACATCATTCTGCACGGAGGGAAGGTCAGTGAAGTGAGAATGACCGACCTGCACAGTCTGGGTGGAAGAGGAGTGGGTAATGGGGGGGGGGCTGGGGGGTGCTTTAGGTCAGCGCTTACCCTTTTCACTGGGAAATGGTTATCTCCTCACTAGCATCACATGTATACAGGAAAATGTTGGATCTTTGGAAGCTGCTTTAGCTGGAGGTGACCACCGGCTCCTTCAGCTGCCCATGGATGAGAAAGGTCGAGGCAAAAGAAGCTTATTTAGCATTTAAGTGACTTCAAATGCTGGGAAACTTTGAGCAAATAGGTTGTCTTTCATCAAGTGTTTGATGGAAACAGATAATATTCCCTTGTAAAGTCCCATTTACGCAACATTTTCAAGTAAAAAAATAGAAAACCTTCATTGTGATTTGCTTGGTGCTCGGAGCCATTGAAAACAAAACTTTTTTTTAAAATGGCTTCCAAAAGTGGAAGTTTATGAAAACATACATTATTTTTATGGTCGACAGGCACCCATAACAGTAATCCTGTTACTGTTTTGGGTTATGGGTAATCCTGTCTGTATACTCACTTACTCGTACTTAATGTTTATAGTGTATTGTTCTCTGTGTTAATGTGTGTGTTTTTATTACAAAAACAACCAATAGCACCCACTAGTGGCCCTACATTAAAACTACATCATTTTCTCAGTCAAGGCGATGACCAGAACATAAATACCTTTAAATACCTATTGCACTTAAGGTTATCCACAACAGTCTGTCATCCATCCATCCATCCATCCATCCATCCATCTACTATACACTATACACACTAAACAGGCTTAATTTCTGGAGATCGGTCCAAAAGTTGCTATTCTGGGTTTGCTTACCGAAGAGTAAAATAGACTTTCTAAAGACTTTGCACTCATTTCCTGAAACTGAATGTATTATTGATTACTTTCAATTCGGGTTCGTCTCAAAGAACAACGAATGAACAGTCAAACTCCTTGAAATGAATAACAGTAGGACGAAGCTTTCACTTTTTTGTATTTCAGACGACATACAGTACATCTGCAGCTGCAGAGCCTTAAAACTACACCGAAGTAGATCAGTGAAAGGAAAACTTTTCAGCCTGACGTCTCTTGTCACATTTCCACCGAACCAAACCCTGCTTTTACTCCCCTCCCAGTGTCTTCTGTCTCTGCCGCTGCAGCCATGAGCTTAGTAGTATTTTTGTCTCAGCTTGTGCTGAATGAAAGAGGGGCCCTGCTCAGGTTTTTTTTTTTTTGTTCAAAGTTCAGAGCCGCGCCGAGCAGAAGCTCACTGCTGTGACGGCGCCCGCGAGAGCCGAACAAGAGTTGCACTGTAACTTGAGATATTCTTCATTGGAAGGAAACCAAACAAAAGGCTCTGGCACGAAATTAAAGCAGAATAATGATTAACCCAAGTCAGGAGTCAAGCTAGGAATTAGCGCTGAAAACTGTTTCGCCCACAAAGAGACGAGTGTTTGTTTTGAAACGCCGATGAAAGAACTCAGGAGGAGAAATCTTCTCCAAAATGAACACGTCACAGTTTTTTGTTTTGGCTTGGAGGCAATCGATCTTTTATTCAGACTGCCAAGTTGGACAAAACACCCCGACGCCACCCCAGAATTTTACTTGGATAGATTTTCCCCTAATGAGTAAACATTTATTTGCATATTTGACACTAACGACCGATCTGTTATTCCTTAATGGCTTCATATTTCTCTAATTGGATGAGTGTGCGAGGCTAATTAATTAGCAATTACCTGCTAATGGTTGCATATTCATGAGCCCACAGCCTATTAGCTTCCAATAAATACTTATTAAGAGCCCCCAATTGCTAAGTAGCTTATCATCTACATGCTCGTCGCCTGATAATTGCAACATGTTCCCCTTTCTTTCTTCGGTTTGTGTTGACAGGAATAGAGTGATTTCATGGAGGATCAACGGAAAACGATTCCATCAATGATGATAAAAAAATTGCTTTGAAAGTGGTTTTATTGTTTTAAATGTGGCATAAGGAGGCTGAGACTATCTGTCTTGATGGAATTTTTTTTTTTTTTATTTCAATCTCGCTGTGTCACTCATACCATGACATAGAAAATAAAACCAACAATTATTGTAAATATCTCCTCTGTACTGCTTTACCTATCTTAAGGTAAATTTCTGGACTATGATGGAAACATGCCCAGAGAAAAAACCAGGGAGAATATGCAAACTCCAAACAAAAATTTATAGACTGTGAGGAATAGAACGCCTGTGCTAAAGGTGTGTCACTTCGTTTTGTCTCTTTCATTCTACATCATGGATGGAGCCGGATTTGAAAACTCTTGTATCACACAACTCACAGAAAGAACATGCAAACTTCACAAAGGCTCCAAACCTTGACTTAAATAGTGAAAAAGTGTTTCTCCACCAATCCCACCCCCCCCCCCCCACAGTACATTACCAGCAACATCAAATAACCTGTCTTAGTATTCCTGCAGTTCACACCTGGAGTCCTCTGCCGCCGAACGGCGAGCGTTTTCAGTCGTGTCTTGCTGAAGGGCACTTTGACAGCATGCAAGGACGACGTCTGTCCTTCACTTGACTCGAGCAGACGTTTCTCAGCCAGCTTAATAATCCGACCCGCGAGCTTGTGATAAACACCTGCCTCTCCGTGAGCTGTAACAACCATAGGCACAGAGTTTGTTTGGGGAGAAGTGTGACCCTGGCACTTTTATCCTTTAACAAATCAGATCCTCCGTGCTTTAGAAATGTTGAATTTGAACTTTTATGTATGTTCCCCTGGAGTGGATTTAAAGCATTTTGGAAGAGAAACTTTTTCAAAAAAGAAAAAAGAAAAAAAAAAGAAAAAAGAGCACCACATAAAATACAAGGACGCAGCCGCACCTGCGAACAGCCTGACATCGATTTGATCAAAAGAACCAACTTTTGAAAGTGCATAATCAAATAAAAGGAATTATTCATACAAAATGACACCCGAGCTCCAACATCTCCCGGCTCTGAATGCTGCTTTTGAATTTCCAAATGAAGTGTTGTCATCTTGTGTATGTGTGTGTGTGTGCGTGTGTGTGTGTGTGGTTTTGTGTGTATATAAATGTGTGTGTGTCTGTGTGTTTCGAGGTCTCTTTTAATCACCATATTGCTCTTTCTCTGTGCAAACACAACATATATCCTCATGCTCGGCAGCCAGAGACGCCCGTGGCTTACGAGGTTGCGATGGTAACGGCGAGATGCACTCAGGCTTGCTTCCATGCAGCTGGGACCCATGCTGTGCTGCGACCTCAGGGAGAATGCTGGGAAAGTGGAGTGGAGGGTCATGGCTGGGAGGACGTAAACTTGGGATTAATTATATTGAATCAACTGTCAGCCCTCAGCAGCCTTACGAGGATGAGGATCTTTGATATGTGTGTTTTTTTTGTTTTTTTTTTACTTTCTTGAGACAGAGTTTCGTTTGGAGGAGCTCAGTTTTATAGGTAATAAGTCAGATATGTGACTGATGAGAACTGAATTTGTCAAAATAAACAAAGGAATTTGATCTGAATTTGACCAAATCACAAACAGGAAACAAAGTGATGAGTATCAGCAAAACATTCTGGAAATAAAGCAAATTAAAGTATGTCGATGGAGAAAATTAAGTTTGTGTGGCAGTGAAAGGGAGGGTGAGTTTGTTCAAAGAAACACACAAGAAAGGGCTATATAACGATGCCATGAGAGGGAAAATTTATGTGCCAAGCTACTGAGGAAACAGCTTCTAAAACCTGTCAAGAAATATTGAATCAAAACTACTTCCCTGATATGTTCAGGGAACAGGTTTTATTTAATTTTTTTTTTTTTTTTTTTTTACCTCCTCAGTTTTATCACCAAACACAGAGCCGTAAACTACACTTTCCACATCAGTGGCTGAAAAAAAGATTCCTGCAATATGTAGGCTCTAATATTGTGGGGGAATATTTCCGCACCCAAAATCATTTTTATGATGATATTCAAATTGCTGGTGCAAACCTCAAAACATGCCACAAATTTCTTTCATCCTGATGTGAGGGGCGTCGAACGGCAGCAGCAGCAGCAGCAATTTGGCGAAAGCTGCATTTTTCTATCTAAAGTGCGATTCTATAATGTATACTCTGGAATAAACAGAAATAAAACAACTATGATTGAAGGTGAGTGAAAGATGTTTATGTGGCAGCGAATACACCACTTTGAAAGAAAAAGTAAAACAATGTGCTTTCAAAAGTGGTTATACATTGAAATAAAGGAACATTAAGAACAGAAACAATCTGTTGAAATCATTAAAAACAAGCGCAATAAATAGTATAACTCGTGTTGCAATCCTTCCATTCAACCCTTTATATTGCAATGATTAAGTTTTTAGCCATGAGATGTTGTTATTTTAAAGCGAGAAACATTCAATTATACAATAAGGGAACTTGAACAGTTACATAAAACTCATCAAAGTCGCACAAATATCACCATTTGTAGTCAAAACATGTTCCAACTGAGCTTTGTATTTCATTTGCCTTGACTTTATTGACCTACTCTACTCTAAAGTAATTTGTTATTTTTTATAATTGCACTGAATATGATTTATTCAACTTATTGGGTGCATGTTTGAAAATAGATAGTATTACTTGCTGAAGGGAAGGGCAACAAATTTTCTGGTAAAGGCCACGTGAAAAGTTTGCACTACTATTTAGAGCCGAGACGTAAGTTGACTTTTGCTCAATTTTGAGTTTTGACGTTTGAGTTTTGCTCAATAAGAATTACCACTTGATAAAAAGTAGTTGTTTCCCACTATTTTTATGAGCTCCTGTTGCTCAGCGACACTTTTCTGCAGACTCGTTCCCAGTCTTTGTCTGGAAATCATAATTAGATTCTTTAAAATTTCAAGTCAGGTAAATAAAAACGATATATTTCTTCATTAACCCTCTTTTTTCCATGATAAAACACCAATTTTGGTAGGTCATTGCTAGCTCTGTTAACCGAGGTTCTCGACCCAACCGATAATGTAATAATCACCAATAAACGTGAAAAATGTGACTATTTTAGATGTAATAAAGCTAGTGGAGCCATGGACCTGCCAGTCTTGCGTTCATTATATACAGTAATTTTCCATTTGATTGAAGATTTCTAAGTGACACCCTGAGGGCCGGTCAAGCAGAGGTAAAGGAACTCATAAGGCCCATGGGTCTGATGATGCCCAGGTTTGAATTACAGTGTACGGTGCTGACGTTGTAGTTTTATCATCTTTTGAACATAAATGCTGCAGCAATCAGGTGCACTAAATAGGAGATACTTTGGAGCCTGACTACAATTATCAGAACAATTTTAATTCTACGTTCTCATATAATCGTTGTTAGTTGGACTCTCCAGATGATGCGATTCAACTACAGTTATGTAGATCACCATAATAGCCCAGTCTGCTGAAAACAATGAATTTTTTTCCGCCTTATTTCGATTTGATTCTGATATAATTTTACGATGGTTGCATTGGCTGACTTAAAATGTAGGTCGGAGTCTAAAATAATCCAGATTTTTCGCTTGAGTGGTAGATTTTTGTGTCATGGATTGACTGATTTTGATCTTTATTCTTTTCCAAGCTTATTTGTTTAAGACTTCTTGCATCCATATATTATGTTTAATCAATACTCTCCTTTAGCAGATATATGGGATTGTAGTCACCTGGACACAATACATTGTATATAAAGCATTGTATCATCTACATAAGTCTGATAAGACACATTAGGATATTTTATGATCCAAACAAGAAGCAACATGTTAATGTTGAACACAAGAGGCTCAGGTATGACCCCTGAGGAACTCCATATGTAAATTATATTTGTATGGACTCAAAATTCTCAAGTGACACAAAGAAATCCTTCACATGGAAATACTATTTCATTTTTAATCGAGTATTAGTTTATTGGTACTTAGATAACGCTACTGCAGCTTTCTTAAATAGCCCTGTAATCGAAATTCATGATATGTATGATTAGTGGCACTATTCCTAAGCATCAGTATGTGTGTTCACTTTTCCTTCGCTCCAATATCAATATTGTGATACATATTCATGATTAAAATGTAATTCACACTCATAATCATTCAAAAAGAGACTATAAGATAAAGAACATATTTTTTTTTGAATCCCAAAACTCCCTTAATTCCTATACTTTCTAAGTAACATTTGGACAGCCCAGAAGATCCGTATGATTTTAATCAATCTATTTTATGCATGAGTGCAAGAAAGCAGCAGAGAGCCAGCAAGCTCGGCCCACGAGAGACTCGGACCTGCTGTGCTCTAACAGCTCAGCTGGAGAAAGACTTGAGTATTCATGCCCTTTGGGCACCAAAAAAGACAGAACAGCAAAGAAGTCTGCTGCTTTTTCAGCAAATGCGCTCAGTGAGGAGCTTTTATCGAAACGCATGAGTGGCCATCTTTGAATGGGGCAGCCAATTTCCTTGGATACATTCAATGTGATATTGCACCCTCCACTACTCTGATGTACTTGTACGACTTTTTGACACTATTGTAATTTCTTCTTCTGTAACTTTCTTCACAACTTTTCATGAAAACAGTTCCACATAACACAGTGATATTGGGGCTGAATAAAAAACCTCCCCTAAGGCCTTGTTCTTGGTTCTAATTCACACTCAACCACAGTTTCTCTGTAAAGATGATGATGATATGAATGCTGACTGATAACAACGGGTTTGCATGAACATTCAACTTTTATTGTGGTACTTATGAACACCAGTATTGGTTCTGACATCGACACTTTGAATCAACTGCTCCATTCATCCACACACCTAAGATTTCAGCCCATCCGTGTATTGGATATCAAGATTACATCTGCTGTCCTAAGGGATTAAAAGTCAGGTGTGCTCTCATTTAAAAATCTGAAAATATTTCAGTACAAGAACAAATGATCACTTCTGTGCTGTTCCTGTGGCTGCCGTCTTCAGAAGATTCAATAGCAACATAGTGTGGTGGAGACAATGCAATCTGATTACAAGTATTGATATATTTAACTCTTTTGAAAAGCAGGTGTGGAAAAAAAAGTGTGATATGTTCCTTATTTATAGTGAATTGTTATCAAGCTTCTTGCTCCATAGCCTTTCATCCACTTTGACACACTTCCAATGATCCACAGGCAGTAAAATGGACCAACGCATTGTGTGGCCAGTTTGTGGAGGGATTATTTATTCTGAAGTGCTTGTGTTTTGTTTGTGTAATTAATATCAAGCCTTATTAATGAATCATGGAACACGCGACCTTTTAAGAACAACAGCAATAGCTGAAAGGTGACCTGATGAAAATCATGCAATGTATGGAGATAAGACTGGAAGCATTTACAGACAACAATTAAACTTTTAACAGCATTTATAGAGTGATATCAGATAAGACCATCTTTCCATTAAGCTGTTGCTTTACTTATAACAAACAAATGTAAAACTGATAACTGGCAGAGCAAAAGAAGTATCCTCTAAAAACAGTGAATAAACAACTTTTTTTTTGACAAAAATGGGATAAGACTCATTTGGTAGTTGAAGAGAATCGACCTATATTTTGTACTTTGGAAGTGTCAAAAGTAAACCGCAATATCTTCCCAGATGGTACTGATGCTAATTATGCTGCATCTATTCTGACACAGTGTGTAAATGTCACAGCGCCGCCCACACGACGTGACTGACAGAATATGTCTGAAACATGGAGAGAAGAAGCAGCACAGCGAAGGAGAAGCAGCATTAACTGAGCCGAGGGATGTTGGGAAAACAGCACTGAGTGATTGAAAAAGTTTACTTAAACAACTGAAAAGTAGACTATTTGACTATATTCTGAATATTTCCAAAGAAAGTGCTTTATTTATTTCTAGAAATGTGAATATTGTATTTGAAAAGCAGGTTAAAAACAGTCAAAGCACTCATGAAAAGCTCATTGACGTTAGACAATATGGAGCATTCATAAACTTCTTGGGAAAAAAACTTGTTTGCATCCAACAATAGTTGCGTGCGACAAGTAAAGTGTGGCCACTTAGAAATTTCAGGACACTCTGTGGACCTGAAGATGGAGCGTTTCTGTCATGGTTGAGTAAAGGACTCAAAATGCCAGGCACGGCAGGTGTCGAGACAAAAGCTCCTTTTAGTCCAAAAGCAAGGAACACAGGACGCCAAGGAACGAAGAAACATGAAATCCAAGAGAACAGAAGAAATCGCAATTATCACAGGGAGAAAAATACAGACGAACTGGCAACCAGATAAAGAACTGAAGCCTAACTTGTATTGCAATCACCAGGTGCAGACAATCACACAACCAAACACAAGTGAAAGCCATCACGGCAAAAAACAGCAACCTCAATGAGGATGGGAAGGCCAATTAGGGATGATCAAGTCCGAGATTTTGTCCTATAGCCAATAGAGGTAAGGTCAATTTTCTTGGGTTTTGATGTAAAAAAAACCAACAAAAAAACAAAACAATTTTACAGTGAGCAGATTAGAATACAGTGTCCTCAAACACACCTGGAGGAGAACGCAAAACATTTCAGCAGTCTGGGCTTATGATTAAAACATCAATCTTAAGCAGAGTTACCGTTCTGTTTAACTACCTGACTTACCTTTCAAAAGTCGACTCAAACTGTATTTTGAATGCAAAAAATTATGAATATCTTTATCAATATTTGCAGACGCACACTTCACAAGTGCCCGAAGGTTAATCGCAGCTGTTCACCACAAGATGAAAAGACAAAAAAAAAAAATCCCTCCTGTAGCACCATGTGTTTCTCACTCCGAAAACTACAATATTCAACTTTTTCTGCTTAAGATAAGCAGTGTACCGTTAGTCCCACACTTTCACACACACGTCAGTCATCTTGACGAGCTGTCATCTTGCCCGAGGCTGAGGTAACCTGCATCTGCAGAGCCTCCACAGGCGTCGAGGAAGCAGACGCTCGACTGAAACCACGAGCCATGACAAAAAGGCAACGCTGATGTTTACTGTTTTTGAACATTTGGCATTGTTGGCCTTTCATGTCTTGCTCCTTTTAGTCTCGGGGAATAGTTGATACACAAGCCGGCGCTTCAAATATCACCGAGGCACCAGTCAAAAAAAAAAAAAAGACGAGACGGGATTTAGGCATCAAGACAACAGGTTGCAGATAAACCCAGACAGATGATTTATGGTATTTTTCATTCATTTAATAGACTTTCAGTATGAAAAACTTTCATAATGCGGCTTGAGCTCCACAAAATCCATAATGTCATTTTGGAAAATGTCACCAACATATACCATGAAGCACTGCATCTGTTAACCGGGACAGCAGCTTGTATCGATCCTAACAGGTAACTAAATCTACCTGTCAAAATAACGCCTTGAGCTTAGAGCTAATATATCTTGCTGAGCAGATATATAGCAACCGCTAGGAGCTAGCAGGGCGGGTGTGTTGGGGGTAACAAGCCCGTTGTTTAGCCGACATGTCACATGAATCAGGCCAATTGCATGATGGCCTTTTCTGCTGCCGCGGCCTCGTAAACACCAAGGTCAGCTGCAACAGTGGATGGAGACATAAATGGGTCATATATATTGTAACAAGGCCGCGGGGGTCAGCGCAAACACGACCTTGAGCGCAACCTCGCTTGCACCAACAGCCGCCTCCCCCCCCCCCACCCCAGAGGACTCATTCTCCCAGACTCCTTTATCGCTCGTTACTATGACAACGGTTTGCACCGTGGATTGGCCTCTTAATAGTTAATAGTTGGCTGGCTGTTATGGAAGCTGGATAAAAGAAATGGGAAAGAAAAGACAGGGCCTTGCTTCACAGTGTTTTTATGGTGACTGGAGCACTGATGCGTCTGAGTTTTTTTTTTTTTTTCTGGTTTGTTTTTTTTTCCCAGGGGAGTTTGATTCGATACTCTGTGCACTGCCAGCAGCCGCCTCCATGACATATACACATAACCATATATGCATTCACTCCCCCCCCCAACCCCCCACTATGCAGTTGGCAGCTCTCAGGTTGGGGCCAGCCCACCGGGGCCCCTGCGGCAGAGAAACAAAGACAGTAATTGGCTCCCGTTTATCGTTGACTGCATTGTACGCATCACATCACTCGATCTATTCTTTGGTGGCAAGCAGCAACAGTCCAAAGAGACACTCTCTCTCAACCAAAAAGCTGCTGAGGTCATCCATGAAGCCTCCTCTGAAGGCTCGAAGAGCGGTAACAGCTTCATCGGGGAGAGTGAGAGAGAGAGAGAGAGAGAGTGATCTGAGTACATCGTCTGAATCATCTCTTTTTGTTGAATTACTACTTGTGCTATGAAAAGCCAAAGGTTTCAGGTTTTCATTTAAAATATTCAACAGCTTGATTGAATCGTATCATTTCAATGCGATTCACAAATATTATTTGTGAATCGCATTTACTTCTGAATGATACGGATGAGAATTTCATTGTTTTATTTTGTTTGTTTCAGCTGATGTTTAATAAGGTAGTCCGAACTAACCCAGGGAAATGTGACATTTTGGAAAACTGGTTACAATTTTTAGCATATATTTAAATAGCAGAAATATAAATAAGTGATGGGTTTAAATTCACAGTTACAGAAAACTTAAAAACCCCCCAATGTTTTGGACACATGGAGATAGTGACAGCGTGACGATGTACCTGCAGTGGAGGCCAGCAGCCGGTGATATGTGATTGGGACAGTGATAAGGTGGGTGATATTTAAATGTTCTGATGACACGGTCAGGTATTAAACATTTTGAGGCTGCAGTACCTCCACAATCCTTGCAGAGTGACCACCTTCCCACCGGCAGAGCCAATCCTCAAGAGTTTGTCATGAATACAGAGAGCAGAGCTGTCACTAATCAGAGTAAGTGTTTACACTTGGAGCTTTACAGAGTTCAGTTTTTTTTTTATTATTTGATTAATTTTTCGTCACTTTATCTTAATGCTAATCCATATTTTCAGGAGATCATGTTGAGGATTTTATTATTGCGATGGTTTGTGTGAGATACAATGCTATTAGTGAATTGGGTAAGAAAGTACATCCATGTACATGTTTTATAACTTTGAGTTATGTAAATAGAAGTAATGTGCATTACTGGTTAGAGAAGAAAAACTACGAAAAATGCATGATGTTTTCCAAATGTGTTTCATTTAGGAACGGCTTTTCTTATTGAAAGATTTACATTCATACTCAACATTATAACATGTATTTTCCCTTCTTCCTGCCAGTTATGTGAACTCCCCCTGTATGAATATTTGAATGAATGGAGAGTTTTGTCTCCTCATGAAGATACCAACAGTTTTATTGTGAAATTTATTTGAGTGGTTATGGAATTGTGCCTCACATTGAGAATATTGCTGATTTGAAGTCAGATTGAGCAGCATTGTATGATCATGTTTCATTTTAACCGACAACTTTGTTGGTTAGACAGAAACGATATCATGAAGTTAAAACAATACAATAAAATTTTCACGTAGAATCGTTCTTCCAGTGGGTATCCCAGTGTCTTCACTGAGCACAAAAAGATGCATTCAAGTTAAGTGTTAAATTGCTTTGAAGGAAGCATGTGAGCATATGCTTATTTAAAAAAAACTCAGGCTTTGAGTCTGTCTCGACGGAGGAACTGCTGCTACATTGCATGCACACCACGGTCGTGGTAAATAGTCCTTCTGCACATGCTTGACTAGATCAAAGATAACAACAATGACAGTCCCCAGAGTGTCATGACTCCCAGTACATAGCCTCCTGGGATTTGGTAGTTTTATAGTTTGGAGCTGCCATGATAGCAGTCCAAATTTGCCGTGTATTTATTACGAATGTTTGTGTACTCAACATTTATATCACAATTTAGAGTGTATTGTGAAATACATTTTCTTTAGCGTTTCTGCCACTTCTGTGTAAATGTACTTTGTTTCCAAAATGTTGCTGTGTAAATGCAATACCTTTTGGAAATAAAAACACTAAAACAATATGTTTTCACTTGAACTGCTTTGTTAAAGGGGTATAGGTGTGATTGTGAGTGTGTAACTGTCTCTGTGTTTGCCCTGTGATGGACTCACATTTCGTCTTGAGGGTGCAATGGCCTATCGTCAGCTGGGATCAACTGAGTGGATAGATGGATGAGCTATTACGGTGGATGCTGTAAACTTTACCAGCAGCAAGTCAGTGTTAGGATACACAGGATATTTCATGTTGGCAGAATAGATGGTGATGACATATTTGAAAGCGTATTGTTCTCTGTACCGTGTGTGTGGTTACATTACAGTAAACAACACCCACTAGTGGCCCAACATGAACACTACATTGTTTTCAGCATTTCTGACATATCCGTGTAAACATGAAACGTTTCTGTGACAAAACTGAAGCATTTTCACTTTATATGTTTGTGTAACTGAGTCCTTAGTCTAAAGTTAAAAATCAGGCTTTTGGGTTTTTTACTTTATATTTATATTCCTGCATCAGTATTCACAAAAATACCCCAATTTAAGTCCATACAAGGGAACTTTTTAGTCTACTTTCTTTCAGAAAGTATAGTTTCACAAAAATATGAGTTGTGCTAAGTTTAACATGAGTTATCTCTCATATACAATCCTCGTCGCCACTATTTGGAAGAAGTAATTAGCTGCCCACAGAATATGATTTTCTTCACTGCTTTTTTTTTTTTTTTTTTTGCGTCTTATGTGTTTTTTCGGTGGGGGGGGGTTATACATTTAAATTGAAAAGCAATCAAACTGTTCTTTTTTTTCCCATTTGAAGTAATGGAAAAGTGGAAATGAGAAAAGGAGGCAGCAGCAGGGGCAATGTGGCCCAAAATAAACTGCAGCTGAAGAATGCAAGCAGAAAGTATAATATGTGATTACCTCTCACTCATTGAGAAACTGAAAGTCTTATAATAGAAAGAGGAATTTTTTTAGAGAGGAAGTCGAGGGGATGCAGTGAGGGCAGAGCGAGTGGTGAGGAGTCACTAGATTTTTAATGCCTCCTTTCACAGATAAAAGCTGATATCATGTGGAGAGGTGTTGTGGTTTTTTTTTCATACTGTTGTTTTCTTTCTTTCTTTCTTTCTTTCTTTTTTTTTTTCCACCCTCACTTCACCGTCGTCCCTGTACGCCATGCTTAGACGGTGATCCAGGATGAATGGACAGCATCTGTGAGGATGAGATAAATGGCGAGGGTTGAAAGAGAGAGGACGGGAAATACAAGGGGGAAGAGAAGTGGGGGTGAGGGTGAGGCATGCTCAGAGAATGTGAAAGGGAGGAAACAGAGGAAGACAGACTGTGACAGAATGGAATAAAGAGAGAGAGATGAGGACAGGCAGACTGAATGATAAAGTCAAGCAGAGAGAGACAGAGGTATCAGTGAGCTCTCCGGTACACAGAGCACTGCCTAATTTTTCTCATCCTGACAGTGATGTGCCCACTTTTCAGGATGTTTGGACGTCCGGTGGGGAAGCGATGGCCGTAAATCAAGGGCCCTTCAAGTCATTTGTGCCGGAGTACACAGAGACTGTGCCAACTATTACTTTTTTTATGCTGATAAATCAGATATCATGCATTTTGACTGATGACATCTTAAAAATACAATTGATTAAAGCATGTGAGTCCCATTTTAATGCTAATAATAAGTGACGAAAACAAGAAACCGTTGGTCCAATCATAGCAGATATCGGAAATCCTATTAACAATTCATCATTCACGATAGGACTGACCCTCAATACAGGATCTGCAGAAAGTAGTATGTGGGGACGATTGATCACCTACACTACAAGGCAGCGGCACATCTCCACTGGAAGATATACAACAGTTATAACATCAAGGCGACTTGAGAAGTGGCTGAACATCCACCTGTAACAGTGACAGAAAATATAGTTGTAGCCATCCGGTAAGACATCCTCTGGCCATCCACACAAACAGAGGAATGAATGTAAACACACAAGATATGGTTAGTAATAAATGGAAAGAGAAGAAATGCATGCTTGAATGTGTGACAACTACATGGCACAGAGGGGCTTTTCTACTTGAAAGACACATAACAGCTATATTCAGACTCCAGAAAGCCTTGATTTGAAAATCCTAAAATATTTTGGGCCCAGCCAACCCTAATATGCCTAATCAATAATTCTACAAGGACACGGGGCTAATGGTAATGAAGTGCATATTAATAGATACTCACAAAACTGATTTGCACAGCTTTGAACAAGATTATTATGCAGTTATTACAGCTCTTCACACTGGGGTGTTGATGTGAGTTTTTGAAAAAATTGAAGTCTCTTTCCCACTGATGTGTAAGATGTGTGTCATTCCAATGGGAAACCAACTTTAATGGGGGGAAAAAACGGCAGTAAAAGTCAGATTAAAAATGTTATCAATGTTTATAACCTATCACTTTTTAATCTCTACATAAGTTTTTGGTAATTCCAGACCAATGACATAATTGAAAATTAAAAGCCTCTTAAGAACGTTTATCCCTTCACGGCCCACCGGGAAGAACAAGGGAAGAAAAATACACTGAAATATGAATTACTTTAAATACTTGTGCTTTAAACTTCTCAAATATAGACATACACTGTTTGTTACTTCACAAACTTCCTCAGACTCGGGTATTGTGCAAAGTTACTGTATCAATGTTTGTAGTCTCAAAATCGGACAGAACATAAACATTGTGACATAATATTATGTATCACATGACTCATAAAGCAAGAGACATTTGGCAGGAACTTTGTCAAAAATAACACAATCCAATGCAGCACCAAATAGTATATTATATTTTTAAGCTATAAATCATAAACTATGTGCTATTTTGCTCAGTTGTACCCCTTTCTGTAATGTAATGTTGGTATATTGGTTCTATTGGGACTTGTTGGATATGTTTTTTAATTTACCTTTAATGCTGTTTCAAAGTATTTTAGTGAGTGTCATATAAAGGATGAAAACAAAGTGCTTTGAGGAAAAAAGAACTGTATTAAAGAAGCAGTTAATCCGATAAGCACAATTCAAAAAAAGAAGCAACACAACAGTGGAAAATATAATGAATTGAAATAAGATACCAGAACATCATAACTTGAGTGCAAAACTATAAAAAAAAAAAAAAAAAAAGCATCTTGAGTAGCCTAATGTTTTTTACATTATTGTTCTTAATAGCGACTGGGATCCATAAGCAATAAAATAAACTGTCATGCTGCCAGTTAACTGCTTGTAATGAAATATTTGTCTTTATCGGAAGTCTATACAGTCGTAACTCATTACAAAAAGATCAGTGCTAAAAATGAGTGCTCGATGAGATGATGGAGGATTTACTCTCACGCTGTAAATGTTTATGCTGAGAACAGGAGTGGCCCTGACCCACAACACTTTGGACGCTGCTAAAAAACAGCTAGATTGGCATGAAGACGAGAGGCAGGCTATACAATTTATTTATTTAACATATTTTCTGTATCTTATGCAGAAAAGAAGAAATTACAACTATATTTCTCTGGTAAAACACAACACTACTCAGTAAAGTGTCTCCTTGGATTAAGGATGCCTTGCCACTTTGCATTAGATACTACAATAAATGTGTTTTTGCAGAGCGAATTTGATCAGGCTCGGTTAGAGTGAACCCCTTTCAGAGTCCTCCGTTTCGAACTGTCGTGGCAAAAGAGTGTCGCCGGTGACCATGCGAGCAAACAATCTGTGGCTCGGGTCAGCGTGCAGCTCCATGGAGAGATGTCAATATTGACTGTGAAGACTCTAAAGCTCAGAGGTTTCAGACTGGGGCTCTTGCTCAACACAAAGAGGCGGATGTATGAGCACATGTATGCTCTCATTCTTTGCTGTTTGTGCATGCATTGTCTCCTGTGTACACATGCAAAAATGCATTTACAGTGAGCCTACATGGTACCGGGCATGATGTAATGATTGTCACCTGATTTCTGGGTTTTTTTGTGAAAAGTCACACTTTGTGGCGTTGTGGCTGACAACTTCTCGTTTCCTAGTGTGACTATTTAGTGCATCAGTTCACGAAAAAGTAAAAAAAAAAAAAAAACACATCTGGTAAAAAATCAATAATAATAATAATAATAATAATATTAATAATAATAATGGTAATTTATATAGTACTTTTAAGAACAGTCACACAAATTGCTTTACAGTAAAAGATTACTTACACCGATATATAAAATGCATTTATGTTTCAGTTTTTACATGTCCAGATGTAATTGTACCGCCGCCTTGCAGCTGCTTTTGTGGCATCTTCTTTGCAGCATCAAATCATTTTTAAAGTTTTCTTCTTAACTGTAACAGTTTTTCTTCTTTTCTACACACACACACACACACACACACACACACACACACACACACACACACACACACACACACACACACACACACACACACACACACACACACACACCACTGGGAGAAAGTAAGAGTTCAGCGTCTTGCCCAAGGACACTTCAACATATGCACAAGGTTTTGGAATTGGATATTAACCTGCTTTCCTAGCATAGTCATGGCTGATATTACTGTCATCATACCATCCATCCATCCATCCATCCATCCATTCATCGAGGCGGGTCAAAGATAACTGATTTTCTGAGTCGAACATAAAGACAGGCGATCTCGATGTGAGGCATGAGGGCAAACCACTACTCCACCATGCCACCGATCATATGCAGGAACCGTTCTCCGATTAAAAGTCACCAGTAAAAATGTATCTTTCAGTCGTTATCATGAAAGGATAATGACACAAGCACAGACTAATGGTGCACATACACTGTATTTACCATTTGTACAGAAACAATCATTTTCTTGTCAGCTCTATTTCTGTGTTGGAATCATTTATTTGTTCCTCTCGCATGAACACATTGGAAGAAAAAAAACCCCACGTGGTCCATTTCCACTTCCATGCTTTCATTCATTCATTCATTTAAAAGGAAACACACAAACAGCTCCTCACAGTCAGCTGCTTCCAATCTGTTTACAAGCAGAATCTTTTGTTTGGGCCGGTTCCTCTGTGTGCGTGTGGCGAAGGGGAGGGGGGGGGGGGGGGGGCCCTCAACCTTGACCAGGCGCCTCAGCGTTGTCTTTCAGTTATGAATAGATAAGAATAGATAACATTCTTCACGGGTATTGAACAGTGGCGAGCACGGCATCAGCAGATTGTGTGTGGTCTCGTCACTGGAATAATTTCTGAATCAGCTGCACTGAAAGCAAGGTTGTTTTTTTTTTTCCTGAGTCCCGACTGGAAGTGTACGATATGTGACATAAATCAAATGAAGGTTAAAAAAAAAAAAAGGGGGGGGGGGGTAGAGAAGCAAAGTTCAAAAGGTTTCTTTTTCAATTTGTGGCCTTTTTGTGACATGCATTTGTGGGATGAGTATCAGAGCTCTGTATGTGGATTGTAACCGTAAAAAAATGTTTAAACATACATTTTGGATTGTATGAAAAAGTGTAAAGAAACAAAAATGTAAGTATTCAACTATTAATAATTTAACACGCAACAGCCTTCAGGGTGTGGAGAAGAACTATAGAGCCAAAAGCAGGATCAACGCAGGAAAAGAAATAAAAGTTAACCTTTACATACTCTCCATATTTCATTCTTTCACAGGTACATTTTCCCCCAGGCCAAGAATTCACTCATAAAATATCAGCTGACATTAATAAAGCACAGATTAACTTGAAGTCTCAGCGAGAAGGGAGAATGTATTTGTTTTGTTGAAAAACAGCTTTCACACAATAATGTAAAATAATCATGATTTGGAGGATCATTTTCCTTAATTTGACCCTCAGTGAACCTCAAAATCAGAGAAAGAACAGAAGTTTGAATGAGATGTTGAACATGGACATTTTTGAGTATTTTGTGCCACTTTATAGTGAAAGGAATCACATAGCAATACATTCTTGGCATTTGTTTGGGTTTCAAATGTAAACATAGGTCAATTTTGACCTCATATGTAAACATTCAAAGCACAAAATAATGTTACAGCAAATAAATAATTTTTTTATGTCTACATCAGGTTGATTTTTTTCATTGTCATCTGAGTTGAGCACCTTCCCTGTACAAACACATTTATATCAATAGCAAATAATACTCTATTAAATTACATAATTACCATCTAAAAGGACTTTTAGTATCGGAAAAAGAAAGAAAATTCAAAATATGCAAACTCATATAATTTCGTGTGGTTTTATGAGTCATTTTGCACATATGTACATTTATATCATGTAATCTAACTTTACTACTGTTAAAGGTGCTACTGAGTACAACCAAAATATAATCTAATTACCACACTTGTTGATCTGCTTGTAGCCAATGAATTGATTCTTTCTCACATTTCAGTGAATGTTTACAGCTTTTGAATGTCCTCAAAGACAAATTTGAGCTGTTTTGAGTCACCACAGATGTATTGATCATTGATGTATTTTTAAGGCAACTTTGCAAATTCAAAACAACTAGATACATATTCGAATTATATGGATCATTACTGTCAAGTAATTCTCCAGCACACAGGTGACATTTAGGGAAACTTGCCTTTTCCTGTTCTAAATATGAACCTGAAATACGAGCAAATGCATTTTAAAGATAGAGCACACGTCTATTTTTGATACAACGTGAGGATGATGTTAAATCTAGGAGTGATATGGCTTTGGCAAAGCATGCAGATACAGAAATAGGCTCCAAGGGAGATTTAATAGGATTATTGGGCTTCAAAAGATTGAACCAACATTAATTAAGCAGCAGTAAATCAGTACTGGCGTTGCACTTCTGTTGCAGTATCAAAGTCACGATGTTCAGCTTGTTTTTCTTCTTTTCTGGTCAGAGCCTGATGCCTACATCACCCACAAGGCACCTCAGGACCCAACACATGGGATTCAAATGATAAAAATCAAGGTTCGAGTCGGTTATGAACACATCAAGGAATCTATGATTGAAACTCATGTAGGGGTTAGTCTAATTTCACTCATTTTGAGTTTTAGTGACCAGCTGGAATATATGAGTAGTTTTTAGTAACTTACACTGGTCCTGAAATGATGAGGTCATTGCAATCAGATATTGCCACATGATAAGTGTTTCTTGTGAGAGTAGTCTGCTGTCAGGGTTATGTTTAGATTGTGTGTACAAAGCAAAACTAAAACAGTTCACGCGCAGAGCATTAGCCATTATAGCACGACAACAGCTTATCTTTTAAAATATCAAGTCAGCACACAGTAAACAGACATTTCTCCCACTCTGTCTCTCTCTCTCTCTCTCTCGCTCTCCCACTCTCTCTCTCTCTCTCGCTCTCCCACTCTCTCACAGACACGCTGAATAATCCCTTAGGAGCTGATATGAACTACTGCTTCAATTTTTCTTCAATTTGGATCCATTTGTCCTTGCGGCTCCGTTGTGTGCAAGCAAGAGACATGCGAGGTGGTTGGGGGGGGGGGGGGGGGGGGGTGGGTGCGAAACAAATACTCCACGATCTTTGAGTGCACTCCCAGAAGGAACAACACAGAGGGAGGACAGAGGACGCTCCTCGACAGGAAGCTCAAAGACGAAAAAATAAATAAAAATGTGTCTCTTTTCATTGTCTCTCTCAATAATCTGGCAACGGTCCAAATTAAATATTTGATAAGGGAAGAACAATAACAACACCTTGCAAGGGTCCAGAGTGAAATCCCACAGGAGCTCCTGGGAATGAGCACAAACACAGTGGTCTAAATCCTCTGTGCAAGTATGTGTGTCCGTGCATGTGTGTGTACGTGTGTATGTGTGTATGTGTGTGTATGTGTGACTTCTTCCAACCGTGGCTCGTGTTGCAGCTAAATGTCAGGTTCTAGCAGTCAGGGGAGAGGGGGAGGAATCAGCATGATTTGAATAATGTTTTCTGTCAGCTGCTGCCCTGCTTGTTAGCTACACGTATTTACACACAGACGCACAACACACACACGCAGGCGTACACACAAACACATTCAGTCAGGTGCAGATACTGTATAGAGCCGAATCGCAAGACACCGACATGCAAATGCAGTCTGGCAGGCATTCACGTGAACACACATTCAAAGTTCTGGAAATATACGGTTGAACATACACATATGTTTAAATAGATAGTAATGGTCATATTTATTCTACCCTGAGTTATGGATGCGAGATTGTGAGGATCAGGCCGCTATATGCAGTGCCGAAGCTTTCAGCCTCGATAATGACATTTTTCGAAATTCCATGAAAGGTGGATGACAAAAAAAACAAACCCAAATTGCATAACGTAACACCTTTTTTGGTTTCACATGAATGAAAGCTTTACAGGATTAATATTTGGCAAGAAAAAGTATTCATGTGTTAAAAAAAAAAAAATCTCACGTGCAGAAATAAACGTGACGTAAAGCGCAATATGTCCACATGAAGATCTTTTCAGCTGTACAGTATGCACAAATGCAATGGACACCGGCTCGCTCTTACACACAAGGCACACTTATCTCAAGTGATAAAAGTGCTGCAATTTGCCTCCGAATCTCCAACCATTTTCTGAGTGTAAAATGGCCCAATCTTCTACTTTCCACATCAGAGCCGCTACAGAAAACCATCGGCCAGGCGTCTGGCGTCGTTATACATCATCTCAGGTGCTAAAACTGCATGCAACACGTTTCAAGATGACGCCCAAGAGTGGCTTTATTAGCATACATTTCGGTTTGTTCGATTCGTAAGGTTTGTTTTTGTGTGTGTGTGTGTGTGCGTGTGTTGGGAGCAATTTTAGAATGTTGTTTTGGTGAGGAATCAACAGTAGAAACTCCTTCTTGAGCCTATAACAAGCCATAATACGCTACTGTACAGATGCTGAAAGGCTCCGGTGTGTGTGCAACGTCTCGACGCGGAGCTCTGCGGGGCCGTGTGCTGACCAAGAAAGAGCGAGTGTAACACTAAACTATGGCACAGAAAAGAAATGGAGCAGCAAAAAAGCGAGCTTGCATTGCTGTTATATAATTAGTATGTCAAGCATTGGGCCCAGAGGCTGAAAATAGCGCCGCTCGCTTTGCCGGGGGGAGTCGCGGCGGAGGCGTCAAACGAGGGGGGGGGGGGGGGGGGGGGGGGGTTAAGGCCCTAATATAACAGTGGTCTAATAGTGCCAGTCAAGAATTTGTGGCGCTGGGTCGCCACACGCAGCGTGTAATCCCTGACACAGTTCGCTCAGCTTTGCTGACACGACATTCGGAAAGTCGGGACGGGGGAAGGAAAGTGCTGATCTGTTCTTTTAATTTTCTCTTGATAGATTAAGTTTAAAGGCTTTCTGATGGGACCGCCATTCATCACTGTTTACAGTCTGTTGTTTTATTTGATAGTGTGGGTGATAAAAGCTTATTGAGTGCAGGCTATGGCTCGGGAAAAGTGGATCTCTCAATCCAGCCGTCCACCTCTTACGCCCACTTCCTTCATGCTAGTGTCATGGGGGGACGGGGGACTGTATAAAATATTGAGATGCCCTGATCACAACAGAGTCATTTTAACCCCTTACTGGCAACTGAAATAATGACACTATACTTAATTTAATGCAAACTGCACAGTTAATCATTTTTGCGTGTGTGTTTTTTTTAAACAAGAACTCCGGTAAGTTCTAATAGTTTTTTTCTTAATATTGTTTGGCATAACAGTGGTAAGCACTATTTTACAGGATGTGGCAATAGAACATTTGACATGAATCCAGTAGAAAAAGTATTAGAAATAGAGACATTTTAATGACCATTTCGTCAAGTATTCGTGTCACATTTTAATTTGTGGGATTAATTGATTTTCCAGTTTGATTTCTGTGTTTTACCATCAACCAATATGGACTAGATGTTGTTGCTTGTCATCTAATCTGATTATTACATACATTATTGATCTCTTTTGTATAAATAGTCAGTCTTAACTATTTCAACTTCCCGATGGGGGATTGCTGGAGGTTTGAACCAGGCTCCTTTAAGAAAACCTGTTTTTTGACTAATCTATTTGTGATATATAACATTCAATTGCTAAAATACACCGGCCAATCATCCTTCAAACGGTTTTGGTTGTTGGAACTGATCCCAACTGTGAATGAGAGTAAAGGCTGGGTACACCGCTTTTTCCTTTATATATATATATATATATATTTATTTTTTCTATTTATTGTGTGCTTAATTGAATATATTTCAAACTTCAAGGAAAGAACCAATATAGAAATACTTATATTAGGGAGTTATATTGGCTTTTTGATGATGGGATGAACTCTAAAGGGGTCAACATTTTAAATAAGATGTTTTTTTGAATCAGAAACAAATTTTGCAAATGATATAAAATATAAGTATGAAGCCAAAAGGTTTTTAAGTCACAAATGACAAGATAATATATAATACCGTATTAAAAACATGAAAATAAATGAACTCAAGACACAGAAATAAATCAATTGGAGAGAACAGATATAAAATGAGAGGGTCATACTTAAAATTATGGTCAGCAGAAACTTTTCAGAATGGAATAATAACTGCATTTTAGCACGCAAACAAAACATTGCATATTAAAAAGTTGAATAAATTGAAAACATTTTATTTATTTATTTTATTGCCGTTGTATGTCTCTGCTCACAACCTATAATTGCCGATAAACCTTGGCTGTCCCAAGTGATCACCCTTTGGTTGTAATTTGTGCATATCAAGGCCTTGACCCTTACATTTGACTATGTGGTCTGCATCTTTACACTCATTTGCGTTCATTCTAATAAAGCACTGGTGTATTGGCGGCTGAAAAGAGCATCTTCTAAATCCCTGGAATGCAAATGTAAACTGCCTTCAGCTGGGCTTTGTGGAGCATGTGGGATCTTCACCCAGGAGAAAATATTGTAAAAAAAAAAATAAAAAATTGCTGTATCCACTCTATGATTTATCTCCAGATCAGATCAGACTCCGCCCATCTTCTGTTCAGTCAGTGAGCAAACAGCATCACGAATGAATGAGAAGTCGTCAGGCGCGATCATTGTTTACTTAATCATCTGTCGAGAACAGACATTGATGGAGTTGTCTTTCCTCTTGATTAGACGTGACCCATTTCTCCACCCCCCCCCCCCCCCCCCCCCCCAATTCCAGCACCCACATACATGTTTATGCACAATGTACACTCACATAGACATATCCACATATCCACTCTCCCACACAATGCGCATAACGGCAAATACAGTCCGACATGAACATTCCTGCCCATTAGTCAAATGCACACAGAACACACACATGTTGTGTTTTCATACTTTTCAGGAGCATTGACGTCCGTTGTTATCATGTAAATTCACTTGAAAATGTAAGTACTACCAAACTAACACTCACAAGGGAGTATGTATAAATGAGTACAAATGTAAAATTGTGCACAGATTATGTGGAAACTGATGGAGGCACAGACGGTTATGCGTTACAAACAGACAAAATAACACACACATTTGGTTCATCGTGTTTGCATCTGTATCTTCCGGATTGCGCAAAATATTAGAACTATATGGAACTTGATCCAACTGTACTTTTTTTTGCAGATTATATTATTATGTTGTTTCTCAAATGTGCGATGGATCATCTTCTGGATTGAGTTTACTTTAATTTATTCTTGCCAAATTCAGGACCGATATGTCCATATCCAACTCCACTATTTGCACATTTTTGGCAGCTCAGGGCTCGATCCAGTCACGATGAATGCAAGCAATGAACATGGAAGCGATATGGTTTTCCAGCAGATATTTCTCATACAAACAGGTTGTAAAGTACAAAAAACAATTACTTGAATACTGCTTGCACATGACCTCACGCCTTACTGAATGTAAATCACCTGCAGGATGCATGCAAGCCACAATACATTCGTGTGACGGTGTGGAGCTTGGCACATTTTACGCAGGATCTTTGTTAATCAGGCCCATAAACATTAAACATACCAATTGACATAGTGCATTCCCAAAAGAAGGGTTAACTCTAACCTGGTATCTTGTCTTAACCTATTCAAACCCGAGCCTACAAAGCAAATCCTAGCATTCAAATACAAATTAACCATTCTTGAATGAAGGCACAAAGTTCTAGCATTTGGGACATCAAGCACTTGACACACACACACACACACACACACACACACACACACACACACACACACACACACACACACACACACACACACACACACACACACACACACACACACACACACACACACACACACACACACACACACACACACACACACACACACACACACACACACACACACTACAAGCATGTGTATTGGATTGGAGATGCACACTTGCAAACCCTCCCACACACTCGCCCACAAAAGACAGATGACACTATAGGCAGAGATAAGACGCCGGCCGTCACGGTGACTCCATTCAGTCACTTTGTGATGCAATTTCCTGGTCCTCACAGAGTTGAAAAATGCCATCAATCAAACAGCAACATCCAAAACGTCCCGGGAGGAAATTCATTTGAACCGCGCTCGACCCTTCTCAGAAGTATCTCAAAGGCTGTTTAACCAAGTGACGCTGCATGGTATTTAGACAGCGATTGTCCGTGGTCACAGTTTAAGTACCACAAGTTGTTTTTTATCTGACACTGTTTACACAATACCGAGAAATAACTTTTAGGTGTTAGGAATGTATATTAAATCCAAACTTTCTGCTTTCAAACTCGTGGGAATTTGGTTTAGAGGTTGTATTTCGTTGCTTTTAACTTTTTCACGTCTGTATCAGACTTAAACTTTCCCTGGTTGTTACATTTGAGTCTTTCTTCTATCGGTTCTCATCACTTTGTATGGCTACAAATGAGGGCAACACAGAATGTTTCTGAGGACAGACTGTCCAAAACAGCCCTATTATTCCCTTGTGCATGATTAATTATTTTCAAAGTGCAAAGACACCCAAATGACACAGAGTTCTTGGAGAGTGACCAAAAATAATAGCGCTTCCGACGTGGCCAGATGACACTTTTTATGGCTTGATTTAATTACAGCATATTCAACCGCGTCAACATAAGTCATTTTGTCAAATTACTGATTCTGACGTGGAACATTATGCAACATCTAATTGCTTCTAGGTTAAGAAAAAAAAAATCCAAAACACTTTAATTAACATTTCCTCTCCCCCTGCAAAAGGCAAATGTATATTTTGCCTTTATTTTTAATGCACCATCCAACACTTTGGCATTACCATTTTCACTCATGTTTTGTAATTCCATTAATATCACCAATAAAACAAATATATATATATATATATATTCAGTTAGAATTCAGTTAAGTTTAGTTGTATAACCGGATGAATCAGTTGGCAGACATAGTATCTTCTATTTTATGTCAATATGTAATTTTACCAGATAACATGGAAACTTTGCAGCCTTTTAACCATTTTTAAAGATAACATAATTTATACTTATGTAGATGTATATGGCCAATCACGTGAACTTCTAGGCTTTGTGATAGGCTGAAAATGACATATCTGTTTGGCTACCTCAGCAATCATACACAGATGTGAATAAAACTTAAATTAAATGCATATTTGTATGTTAAATATATCAGTTAGTTGGGATTTTTTGTTTCCTGGAAATAGATCTGAAAAATTTGGTTCACCTCATATTCAATGCCGGTGTTACGCTGAGCTCTGTTAAAATGCTGACTCTCAAATATTTTGGATGATACTTATTTAGAGGAGGCAGACCTAGAGCAAAAGAGTGACGAGATCTGGATACGGTATAAAAACAGAATTTAAAGAGCAAATATATGAAAAGTTAGACAAAGTTCCACTGTTACATGAAAGACATTGCTTGTGTCCACTATTTACCTTTATAGGTAGAAACCATGTGCTTGGAATCAAGATAATCTCCTATATTTGGTTGCATATTATTGTTTTTTTTTGTGGATTTTGTTTGACAAGTACATTGATGATGACAAGCATCGATTTCTTTCGTTGTCGACTAAAATGTGTCAATCCTTCCACATGCATTCAGTCTCTGCGATAGTGATCCGACTCGTGATCCAAACCTGGATCTCTCATTGCAAAGTTTGATGTTTTCTTGACCTGTCGACCTGCCCCAACCTCCTCTGTTAGTGCCTATGATGACAGTAAACGCTTTAGAAGTACAAAAAAAACCTCAAGAGGATTTACAGGCCTGTACAGGTAATGTTTCAGGTATCTATGATACTTGGGTTAACCAGATGTCAAGTTGAGCTTCCACGTAGAATTGTCTGTAGTTGGGAGACATTCCTTATCTACTGTTAGTGGCATTCTTTTTCTCATTGTGCTGTAATACTCCGGAGCTTCCAGAGGGAGAAACTCGGGCAGGGGTTACCTTTGTAGTTGGCAGTGTTGTGTTCAAGGACACTTGGGCAGGAGTGCGGCTGTCTGTTATCAAGGTTTGAATGAAGCTTCTTGTGTTAAATGAAAAGATATGTGGTGGTTAATGTGCAGAGTGGGTTTTGTGACCCTTGAGTTTTTCCAAAGAAGATTAAAAGCCCTCTTCTATATCAAAGATACGTGAGGACTGGTGAGTCGATAAGATGCCTGAATAATTCTTGAAAAAGTGATTTTTCTTCTTCTTCTGAAAGCCACATTTTTCTCTCTGCCGCTCTAAAATTAGCAAGTCACATTGAATTTTTGGTTTGTTGTGGTATGATACGACTTTTAATCTGCGCTAAAAACAGAGCCCAATCTCTCTCTGTCTTTCTTTAAGGGTTCGCCATGGATCATCGGTATTGCCCCTCCAAGCATTAACAGGCCAGTAAAAAAGGTTTGGGCTGTGAAACCAGCAATATATAATCTTTGGCAGAGGATGACAAACTTGCTTTTGGAGTGCTTGTTTGTGTTTTGGTGTAGAGTTGCAGACCAGGCAAGTTTAGCCGTGAAATATAGCAGAGGTTCAGACATTTCATGAACCATTAGCCATTTGGGATTTGAGTAAAAAGGGATGAAGCAATGAGCTGGCAGCCTGAGTGCAATTTGTACAATTGTGTGAAAAGACAAGTATTGTTTTAGTGAGGTGTTCGGTGAACACAGGCCTCAGTGAGAACTGCCCAGTGGGTTTTAAATTGGTTTCCCACATTTGATGAGGTAAATTTCCACTCCAAACTTTGCTAAACGAAAACTAGAAATCTGGATTGTTCAGGGGATAACAGATTATTCGTTGTACATATGAGACATGAATATAGACTTGTATTTTCAAAACACAAAGTGTTTATTGATATTTTTACAAATATTCTTGTACATTTATTTTAAAGAAATATTAGGGAAATAAATACAAATTATTAATGTCACCAGCCCAACACATGGTTACCAAACTCATATTGTTATGACTACGTAAATCATTATCTAGAGCAACATCTACATAGAACTTAGCAAGTAAGACCAGCAAATTATATCTAATCAATCTTTACAGGCAAACAATTCTCCATCATTCAGTTGGAGTGGGATTCCTTACAAGTCCCGGATTCAGCACCTTGGACAGCGATTATAGAAGTTATTATCGACATGTGGTTTAATTCACCAGTTAATCACTTTGAGATGGGTTGTCAGAATTGGAATATATAATTAGAAAAACACTCAGAAAATGTAAAACACTGAACTGAGAAACTTCACGTGCTCCTGCCAAGCACAGGACTTTGAGTATCTGGTTTCTCATAACTTGTAGTTCCAGCTATGGAACAAAGTTGAGTGAAATTACATAATGTTTTGGCAGTTTGATCTTATTGGTTCCCAGAAGACTTCATTAGAAAGAGTCTTTTGAATTGGTTCCTGGGACTGGCAACAAAAGTACCTGAGTTGCTGACTGATATAACTGATAGGACTTGTGCAGCCATTTACCTTGACAGAGATAAAAGCCATACATCCCGGGTAGCAATGATTCACACCCTGCTAAAAGCTTCTACTCAAAACTTTAGCAATCTCATGCTGAAGAGTTTGGAATTTATGTCCAGACAGGCTGTCAAACCAGTTGTTTGAAGCCAGAGGACAACGATCTATGGGAGTAATGACGTGGCATCGCTGAAACAACTTTAGTTGTTTGCATGTTTAACTGAAATGGACGTTTATAAGAGGTGAAAAGGTCAGGTCTCTTGTCTTACAACAAAAGCACCCATGTTCTATTTCCATGCTCTACCTTTTCCATTATGGTGTTAGTACGCAAAAGAAGCTGGGATGGCTCATGGCAAACAGTGGGGGAGAGCGGGTCATCTCTCCATCGGAAAGTGGCAGGTTTGTCCCACATCTCAATATTCATATGTTGAAGTATTTTTAGGCAACACACTGAATTTCAAAGCTGCCCCTTGCATGGAAGCCACCTCCATTGGCGTGTGTGTTTGACTAATGTTTGACTAATATAAGTTAAATCAATTTGCCATTGAGACAAATGGAGGTAGATGAGAGATAGAAAAATGATCAAGATATTAACAATTGCTAAAAATACAATCGATCACCGTGGAGCCTTTAGTCCAAACATTGAAATGTCTTGAGTGAGGAATACGTGACACTTCAAATAAGATTACAAAACAAAAGGATATGGTATTTTAACAGGTGGCTCCAGGTTTTTTGGAATTGTGCATGTGTGCATACGCAGGCTGGTGACTTGTCCAGAGTGGATCCTGCCCTTCACCCAATATTAACTATTACCTGAGACAAACTTCAGCAATGTGCAGCATTAATTGGCTGTCAGGTGATGAATGGTTGGGTGATTGAAGGTGAGTGCCAACATTTTGGCCTCCTGAAACCAGTTTGAGTCGATGTTACTACTGACCACTGTAGTAAATTGGACACTTTCCTCGGCAGAGCCTCCACAGTGCTTGTTAGGAATTGACACTTTATTTGGTGGTTGTCCAGAAAGTGTTATTATATCAACTTGAGCGGACAGTTTGAGTGCACAGACCTGCGGCATAACAGCCCTGCATCCCAACTCCTGTCTGACTTCTGCTGCTGCATGACTGAGCGTTGAAAAAAGGGGTCTGAATGATAAACGATGCTTATGAGAGAACTACATGTGGTGGGAAAAAAAAAAAAAAAAAGGTATGGGTGTGTTTCACAAACCTTATACTCTCGGTGAGTGATGCTGGCCAGCTGCCAAGACCTGCATTCAGACTGTCAGTGTGGGACAGAGGGAATCCGTCTAATACCACTACTGCAATAATGGATGATGTCTGAAAGTGACACAAGTCAAATTGCTGTTGGCAGACATGCAACAGAAAGAAAAAAAAAAAAACAACAACTAAATTGATGGTTGTATTTGATACCTACGCCTCAGAGGCTTTGAGTTGTCCATTAAACTGAACTCGGTAGCAGTTGAACTGAACTTAAGCTGAGTGGTTACTCTAGGTACAGTTGGTCACTATGATTGAGGCTCTGCCTCATCATAAATAATTAGATTATGATGGAATTGTCGAACTGAACATTTTCAGTCTCAATTTCTTCATGATAGGAATAACAATTTAAACTCTTTAATTATACATGCATGTTTTAATGAGAGCTTACATAAAACTTTCGTAAAACTTTCAGATTTTGAACTTCTTAAAAAGGATAAAATTTTCGCTGAATACCGTCATATGCCATTTTTTCTTCTGTTGACGCTTCCTTTCATGTAGAAATCATTAAACATCAGTATTTAATTTTCAGTGGAATGTTAATAAAAAAAACTACTAAAATGCATTATATTATGGGACAGTTGAAGTGGCTGAGTTTAAGACCCCTACACCGCATGGTATTACCGTTTTTCAAAAGTGTTGTTTTCTGTAACAACAGGTAGTTTAAAAAACCAAAAAAAACAAAAAACCAAAACAAACCAAAAGTAATATAAAAGGGACTACATATGATCACCTGTCAGTTAAAAAGCTGCTGAATCTAGTCTCTATGAGGTGTGTACCGTGTTGTTGTGAGTCATTGATCAAAGTCCGCTGCAATTCTTGGCAAATCTTCTTTTTTTTACACCATGTTTGATCACATGTGATATGCTCATGCAAAGACGCTCAATTCATATCCTTTTCAGCTGCAGAAACCAGTTACGTTGGACCCTGGATCAGTTGGGCCACACCAAAACTTAACTGGATTGACCGAAATTAGTAGTTTTGAGAGCAGCACCGATATTAATATTCTGCTTTAGTGTTTTGTTCTCCAGAAATGTTACTGTTGGTCAAGCATGTGAGGTGGCATGTCTACCATTTACCATAGTTATCGCAAAAAAAAAAAAAAAAAAGATATATATATATATATATATACTGTATCTATCTTTCCATCGAAGTAAAGCAATTCCTAAGCTTTTATTTACACAATTTAATTTCACTGAGAAGCCCTGTTTACAATCTGTCACACCCGACAGCTGCATAGTAACAAAAAGTCCAATCTGTCGCATACCGTTGCTTCAGATACTTGCATACAGAAAATGTGACTTTCACAGCTTTCCAGTGTGATTTGGAACACAGTGGAGAAAAAGCTGAACAAACTAATGAAACAGAGAGAAAGTCAATTCACATTTTTCAGATAAGACCAAGCTGTTATCCGAGTGCAATAACCTATGGAGAGCGCAATGATCCACTCAGTAACACCATGCTTATACATTCAGTGGCGACACATCACACTTGCGGTACACATTCAGAGTTACTGTGTGCATATTGGACTATATTTTTCCACAGGTCAACACATAGGTTGATACAGCAGAATTGGGCAATTTGGAAATGTTGCCATTTTTTGATCCACTACCTCCTAATCCCCCCCGAGTGCAGACTGGCTGTAACATGGACCATTAGCTAAAGAATGTTGAACATAACCATACCGGTTGTGCCTAGCCAGCCAAATCAAATAACTCCTTTTACAAGCGCCGCTTCACAACACGGTCCCGCTTTTCAGGCTCACTGCCAGGCTCATGTTGATTCTGCCCGAGCCTTGAGAACAGGACCGCGTTAGCCTTGATTTACGCCGCCTTATTGGAATTCCTTTACGAATGAGTGGCGTGCATGAGAGAAGAGAGGGAGAAAAAAAAGAGAGAAAGGAGGGGTTCTTGACTGATAAGGGGACTATTTGCGATAGGGATCAAGAAGGGCCTGGCGATGAATCACTGCGATGTGAGGGAGCGCAACTGGAAGGGAGTCAGAGTGGGGCGTTACGCAAGACTCAAGAGAGCGATATCAGCCAGAAAGCCGGGGGAGAGTTTACTCAGGGGGTGTGGTGCTGCGAGGGGAGCGAGACAAACCACGAAGACTTGAGGCACAACTCCATACCTGTGTCGATGAAAAGGCCAACCTCATTTTGCTATGAAAGTGATCCATGGTTGTCATGTATATTATAATATGATTGTTTGGGGACTAATGTAATTGCAGCAATTACTAAGAGCAGCCGCAGCAGCAGCATTTTCTTTTCCTCATTTGTTTGTCAGTGAAATGAAAAAAGTATTTTTGTAAATACACAAGCTATTTGTAATTATCATTAATGTGTTAATAATCATGGAACCAGTTCTATATTTGCCAAGATCCTGTCTAGACATGACGGGTTTGTGCAGGAGTCCCTGTATTGTTGCCAAGCCCTTAAGGTTTGAATGTTCCTTTATTAATTTGTTCTCATGAAGTAATGTACAAACCATGAAGTGAGTGCATCTGGGACATTGCGTGCACACACGCTGCTGATCTGCTAACAGAAATGCTGAAGGGTTGCACAATAAGTCAGACAAATAATTTAGTGGGGCAAATATGGACTATTATATAAGGACTTTTTTCTAGCATTGTTTATGAATGTGTCTAATTTTAATGGCACTTATGAGATAATTTTATTGCATTGAATCTCTATTTCTGACACATCAAATCAGATATTGCCATTAGTATATTTGCTGTAATGCCCCTAAATATTCAACATGTTTCGATACCAACATGCCAAACTTCACGATATCAGTTTTTAGTACTTCTGTGTGAGCAAAACTACATCCGATATATACATATCAAACATAAGAAACAGACACCCATGATATCAAGGTGTTATTCTTAGTAAAATATCCACAAAACCCACCCGAATCAAAAGCATAATAATTGAGTGAGTGTGCAATTAAACATTCTAACCTTTCCCAATTCCCAATGTTATGAGCCTATCAATTACCTCATACCACTGAGACCGAACACGTAAGCCAAAAAAAAAAGGTTTTATTTGTAAATCGTTGGGAAATGGAAACCTTTCCTAAACTATCTCAATACTGGTGCACCAGCCAAAAAGAACAAAGGGAGAGAAAGGGAGCCACCATTGTCCAGCCCACACAGGGATGGTGGAACAGGGTTCTCCCCTCTAACCTAACACAAACCAACTGAAGCCTAAACAAAGGAAATAAAACCGAGAAACCTGAACTACTGGACCCACTAGGAAGTCAAAGGGGAACAAAAGCATGAGGTCACACAAAATCTCCACCAAGATCACTGCGGCTGCTGCTGCTGCTGCTGCCTGGTCAGACTGAGGTATGCAAGTGCACTGCAGGCCCCGCCCCCTCTTTCCAGGTACTGTAATTGCTGAGTGGTCACACCTGTTGGGAAGGAGGCAGGCAGAGTGAGGCCACGTTTACACGTACCCAAGCTATAACAAAAACGGATATTTCCCCCTCTACATTAAAAAAAAAAAAATAAAATCTTTATTTACACGGACCTGCCTGGTTCAGAGCTACTATGAGCATGCCAAACCTGTAGGGGGCAGTGTAATGAGAAACATGATGCCCTGATAGCCAATCAGAATCCTGGAAAAAAACACGACATCACAAATTTTGACATAAATACCCATACATATTTGTTTGTTGTGAGTCGTAGCTTTATTTATATGTAAATATGCAGCCCCAATGCAGAGAAATATCACGTATTTTTTTTCAAATACCCGGGTACGTGTAAACGTAGCCTGAGAAAAGGACCAGGCTGCTCAGCTACACTCTTACATTAATCACATTTCCAACATTTGATAAACTTGACTTATAAAAACCCGGTAGAGACAGGGTTGCAAGTACCTATCGAGAAATGCTCATATACTCTCAGAACAGTACTCGGATACTCAGGTCTTTTTTTAAAATCTTGGTCTTGACTAGGTTTCCAGTTTGGTGGTCTTGGCTATGAAACTTCATAGTCCACGGATAAAAAAATATAAAAAAAATTTTCATAATATATTATTTTTCAGCACTTACTTTCACACATATTTCAGCTCAATTCATATATTGTAAACTACTTAACTACTTCTAATATCATAAGTCTCTATTTGAGGCAGACACAATTTTAAAAGTTAAAGCTAATGAACTCATTGGTGACAAACAAACCAGATAAAAATAAAAATGATTACATGTCAAAGAAAATCCTTCTTGAAAAAAATTCCCACAGAGATAGTGTGATTTGTGCTTTATTCTATGTGGGAGGAATGTGCTTTAAAGATACTAGATGTCTTAAACTATTTGAAATGAATGATCAAAAAACAAAAAAAATGCAAAAGTTTGTGCTTGAGTATTTTCAACACCATTATATACGCATTTTATTTGTATTTAGATACAATTTAAGCAATGTGACAGTAGGTAAACTTGAGTAAATTTTTTGTATTTTTCCATTCCAAACCAACACTGGTATGTTAGAAACAAGCTTATTTAACGGAATCATTTAACAGCTAAGGTTAGAAGAGACCAAAACAGTGGTAAAAATAATTTCAAATAAGGTAATAATGTGAAAATAGCAATCTGCTGATGTATTAAACAAACAATGACAATTACCTTCTCTGAGAGACAGTCAGTTTCCAGGAATACAATAGAAAGATTTCTACTTTTAGTTAGTTATACAGGGGAATATCACTGGAACCTTTTTATTTAAATTAAAGGTATTTAACCAGGACATCCCACTGAGACAAAGATCACTTTGCAAAGTAGAACTGACCAGTGGAAAATTACAATTACAGGAAAACATAGGAGCCACCAAACAAGTGTTACGTTCTAGTTTCTACCCCCAGTGGGATACAAACTCTGGGTGTGTCACTTTGTCTTCAGACACACGTTATCAATTATCACAATGAAGGGAAATAGTATAAAGCAACGGATAAACCCAGATAATCTGTCTGAAGTAGTTTCACAACAATACCTTTGAATATACTGATAATCAGCTCTTCCTATCTCAGTGAAACCGAAGAGTGAACCGTTCACTGATGGTCAATATTGATTTCAATGATCACATTTCAAACAAAAACAACAGAATCACATTCTTTTGTTTGTTGATAACAGATAATAGATGTAAGATCAAAGATTAGTTTCATCTCTTGTGTTACGAAAAAGATGTTTGTGCGGGCTCCACATTTATAGAAGTTGGAACGAGTCAACAATTGAAAAGGATGTTGTTAGCAGAAAGTTTATGTGCTTCTGATATGAAGCCTCCAAAAAGGAAAACTGCTCGTGTGACTTTCCAAATGAGTGGTCACTGTTTACTGAATAGAGCAACTATAAAGAGATTTAAGGCCAATTCTCCACAACTCCGCCATTGAAGTTTTGCCAATCCAATTAATTCCACAAATCCTTTTTTTTTTTTGTCCTTTAACTGTCGGTCCAGTTTTCTATAAAGCCCCTTTATTTACTGGCATCTGGCCAAACGCAATCTTTGCCCACACAGAGCAGCTCCACTTCCATCATTCCCATGGACGTCAAAGACTGTGCTCATCATTAAGGCGCTGTGTGCATTCACACAAAGTTTCCCCCTCTTTATCATAATTGAGTCTACACTTTCTTCAATGCGCGAATTCAAGGGAAGCTACAAAAAGGAATGAGCAGAGACTTAAGTACAATAGATGCCGTGTAAGGGGCCACTTCTTCTCCTTAGTGAAAAAACCTGTTTGCAGAGTATCGATTTCTGGTATTGTGGCTGTAAAGAGCAAACATCATGAGATTTGAAGTGTGGCTTTGCCCCGCTGTCACATGTCAAAGCTCACCTGTAGCCACAAGGTGTTTGCTCAGCTGCAAGCTTGTCTCTTAGAAAGAGTGACATAACACTGTGAGCACTCTCACATGACTCCAACAGACTGTTTCTCTCTCTCTGCTTCATTTAATGTAATTTCCCCCTTGATGAGGACAAGCTGACAGCAGTACGAGGGAGTAATGCTTTGGCTTGGGCTCGAAAAGTATTACTGTTTTCTCCAGGTCCATAATCTAAAGCCGTAGAGCCTGACTTATTAAGATCCTGTAAAAAGCTAAATTGCACACTCACACATATAGATTGCATACATTTCCAGGTGATCATCTCCATAAAGTATAACAGGAGGACTTAGATCAAGGGTTTGCATGCACTGTGTTTTGAATAGTATGCTGGAAACAGTAATGTTTCCATGTTTGTTTGCTTGCGTTCGTCATGAAGTGATTAGATGGCGCAGTTAATTCCCACAAGCATGAAGGGAAATGTGATAACATGCAGTTGGATATATCTTACATATTGTTGTATGGGGAATGACTCGAGACTATCGGGAAAAGAGACAATTCAGAAAAGATTGTAAGAGCTGATAAGCATCTCATGATAAAAATCTACAGGGAAAAGTCGTTGAAAGCCGGCCACGTCTCACTTTCCCCTGCCTATTCGCAGATTTTCAAATATAACAAAAACAGATGCATTCTTAGGTGTTGTAAATGACATTTCTCCTCATAGATTAATCTCTGAGTATAATCTCTAAAGTAGGGGTGTCAAACTGATTTTAGTTTAGGGCAACATACAGCTCAATTTTATCAAGTGGGCCGGACCAGTAAAATATTGCCAATACTAACCTTTGAATTTGAATTGTTGAATTTTGAGCACTTGTCAGACATAATCGTCTGTGCGTGCCATCCTGTTAGCTGGGATCAGCTCCAACACGCTGCCACTGTGAAAAATTCAAGCCATCTCAACTATTTTTCATCTTGAACTTTTCACATATTTCACAATGTTTCTGTACAGTACAGTCACAGTCCTCGAGGCCCTGCTCAAACTCCAGTTGCGGCCATAACATTCAGATCAGCTGCCAAAGATATAGTTCCATATTCTCTATTAAATTGATATTACTGATTCAAATCTAGCCCTTTAAAGAAAATAAGACTTCAATAACAATCAGCATGACAAAACTACTTCAAATGACACAAACCACCTGTGGGAAAAGGTTTTTCTTGTTCCCAGGATTTATGATCTATATTTCTAAGTAACAACCATTTTGACAATCAAGATAGTTTGGCTTCTCTTTTGTGAATCTGTCATGTCATCCATCATGATATGCAAGTTCTCACGAAAGTCCTGTTGCAGTTGGAGCTTGCATCGGTTCTCATGGCAATGTAATCTGTCACTGTTCCTCTTTAACACCTGTGCTCAGAATGAATATTAGGATATTTTGTGGCAGCAAAACCTTGACAGTTTTTTTTTTTTTTTTTTAAAGACCTGATTCTAATTGGACATAGAATAGAAGTTTATTACCATTTGCAAAGGTACAAACACTTTAAAGGCATTGGGCATTTTATTCAATACCGTTAAGACTCAGCTTTGTAAGTAGATATCCAGGAGGAACGAAAAATATCTGCTTGGAGTACTTCTGCTGAAAGCTCTTAAAAGAAAGTTACTGCTGCTGATGTCCTCACATTATGCAGTAAAGATTTAATTCTTTACATTTCCTTTGAAAGTGTTTATATGTTAGACTTTTTTTTTTTCTAGCCAGAGCAAACATATAGAACAGGATACATTTTATAGCCATTTCTTCCACCTTACGTGCCGCTTTGGTATCTCTGTGTATAATTGTCAATATTTGAAAGATGGTTTGTTTTTTTTACTTGACTGTGGCCCCATTTACATGACAACGTTTCAAGTTAAAACGCATCATTTTTGTGTCAGAGAGGTTTTGTGTTTACATGGAAATGGCAGGACAAACACCCAAAACGCAGCAATTCTTGCCTTAAAAACATCCTGTAAATGCAGCCTGAGCTCCCCGTGACATCAGCAATACATGAACCAGACACACGGCTTCATTCATCCATGATGTTGTTGCACTTTAATAATCATCTCATTCTAAAAAGACAAACCTTTACAATATGTATTTATGCACACAGTGTGGCTCCTGTGTGCATTTCAAAACATGCTGCATATGCGCTTCTGTAGAGTCGGTAGACTGGAGACGGTGCAGGGGTTTCACGTCTCGGGCCTCAAAGCACTTTGCCACTTGGAAATAATTCAAACACGGCTGAGCTCAGATGAGGTCTGCTATATTTGTTGTGGTGGATAATGATGCTGTTATTGGCTCACTCACTCTGCGTAACCATCTATTTCCATTTACTCTCCGCTTGCCAGTCGCTGCCCCACTTTGCTCTCGACCTTCACGAAAGTGCTTGATACACAAATGCGATAATCATCATTTGCACTTCACTGTCCGCGTACGACTAAATGAACAGCTTTTTTGGGGGGGCAAATATTATTTTAGTGACTCATAGGAATGATAACTTTGTCCCCACGTTGGATTTTTTTTATTTTTAACTATTGTACTCAATACTAGTATTTGAACTGATTACATTATTTCAGGAAGGCAGAACACATTATCATCTCCTGAGTGTCCATTTAGTGATTTCATATTTCACATTATGCCAGTCCACTTGCCAGTGGCATTGATTAAAGTAAATAAATCTGCACTATTGCAAAATCCAAGAGACTCAGCCTGGCACAGACCCAAAAAAGGATTGAGTTCATTATCAAGCGTTTGTTCTCTGCTTTTGATTTGTTGCAAATTTAATAGAATTGGCAAGATCAAAGATAAAGTAATACCGGTAAATAGGAGGACTGATTCTTTTTGTCTACAAGTAGTAAACAGGGAACTACTGTTGCTGCGTGGTGTTTTAAACATTCAGGATTAGAAAATAGAAGGAAAACTCCACTGATCCCCACGGGGAAATAGATTTTTGCATTTACCACACTCTAGTTAAAGTTAACTATGCGTACTGGGAGCAGTGGACTGCCACAGGGAGCTGCTGAGGGAGCAGTTTGGGTATAAGGGCAAACCCACAGTGGTGGGATTAGCCAAAAAGTGACATTTTAACGTGGATGCCACAACTGCAAACTTTATTTGAAAAGTAATGAGAAAAAAATACTGAAACTGACATTTTAACAAAGCAAAGTTTACTTTTGAGTGATTTGGTTTCACTCTGAAGTGACAATCACTGGCAAGATAAGTGAGAGTTAATTTCCAAGACAATGTATCAAATGAAAATGCATTTTTTTGGGGCCTTTTCATTTCAGAATAATTTTTGCATTTACACAGCAACATTTTGAAAATGATGTCCATTTACACAGAAATGACAGAAATGCTGTAGTTTAGATGTTCAGTCACGAGTTGAAGCTGTTGGTTGTTTTTGTAATGAGTATCATCAACTCTGTGTAAATGGGGGATTCACTATGGTAGCGTATCCCCTGTTTACACAGTTCCACCCTTGGAGTGATTTTCAAAAAGTTGCCTTTTCAGTGGCTCCCACCACTGTTGTCAAAGGGCAAGCATTCCATTTTCACTTGAAAATGTCATGTCATGTAATGTTGGCTTACTTTGACAATCAGGTTCCATAAATTAACACACAAACACAGAAGAATATCAGATATACTCTGCTTTTGTATAGTTATATATACTTTTGCATTTCTTAAGGTGTTAGAAAAGAACGCTTCTCAGCCCTATGAGATGATGGTGTTGAAAGTTGTCTGTGAGAAAATCCCATTTTTTAGGAGAGCTCCGCACACAAATGTAATTGTTTTCGAATTTTTTGGTTGTACTCATTGGCATAAATTACAAGCTTTCTTCTTGCCACTTCAATCAACATACTTATAGTCATCGTGACTGCAGCAGAAAACAAACAAACAAGTCTACAGCAAATGTGCATTGCGAAAATAAACTGTACCTCCTCAGCTTCATCTAATCTCTTTTTGAAATGGTGATTGCGTTTACGGGCTTATTCATCTCTATTCTCGACTCGGCAACAAAGCGTCACTGCTGGAGGCAGCCATGTTGCTTGTTTGTTATTACTGAGTGAAAACTGTAGCCTGGGAAATGGGACATTCCCAACTCGTAATTATCCCAGTTCGGCGCATCAGTCATTTTAAAAGCAATCCCTTTAAAGCAGAAAATGACCTGAGACATAGTTATAATGAAAAGAGGGCTATTGGAACCTCAAACAGCAGAGATAAGTGTGCCCAGCGCAGCCCTTAAAAACAAAGCTGTGATTTCAGTGCGCTTTCCAAATGTACAGTTCGAGGGAAGGTTTTGACATCATTCACAGGACAGCATAAAAAAAACAAAAAAACCCCAACATAAAAAAGTCTGGAGGGCAGGATTATTTTTCCTCCCATGCGAGTAAAACCTGCATGGTTCACGTTCAGGATTTGTCCACTTAGCTTGATCCTGTACTTTTGGAAATATCAGTCGAGGCGATAAGTGCCTGCTGAGCCGTAGTAAAGGCAGGCAAGCTGCTACCAGGAGGTCAACTACAGGCTGTGTGCGGCCACAAGGGAAGATTTACTGACACATATGTGAGCTGGACTGGGTCAGTCGGTGATGTATGACCTCTTACACAGTATCACTCTTCTTTCAATGTCCGTATTCCTCCGAGGGTTTTTTTTTTGGAGATCATGTCATCTCTCTGTAATGGGACAATTTCAGTCGGTGCAATATTCCTGTGGTGTTTCAGTGCACACTGCTGCCTTTCTAAACTCTCACAAAGATTTGAGGCTTTCTCGAAATGACTATAGGGCCTCGTACGTGACAACGTTTCAAACGAAGACGTGTTTTTGTTTCAGAATAGTTTTGCATTTACAAAGCAATTTTTAAAAAACATACTAACGAAACCACAGAACGTGGTTTCATGAATAAACAAATAAGCAAACTAGTTTAATTCATTTTAGAGAAAAATTCACAGTATTCTTGGTTGTACATTTATCTAAATAACAAAAATAACTAAGTAGTCAGCTCTCCTCCAAGAGCCAAAAATGTGAATATGTAATTGGAATGGATGCACTGGCCAACACTGGCTAAAAACCCTGCATACAGGTGCTGATTATTAATCTTGTTTAAAGATATTTTATTATTATAGTATTTTCATTTAGACATTAAAAAATTTTTTCTTTTAAATTATTGAAATAATCAGCTGTTTTTCACAGTAGTCTGCTCATATTCCCTTTTCAGAAGGCAGAATGGATTCCTAACCAGACATCCTGTGTATTCTTGGCCCTGCCTCCATCTCCTCCTGGCCACTTGCCTCCGTCTCACTCTCCAATGCTGCCTCATTGCTTCTCTTCGCCACCAGCGGCTGCAGGATATATGTCTCGGGCTAATTGATGGCTTAGTGCCAATTATGTTCATCAGGAGGTGCCTCTCGCCTGTGCTTCTCTTCTCTCTCCTCGCAGCAGAGACTCTGTTTATTCAGGAGCAGAGGTTTGCAGGACAGGTACATGGAAGCAGGTTTAGACTGAAGACGAGCTTTGTGAGGCTCGTTCTGTGCACTTATGGAGGTATTGAATATAAATTAAAATATATCAGATTATATTACACCGTTTCCCTGATTGCAACTGCAAAGAATAACAACATGTTGTCACCTAAAGTATTGATGTGGAGGTTGGGTGGTGTTTTTAATGCTTCCTCAAAAAATGTGCTGAAGGAATTATGTTATTTTTAGACCTATATTTCTGCTTGCCAACCCGGAAGCTGACAACAACTTGGTTGATTATCAAAATGCTTTTGGAATTATTTTGATGTTGTTCTTTTTTTTCATTGTTACTGAAAAGACAATATCCAAAAGATTGATACTCACATGTCATGTTCAAATACATAATCAGACACGTTTAAAGGAAAAAACAATTAAGGCTATAAACTAATATTCACAAATATTTCACATTTTTGTTACTTACCTTCTCACCTCTTGTACAAAGAGCCTTTCCTCTGAGCATAGCCTTGGAATTGCAAGACAAGTACATTTATAGGTTGGCATGTCTGTCTAAAAGCAGCTTTCAGGTGTGCAAGTAGAAACATGGTGAGGTTGTACAACCAGGCAGGTCTGTGCACAATATGACCACAGAAGTTTTAAGAAAGCCTCTGCAGTGTCAGTGAGTGACTAAAAGTAAATTACTGATGCAATTTTCTTTCATTATATAAAACACTATTCAATTTTCAGAGTAGAACTAATGTCGCACATCAAGAAACATGGTTTAAAGATGTTTTTAATTGATTTTATTTCACTTGTGAGCACCGATGAAAAGAGGATCAGGGACAGTAAAAATGTTTTTCTTACTATTCTGCAACTTTCCTCTCAGAATTGTGACTTTAGTCTCACAATTTTGACTATTTACTTCAAATGCTTACCTTTTTCTGACTTTTATGTCTTTTTTCTTTAGTATTTAGATTTCTCTCTCTCTCTCTCTCTCTGTCTCTCTCTCTCTCTCTCTCTCTCTCTCTCTCTCTCTCTCTCTCTCTCTCTCTCTATATATATATATATATATATATATATATATATATATATATATATATATATATAGTCAGAAATATGGAAAAAAAATATATAAATATGTTTTACGACCATAATCTGTGGAGCTGTAATATTGATCTGCTTAGGGTAAGAAGGATATTTTTCCCACTCCACTGTTGCCATGTGGTGTTGTTGGATTTTTCATTATTTCCTACATGTAAAATAGCCACGATGCAGCTGTGAACCTCAAATGCTACATCCATAAAACTGAATTAGATCTTTAGCTGTGCTGTATATCACGTGTGATTTTACTACTTAATGAAAATGAATGCCTTCATCAAAAGTAATCATTATATTACCAGTGGATATTTCAGTATTAGCCAAATTAGCATCGGAAGAGAAAGTCATAAACGTCCAATGTGACTGATGAGGTTGACAGATGCACACAAATATGCCCATTCTGTCACTCAACAAGCGGCAGAGTTTAGTAACCATGGCACCAGGACAACAGGATTTCTCTGCTGTAAATACACATCTCTCACACACCCTTTCGGAGAGATTTAGGACCTATCATGTGCTTATCACATGTTTGTCTTGTTGGCTTTGTACAGGGGTGCCTTTATGTACTAATACAATAATTGCCAATAGACATAAAACAGAAGCGAAGACAAATCATTCGCTCTGAGAGACATAATGTTCTGTGTACTCCACAACACACACACACACACACACACACACACACACACACACACACACACACACACACACACACACACACACACACACACACACACACACACACACACACACACACATACAGAGGTTGCTTTTTTTTAATGCTTTTTTTCCCCTCCTAACTGGAATTCATATCCCTCAGTGTTTTGCCTTGATACATAATGGAATGACACTGACATTTCCCCCGAGCTATTTCACGCACACATCCACAAAACAATGCAAACAAAAGCAGTGTATCCTTGAAATGCTATTTGTACGCTGAGCCAACAAAACCCCGTCCCTTTAAAAAAAAAAAAAAAAAACTGTCTTTGGTCAAAAAACACTGTTTGACGCTTTCTCGTTCCTTCCTTTGGTGGGTTGTGTTCTTCTCGCGCCCGTAAGATAAATGCGAAGTGGTCGGCTTTGTTGCCTGGCATTTTATCTCGGGCAGATTCCTCGAAATGTTGAGAGCTGTTTATTAAAGTGACAATGATCAATAATGACTGATGTTGTAATTATAGGCCAATAGCACTGCTGTTTGACGTTGAATTTTAAGTGGGGCTGAGGGGGTGGGGGGGGGGGGGGGGGGTATAAAAAAGAAAATAAAACGCCACAAGCTACCCCGTCAAGAGGATGCTCGTCTCCCACAGCATTTCTTTGCCTAATTAATCTTCATTTTGAGGACGGATCCTTCTCGCTAATGCACTTTTATCATTGCTCAATGTTATGCAGCATGCAAGCTATAAAAAAACATTCAATCAGAAGCCTGCTGCTGCACCTGAAGCCTGTGCTTCATGTTTGCTCAGTGCAAGCTCGTGGAAAAGTGAATTATGTATGTTGTTCTGTTCTAATTTCCCCTCTCTACCCTCATTCCCTTCATCTGTTTCTCCTGTAGCTCTGTCTGTTGTTGTGTTTCCTCGCTGTGATATGTATTGACGGTTCTTGTGTCTGCCGGTGCAGCTGTTGCTGCTGCTGTTGTCAAGGACAGGCCTCTCTTGCCTCGTCACAATGGGACCTGCCCCTGTTAAATACTGTAAATAGACATAGAGGAATCAGTTTTTGGAAATGATCCTCTAACAAAGCCAGGGGAAACAAGGAGAAGTCAAGGGGTTCATTATATTTCATGAAAGCGAGATATTTTTAGCAGGGAATAATCTGAAAATGTGTGTTTCGATTTCCGTTAACACCAGAACACATAACAATAGACACATACATGAGATAAAATCTGTATATTCAAGACTTTCAACTGAAATATGTCTACACTTTTTTCTGTACGGACCTGCACACACACACAAGGCGTTGCATATACTCAAAATGCGTTCCCTTTCGCCTTAAACTGAAACTGAACTTTAACTTAGGCCTATTTTTAACTTTATAGTCACTTCCTAAAATTCTAAATCAGGGTGAATATAATGAGACACCAGGATTTTAATTAGTTTAATTTTTAAAGATTTCCAGTGAAACTTTTAGCCTTTTTTAAAAGTTGAAATGCATTGTAATTGTGATCAATTATACTCTTTAACAGAAGTGCACTATATAAAAATCCCATTTATTTTTTTCAAACATTTATTTCAAAAAGTAATAAAAAGTAAGGTGAATAAGTTTTAAAATATTTTCTAACAACAGCTGAGCTTCCTCTGGACTCATACTAAATGCTCTGGGTTTGGATCCAGGCTGGGCCTTTAAGGTAAATAGCTTATGCAGATGATACTCACGTTTCTTTCAGTGGTGACGATGCAGTTTTATTTTCTATCTGAGCCTCCCTACACACGACGGGAGCCTCTTGGCATTCAGAGTATTACCAAACATCACTTAGGCACATTTCCAGGTGGAGACGGGGATGGAAAAACCACAGCTGCCCTCGGTAGTTTGATTTGTGTTTGTGAACAGAACCTCTGGATAATAAGATCTCAGCTTCGTCGTCTGCAACCAGACTGAACAGTCCACATACGTACATAAATACTCGTTTCCATCCACTCACCGGGATCGTGCGCTCTCACTGCAGTTAATGCCCGATGCTCCTGGTAGACTGTCGATGGCGCATGCTCGATAATTTACTCAAGAGATTTGTGTCGTGTTCGCCTCATTTGCAATGTGGTTGTGTTTCCGTCAAGCCTTCTGAACCAACTTGATCAGCATCCATTCACCTGTTACATCATGTGACGGAGAAAGTCATTTTTTGTCTTTTGCTGATAAGTGTTCAGTCTTTTTGGTTTTGAATATGAATATGTTTTGAATATGTTGTAATAACAATGGATTGACTGACACTGCCGGGAAGAAATTAGAGACACACTAGTGGGTTTGAGGTTGTTTTTTTGTTTTTCAGATAGTTACAAAGGCGTAGAAAATTAGTAAAAGAAGCAGATTCCCTCTGCAGTTCTGCTTGTATGTTGATTTTTTTTCCTTTTTTTTTCTCCAAACAGTATTTTCTTTCAAATTCTGCTTCTTTTTTTCCCCTTCTTTACAATATAAAACATAACTTCATCATCAATTTACCTTTGGCTTTGCCTATTTATGATTTCACGTGCGCAAAAGCAGAACCCTGTCACACTGACTTATTCTTTCTCCCTCCCTCTGTGTCATTAACCATCACTAATTGTCCTCAAAGCATTTTGAGGCTGCAGTTGTCCAAACCATGGGTACGGATTTATCTCTTGTCTGTTGTGAGATTGCAGGAAGAAAAGCACTGATTATGTGAGCGTGTCGCTCCGTTTTGCTGTACTAAAACACACTGACTCTTCTGTTTAAATGAAAGTGTGGCTGCTATAACAGGTCTGCTCTGTGGATTTCTCAGGGTGCAAATTGACAAAAGCAGAAAGGATGAAAGTTTTTGGAGCTTGGGGTGGAGAAAATAAAGACTGAAAAATCTAATGGGTTTTTATGGTCCTATTTGCTGGTGCAGGAGCTTTAATAATCAACTATTCAGTGTAGATACATTGTGTTGCCCTCCTGCAATCCAAAAAGAAAACCCAGAGTTGGGTAAATCCCTCCCTAAAGCCCTTCATCCAATCACACAGTCCGCTTTCTTTCACGCTCCCCCGAGGAAATACAAACATCGAAATATTTCATAAAAATACCTCGTCTTGCCAGAAGTGAGTTGATTGACATTTTAAATGATCAATACTTCAAGCATACTTGCAAACACGTTTTTTCATCACGGAGTAAATGTGGGTAGAAAGTGTGGGTATCATAATCATGAAAGATTTAAAAGTTATAAAAGTCAAATCTAATGCAATGAGCTGATGTTACAGCCTAAACACACTTCTACACCCCGGAGACTGCAGGTGTTTTTCCTCGATGGTGTTCCCCCCCCCCGACAGACGACATGCTTCCCCTTTCATTTTTACATCCTCTATAATGCATTTGACGTAACATCTGATAGAAGGAGTAACGTTTTAAAGAAACATAAGGGGAGAACAGATCCCAAATGAAAAGTACTAAAGACAGACAGGAAAGGGTCTGGTTTATTGATGGAAATATTACATCATTTTCCAACATCAGAGCAGCAATCAGGGAAGCGACAGCAGAACCCAAAGACGACAGACTTGCAGCACATTTCAAACCGTAAAAGGCCGATCACTCTTCTCACTTTTGTTTTATTGAAACAATATATTTGACGGAATCTGCTCCTTAGATGCCAGTGCCAGCCTCACTTTTCCTGAATTCGTATCATCACTTTCGTTTGATCATGAATCGTCTGGCCACTTATTCTTTTTTTATTTTCTCATCATTTTAAACAGCTGACATCCGTTTGTTGTCTTGTTAGCCATCTGTTGTGTTCGTGACTTCTTGCAGACGAAAGAGAAGGCTAAGAATCGACGTGACAGTGAGAGTTTTTGTCTTTACAGCAGGAACATCAAACATGTGGCATGTGGGCCCAAACCTAGCTTCCTTGGAAAGTACCAACCGGCAATTACATGTGCCCGGTGAACCTCGAGTGCATCATTTAAGACGATTGAGAGGAAAAACTGTGCATGCATGGGGAGAACATGCTGTGAGGCGAGGACGCAAACCAACTGCTCCACTCCAAATATTTCATACACTTTATGTGCATGTTTTTGGAGAAGAAAACTGATAAACGCACAGGGAGAACATGCAAACTCTACCCACATGCGCCCCATGACTTTCTCACGAAGAGGCACGATTGCTTATCTCTACATCACGGAACATACTTAGGAGCCATTTACGCAATATTTCAACTGCAAATGCATCTATTTTGTGTATTTATTTCAGACAAGTTTTCTGTTTTCACAGCAATTTTTTTGTAGCTGTTTTTACGGACCAGAGCACTGGCTTGATTTAAATATAAAACTACCAAACCATCATCGTTTTCCACAGATGTGTGACTTTGCCCATCCACACGTCAAAGCCCAGTCAGCATTTAAAAATTTCCCCACTCTGGAATCCCAAAAAACAAAACATTTTTCAGGCTCCTAAAATGTGGCCCTGTGTGGGTGATCAGCCAAAAACGATGCGTTTACAAAGAAACTGCGTTCTCGGGTGTGCTTTCAAGAGTCCACACGAAGACGAAAACGTTTCAATATGTGCAAAATCGAATGAAGAAATGTGTCGGACCACACAAAACCAACAAAAATGCTATTGAATTTATACTGTAGCCTGTAGCAGTGCTACAGTACCACAAACACACCCCAAAAACAAAGAGGAAGACATGAAGCGTACACGCTGAACTGAAAACAAAGCGCATGTGGCACATGCTGCTCTGACTTTCTTTTTTGGGACTGGATTAAAAAATGCATGCTGAAAAACACGACTTTTGTTTGGAGGGAAGAGCTACAAACTGAAGTGGATCCACCAAAAGCGTCCTTTTTATGAGGGTGGGGCTTATATTTCGAGTACTTTTCTTTTTAATGTCTGGGAGCACTGCCTCAGAGAGAAATGCATCCTTGCTCAAGTCAAATTCATATTTTAGAACCTGCAAAAATGTGCAGCATCTGTATCAAATGGATGTTTGACATTTCATGATTCATAGTATTGTTATCCCATTTTTTTGGGGGGTGCTTTCTGCAGCATCGTATGGAAATTTTGTGACTGATAAGAAAAGCATAAGCAGGTACGGTAATGTCGGGGTGTATCTGAAAGATCTGTTTCCAAGCAGCATCTTTAGATAGAGGAGGGTGTCCATATTTTATTCCACCTCTCTCAAGAACACATATTGTGCCTTTTATTTCCCTCCGTGCCGCCTTGTCCCAGCATGCCAAGTCGTTTTGATGCAAGGCTGTGATAAGAAAAATGTCCTCCATAAATCATATCTTCAGAATTTCATCATTGATCTGAAAGAGAGGATCTCTGGTGATCTTCAGTTGTTGGTGATCAATGCCGACGGTGACCTTTGACCCTGGGTGCTTCATCAAATCTCCCGCAAGCCGCCTTCCAGAGATCGAAGCTGTATTGATCTCACACCCTCCGGTAGCTCGCCTCATAGCCTTGTTCCTGTCGGATCGCTTTTACACGTTTACAAGTTTTCATCTGTAAAATAACTTTTTCATCAGCATTCATGATCTTTGGCTGTCAGGGCTGTCGCAGTTCCTCCTCTTCCACAGCAACAGATGAACTCTGTCACATGATCATGAAGCAGAGGGTTTAAAAAAAAAAAAAAAGGTTTATTTTATGGGGCACCTTTGGTTTGTCTGCAGTTGTTTGGCAGCTATGAGAATGTTCGCTGCTTAATTAGGCTCAGCAGCAAAAGAGGGTTTTTGTTTTTTTTTCCCTCTTCCCATATCTTGCCAATTACCTCACACTCGGAGTAAAATGTGTGCAGATTTGTATGTGTTTGCTTAAGAGAGTACTTGCAAAAAAACTTCCATCGGCCCTCTGCTCTGCCGCAGCGTTCCATATCGCTCATTATAAAGGAAAAAAAAAAACCAAACATTGATCGAAGGGAAATTGCATTTCAGTCATTACTTGACTGTATTAAGACCTTTTGGCTCTGTCAACTAATCAGAGAATTGCTCATTTGAATTGCAGATGATGGCATCTCTCAGTGAGCTCTTAGGGTGAGTGAGCAGACCCGAGGCTGGAAGAGGTCTCATTATATTTGAGTCCATACAACCACACACACACACACACACACACACACACACACACACACACAAATCAGGTACTTGCAAGCATATGCAGCAAGACATGAAAAACCAAAAACCACACAGTTTCTTTCAACACGTTAATGTCCTGTACAATGTCACCTTGTCTGCGTTGTTCGTGCCACATGATCAAGACCATGGTTTTGACCACTCACTCTCACTTAGGTGTGTTTAGAGGGTAAAAACAAGTGTCATTGTGTCATAAGAGGCTGATGATATACAGGTGACAGTTTTTATACGACCTGCTCCTCTACTTCAAAAGATACTGCTCTGTCTGGTGTATAGCTATGCGCTACAATTCAAATAAATGCATTCAGTTCTGAGATTCCCTCATTATGTGGAGCTCCTGTCACCTTCCACACATCATATATGAAGCATTATGTCTCAAACTCAAATGAGTTGGCAGCATCTCGCCACACCAGTGTTTAAGTGTTACAATATTGCACTGTGTTTGTCATAATGTGTTCTTCTATTGCAAATATTGTGCAATGATACCAAGATTCCAAGTACCTAATTGACGCCTCTAAATAAACAAATAAAGATATTGGTACTCTCTGCTGAGCAGCCTTTGTTTTTCCTACATATTCCATGAAATAAAAATAAAAAAATAAACACATTAGTTTATAACAGCAAGGGCAAATAAATTCTTGATTGACATGTTTGGCTTTTTCTCCAACTACAAATACCTTATTTTCTTCACCTGTGGCTACTTTTGTGTGAATAGAATTACTTGAATTGCAAAATAAAGGCTCATTTAACCATTAACGCCCAGTAATTCATTCTCTTCATAACATTATCCATGCAAAATTCATAAATCAGGCCATAACTATAAAAAATCGGTCTCAAAACATAATTTCTGAAAGACATTTATGCACACATCTGCATTTCATTTGGAAGAGTTTAAAAAAATGGCATTGTTGTATCTCATGCAGGGATGGTGGGCTTTTACGTTTGTCTTCATTCCTGGAAGCTGGTTTAATGAATTTAATTTCTGAAAAGATTAGACAAGGCTTCATACCAACTGTGTTTCAACTTGCAAAAAAGAGAAAAACCACAAATCTACAAGTTCTTTTTTTATTTTCCACAGAAATATCCAACATTATTCTTTCTGTAGTGACTGTATTCTTCAGCCCCACAGTTGCATTTCTCTGGATTTGCATCATACTTCTTGAAATACACATGAAATATGCACATCTGCCTGGTCAAGGCTTAATGTACCACAGACACACACACACACACACACACACACACACACACACACACACACACACACACACACACACACACACACACACACACACACACACACACACACTCCTCACACATGCGTACACAGTCAACATGACAGGATTGCTGGTGTTTGTCTTGTTAGGGAGGAGAAATGAGCAGAGATAAGGAGCTGTGATCCTCCTGTTTGTTTATGTCTCTATCACAGCAACCTGACAGCAGTCATACTCTTCAAACAAAGACAGATGGCTTCCGGGAAAGTCAGGAAAACTCTGCCTCCCCTCTCTTTCCTGTAGTCCTCAATCTATCTATAGCTTTATCCCCATTTCTGCACATGTTTGATTGCTTTCTCCACGGGCTTTCATATAAAAGGAATTGACAGCAACACACTGAGCAGTTGCAACCAATTTTCTAGAGGAATTTTTTAACAAAACATTAACAAGTGTTTTTCATATGAGAATTGTTGTATGATGAAAATTGTACTCATACAAAGAGAAAAAAAACAATCAATGAAAAGCTCATATGGCATGTCAGTATTTATCCCCCTTTATTTGTTGTAACTCTTTTTATTTAATTGGATTGTCTATCTTTTATCTATTATATATAAACATCTGAACTGTGCACTTTTGCTTCTCATTTATTCGTTTGTACAGCACCTTTGGTCCACTGAGGCATTTAAATGTGCTTAGTTGGTTGTTTGGTTGGTAAAATAATCTAACACGTTTAGTTTTGGGTATGATTTAGCCCACTGAAATTATTGAAAATAAGTTAAAGATAGTAACAATAATGATTGGCTGATTGTAGGTTGGGAATCATTCCATCTGGTGTCAAATATGAGTAAAATTTTACTAAGAATTTCTTACTCTAAAAGCAGCACAAAACATTTCAACACTTTTAGGATTTCCCTGACAATCAGATACAGGAGACAGGTTGCTAACAGCTAACAAACAGCACTGCGGACAACCATCAGATCGCAAACTGGACACAAGGTGAGCTTCACAAGCAGACCCTATTATTTTCGACCTTTAAGACCCCCCCCCCAAAAAAAAAAAAAAAATACCAACCCAGAAGAGCAGTGCAACCCAGTTCTTGTTTAGCACATCATACAAAAAGTCACAGTTTACTTCAGTTTTCCCCCTGGGCTGCACAGCCTTCAGGTGAAGTGTGTCTCACTGTGGCGGGTATGTAGAGAAAGTGAGAGGGAGCAGCCAACCAACAGCCGAGCCAATTAGCCTCCCTATTTGGCACTGCGAGCAGAGACAAGCGCTCAACTTCTCCCACTCAAAACAACCAGACTCACACCACGAGTGCGGGTCACTACAGAACACATCAGTTTAACTGAGGTTAAGATAGACTAGATAATCTTATGGAACACAAAGAGGAGCATTCCGAATAGGAAGTGAAGGCATTTTCTGTGTGGAGATCAAACCAAATTGTATGCAATTGCTCAGTTTCTGTATATCTTTTCTCTTTCCCATCACAATTACTGTAGCTTCGGAGGCCATTGCATATGAAAAGATAGTAATCAGTTGCCAAAATGGACAAATTCTGGGGTCATTTTTAACGGGATGACCATCCCTTTATAATACCACTTAAACTATCATTATACCATGATAGTATCTGGATGCATTACAAAATACATGCTGAATTTGTTCCCACACTCCCTTTTCTCGCACAAGTTGAGATGTCATCATGTTGGTTACACCATCGCTGATTGGACAGACCACAGTGAGGTGAACAAAGGTCAAATCAAACGGCTTACAAATGTCTATGACAACGCTCTTGCTTCATTTTCCAGCATGAGCACCTTGGGTAGTGATTATACTTATACTGACAGCAGTTGTGATGACATAAGAATTTCTAAGGTTTCTTCATCCACCAGTAGGGCTGCCTACTGGTGGATCCATTTAGTGAAGAAAATTTCCCCCAATGCAGATTATTATAGTATGTTAAATAAACAATAATAATAGCCGTCTCGCAAAGTTGGGAGCAGTTTGGCGCGATTGAGATATTTGGGGATCAAACCGCCAAATAGAGAGATCACCTGAAGTTGAAGAACCACAGTTTAAATGTGATGGATTGGCCACTTCTCCCATGTGTATTTTGTCTTCTTCACCCATAGTCATCTGGGATCTGCTCCTTCCTCTTGCCAGCCTAAGTTGATAAAGCAGGATGAATGATAGACTCTTCTCTGGGGCATGACATCTTAATAATGAAAGATTAACGACTTCTTGAACATAACATTTAAGGATTGTCAGGGTTTTTTCAGGAACATTAAGTTTTATAACTCATGAACAACTCCAGTTATTGTAAGTTTCTCATTCTTCTCTATTAACAGGTTTGTTTCTTTTCAAATCAGAGGATCGAATGTTGAAAACTTCTCAATGGACTCTTCACTACTGTGAATAAAACCACTTCTCTACAAGCCATTTTATTGGGTAGGAGTGAATGTTACTTTTTCTTTTCATTGGGTTAATGAAAAGCTTTGTGGGGAATTATTTTTTTTGCATCTGCAGCCCTTCCAACACTTTCCAAAGCCTGTTGAATATCCTATTGAAACTGCCTGCTTTTCTTCATGTTTCTATGGGTGCACAGATAAAATAGTGCACTCCCATTCTCTTTCTGGTGTTTTTCCACAATTATGTACTTCTCTGAAATTTATGAGGAAATGTGACGCCTTGATTGCCCGTCTAAAACTGCATTTCCAATCCATTATAGGTCCATTACTTTGTCTTCTGTCTCACTCCTCGGGTTTCCCTCGATCCGATCAATCCCCCGTCAAAGTGTTGAGCGAGACAGCAGCTTCCTTCCCTCTGTGAATGATCGCAGGCTGAAAACCTGTCAGCGGCGTAGCTCCAGTTGGTTTACCCGCACCCTCCTCCGGTTCGAAGTCAACAGGGGACAGCGAATTCCAGAGAGACTGGGTTACGCTGTTTGGGTGAATACAGACACGACGCCGGCTCCCTTGTCTCTCCGAGAGGCAGTGGAGCGTCCACTTCTATCTCACACGCTGGCAAGCTTCCACCCAGCTATCTCATACCTTTCATTTTAGGGTTTATGAACTCTCATGCATGCAAGAGCGAACACATGCACATGGGAAATGGGAAAGTGAAAACACACCTTGCTGTTGGTGCAGTGACTGTTTTCAATTTAGATGATTTTATGCTTTCACGGGTAGAAAATACGCGGGTGCATTGAATGTATTTACGTACATTTTTGATATTCTGCACATATAGTTAGTTACCGATGCATCTTAAATATGTGTTTTTGAACGTGTATCTTGCATGTGTGTGTGTATTAGTAAAAAAACTCCTACCACAACAACACAACACAAATTTGGTTTCAATGTTTGTTTTGAATATCACATCATTTTCAAAATGTTGCCATATAACGCGGAACTTTCCTGAAGCGAAAATGAAACCGAACCACCGTTTAATGCTTTAATTAACATAAATAATGAAAACCCTATAAATTCCATAGGATCACTAGATAATGTTGAATCTTTTCCTTTGGTAAAATAATAAATTTTATCATCTAACTTGATGCTGCAGCTCTTCTGTGCACAAACTTGACTGAACTAAAGTCGTCGTGACTGCATTGGCCTTGATTCTGATCCTTCATTTGCAAACTCACCACATGAAAGAGCAGAATCACCAGGAAATGTTTCGTAAAATCACATGCTCAGAAGTATTACAATTAGAATTTACCTTCTTTAAATTAACTTCAACTTCATTTTAAGGCATTTTTAATCAATTTCACTGAGACTATGAACTGAAATGATCAACCTATAAACTTGTTTCCACTTCGTTCCTTGTGCCAACAAACAAAACTATGAGCACGTTGTAATAAACCTTGATTTTGCTTGTTTTTTCTCTCTCATTGAGGATTTTGTGCTTCTTCCCCTAAAAATTCCTGAGCTGATGAAACCCTTTCAAAACCAATTATACAAACTCAAAACACCAGCTGTTTAAGACCAAGGCCGTTTTTCCTTCTGGCCCCGAAAAGATGTAATTCATGAGGGTTTCCCCTGAAAACAATTTGTTTTATGTGCCAGATGTGAGCGCCCATACGCACACAACGAACATGAAAACAGTCATATGTGCAGAAATACCAATGCATTTCTGCATACACCCACATTTGTGTGCGCTGCATTTCAAAATCCAATTAAGCTGGGGCTCTGGGATCCCAGCCCCCTGCATGCCAAATGGCTTTGAGTGTCTGTACGTCATCCACAATGCGAGACAGCTGACAACAAGATTATGGCCATGAGCCGCGCATTTGTGGCTCGACCCTGATGATAGCGTATTATTAGCACGACAAACAGGAGCAACTGTGTCCTCCGCCATGTGACGACTCATGTCATATGATCCACCGGAGGAACAATGCGGAAAAGCTCTGTCTCGAACATAGATAATATGACAAATTTATGTTTTTACATCCATGTGGAGATGAGCACACCTGCGTGTGTGTGTGTGTATGTAAGGATTTTTCCATATGCACGCTTGTGGGATTGAAACCGTTCCCTCTTCAATAAAATGATACAAAAAAAAAAAAAAGGAAATCTCTGAAATTACTTTGGCTGTTGCATTTCAGGCAATATCTGACAACATCCCACATCAAGCAGCCTTGGTTTCCCATTTAACTTACTTCACTGAACAACTGTCAGACTGGCAAAGCTGCAGGCTGCCTGCCTATTGTTGTCTTGGCTTGACTTCTCTTTCAAAACGTTGCATGAATGCCAAGCCGGCTTTGACATTCCAGATGCCTGGGCTTCTCTACAAAAAAAATACAGAAAGGCTGCGCAACAGTGACAGCAACAAAGTGATGATCTTTGATAATCAATGAATAAGAGTCACAGTGCCAAAATCTCATCCATCATACTTTGATCAGGCCACCAAATTGCAGCCAAGGCTTTTGTGTTTTTCCCTTATTAATAAAATACATTTTTTTTTTTTTTTTTAGAGAAAGCAACTTGCTCTAAATACTACAACACACATAGGAGTCTAGCATCATGTTCCTAAAATATATAGGATTTACACAAAGTATGCTTAATTTCTTTATTATTCTCTTAATATTTGCAAGCAAATTGATTCATATCTTTGCTTTTAGGAAAGGATATCAACTTCAATTGTGATAATGATTCATGAGTGTAGCTGTCAACGCAGTGCTTCGATTCTTTAAGCGTAGCAGACATGACAACATTAAAACCTTAGTGACGTTGCCATGAAAGAGAGCTACCTCGTTGCTTTCGGAATGTAAAAACAGCCATATGAGAAGTTCGGTCATTTCACTGTAATTTTGCACCAGACGGTATCATCGAAATTTGCTAGATGTTGACATCATAGTAATTGTCTGTAGTAAATGTTTAGTTTTAAGAAAAATATTGACATTTTCATCACGTTTACTCTGCAACACAACAAATTAAAAAAAAATCTTTCAAGGTCCAATGTGAAGATTAACATGGCACTGTGGCCGCCTCAAGATGAAATTGCACTGTATGTGACCGCTGAACTACAATGAGACTGATACCGCCGGTTTAGAACCTGTGGTCTGAGGCTGTTGACAGACGTGTGACCACGGACACCCTAAGATTATCTTCTTGCCGCGTTAAACATTTCACAACCACGGATTCATCAAACCACACAATGGCCGCAGCTGGGAGGTCCGGTGACTTACAACCATGAGAAATGCAGCAGAAAATGATGCAACACCAGTATGGAACCAAAACCGTGGCTTGGATATTCCCAGGAAGCTAAAATGCTGGACCACATCCTCATTTGTTCATCTGATTTCAAACCGAGACAAAAGGAAGATAATAAGTTGTGGTTAAGTTAAATTATTTCCTATAACAGGAGGATGTTGTCATTCTCATCACCTCTGAATTAGTGAAGTGCCATTAGAAAAGCAAACTTACACAAGTTTGTGAACTCGCTCAAAGGAGCAGGTGACGAACTTTAGACTTCTTTCTTCACAGACGTTGCATGTTGTTCCTGCGTTGTATTTCTGCCTTACATACATGTTTCTTCACATACACGTTCTGGTTCCTATTCATCTGCTACGTTGCTTCTGGAAACATGTGGGAGACATGCAAAGGATCAATTCCCCCATGGGAATCAATTTAGTGCTCGCAGTTCAAACTGCTATGAAGAAAGTCAAGATATAGACGTAGAAATACAAAAAAAAATAAATAAAAAAGAAGAAGCATTGATTGACTGATCACTCCATCATTGGTACCTGTTTTATATGAAGCTTCTGAAACCAATCAAAGCCAACTATGAGCTGGATCCACTAAAGCTTTGTACATATGAAAACTGCGTCTGACAAAAGTGCAAACTAACACTATTTAGCATTTTCCTTTTTTTTTTTTTTATTATTGATCACAAACTTGATCACATTTCATTCTGTGCTTTTTGGGGCTCATCACGACATCCCATCTGTCTACGGCGAATGCAAGCAAACAAACATGGAAACAACACAACGTTATGCAGATTGCCAGCCTGTGCCAACTCCAATGTGACCAACAGACCTACATTTTAGCTTTAACTGGAAACGTGCTCATGTTTCCTGTCTCTTGAGAGATAAAAGTAAATCGATCTATTCTAGTTGGATGGCTGCATCAGGCACTGATGGACCATGAAAAAATGTCCCACTGTGCAGGAGTTTAACCATTTTATTTCTAACCTGTTGACGCAGACAGGATTTGACGTGCGTGCTTCTCATAAATGCGAAACTTTGATCGCTGTGTCACATAAATCTCACCCTTCAATGACTATTTACAGTTATTATTGTCTTTGACAGTTTATATCAAGAAAATTCAGAAACGAAAACATTGAAGGGATATAGAACTTTTGGCCCACAAGACTCTTATTGTGTAACCGTCCAATCACTTACATGATTTACCACATTTGCTTAGTGAGCTTCTTTGTACCACCAAAAACACACAGTAACATTGAAATACTGCCAGATCCTGAAAGTGGAAGTTATCTCAGAAAATAAAGGCAGAACTACTCAGTAATTTATACTTTTTTTGTCAGTCTGCACTCTACTGAATGTCGTTCTGTATATGTTTTGCTGCAGCAGCTGAATGAATGAATCCGGTGAATGAATGAATGAAAGGAATCCAGATAGCTTGTTGCTGTCACACCAGGTTAACTCCTTCAGCCTGAGACTTACTGTCGCATTAACACACATCGTATCCATCTGTGTCATGCAGGGGTGAAAAAAAAAGGGAAGAACTGAACAATGAAAGCATAAAAGTAATCAACTCTGGATTGTTCTGTAACAGGAGGATGCCCTTAAAACCCTTTGGTGGATGTATGTCTGTGTGTGTATGTGTGTGTATTACTCTCTAGCTTTCTACATTTCCCTGGTGGAGGCACTTTGTAGTTTTTTTTTTTTTCTCTCTCCCCCATTCCTCCATGTTGCGCTCCTCTTGCCAATTAGCTGACAGTTGTTTTATTATTCCTTTTCAAAACCTCAATCCTAAAAAGTGAAAGAGAGAAAGAAATGATAAAAAAAAAAAAAACCCACACAAAAACCCCTCAGCTTATCATTACACCAGAGCATCGCTCGTGCACCTTGTACCCCCAGTCACAAAACCTCGGGAGGTTCACTGAGAATAGCTCGCTGATCAAAAGCTATTAAAATGACGTGTTGTTTACACTGCTTTGGTGTGGAGTTTTGGAGGGATTCAGGTGGAGGGGGGGTGACCAAATGTTTGGAGCATTGGGGTAGGGTGGGGTGGGGATGGGGGTGGGGGACATGTCAGAATGCGACAGGGTTTCATGCACAATTAATTTTTCCTCAACACATGTCTGTCAGTGGAGCGTGCGTGTTGTGTTCGGAGTAAGTGAGGGTGAATAATCTGCCGTGGAAGAAAAACAACTGCCGTGTTGCGACCTTTGACCTCGGATGAATAATAAGGTGCTTTAAAGACATTCGAGAAAACAAGGTCATTATGAACACGAAAAAAATTCACAACACACAATCAAAGCAACACGGAAGAAGTTGCCTCGATATTAAAAAAAATGGCTTGCGTTGTGCGCGAATGAAATCAGGTTTCCTCATTAGATTCCTTCCATCGCGATGCTTCAAAGTTAAATTAATCCAGTCGCATATTTTCCCATTTGCAATTTACAGCGATTCCCCACTGCTTAAACTCTTCTCTCAAAGGAAAGTATGAAAAAAAAAAAACCCCAGACATAAGCAATTCTCTGTGAAATTTCAGGAAATCAATACAGCTGTCTCCAGCATTACTGTGCGTGTCAGTGTGAGTAACCTGCTTCTCTCTCACTAATATATTTTCATCCCAGAGAATCCCCACTGTAGTGGAAGTGTGACACCTGATGCAGAGTTGTGTGTAATTTGAACTGATGTCTCAAAACACACTAAGATCACTGCTTTTCCCTCAATGATATTGTCCTTTGACATGCTATTGTGTTTACATCGGTCATATAACATACAAGCCACTCACAGCCAAATCTACCAATATTATTGAATTGTTCGTCTCACGGGTAGTGCTACGACTATTGTCATTTTAAGTATGTTTATATACATACAATTAGTCCTTGTCACTAAATTACCCAGAATCCACACATGTCTTTGTGATTGGGTGCTTGAGCACAGTTTGAATGGTTCAGGTAAAAAAAAAGAATATTTAGAGAACAAATGCAATAAAGCACGTAGTTTGACGGTTAGTTTGCCAAAATTCAACCCGTTGGATGACGTCACATGTCGCTACGTTCTTCCTGCTCGTCAACTTTGTCGGTATCTGCAAAAGCCGCCAACGTGGGGGACACAGTGATGACCCAAAAAGAGTTGTGGGATAAACACGCGCGAAGCCGGGCCGGTGTTTACATGTGGCGCTGCGGTTTGCTGCAACGCGAGTCCCCTGGGAGTCCTGAGAACAGCCCAGTCAGGCTGTAAACACGGAGTGAGAGGATCTTGGGAAAATAAGCCGATAAACTTTAGTCACATCCTTCCTTCTCAGCAGCGAGGGAGATCAACAAAGATGGCTAATAAGGTGCCACCTCGATATATGAATGCGATGTAAATGTTTATCAAAAGCTGGCAGATTCCTAACCCTAACACCCCCCACACACACACACACAAAGAGAGATTCCCTCACAAACAAGCCTTGTAAAAGAAATAAAGATGTACTGACATTATCATCCAGAGGTATTATTGACAGGCTGCAGGCCTGCAGGGCACAGTGGAAAATAATGACAATGCAATGTTCTGATCTCATCAAACTCAAAATAGAGGTCCCATGCGCTCCAGTGTTTGCAAATAATGCAAACGTGAACTTCAAATTAGATTTTTTTTTTTTTTTTTTTAACTTTTTCTGTTTTCTTCTCCTCATGTAAAAACTTGTCTCGACTCTTCTCAAAGAAATCCATTATAGTCTCCAGTAATGTGTTCATTGAAAGCCACGTCGATATGTTGAAAGCCTGGCCAAGGTTTTAATGCCCAGTCATGACTCTGAATGCATAAACACACATTAAACTGATGAGGGCTTTAATAATGTTTAATCTGGCTCAGCGATGTATGCTTATTGTTTGTGGACTCTTTTATATTGGCTTTGAGTTCAAGGCTCATATTCTAATGTAGTTTGCAGTTATAAGATGGAGGCAGCATGCAAAACAAACATTTCTCTGGAGGTTTCTTCGGCTCGGCAAGGTGAAAAACATGCAGTCAGCTTACGTGAATGCATCAATAATGCATTCGGCGCACTGAAGGTGACACACCGATCCGTCATTTTCATGGTCCATCACTACAAAACACCGACGTAACGTCAGAGAAAAATGTCACTTTGGGAATGGAGACGACAACTGGTGTTTATTTCTTCAATGAAAACAGTTTAAAATTGGACTTTTGATTGAATTTTTTTCTTTTCTTTGGTGAGTACTTTTACCCTGCAGAAAAAATACCCATGGTCCAAGTCCAGGCCAGTGCCTTTTCTCTCTGTGCATAAGGAAAATTATCATTTATGGTCATGTTGAACTTGATTGCTTCTGTAAAACTAACTTAAAATGTATTATATTTGCAGAATATCACTTATTTTGATAACAATCCAATTTTTTCCTCACTCACGGAGGAATAAACATTTTTTTTATGGCATCTGTCTTTTTTTTAAAAGATATAATCATGTAATTAAACCGATCAAAACATCAAAATTAAATACTGAATATCTTATGGCAATAGTTCACAAGTTATGTTTTCTCTTCTTTTTTTCCCCTTTTTCTTTTCCAATTTATTTCCTTTTCACCTTTTTCTTTTTACCCTCCCCCCACCTTTACATTGTACTTTGGGCATCAAATTACATCGTACTATATTTTTGAGTTCAAGTCGCGGGTCACAAGTAACAAGCTGGATTTGGCCCACAGGCCAGGAGTTTGAGAACCTGAACATAGAGGAGGACAATTACACAGTTGAACAAACAACATCATTTGCCACCTTGTTCTGTCCTCTAAAGCTCATGACTTTATCAGATGGATATTCTACTATTAACTCTATGATGTAACGTCACCACAACAGGGACAGAAGCAGGTTCCCTGCACTGAATGAGAGAAATCAAATTGCGGTCAAAGAGTTGTTTTGGTAATTGTTTTTGGAGACACATGTTGACACTGGCAACGGGACAGTATCACATCCAAATAAGCTGATGTGCGTCAACTCATCAGAATTGGACCCTGTGGAGTTACTGTGGGTGCCGAGCTTTACATAACAAGCGACCCAGGTGTTTTGACACACGTCACACTTTAGCACAACGCCTGTCAGGTCCGAAAGAATGACAAGACCTTCACTTTTGAGAGTCGTGATTCCTGAAATAGCTCCTCACACCGCACAGTTTTGAAATACAGTTTAATGAGTGACGGAGTTCTATTATCATTCATACAGTTAGATGTGCTTACACTCACGCACGCATTAACAGAATGTATACAGTAAGCTTTGAGAATGTAGAGATTAACAGCTGTGGGATATAGAAAATGTATGAATTGAATTAGAGTGAAGGAAGTATTTCAGCATACCTCGTTGGTTGGATATTTTAAGAAAAAGTCAGTTTAAATGTGTAAACACTGGATGGTAGAACTAATTTTCACAGGATATTTAAAGCAAACTACCTCTAAATTTAATGAAGACAAATTGGAAGCCATCAAATGTAAAGGCTATGATGTACAGCTAGGGGTGTAAATGGGCAATTGAACTTGAGAATAATGGTCCTTATATTGTATGTTAGGATCTTTTTCCTTTAGGAGTCAAGGCGATTTTATTGTTCAACATAGAAAGTTAAGGTTCTGCTAGTTAATACCAGAAAGCATGTGTGAGAGGAAAAGGTGACTTTAGAGTAAAACCTGTGAATTCAAGCCCTCTTTACGTTGAGTTTTTAAGTGAAAAATGTAAAACCTTTTGCCGTGTTTTCAACACAACTTCTTGAAAACGGCTCCAAAGGTGGAACTTTTCATAAACGGTCCAACTCCGTCTCCGTGTAAATGGTTGAAAATTAAACCCTAACGCAGTCTTCCTGAAAATGCAGAAAAATGCAACTTTTTCTCAAACGCGACTGCGCATGCACACCACAGCCGTAGTAAATAATTCTTCTGCACATGCACGTGTAGATGGACAATAACAACAATGTTGGCCTCCAGAGGGTCACGACTCCCCAGTCTACATTCACCTGGGACTTGGTAGTTTTATAGTTGAGAGTTGAGAGGCAAAGCAACTATTATTCTGCTAGGTCTGGACACCTGATTGATATTTCTAACCTAAAAATCCGACAAAGTGGCACACCAAGCTTGTTCGTGTGCTTTGTTCAAACATAAGTGACTCTGTACATTAAGTATATTGTAGGTCAGTGTCATTCAGTAGCGTAAATCCATTGATGGGATTATTCCATTTTGAGGTGTTTTTCAAACTGAATGGTGAAATATGAAACATTTTTAACTTTCTATCGCAGACTTTATTACAGAGAAATTGCATACAAGGATTTAAACACATTTTTTTTAAGCCCTATATATAAATTAACTCATTCATTGTTATTGTGTTTTTACATCTCTTATTGTAAATCCGGTCGTTTAATGTTTACAGGACAAATAATTAAGATTGGAATTGATATGATTTAGCAATTATGAACTTTGTTTAAAAAATGAGCCAAACTTTACAGACTAGAGGTTGGCTCGTAATTGGATTTTGGGAGCGATGTTCTTGTGTGTGATTGTGTGCATTGGTGAATTAGAAGTTGTGACAGTTCACATCTGTCTCTCACCCACTATCTCTTCCACACAAACACACACACACACACACACACACACACTCCTTTTGTTTCCGTATGTGTCCGTGAACACAGGGGTCTATACCCATGTGTTTGTGCAATATTGGCTGCGTGTGTGTGTGTGTGTGTGTGTGTGTGTGTGTGTGTGTGTGTGTGTGTGTGTGTGTGTGTGTGTGTGTGTGTGTGTGTGTGTGTGTGTGTGTGTGTGTGTGTGTGTGTGTGTATCCAGGGCACATTGTCTGGACAGGGAAAATGAGAATGGATGGGATTGTAATTACTGAATGGAGATATCCACACAGTGTGAAATTAGAAAAGGCTGGGCGAAAACCTCCCACGGGCACAGCCAGTAAAGAGAGAGTAGTTGTCATGGTGATAGGTGAATTCAAACAGGGCTTTGCAAACCTTCAGGGAAAGAGGTGCGAGTGTGAGTGAGTGTGTGTGTGTGTGTGTGTGTGTGTGTGTGTGTGTGTGTGTGTGTGTGTGTGTGTGTGTGTGTGTGTGTGTGTGTGTGTGTGTGTGTGTGTGTGTGTGTGTGTGTGTGTGTGTGTGTTGGATGGTGGTTGCTGTGGTTCGGAGTGTGTTTATGGATTCTTTTTGTGAACGAGGGGAGAAAAGTTGCTGTGACCTTGATGAAAACTCACAGAAATGTGATGTTTTTCAGTTTTTCCACATTCGTGCGCACTGCGAGTTTTACCTGAGCTCAGTTGTGGAGGTGTGAGTCACAAGGACGGCATGTCAACTTGCGGATAGGATGCATATATTCTCGCCTCCTTTTTTTTTCCACACAGAATCCCACTTTTAAAGTTTGATTGAGTCATTTAGTGATGAACTAGAAGCACTTCCATTTGTCCTCGTATTCTTTCTAATTTACTTTTAATAGCTTAAAAAAAGAGATCGTACATGTATCTCCCTCAGTGCATTTTAAAATAGAAAAAAAATGTGCATCTACATTTGAACTTCATCAGGAGAGTGTGAGGTGAAACTGGTCCCTTTAAAACTCACCACATTCAGTGTTTGGAGGCTTCTTTGTAATTGAAGTGTTTGCTGTCAGAATGCCAAGAAGCAAAGAGCTCTCTCTCTCTCTCTCTCTCTCTCTTTCCCCGTTTCGGGGGTTGCTGTTCCAATTGTCAAGTTCGGTCCACTTGGAATGAAACCCTGTGTGTGAACACTGCCATCCAAACACTGATGTGCACCCAGGGAAGTGGGTTTATTGGTCCACTTTCACAAAAACCTTCACATTGCATGAACATCTTATGAGAGCCTTATCATCACAGTTTGGCCCCGATTACACAATGTTTCAAGTGAAAAAGTGTTACACAGCAAAGTTTTGAAAACGATGTCCATAAATGCCTAAAACAATGTAGTTAGCATGCTGGAAGTCATGACACTCTCAAGATTAAAACGTTGTTGTCCGTCTACTTGTGCATGTGCAGAGGAAGTCTTTACTCTGGCTGTGGTGCGTATTGTGCAGTCGTAGTGTTTTTGAAAAGACGTGTTTTCCTCTACACACAGAGGGCGTTTTTTCAAAAGGTGACTCCATCTACCAATATTGTGTAAATATATAAGCTGTGTAAATGTATACGTTTTTATTCATCAATCTGCCATTTCTAGTCAAACGACCTGTTGCGCTTTCCTCCTCTGACCAACTCCACCTTCTTCCTCAGGCGTTGACTGACTGCAGGCAAGCAGCTCAGAAATTGAAAATAAGTTGCCAAAATATAGTTTTGACATTAACCTGCTTTGCCTTGCTTTACTTGCATTTTGTACCTCAAGTAGGAGGCCGTGAGTCACAAGTGGCCTGCGGGCTTGAATCCGACGCCCCCTGGCTAAATGTCTTTGTAAGAAAAGCCTTTGAGTCTCAGGCTTGTAAAGGATTTCATACAAATTACTTCACAATGAGCAAAATTTTCTAAAAGTAGATTTAGAGCTCTCCAAGAACCCTCAGGCTGTTGGTAGAGTTCACAAATACACATACTGCAAACCTGTTGCAGCGTTCCTGACATGTATTTCCAACCCTCTGCATGAGATTTGGGATTTCACAGCACGAATGGTCTTCAAGAAGATGTTACTATTAAAATCTCTCTACCAAAAAAAAAAAAACAAAGCACATGACACTGCCACATCAACGGGGATCCAAGTCTCCAGACGGACTCTTCCTCTCTGTGATGGGCGACTGAACTCTAACCAATCTGTCTCACTTTACTGCAAGAAAAGTCTTGAGATCAAACTCTTTAACCAATACCTCCTTACCTAACATATTGAGTTATCTGAACACTTGGCAACTACAGATCCATTTAGGCAATTTCTTTCTTTCTTTCATTTTTCAAAGCACTCTATTATGTCTTGCAGCACTCTCTTACATCAGATGTGTCCTTCAGCTCTGAGCACCGCAGCTTGTGTGGCTCCATATTACATTCCCAGATTAACGTCAGTTTGGATGAAGACATCTGCTAAGTGTGGACACGCAAATGTAGATTTTGTTCCTGTTGCTGTGTCCGAAACCAAAAACTGATAGATACGGATATATATTCCCGTTATATTGCTTCAACAGCAGATGCTTTCCTGAGGCAAAACTATCACGTAGGTCCAATAATGCAATTTTGTTCTGATTGGAACAATTCATCACCTGCAGCTTCCTTGGGATGCAGTTATATCTATTTATTTTTTTCAGGTGATGAGAATAACAATGAATTCATAGACATTGCAGTTAGTTTCTTTAGAGCCTCAAACAAAAAACACTGATGATGCCATCAGGGTTTTATGAGCTGTAGAAAAACCTACAGACAGAAAACGTGCTTCCAAATACAGCCCAAGCAACAGCTCTGACTTCAGGTTCACACTCCGCAATACTGCGTATTTTGTTGTCAAGGGATATGTTCGTTCCTGTTAGTTCAGCATGCTGTTCTTAAAGCATGTACATAGTTCAAATTACAAGGACAGAGTAGAAAAAAGTAGAAAAAAGAGTAGAAAAAAGGCTGGTTTTCCATTGCTTGTCTGCATGACTTTCAGTTTCAGTACTTTTCTTTAAGGGTTTATTTCAGTACTAAATTCCCTCAGGAATAAAATTATTTTATTAGTTAAAATGTCAACATAAAAAAATGACATTTTATAAAAGTGGGACTTAAATTTCTCTGTAGAATTGTAAAGCTGTTAAGGTTTGTGTTGTGACTTAAATGTCACAAGTTTTTTAGCTTGGTGACCTTTGGCACATTGTCACATACAGTGAAAGTATGACCAGTGTTTGGTTGTGAAGGGGGTGTTACGGAAGGTAGAAGTATAACAAAGACTTTCTTTTTCATCACTTTTGATTTTGTTGGATGAAGTGTAAATTCCTGGGAACAAGTGCATTCTAATGTCCATGGTGAATGCAAAGTTTGGTGCAAAGTGTTATCTCCCTTTTTCTAAAAGACCTTATATGCACCGTCACCTGAACTTTTTTGTCAATCATCACACATTTTTGACTATTTGAAAAGTTAAAATGTAAATCAAAACTGCAACCAAACACAGATTTAGCCAGGAGGTGAGAACAAGCCAGACCGATGCATCCAGCCCTTATATCAGGTGAGAGGAGCCAATCAGCTGAACTGGTTCCAGGTGCAGCTCATCCAGCCGCCTCCAGCACTCAGCCTGACTCAGGCAAATAACAAACAAAACCTTAGTTTAAAAACCTGCTTGAGCTGGGTTGTTTTTTTTTTTTTTTTTTTACCCTCTCTTGGGTTTCCACATGTCAACGCACAGCACCTATATAGTTTTTACTCATACACTCCAACACTGATTCTAGATAATAATAAAAAAAACAAACATGCAATTTTTTCTGAACTGAATGTTACTGTGTCCTTTTTTTTTGTTTTTGTTTTTTTTGTTTTAAACTCTATGTCAGAGGTTATTGTGTCACTTTCAACTGTACTCATGAGTTTTGTATGGAGCACGGCTCCAGTTTGAACAAATACAACGATTTAATCAGATTTTTGATGCATAAGCAATGAGGTTCAGCCAGTAGTTACTCTTTAAATGTAGTTACATTCACCCAGTCATACATGGTGACAGGGAGACTGTGCAAGGCACAATATCCATCCATTGGAACCACTTTGGTGGACCAAACTTGAGACCTTGTAATAGATAGACGACCAGATGTACCAACTGAGCCACAGCCAGCCCATATTAGTTCAAAATTCAAAGCCGACTTCGAGGTGTGAACTTTCTTTTGGTCAATCATTAATTCACTAATCAATGTGTAAATGGTTCACGCAACTTGACCCAATACAGCCACAAATGCATTGATATTTTTTACTATTTAAGCATCACAGGCAGGGGAAAGACTCAGTTTGAAACTAGAAGAACCCTGGAGATGTGCTTCTTGCGGCTTTGGAGCCTGTTGTGTTTGTATTCAAACATGCTGCAGTTTTCCTTTGTTGTTGGTTGACATTAAAAATGAATGAATGCTGTTGGTGCTGATGATTGTCACTGAGGTCACTTTGTTGTTGGAGAAAATGAACAGACAGCCGAGGTTCCAGTGTGGTTCTGTGTTGTTTTTCAAACCTGAAAGTCGCCTTGAGCTTTTTATTTTCCTGCTTTTACCATTCAGACACTTTACTCAAGACAAAAAAATAAGAATTCATAAAGTATTCAATACTCAATCAGAAAGAGTTAAAACTTAGATGATTTATTTTTTAAAGAGGAAGAAAATAGTTTAATGCGTAGTGTTAGCAAGCAATCAAGTAACTTTTGGCTATAGTAGATAAACATGCACACACTGCCAATTTACATTAGACTACGGGGGTGGGGGGGGGCATGCACAGGGAGGTGACAGGGCTGCCAACCACTGTGCAATTATTCTCTTACTTTTTTGGTCTAAAATAAAGAAAGTTAAGCTTCAGTGACCCATTAAATACATGCGACGAAATTAACGTAAAAAAAAAATCACAATGAATGAAATCAAAGTTAATTTTCAATTTTTCTATGACTCATATTCATACTGATATTGGCGATGCTGTTCTAAAACACATTTACATAACGTTTCAAACGAAACCGCATTGTTGTTTTTTTTTGCATTTTCATTTCATTGAAGTTTTGCGTTTACACTGCAACGTTTTAAAAAAACGATGTCCGTTTACACGGAAACGCCAGAAATCCTGAAAACAATGTAGTTAGCACGCCAAGTGTGTGTGCTTTTGTTTCTTTCCTCTTCATTTTTGAACAGTATGTTCTCATCAACAGTAGAGATTTGACCTAAATGTCATTTATGTAGTGAAAAGGCAGCTAACTTTTACTGGCTACTGCTTAGTTCTTGGTCTCATTGTTGGGTAAAGTTTAGCAATCTCATAAAAAAGTTGTCATCCAGACCTGCAGGCCTCATGTTAGAAAACGCCGCCGGGACTACAGCCGAGAGCTTTCATGCTGTCAGACTTTCTAAATGCCAAAAATAAAGACAGGCTTCACCTGTGTTGACAGTAGCATCAGGAGCGGACAGACGCAGCGATAGCCTCGGTTCACTGACGAGCCAGCATTCTACATATGCGGCCATCGCAGCGTCTCGGATAAGATTCCAGTGTGGGATGCTCGCAAAACATTTCACCCCGCATTACTGGATTACGTAACCAGAGGCGGCTGACAAGGAGTAGATTCCTCTGTCAGAGTTCAAAGTGCATTGTGAGAAGATAATGGCCTCCTTTTACCAGTGTGCTATATAGTAATGAGCTTGTTCATCACCGGGAGGGAGTAGGCGGTGGGGGAGGATGCTGTGGGGGAGGAGGCGACGACGGGTGAGGAGTGTGGGGGGGGGGGGGGGGGGGGAGGCTGAGGAATGCCCATCCATCAGGCACTGTAGTCAGATTCTGTCCAGAGCCCCGGCCCCCTCAAACATCCAGACCTCTTCATCACTGTCTGTGCATGTTTGGATGTGGAAAACTATCTACCGCACAGGTCAACATGCGCAGGAGCAATAACATCACAGTGGGATTCCACTCAAACAAGGATTATCCTTCGAAACCTTGGATTAGACTCAACTTCCAGCAACATAAAAATGGTAATGGATTTGATCTGAAGCCAGATTAAACATAATTAAATACATACGATTTCAGTAATATGTCATAAAGTTTTAGTGGAAATATTATTTAAAACATGTCTAACTCCAATATGGTGGCCTTTTATATTTAATTTACTTAAACACACATAAACTGTGAAGGGGGCACTCAAATTCTGAAACCTTTACATTATAAATAGCTATAAATCTTTACGCTGCATATAGATTTCTGTGGAACTGCAAAACATGATCAAAATTTTAAATGAGGAGGAATGGAAATCAGATGACTACATACGCTTAAGAAATGCAATAATAGACAACCCTGGTTTATATACTTTAGTTAATCATCAAATTTTGGGAATATTATTAACATAAGGCCCCATTTAGACAACATTTTAAGTGAAAACACATAGTTTTTGTGTTTTTATTCCAGAAATGTTTGCATATTCTCTCTTTTCTCTGGGTATTCCACCTTCCTACACAATGAGAAGACTTTTTTTTTTATATTTTAGTGATTTAAGGATTTCTATATTTTGTACTGTGTTAGATAAAATCAGCTACTCCATAACGATAGTCTGGATAGGTTGCATTTAGAGGACAGACAGACAGACGGTTAATGCAGTAATGGGCATACATTGTGGTAGCCATGTAGCAATCGACTACCATATAATCAATGTATCCTTTACCATAAATGTTCCCATTGTTTCTTATCATTTCGCAGCAGTGAGCATGTAAAATTGTATCTAATTTTATTCAAACCACAAAATATATATGCTTGAAACTGTTATAGAAATGAACACAAATGATGTCTTTTCATTAAAAAAAAGGTCAAAACATCATCTTGGAGGCCAAATGCAAGTGGCGGCTGTTTCAAAACACTGGAAACCATCAAAATTCCCAGTTGGTTGAATTTGTAGAAATCTGCAGGAATTGGCAGCCTCAGCTTCTTTTTTTTTTTTTGAATGATTATTAATGAAAAACAGCTGGGAGGTTTCCAGGTGACGCAGGTTTGACGGACTACCATCCCCATGAGGGGTCGCTGACCTCCACTTTCCTTCTGCTTTAACAAGCAACCCCCCCCCCCGACTCTCTCAGCCTCTCAGCCCCAGAGGACATACGAGCTCTGAGGAGGGGGGGGGGGGGGGGTGGAGTGTGTGCACTTATACATATGCGCATGTGGTGAAAACCTTGCTCTGGGGAAGATCTTGTTCTTCTGGTCGACCTTGAATGTCCTCACTCATTTCACTGATAGCGCTGAATATGTATACCTTCCGCGGACACGCGTTGCGACAACCTCGGGCTGAAGCAGATGTTCGGGTAAATAGAGCAAAGCACAAACCCCCGCAAAGGCTGGGGGTTTAACTCCCACAGTGGCTGCCCGATGTGCATTGCAGCACTTACAATGCAGGTGCAGTACGATCCCCAGAGAGGGATATGTATTCTTTCGCATATTTATCAGATGGATAAAAAAAAAAAAAAGGCGTCAAGGTTCTGAAGGATTTAAATCATTCATAATTCCTCATACAGAATCAACAAATGTGATACTTGAAATAACTCTTTTTTTTTTTACATTGCTGATATCTTCTTGTCACAATGTTGTAGAAAATAGACCAACAGGTTATTTGTGATTGACATACAAGCCAGGGGGAGTGTTAAAAGGACTTTTATCCCCTAAAGGTTAACGTCAGCTGAGAAGAATCGTGATGTTACATGACTGTCTCTTGGTGTTTGTCCTCTGATGGACTAGGGGCCTGTCCAGGGTGGACCCTACCTCTGCACTTGGTTAGCTGGAATTGACTGTAGTGGTTCATGACCCCAAATAGGATAAAGCAATATAGATGGAGAGCTGTTGGCTTCAGTGGTTAGTCTCCATCAAACAAGACAACCTGTTATAAATCTGCTCTGCTCGCAGATTTAACTCACACCAGGCGTGGTCAGCGATGTTCTTAGATGGAATCAACTACATTTTCAGCATGGCTATTGGAATCTCAAAGCCGATGCTCGGCATACCCTTGCATGGCGTCTCGTCATGAAGGATTGACCTGAAGTAACTAAGCTCCTGACTTCAAGTGATCTGTTGGGCAATTGGCCCACAAAGTCATGACATCACCCCCAAGGATTTCCCACCAGGCCGGTTGCTGAAGTTGGACACACAGCCCAGGTAGAGTGCTCCCTCCTCAGCAAGGCTTCCGGTGACCCTGAATGAGAATGTTCTCGAGGTTGCACTTTGAAAAGAAACTCAAAAGGAAACAGAACAAGCATCGTTAGTTTAGCTCTAAAGTCCATTTTCAACAGTGAGAAAGCTGGCTGTGGGATCCGGGGCACATGTCACCAATGACCAATGTGGTTTGAATGATTTTGTTGGTGCAACATCAATCTGATCACTTTAGTCAGTGTTCATCAAAACAGCAGAATGACCACAAGACTTTCAGCCAGACTGAAAAAACCTGCCATGAAAATGCAACTACTGTTACCTGTGTGAAGTCTTCACAGATTGGCTCTTTTTTTTTTTTTTTTTTTGTACACACTCTGTCTGTTTTTGCTTCAGTCTACAGCTAGAAATGGCAGTATATTTAGACCAGTGGATATTTCCCTGTGATTCAGAAAGGTAATGTCAGTACAGTTTTCTTTACACTGATAATGAAAAAAAAAAAAAGCATTGATCCTGTTTGTGTGACTGTGAAAAGCTCGTTCCATCCATGACCACTGATTTTCGATGATGGTGGATGTGGACATACTACAAGTCAATGCCGTTTCATTAATTGAAAATCGCTTCAGCAGAAAAAAACCTTTATTTCCTGTCTTGTTTTTGGGTGAAGGCATGTGCCCATACATCGTGCATCCCATTCTTGTTGAGGTAATATATCTATTTGCCGTGAAGGAATTTCTTCAAATCTGGCACTCGTGTTCACTCTCACTCAAAGACAAACTGATTAGATTTGTGGTTTGCCGTCCGGTCAAAGTTCAAGCTTATGGTGACCCCACAGAGTCTTTTAATCGGAGTACGTCAAGAAGGCATTTGGGGAATTTGGAAAACTTTTCCTCTCGTGATCACTCTGACTCAAAGATTAACCGAAGAAATCTTGTTAGCTGAAGGTCAAGGGCACTGTGAACTCACATGAACTCAATTACCCCAGTGCTTTCTGCGCGATACATGAGAAAACCTCGCACTTACTTATTTTGGGGAGAAATTGGTAAGTATTACAGCTTCAGTTGCATTGAAAGAAGGAGCAAAAACTACTTTATTTAAGTTTTAGTCTTGTCTCCCCAATTTTACTCTCTATTTATTTCACACATCTCAGAAAATCTACAATTTTCATGGATTTTTACAATATTTCTCACGCTTTAGTAAGTGTTGAAAAATCTGTATTTGGGTAAATTCACACTATATCGTCAGCTTTGGTGTATAAAAACATGTAAAATAAGGTTCCACACCTTTACCTTAAAGAAAAACAAAACAAACAACTCTACATAGGTTCACATCTGCATCCAAACCACTCTCTCTGCTAAATTGACCAGCCCATCTTTAATTGTGCTCACAGTGGGATGTCTAATTCCTCCAAAAGGAAGAAAATAAGCCCAATCAGGGTCTGTCACTGTCATGCATATTTAATTGATACAAATGTCTTTGTTTTGAGCACAAAGTAATTGACAAGAATGTGGCCAATTCCCCAATACATGCAAACTTAACATATGCAAATTCTCAAGCTGTTGGATTTGTGCTTTCTATAAGAAATGCATAACTGAAAATGGTTTTCCATTGTTATTTTGATTTCTTTTGGGTTATTTGTATATCTACTCTGGTGATTGGTATCAAAACACAAGTATTTCATATATGTTAAAATGAATATATAAAGAAAGAAAATATGAAAGACAGAAAAAACAAACCCCTCTTGAGAGAGCTTCAATTATTTAGGGGCTTTGGGGCATGGAACATGGCAGGCTCTGCGGAGCAGAGTTAAAGCCGAGGCACTTTGTGCTTGCAATCGGAGATGAAGAGGCTATTTGTCTGTGTAGTGTGCACAGCTCTTATCGGGGATTTGTTTGTGGCACAACTTAATTTGCATAAATTTCTTGGAGAGTAAGATGAAAACTCGACGCTCTTGGCTGGAGCAGGAAGAACAGATTGTCCACACAACACGAATTCCTCCAAACGGCCCGCTGCGACGTTCTAATGGTCAACTTTGGAGGTGCTTTTCTCCTCTTAACATCAGTTCTACATCTGTGTGAATAAACAACATAATCCGTGCTGGAATTTAACATGTAAGAACAGCAAGTTGGTTATGTTTAGATCAATGGTGTCAATCACAATTTAGTTCAGGGGCCACTGGATCGGCAAAATAATAACCTTTATATTTGAACTTTACTTTGAAGTTTGTGTTGCGTATACGAGATGAAAATATCGATATTTCTGCAAAGCCAACCAATTACTCTGGATAATGGTACCTTCTGGTGCAAAATGCATTGAAAAATCCAGAAAGCTTCTCCGTTAGCTGTTGAACAATGCATGTTTTCACAAACTCACCCTGACAGCATGGCTTTGAGAGTAATTTGATAGTGACGGGGTAGCACGCTTTTACTGCAGCATCACTGATATCCCAGCTCAGGTTTCACTGTTTTTTTTTTTTTTTAATCTATGTTTTCTTTGAAATTTTTATAATAGGCTGGGATTTGAGCGTCAAGCAAGCCGGTTTTTGTCCCACAGGCCTTATATTTGACACTCCTGGTTTGGGGTCTCATCATCAGTTGTTTTTTGTTTTTTTTAAATGGAAACATTTGACAATGGATGTCTTGACCACCTTAATCGAACTTTTGAACAAAGTGAGCTTTCTCTATGGGGGTGAATGACTATGTTGCTTCAACATCTTTGAAAATCACATCTTTTTATGAACGCGTTAAATATTGGAGACATGCTATGTGTGTGTTTTTGTCTTTTATATGATTATACCCATTCATTTGAGTGTTTTCTTCTTGTGAAGCACTAAGAAAAATCCAATACATGTGAATGATGATCATATGAAAAGTGTCAGTTGGAAGATAAACTGTCGTTTCTACTTTGATTTCTGGTTCAAGTAAGTCTAAATAAAGCTGCACAGTGGTCTATTTAACTAGATCAGATTAATCAATGTAAAAACGGACCATGTGAATTGTTTTTTTCTTACTCAACTATTTCCAATTTGTCGAACTGATAACTGCTAAGACTCCTGAAGATAGCGAGGCCAGACTGACATTTGTTGATCAACAAACCAACTGTAGTTCATTTTGAGTCTTTTACGTCTGTCCTGCTACCCCAAATACTCACTGAGCAGCAAATGTGTATCATCCGCCCTCTGGAAATAGTACTTACTCCTGGCTGACTAACGCTAGCTAAGAACAACCCAACTGGAGATAAACAACCATGCGGTGTCATTATTGCATCGATTGTCACGTATGCACCACTTCGAAATGAGCTGGAGTAACACATTGATGTAATGATTTTCCCTAAAACTATGATGGATGACTTGCGTGTCACTATACGACCTCACTGTATCCCCACAGGTATGGACCCGCTCTGGAGCAGAGTTTGACCTTTTGACCTCCAAATGGGGAATGAAGGGGTACAGAAGTAATTTCTCCTCTGGGGAAACTGCTGAATATCCCCATAAACAAGCCCTTCCTGGTCGACGGTGTCATGGGAGGAACTTCACGAGGAAGAAAAAACAAAAAGCACATGTAGAACCAATAAAGTCTTTTTATCCATTTTCCAATAAAAAATACATTCATACAGAAACTATTTTACAAAACAATTTCAAATGAAAAAATCTTGTTATGCCGTAAAGCAAACAAAAATAGAGCCTCATATTTTTTTTTCCATGTTTGTCCAATAAAGATTCTCTGGCTAAAGATAGGGCATCTTCGCAGGTCTTCAAAAGTTGAGAGAAATCACATGGCAAATAAAAAAAAAACCCAACATAATACTTAGCGGCCACCAGAACGCAAAATTATGACAATTCAAGTGTCCAAAACTATTCACGTCTGAAAAGTCTTTTTTTCTCGTTTTTTGTTTTTTTCTTGAAAGATGATAGGCCACAGGTGTAGGCGCTATTGATGCTGTATTCAAATGTACATTTGCTCGAACTTTCTTACATTTTTTTTTAAACCCCCTCCCCCCCTGTCAAAAAAACCCCTCCCAAAGATGGTACAGAAGCAAATGAAGGAGTGCATCTATTTTACAATAATTCTTCAGCCTTTTGTCTTTCACGTCTAGAAACAACACGCTGCACTTCGTTTTTGGTCCCATACCCGTTCAAAATAGAAGCTTAAAAAAATTCTCTCTCTAGAATTTCATGTTTTTTATGCCGTTTCTCAGTGTGTAAAAAAGCACTGCCGTCCAATTTTCTTTTTTGTTCAACAGGTACACCTGCACAGGTGATGTCGACTCCTATTGGAGACACATCAAGATTTAGATGAATGAATGAGGCTGTTTCTCAACACTTCCACAAGTTTTTTTTTTGTTTTTTTTCCTTTTTTGATAACAAAACCAATAGAAACACCGTGGATCCACAAGATTTCCACAAAATGGGAAACTTGTGAATTGATTTAGATAAATCAAAGAGATCAGCCCACAAAGGAGTGCATTGAAGTCATGAAACTAAAGTAAAACATGCATATAGTGAAGTTTCCGCTCCCGGTCTTCACCACCTGCAGGGACGCAAACCCGCAGCAGCCGGTTAGACTGGTTTTTGGTACCGTTTAGTCAGACCACAGGTGGTTTAAACAAGGACTGAGAAAAGACGCCGGCTCACCTGGAGGGTGAGACTAACCAAAAACATACAAACACCAAAACATACTCATGATTGAGAATGCCGTCATCGTTTACAAAAAGGACATCCTTTTCTCTTGGGAACGCGCGCTCTCCACACACCAGCTAAAAACCAATGGCCCCCATATGAACACTTTTTGTCACAATCCCGGCGGCTGACCATGCAACATTTCACGAGAACATCTTTCCATGAACTCCGTACCTTTGACAGCAAAATTACAGTTCATCTGAAGTGCATTCACACCGTCTCATACTACATAGTAGTAAACCATTATAAAAGTGAATTGCTTTTCCAAGTGCTCCACAATCCTGTCTCAGATCTGGGTCATTTTTGAGGAACACAATTTAATTCTGATAGATTTGTGATGCTCTCATCGGAAGAATGCACAGAAATGTAAAAAATGGCAGTCATTATGAAGCTGTTAGATATTTACTTCTTTTAATATTCAGGAGTTAAGAGCAGTCTGAAAAGGGCGAAAGGGGCAACTGTATGGATCAGAGCCTTTATAAAGCTATTCATTAACGCACTACTGCATTCACAATGGCCGTTTGGTGCATGTGTGTGTGTATGTTTGTGTGTGTGTGTGTGTGTGAGAGAGAGAGAGTGATCTATTTAACAGGACAAGGCCACTTACATAAGGCATCAGTAGGGTCAACAGTGCATTTACAGATAGAACAAAAGAGAAAAGCAATAGTGAAGATAAAGAAACAGAAATCCCAAGTCGGTTGTGTAGCAATAGTGGTATCCCCAACATTTTAAGAAAAAAAAACAGACTGCCTTATGTGTTTTGTACAATACTATGATGTTGAATATAATGAAGGTAGCTGCTCTTGAATGGAATTTTGTTGTCCTATAAGCAGGTGAGCAACACGTCCCCAGATCCCATGCAAATTCTGTTATAATGGCAATAACTTTGTGTACAATTGTTTTTTGTTTTTGTTTTTTTTTGTTTTCCTTTTAAGATACAAAGCTTACACAATGGACAACAAAATTAGCTTTATAGCGTGTATGTTTTGAGACAGGCTATGTAATACATTGCACATTTAATAGCTGCACTAAACAAAACAACCTCCCACTTTTGGACCGGGAGCTGTAGTTCCACCTCCAGGCAGACAGGGGGCAGTCTACAGCAAATCAGCTCCGCTAAACAACCCCGTCCCCCTCTGCATAACCAACATAATCAACACAGACAGAACTTTGCTTGCATTCACTCTTAGTGAGACAACACACAACGTTCCCCCCCCCCCTCCCCCCTCAGAAAAAAGCCTCCCTTGTATACGGTCGCCCTCCCACCCCACCCCACCCCTACCCCCGTTCATGTCATTCACTCGCAAGTTCCACAATGCAAGCTCCATCCGCTCCATAAAGCCAGCACAGGCATCCAGTCACAGGCACTCACAGTCTCCATGCGCACAGGCAAACACACTGTCAATGGAGGAACGGTACCCCCACCCCCCCCCCCCGGAGTCCCATAATCCTCCAGGAAAAAAGCGTTGAACACCATACAGAAGAGTCTCTTCCCATCTTCTCCAGTCCAGATTTTTCCCCCCACTCTTACTTTTTTTTCTCTTTTCTTTTTTTCCCCTGCTCCCCAAGTCTCTTTTCGCCCTCCGTAAAAAAGCCTTTCAAGAGCAATCTCCACAGCGAGGTGTTGGAGGCACTAAGTATGGTGCAAATAATAGCCTGCGTTGCTTCATGTTTTTCCACCGACTGGAACGTGGCGGTGCCCCTGTTAACGCTCCCAGGGCACACCGGCCTCGCTGATCCCCCACAGGACAGGACAATCGACCAGAATCATCCCTCAGGGCTGTCGACATGAAGGCCATCTTAGATGTGCCTCTTCATGTGCAGTGCCAGGTGGTCAGAACGGGAGAAACACCTGAATGAAGAAGAACAAGAAAAAAAGATTTAGCAAATTGGAGTTCACACGTTCGCCCAGTGCACGCGTGGGTTTTGGCCATGTCTAAAAACATGCTTCTGCTGATCCCGCATTTGATTTCTTTTCTCTGTCACAAATAAAAAAGTAATATTTATATGTTCTGAATGTTCATTTTAGCGTTTTTCCTTTCAGAAAAAGATTTGGTTAGCAACGGTTCAAATACTACGACCATTGTACACGGAAATAGAAGGAACGCTGAAAATTTTGTAATTCGCACGTAAGGCCACTAGTGGGTGCTGTTGATTTTGAAGTGAAACCAGACACACAGGCGAAATGTACAATGTACAATAAACAAACAAGGGCAGGGCATTCGTATGGACAGACGAAGTAGGATTGCTCTTACGGGCGAATGTCATCGAGAACACTGCCAAGTCCCAGGAGAGCATGGACTGGGAGTCGTGACACTCCGGACTCCCCCATTCCTGTTATTGTCCATCTACTTGTGCATGTGCACAAGAATTATTTACTAGTCGTGCGTTTCAGTCATTCAGTCGCAACAGACGTTTTGTGTTTTCACATGTAAACGAGGCCTCACAGTGAATCTGAAAGCTTATATTTGGATGGGAAATACCCAGAAGATTTGCAATCAGGAAGTTCTGTTTCCTTGGAGACGGAGTAAGACATCAACAGCCTCTCCTTTGTATGATTTAGCATAAACATCAGGTGTCATTCTTTCGGTCTGTATGTGTGGCCAATCCGCTCAGATGCTTTTGAGAAAGACGGGGGATGAAGACATCTCCTCTGAATGTGACACCGCCTGTACCATCCCATTATACTGACCTCTTTTCACCCACGTCCTTAACCTCGACCTATTCCATTAGTCCATCCTTAACCCTTATTCATCCCTCCCACCCAACATGTCATTGTGATAGACTTATTTACTCTGGTCTTTGTACGTGAAGGAGCACTTAGTGGCAAAAGTAAAGAAAGGGGGAATTAGCAGAGCACTTTGGTGTTTAGATTTGACTAATCTGGAAAGCGTTGAAACATGAAATTACTGCAGGAAACAAAAATGTGTTTGAATCCAAGTTTTTTGGTGAGAGCTCACCAGCTCCCAGCTCGCTCACCTGTCGCAGTGACTGCATTTAAATGGCTTTGCTCCGGTGTGCTTCCTGAAGTGTCTGGTAAGCTCATCGCTTCGTGCAAAGCGCCACTCGCAGCCCTCCCATGAACACCTGTAAGGCTTCTCACCTGGAAAAAGGAAAACAAATTCGGATACTTAGTTCAAGAGTTTCTGAAAGGTTTCGGCCACATTTGTTATCCAACAAGCGGATTCTGCTAATCCTGCAGTGACACTTAAGGAGTTCAACCAGTCCGAAGAAATTTTTTTTTTTAACTTTTCTTAGTTATTCTTAATAAAATTCACATCACAAGAGGAAACAAAAAGTTTATGTGTGGGATTTTGAACCTTCACAGGTCCTCAGCAGATTGGGCTGACTGCTGTAAGCTGGAGAGAAAAACAAGCATGTGCCTTGTGGGTTTCAGGAGCTGTGGTATGCAGCTGCAAGGAGCTCAAGTAGAAGGCTTATGTAATAGCAAGAGCAGCATGAAAAAAAGAAAAGTGGATACTGTTCCTAATGGTCCAAATAGCCATTAACTATGTGGGTTAGCATGGCCAGACAGAGATGCTAGGAATGTGACTTCCTCCGCTAATGGGCAGCCGCAGCTGTAAACAGCCTGGCAGAGGTCAAAGGTGACGAGGGAAACTGCTCACATTTGAACCCTCTGACAAAACACTGCAAATGTCAGATTCCCATATTTTTTTTTTCCCCCTCTCGCTTTCTTCTTTTCCCTTTTTTCATCATCTTAATTGGATTAGCTGAGAAGTTTTTTCCCATGCTGTAATCTGAGAACTGTTGACTTGTTGTTCAGGATCCTCGGCCACAAAAGACCCCCCCCCCCCCCCCCCCCCACCGCGCTCCTCCTCCCCGCCTCCCGTCTCGCCCTCCCTTCCCTCTGCATGAAGTCACGTTTCTGTGTGTGAATTAGGTCACAGTTTAAGGGCATTCCTCCCGACAAACTATTCAAAGTATGCGGGAGTATTTTTCCACCACTCTCTGGAGAGGAGAGCCAATCTCACAGGCTCACTTGTCACCGGCCGTGCTCACCTGTGTGCGTGCGCTGGTGTGCTTTCAGGTGCGAGCTCTTGGTGTACACCTTCCTGCATCCGTTGAAGTGACACCGGTGCACCCGCCTCCTCCCGTCGGGCGACGCCTCCCCGCTGGTCAGCCCCGTCCTTTCCATGCCCCCAGTTCTTACTTTTCCAGGCGAGTGCAGCACAGTCTGTATCCCGCTCCACACCTGGGCTACCGAGCCCTCCTTGCTGAGCTCGGGCGAGGACGGCGGCGTGCTGATGATGGCGGAGCCCAGGTCTTCACCGCCGTCGCCCAGAATGTCAGTCAAAGAGCTGGAGGAGAAGTCGAGGGTAGGCGAGAGCTCCTCTGAGCTGTCCGAGGCCTCGCTGCTGGCGTCGGAGTTGAAGCCACCGGTGTCGAGGTGCTGGATGTCCTGATTGTCTTCCTCCTCCTTGATGTGGGGGATCTTTGGGTCCGACTCGCTCGACTTGTCCCCGCAGGCGAGCATCAGCTTGCTCCACAGGTCCTCCTGGTTCTCAAATTTGAGGTCCGTGGCTGAGACGTAGGGCTCGCTCTGGAGGTATCTCTCCAGCTCCAGGCATGTCTGTGCAGAGAAAGCACAAGGTAGAAGTGAGCTGATGGTTACATTAAGCCTGAGGCCTGTAAATTCAACATTTATTTTCAACCAGAAAGTCTCGAAATTGACCAAAAAGTAATTTGTTTTTGCATGAAACTGGCATTCACCTATGCATGGTGGGTATTCTTAGCAGCAGACGGGGGAAATGCTGTGACGCTAAAACACTACTGGCCCTGCTTCCTCTCTGCCTGCAGGAATGAGGCAAGACACAATGTCCTATGCAGAGGGTAGTCAAGTACGTTCTATGGGTGCCCTCTGAGGCCATATCAGGGAAGATTACAAGCACCACATTTCCTTCTGAGAGCATGCAAGAACAAGGTGCTCTTCCCGGCATGCATGGCCGTGCGTGCGTGTGTGTGTTGCGGTGTGTCGAGGTTGGTCATGAAATTTACATATGCTACAGGGCCCCCCCCCCCCATTGGGTTAGGGAAGTGCTTGTAGATCTTTTAAATCTATCAATTATTCAACATAATGTGGATTTAATAATGCATTTGGAGGCATCGCTAGAAATAACATAGCACACCAGGGACCGAGAGGAGGGAGGTCTGGTTCATGGGGGTCCATAAAAAGCCTGGCATGAATACTGCAAGAGCCACTGTGGATTGTGGACCTATTTTCTGCGAAAAGGAAGTGAATGAGAGCACTTCCTTAACCCTCTGCAGTCAGCAAAGCACAGGACAGACATGAGAGCCACTGCCTGACCTCTGCCTTCTCCTAATGAAGCACATTCCAATTTACAGCCAAAGGTTACAAGCCTAAATAAACCGGTGGTATGTGAGGCCACATGACAAACCTGATGTGTTGAGAAATGAAGGAATTTGAAAGACTTTTTAAAAGTCCCATTGAGGATATTAAATCCTCCAGTGCTCAAGTGAAGTTTTACCCCCCGCCGTTATTAAAAACATCTAAATTAATCTATCCCAGAGGGGGATAACCCTCACTAGTTGGACTGATCTCAACTCAGAAAGTGCACAAATTTCAAAGAAATTGCAGACTCATGTCGAACCTTGGTGTATTCTGTTTCGTACCACTGGATTATTATGAGGGGAGTCATTTTTCAAGTGACATGGCAATATTGGGTTGGATGTAAAGTGCCAATAAAGTCTGATGAAATAACAGCCATTTAATATAAAAAGCTCAAAAACAGGTGGGTATTATTCAAGGACAGATATACACAGAATCCACATGCATCTGTGTTTAATCTAAAATTGGATTATGTAGAAACACTGGAGTAACTTGGGAATGAAAGAGAAGGCTTTCAATTCAAATGTCTCTCGTCAGCAGTGCTGCATAAATCCCAGGCGTGTTTAAAATGCCTGTGAGGGCGACTTGGCCCAAAGCCCGAACAGATCTGATAGACCGAGAGATAGAAGACCAAAGCGTGCTGCCAGTTCATCTCATTTCCCAATCCGTACAAGAAGCAACTCGTTCCCAGTGTGAAAAAACTCCACTGTTCTGTCATCCAGGGGCCGCTCGGTAGGGCCAAACTGGAATAGAATTACAGCCTCTCTCCCTTTCTCTCTCACTGACAGTCTGTCACTACCATTCGTGTGTGTGTGTGTGTGAGTGAGAGAGAGAGAGAGAGAGCGCGCGCGAGAGAGAGAGAGACACAGAGAGAGACGATAAAAGATACGCGTAAAGACGCACGACTCGCCATTCAACTGCTAAATCTGCGTGTTTTTGTCCTTTATCTTAACTCGTTGTGCATCTCAAGTCTGCACGTATGAGTTAGACAGTATCTCGAAAGTGGAAAAAAAAGTACAAACATGCAATTGCATAAAAATAACAACACACGCGATAACAGAATACGCATGAGTGAAATGTTGGCGACGATACGCGAAAACCACAAACAGTGACGATGGAAGGAAAGTCGGCGCTATGTGCATGCTCACTAATTGCACGGAAAATAAACGCAAGATATGTGTCATTCAGGGAACTTGCATCACTTCCCTAATAAACGCAGAAACGCCAAGTTTTAAAAGAGGAATTGATATTTAAGTGCGGCGCCAAACTATTTTGACATTCGCACGTCCAGGCGCAGCTGTCATTGGAAAGGCAAGTTTCCTCCAAATTACGCACAGCCTTTGCACTTCTACAAAACAATCACGCACGAGACAGAGAGGGGGGTGACTGCCAAGCAGTGGAATGGTTGGTTTTACCTGCTGCCAGTACTCTTCCAGAGATGGTAAAGCTGAAAAGTATCCGGTGTCGTGCACAATTTGGAGCTCCTGGAAGATGCTACACATGGGGATGACATCCATTTCACTCCCGAGATTCAGCCACAAGTCGAAGCGAATTCAATCGTGTGAGGAAAACGAAGCCGGCTGTGTTCGGAGAGAATCTGGAGTCTTGGTTGTAAATTTTTGCATGTATCGCGGTCCGGAGTCACGCACTTCCAGCGGAGGTTGTTGAGCGTGTGACGCACCGAGAGCGCACAACAGTGAACTCTCCAAAAGTCTGTCAGCGCACTGTAAACTTCCCCCCCGATTCAAAATTACAGACAAACCCACCCCCATGTGATTACATTACGTTTCGGCACGTCCACCAATCAGCGTTTAGTGGCGCAGCACCCGCCTACCGGGCCACCCGGAGCCAATGCCGAGCCGGAGTAGACTCATCCCGTGTGCGGTGTTTGGTGCGCGGCTCGGAGCGTCTCCGGCTTCCCATTGGGCTAAATCCTCGCTATTTTTAGAGAGGTATATAAGCCAGGTTCGCTCTTTTACCACAACTAGGAAGTGGAGCTGAATCAGATGCGAGCGCCAGCTCTCCAGCAGCAGCGGCGGACGCGTCGTGCGCTTCGGTCTCCAAAACAAACGCTGATACCTGCGTTTACTCCATCACGCACATTACCCCTCTTCTCATGACATCTTCCGGATTTAGACTGATGAGTTGACTCATGTAAAGAATAACACACACACACACACACACACACACACACACACACACACACACACACACACACACACACACACACACACACACACACACACACACACACACACATCGTTATTTAAGTTGCAGGATTTCAACATTATTCCAACAAACAACCTCTGGAGGATTTTTAAAAAGTCTGATTTCTGCAGTCTGTGAAACAAATCTGATAGGTTTCTTTTCATGGCCATCCGGAGATCCATGAGGATTATTACAAGTCTCTCCGTGACAGTGAAGACAATTTTACAAGCTATTAAGTTATAATAGAGTTGCCGCAAAGATGATTATTCGTAAAATTGCTGTGCTGGTTGTTGAAGTGGCAGCAGCTTGAGGCAAACCATGAGGGACACGCTTTGCCTCTGCTGGAGAAAATGTGCACTTCTGAGTATATGTGTCTGTGTGTGCGTGTCTGTGTTGATCACCTGTGGCTTCCTCTTGAGAGGGTTTCCTTTCAGCAGAGAACGTTTCTCGATTACAAACCGCATTGGCTGAATGATCGTTTCCTCCAGAAGCAAGAGGTTAAAAAAAAAAAAGAGTGTTGCCCACCCATAGTGCATGATGAGTTTCTAATAAAAGATGGCATCATACCTCTCACAGCTCTAGAATGACATGTTATAAATACACACTGACTGCCTTCCAGAAATACATTTCAACCTTTTTTTTACCTCCTTGGAATGTAAATGGTCATTACTTTATTGTGATTAGGGATTTCTAGATTCCAGGAGCAAAGAAATATACAAATTAATCAATAACTATAACTGCACGTAGATATTTGAGGAGATTTATATTGGCCGTGTGTCCAATGAGTCTTCCTTTAATACATTCATAGCATGAATACTTAATTTCTAAGAGCCTTCATATGCTAATAGTCCATGCTTTCAGCATACAGGTTATATTAACAATATAGATATTCAAGTGAGAAGTTCCATTGTCGGTGTGTGGCCAATGCTCCAATTAGTTTGAATTTGTCCTCCTCAGTCCTCGGCAGAAGACATTCAGTCATATTGTCATCCAGCAAGTGGCATGCAGTTCATATGCTTACAACTACCTACACAATTGCATAAGATGTGGGATAAAGTTGAAGTCAAAAAGAAACAATGGCAGCTTTGACAAGTTAAAGGCAGGCAGACGATGTGACAAACAACATATTTGGAACAGAGCGCCATTGTTTGACCCGCCGGCCCGGTCGAGCGCCTCCACAACGGGCTCCCTTTTGTTGAGCTCTCGGCTTGTGGGCACATTTGCAGCTCTCAGCAGCATCGCATTCTGTCATGAGTGCATGGGTTTCGGCGACAGCAAAGCGCATGGATGAGGTCTGTTGTGATACACATCATAAGTAATAGAACGGAAGCATCATGTTTCCCTATGGCGCTGATGATTCACTGTTGACCTTATAAGCAGCGCGCACGCACAATGGAGGATTTACAGCATGATAAAGCAGGAGCTACTGTATATGCATCCTTTTGCGTTATTGGCCTTCTGGTTTTTATTTGTAACATTCAGTTGGGACACTTTAACCACTGTTGGGAGATTGATGCATGCATTACTCGGTGTGTCCTGAGAAATATATACATCAAGATCACATCTTCTCTGCAGGCGGATCAACAGCCGGCCATATGCACTCACTTGAAATATCCAACTCCAGTATATGGAATTCAACCGTACGTTTTTACAATAAACCTTGTTTTGTATTTTACTGGAGTGTATGTGCTTTAGGTTCTATTTACATGTTTGGAAATGGTTTTTGTGTTGCCCTCTCAGAAAAGTATTGTGTTTGCACAGCAATGTTTTGAAAATGATGTCCATTTACATGGAAGCAGCAGAAAAGCTGAAAACGATGTCATTTTCCTGTAGAGACACGAGTAGGTGATGTTTTGTAACGAAACCGCACAAACATGCAGAGAACAATAAACATTAACAATGTCAAGTAGACGGACATTTGTATGGACAGTCGACCAAGTTGTATTTTTATTATGGATGACTCAACTTTGCAAAATTGCCTTTTCCCCCCATTTATTTGACAATGGTCCAAGCACCATTGTCATATAAATGGACATCTACCAAAAGTTTAGCATTTTTACGTAATATCATATTGTAAATGGTTTATAAATAGTAAATAGCTTTAAATACTGTTTTTTTAATAATGTCAAAACTTTTAAAAAAATGTTTGCAAATGGTATCCTTTTTACTCCAATATTTTTCTTGCTGCTGCACTCACCCAGAAAAGCTCTTTCACACCCCCTTTATATAGCGTGTCATACACCTTTAAAGCCACTGTTGTAGATTGTCATGTTTGTGTTAAAATGAAATCATTTCAATTTAATAGTGTATTACTTATAGCTAATTATTGCATCTATATTGAAACAAAAATTGAGTGATAAGCATCTATGTCATCCCGTGGCAACCAAATAAATGAAACTGCCAACATTTAGTCAAAGAGTCATATTCAGTTATAGCCCAGACAATGATGTATCAGCCGAGAAATGTAGGGCTCGTTCCTTTGGAAGAGGAAGTATGAGGATAGCACTTGGAAAATGGCAAGACTTTATTAATGGTCTATAGTTTCATTATAATCATGTACTACATATGAGAGTATGTGAAAGCACACTGTATTTGCTGCTACAGCAGAATAGTTTTTTCAAAAGAACCCTTCCTCTTTCTTTGGGTAACTTTCAATTCATGTCATTCTGAGCATCTTCTCTTTTTCTTTTGTTGAGCAGAGTAATGTTTGTGTTCATATCAAGCACAACTTGGGCAGACTTGAAACTGACGGTATGCTTTTGATAACGGCTAATATCAATGATGCTTGGAAATGAGATGCAACTCATGTAAGATACATTTTATTCAAAGTCAAGCTCTGTTGTGATTATTTTTTTTGCACATCGATCAGCCACAACACTACAATCTTAATTAACTTCTGCAGTAATTTGAACTGACCATTCTGACTGGACCCCGTGGGCCAGCTTTCACCATGTCATCCATTTTTTTGCTTGGACCAGTTTTGATAGATGCTGACCAGTGTAGACTGGGAACATCTTACAACAGCCGCAATTTTGGGTATGCCCTGATCAAATTGTCTAGCGATCACAATTTGACCCATGTCAGACTTATTTTTAACCTTTTTTTTTATTTTATTATTATTTTTTTACACATCATGTCAAAAGACCAAATGTTAAAGCTAATATATCCCACCCACCAACAGGTGCTCGGGTGCTACTCACGTCATCTATCAGTGGTTATAATATTATGGCTGTATACAAGCTACACATGCTCAATTACTGTCTGAAGCTTTAAACACTATACCCATTGCGCATATATAGAAAACATATATTAGTTGTGTAACGTCAGCATCCCTGACCAGTTTACATTTGCAGGAGTGACACTTTACGTCTGTCGCCGCTGAAAAGGCCTCTGGGTTCCCTGCCGTGTCCATCATCTCCGCCCACGTGTCATCACATCAAACTCTTGCACATTCTTACTTCCATGTGGCGGACGACAAGGCCGATGCACAGATAACGTGAGTCACATGGCCATGCACAAGCGCTACAGTTGCCATGAAGCCGTGACTGATGTCGGCGGCGATGCAAGTGGGATGCTGATCTGTGACAGGATGAATCCATGGCAACCGGAGCGGTGAGCGGAGTCGCCGATGAGCAGCACAGCTGTATGTTGGTCAAGGACAGTTTATTTATATTATTTATTAGTGTATTTGTATGTGTCACAGCTGCGGTATGTTTACTGTCCACTTGAGAGAGAGAGAGAGAGAGAGCGAGAGAGAGAGTCTAGATTTTACCGACAAAGCCAAATGATACCGCAGCAACATAAAGAAAGCATACATTCAATCCCTACACATATTTTCATGGCAAAGATTTTGTTCAAATTCTTTATACATTGAAGTACGTGCCACAACGACATTTTTGCACAGCCTTTTATATCCTAAAACATGGATGGTCAAATTTTACAACTTTATGTTTTATTTTAAAAAAGTGATAATGAATATAAAGCTGGCAAAATTAAACCACAATACAGCCTACGGTCTGCTAATTGTCAAGAATATTCTTTTTCTTATTCTTAGTTCCAGAGAGGTCTAAACATATACAAATGACAAATGCATCTACAAAGAAAAACTACCTTGCTGTCTGTCCATCCCTCTGTCTTTCTATCTGTCTATCTATCTATCTATCTATCTATCTATCTATCTATCTATCTATCTATCTATCTATCTATCCTGCTAGCTAATCTATATTTATGAAAATACACAAACTAAATAATCTATATCCAAGTGTGCACATTCCTACACTGCAAGCCTGAACAAGCTCACAGAACTCACAAGTGTTCGTGTAACAGATTACACAAGAATATTTAAGTGATGTTGAATGTTTGAAGATAATATTTAAATATATTTTATATTAACTTACGAAAGAACGCTTAACAACATCACTTAAATATTCTTGTGTAATCAGTTACACAAAAGGTTTTGAGTTCATTGAGCTTGTTCAGGTTTACAGTGTATCCATACATACACATATAACATATATCCCGTTCAACAAGGATGAAAAGGAGAGAAAAGAAGAAAAAAACATTTGTTTGTGGTTTGAGGTATAAATTGAATATTTCAAAAAATGCTATAAATGTGGTCAAAATAATTCAGAAGGGGGAGGGGGGAAGGCAACAAGTACTCTTGATATCTCATCTGCAAACTACAACAGCAGTCAAAACATGTCAAACAAAAGCAACAAACTAAGGTCTTTTCGCAAAGTGTGACTGAAGACAATGTCAGGAATCAAATAGAGAAAACACCCCAAATCCAACACGCACACAGTTCAAATCCTGCTTTCCTGAAGCCATGCCAAAAAATGGTCACTCACTTTTAATTAGCTGTCCTAAAATTCTATGCGCAGCAGATAATGGCCAGTTCTTAATTTGCAAACAAGCGTCTGGTGCCTGATTAGAAATCCACGGCTGCAATTAGGCTAAAAAGTTTTGTTGTTGCCATTAGGGGAGGAAAAAAGTCAGATAGCATAATAACAAATGACAATGATTTGTGTTGTGGTGTCTGTTTTCCTCGTGATTGATCGCCTCGCAAATGCATGCCATTTCGCGGGATTATAATTTGGGTGCACGAGGGAGTTGATTTTTGCTAACATATTCAGAGTGCCCCCCACACCCTCCGCACCCCCACCCCCTGCGACTGCCTGTTACTTGAGTCTAATCAAAATGCAAAGATATGCAAGAGAGATGGAAAGTACAGTATGTAGAAGCAAGCACAATGAGCAAAAGTCTGTAGTGACTCTGCAGTAAAAATAGAAAAAAAATCAATAAAAAAATAAGCAGGGGTAATTTGATTGGCTCATCACATGACACGACTGAAGGGTCTCGGGTTTTGATGCAGATGAATCAGAATCATAAGACTTCAGTCGTTAGAGTGAATTCATTCCTGTTAGCGACTTGAGTGTCTGCAGGAGAAAACATGACAGGAAGGTCGCTTTGAATCCCCATGAAAATGGACTGTCCTCTTCTCATCAAAGTGCTATTCAACAAGGTTTTTGAAGCTGAGAGCCCAACATGAGTAAGCAAACTCAGCCTTTTTTGCCGTTTGCTCTTCTAGCTAAAGTGAGCTAAGTGGTGGTTTAGGTGGTTTCCTGTAAGTGAAGGCCTGTGACTACATAACACACACCAAAACAATGCTGCAAGTCATCCAACCGCCCACTGCCACTATACGTCATGTTTTCATGTTGTCAAAGCACAAACGCGGTCTGGTTAAGGGGAAGTTACCGTCAAGCTCCGGGTAACTTCTGTCGTCATGGTTACGGTGATAAGCAACACAACGAAGGTTATGGAGCAGTCATAGTTGAAAGAGACACTCATTCTCGGTTTGAAACGAGAAACAAGCACGTGTCCATCATCATGGTTACAGCAATAAACATGCAACTATGATAGTGACAATATATGTTTTTTTTTTAGTGTGTGAGTGTGTGCGTGTGTGTGTGTGTGTGTGTGTGTTTGGTGTGGGGGGGGTCAGACTAATTTGAGTGTGAAACTAATATAAATAGGAAAACCCGAGGCAGTTCAATCTCATTACACTTACATGGCTTTGAAAAGAAAAATCAATGTAACAAATGTAACGATGTAAAGCACATAGGCTGAAAGCCAATTGCTGAAAAATTACAGACAATTCACAAGTATATCACTGAAATACTCTGAATTCACTCACTGTCGTGTATTTACTTCTACTATTACCAGCAGAGTAACATTGATATTGGTTGAGCATATTGTTGGTGTAACCGGTAAAATAGTGCTACAATAACCTTTATTACATTTAAACTTTAATAGTTATTTTGTTGCTATGGCACTGAGTATACATGATGAAAATGTATATGTCATTGCAAAACTGAACAATTACTACCAAAACTTACAACAGTATCGCTGCAAAACCAGATTTAATGACACCCTCTGGTGCAAAATACAGTGAAATGTCCCAAAATAAAAAAAAACTTCTCCTATACCCGTTTCATTATACATGTCTTTACAAACTCACTCACACAGCACAACAAACAATACATTGGATTGCTTTTTGGCAGTGAGGAGAGCATTTAACATGTCTCAATCCTGCCTTGATGTCGAATATAAGATACGTTTTGTATCTGGAACTAGAAGGAGATAGAAATTACTCATTTGGCTCTTGTGAAATCCGTGAAAACACATCAGAATTTCCCCTTTAAAGAGTTTAATTATCAGAATTCTGTCCTGCCTCATGCAGTTTGATCACTGCCAGCTCCCTCATTGAAACACTCTTCTGGCAGGGCATATAGGAGTTACCCTGCTGAACTTCACATGAAAGACAAAAAAGAAAGGTCAAATCTGCTGTGTTTCCCACATCTATCAACTATACATTAGATGAGTCATGGCTGTGCTTCATCCCATTTGAGGGAAGCGTCATCTATTCATCTCGGAGATGGGGGTCAGGTTCCGATGACCCAACCCGCAGTACGTTTAACCGTTTCGCTGGAAAAGGGTTGCATTCTCGGTTCCAGCATCCCGTGGGAGCCAAGTGAAGAAACAAGAGTCAGAAAGAAACAGATACGTGAGTGTTTGCATGTGCGACTCAGCTTGTGTGAAAAGGTATTAAGTGACGTAAAGTGCAGAGCTGGTAAATTAGTCACCGGTGACATAATTTCCTTAAAAAAAAAAAGAGGGACAAGTGGGAGCCCCAAACACTTTTCCCAGCCATCAGGAAAATACTTGTGTGTTGGAGTCTCAAAGCTTCCCAAATTAGTGCAGTGGATGCAGATTTGAAAGACTGTTTTGTCAAATGCTATACACTCATTTTGCTACAAGCTTGGGAAAAAAAACCAAAACACAAATGGTGTAGCAAAGGCATTGATGTGCTAATGAGTGTGTTGACGTCATCTGGCAACCTCGTATGACTTTTTTGAGGAAGCCAGCAGCTACTTTTAACAAGAGAACGAGCCTCATGTGCCCTCTGGGAGCCTTAATGTACTAGTGGGTTGCCGCAAAAAAATGTGTCCAGCAGACGTGGCACAGATCACGATCAGTGGCTTGAGACAGACACGACCAAAATGGAACAGCTTTTCTGCTCGACCGACAAAATATTTCAGGCTTGTTTCTGCAAATAATGCAAGTTAGGATATTCAAGAGCTTGTGTAATTAAGGTGGCCAGAGAACCTGATTTGTTTGATGACATTGGGTAGGGGGTAATAGTATTTACAGAGCTTTCTCCATAACAAAACAGAAAGCAGTCAGTTCCTTGAAACAGACATCGCCTTCAATTGCATTTGTATAAAACTATCAATCTATTTTGGGCTGCTTGTTGTGAGGAAAAGTAATTTCATTTGCATTATTCATCTGACAATTTCTTTGGGCTAATAAATAGGAAATATATTGACAATAGTTGGCCCATCTCCTACCGCAAACGAAATGATGGTTTCATTTAGGAATCACATAGAGAGACAGACAACCGTACTTAAAAGGGGCACCTACAGGAAATTAGGGCATTGTTTGTACAACGTTTTCAAGTGAAAATGTAAAATATTAGTTGTGTTTTGGATGTCCATCTACATTACAGCCCTGCAACTGCTGCTGCACACCGCGACCTTCGTAAATAGTTCTTCTGTAGTGTTTTGACTCTTAGTCCATGTTCTCCTGGGACTTGTAGTTTTATAGTTTAGGGTCACTCACGCTAGCAATCCGACTTTGCTGTCTTTCCATGTGAATGTCAGTGTACTTGCTATTATTAATGATATTAGTGGTGGCATTTGTGTGAAGTTTGCATGTTCTTTCTGTTACTTTGGTTTCCTCCCACAGTCCAAAAAACATGCATTTGATTCTAGCTTGGCACTATAAATTGCCCAAAGAAATTAGAACAGAAAACAATCTGGACTACCACCTTCTCAAAACATATCATTTTCAAACATAGTACATTTCCTAATTCTGCTTTTTCTCTTTCTCTTTTTTTTGTTGTTGTTGTTGTTTTTAAATGTGCTTACAGTTTATGTGAACAAAACACTTTACATGCACTGGCGATAAATACGATGCACATGGATGCATTTCGTCTCCCTCTCTGTGTACACGTGCAGTCAAGAGTACTTTGCAGAAATATCTAATGGCAGCTGGAATGAATCATGCTTCAGGAGGATCTCGCACAGCTGACTGTGAGTCATCTCGGTCTCATGATCGGCTGCTCCACGGAAACACAGGGCAGCACTTTATACCTTGACCAATATACCATGAAGTGTGTCAATCTGCAGGATTTTTCCTGCTTCGGTCCACGAGGGGGGAAAAAAAACATCCCTGTTGCTGAACACTGCAGCCCTTTATTGAACTCACGGCTTGAATGGAAGAGAAGGCCGAGAACCAAAGGGTCACGAGTTTGATCCCTGCAAGGAGCTGCGAATGTCAAAAACAGGACCGGCCAACTAACTTTGATGTATTATTAATCTAAAAGTTTCCTTTTCTTGTTTGCAGGTGGTTCTATTTTTCAAAAAAAAAAAAAAAAATTGTTTACCTTAAACCTGACAATGACTGAGTGGCTCTTCCTGCAGGAATAATGTGAAATTAAACAATTCAGCTTGCCTGTGCAAGATGAACCACCTCTTCCACCCCATCAGCTAAAATGTGTGAGATGTAAAAATAAATGTAAAAGATAAAGTATTGATTTCAGTTTAGGGGAGCACAGCTGTTATCAGTGGGCGCTGAGGTCAGTTGTTTTAGCTTCGCCTTAGCTGCGGAGATTTATCACCTCTGTTGAATCGTAGCAAGAGGGAGATAAATTGAATGCTGATCCTCAGTGGAATAAAAAAAAGGGGTTTTGCTCCAAAGTGAGATATATGTGAGATATGAGTCGAAGCATTTAGGCCTCAGAATGTGATTGATGGCGCAAACCGAAAACAACAACTTAACAATTATTATTGAGAGGTAACTATAGCTCCTGTTTTGGAGGATTATGCACCCAAAGTACAAAGTGCTTATTGTTCTCTTTATATTCGCACTGAAAAAGAAACAATTCCGATATTTCATCTTAACGTGATTCTAATCTGTTTAGGAGGTATCTCATCATTTCCACATGCTGTCAGAAGCCCTCAATTGTCCTTTCAATTTCCTAGCTTATATTACACGGCGGACAGCCCTAATAACACCAGTTAAGTGCACGTCCCGCCGTAAATGAAGCCACATTTCCAGAGCATAGTGCCAGTTTTTCCAAACGACAGGCTCAGTTTGGCTCCTCATCTCCATTATGAGCCCAGCGCTTAGATAGCGGCTTGAATTAATGAGACGAATCATCAGAATCTCAACCTGACAAAGCAGGGGGAGAAAAAAAAAGGAAGAAGACGAGAGCAGGTTTGAAAATGACTAAACTGCAACTTGGGAGTTTATGACTGAATCGTACAAAGGGGATATGAACACGGTCTGTTAATACTGGTAATGTAAAATAAATTCTATGTGTCCATAATGGCTTGTTGTGTGTCGCACTGCCACTCATGTATGTAAAAAAAAAAAGAAATTGTAATTGTTCTAAAACCTGGGCACACTTCAGATTTCACCATGAATTAAAAGTCTTACAAGATATTGTTGTGGACAACTCATAATTAAAAACAGTATTGGTGATAATCATCCCAATTCCACTACATTAATCCATTGCAATCTGACTGCTTTTGGCAGTAACATTCTTTTTGCTATTATGGAAATACTATTGGTTAGCATACATTATTTTTTATTGAGAACTGCTGTCGCTCATGATCCAACTTATTTTGGGCCGTTTTTGAAACTGTTGTCTTAATGATTACTATTTCACTCAACTCCTGTTTACAAGAGTAGCAGTTGCTTATGAATCCTGAACCAAAGCCCCATTTACGCAATGTTTTCAAGTGAAAATTAAACAGGACAGGACTTTTTTTGCAATTTTGTTCACGCGCGGAGCCACTGGAAACTTTAGGTTAGATAAATATCCCTGTTGCCACATTTTAACATGGGAACTTCAGTTGTAGGTACCTCTCCTCTGTCTGTTCAGATCAGACTGGTGACGCATAAGCAATGAACGCAAATGCACAACACCCCCAATTCAGTTCGGCTCTACAAAGACCAAAGTCAACAACACCTTTAGAGCCATGGAGAAGTCGGCAACCTGAGCGAACTGAAAACATAGAGGGTGAACTGTATTCCATGGTGCTTCATTGCATTGTAAACAGGTTCACTGAGACAACACTGGAAAGGAGACAAGTCCTTGAAGCAAGACGGATACAAAATGCTAGAAATGCCCAAGTCCCCCATTTGATTCCATTACAGTGACGATAAAGAAAGGAAGACAGCTGGAACACAGCTGTGTGTGTTTTGTTTTCTTTATATTGCACGTGAAATACATTATGGTGAGCAGTGTTAACGGACACCACAAACGCTTTGAAAGTAATGTGTTTTGACTTGAAATGGCCTGAAACAAACTTTAATTTCATAGAATGCGTGAATGTTGGTAATTCATACCTGCTGTTTGGTTCCTGCTTATTTTTGTTCCTTTGAAGAACCAATCACATTCATTTTTATTTTATTTTATTTATTTTCATTTTCCATTGTTTCATCTAATTCTAATTATTCCTTCATTCAAAATAAATAAATAAATACACATTTACATTTGGAGCAAATTCAGCCAGACAAGGAATCCATTATCACCACACACGTCAGACACTACAGTAATACACACGTCAGACACTACAGCAATACACATTTTTACGACACACTTGATGAAATCAAAACTAACACAAGAAGTATATATTTAAATCTTCGTTCAAACATTCAAATTAACTCTAGTAACTGTAATCAAGAGCTAAAATTTCCTCCGAGCACAGTCAACGATGGCATGAGTACACACACATGTATTTAGGCGCCACTCAAACATCCCACTTTGTATTTAACCGCAGCGACAAGACCCGGAGTGCAAATGTAGGCATCAGAGCTCCGCAGAGGCTCGAGGATATTTTTAGGTTAGAAAAAATGGCACGTACGGTCCAAGTAGCACACATCCTGTTGCTCACCAGAGGAAGGAACCCGCCGTATCCCCTCAAATGGGAAATGCAGAGGATGCAGATGATCAGATAAGAAAAACAGGTAGTGGAAACAAACCTTTCGCAGTGCAGCTGAGGATATGGAAGCAACGTGGAAAGACACTTAAGGGTCTTTGCAGCCATGAAGGAATGACGCTTTACCCAATGTCTATCCTTTTATTCATTGTTCTCTTTTTTAAAGATTCTTTTGAAATTGTATTTAGTATGGGTATGAGGCATACTCTGTTTTTAGCTCCATATTAAGGGTCAGAACAGAACAAAAGAAAATTCTTTTTGATGATAAAATGCCAGATGAGTTCCTTCAGGAGTATTTTTGTATTGTTACATTTGCATTGGTCGCATCTATGCTGTTTTATTATAGGAGTTTCACTGAAATGCTTGCTCAACTAAAGAAGTTTGGCATTGACGTTTCCTTTTTTAAAGACACGTTCATTCATGCGGGGAAACCACACTGCAGTGCCTCACTCAGTTTTATTCAACAGGACCGGCCTTGTGGTCAACGTTCGAATAGAACAAACTCGAGAGGCGTACATGATTTTTTTCCCTCTCTTCTTTTTTTACCCCGGTCCTCCCACTAAGCCCATGCCTCGGCAGCTGTGAATGTGATGATGGGAATGAATGACCCCAGAGGAACCCCGCACAACCCATCTCTGTCCACATCTCCGCCACGGCTGCCATCCCATAATGCAAACAAACAGGAACGTGACCCCTTCCTTCCCACTGTAACCCGGGCTTGGAATCCCCCTCACCCCCCACCCCCTACCCCCTACCCTCGCTCCCACCCTTTTCCTCCTCGCTCCAAGGGGAATCCACCCTTCAACCAGCGGCATTCCACATCCTGCCTGTAATGTAAAGGAAAGAATGAGGCTAAACATGACGGCCGGAAAGGCAAAGGAGCTTTCTCAGGGTTTCCTCGGTTCAGTGCAATATTACACAATCCATCTATAGTCGGATCACAACTGTACTGTAGACCCAGATTAATGAACAATACAGGCAGCATCCAAACCATAATGCTGTGGAATTCCCTAAAAAACGTGCAAAGCCTGGAAAGCTGTCTGATAGCTGTGGCCAAAAGAAGAAGAAGAAGAAGAAGAAAATCATAAAATAAATCCCCTTTGCTTCTGCTGTGGTCATGCATATTCATATTATGAGTAAATGACAATATAATCTCATAATAGCTATTTGTAGTGGAAGGCCCCCAAATCAGGCCAATTCATTCATGCTCTGCAAAAGAATTAAAAAAAAACAAAAAACATTAAAAATCCCTTTTGTGTTTTCCATTTTTTTTTTTTCGAAAAAGATATTTGTATTCTGAGATGGCAGTGCATAATGATGCCAGTTTTAAAAGTTGAAGCAATTTGCACTTGCGGTTGGTGAAGAACAGGACTAATAGCTAATAGACTGCTCCCTCTGAGAGCTTGTTTGCACCACAGTTTGATTGATTTACTTCTTTGGTGAATCACAAAAGCACTCCCACAGGCTTAGCACAAGGAAATATGGGCAAGAATTAAAAAAAAAAAAAAGAAGAAGAAAAAGGCTGTTCAAAAATACAAATCACAAATCACTCTCAGATCACCCCAGAGGATAATCTTGGATAGTGTTTTTTTTTTTTCTCCCTGTGACTTGTGGGGCTTTTTCTTGCACTGATAAGGGGTTTTAATGTAATTTTTGGCTTCTTACCATGTACTTTTCAAAGTTGTATCCATCTTCTGTACCGCTTTATCCAATGCACGGTCCCAGAAGACTCTGGGTGATGTAAAGATGCACCAGGGACAGATCACGAGTCCATCACAGAGAGACACACACACACTAACAATTTAAATGCCAACCATTACAATACTGTGTGGCTTTTTCATATGTTTCAAAGATATATTTACATTTTTATCAACGCATTAGTTAGACCAGGCAGCATAGGCAATGTTAAAACTCTTCCATCATAGCAAATTGGGTTTGACTCAAGGTCTAGGCCTTTCTCTGCAGACTGGAACAACTTATACCAAGATACAGTAGGGTGGAATATAGAAATCCAAAGATACACTTGTTAGGTAATTGATGGGACAAAATTTCCTCTAGTGAAACTTTTACTGATCTAAAGATATATATTTTTGGTCATGATTATTTATATTTTCCTGATGAAAGAGGGGGACTTTTTTTACATCTTTTTTTACTACAACTTTTTTCCACTGCAAAATAACAGGTCGTTAAAAACAATGTCACACATTTATAGTTTTCTCTATCTCTGAAAAAAGACTGTTTGCAAAGCGACGACTGGGCTGTCCAGTCCTTTGGGAACCCCCCCCCCCCCCCGTATCTGTGCATGCTTTCCGATTCAGGGCAGCAACACGTGATGTGATGGTATGAATCACTCCACTGCAAACAGTGAATGAGAGAACTCAGCACGAATACCAGCTGTGTATTTACACAAGCTGTGGGTTATAATGTCAGGGTAATCTTGGGCGTTTGTGACTCACTCTGTCCCTAAAACATGCAGTTGCTGCAGCCACACTGGTAACTAGGCAATCATGTTGGTTTGTTGGGAGTCCTGTGTGACTCACACCAGTCGGGCCCGGCAGAGTCTGAGTACATCTCGTGTCTGAGAGGAAAGCAGTGTGGCATTCCAAAGTAATGGACTCTATATTGGGCTCTGGAGAGTGTGTGCGTGTGTTTGTGTGTGTGTGTGTGCGTGCATTTCCCACTACATGGGCTGGTATGTCAGTGCAATTACACGTGGGAGCATTTTGTGTGTATCTCTGCGCGTGTGCATGTTTGATCTCCGACATGAATGGTAACCATTTGTGTTTGTTTGTGCCACCCTGGATGGAGCTGACAATGAGCACTGTGATCACAGGCTGTGTGTGTAAGTCGTTCTGTGAACTTGTGTGCATATGTGTGTGTGTGTGTGTGTGTGTGTGTGCATACGTGTGTGTCTCTGTGTGTGGCCAGTGTACACTGGGGCATCCAGTGTGGCAGCCGGTGCACAACAGAGCCCCCCCCCCCCCCCCCCCCCCTTTGCCAACCCAACAAACAAGCTCTGCTATGTTTTACCTGCGGTAGGACAGTACAGCCGATGGATAGTAAGATGGTCACTGAAGTCAAACTGCAATGAGACACAACATTCCTCAAAAGATTTTCTCGGATTTTCTCACCGATTTCAGGCCACAATGAAATTCATCGAGACAATTCCTCATTTTTACATCTTATATCTATGCAACCTCTTCACTTAAATGACACCTGAACACCTTTAAAAGACATTTAAATGTATGTATTGTAGAAATTGTAAAAGAACCAGAGAGGCGACAATTTCTAACCTTGATCACACAAGTGTGTGCATCGTTTATTTTACTCTAGAACCGTAAAGTGCAGAAACCAATATGGCGACTGCCGTAAACAACATAACCCGCAAGGCTTCAGGTCCTTAAAGGGACCGCAACTTCCGATGACATACATACAATAATGAACATGAACCTAAACTGCTTTAAATGCCACCCTGTCGGTTTAGCAGTAAGCAATAACACTGCATGTAAATCACATGTTATAAACAAGGCCATCTCTGGCTTAGGGTGAATTATGTCGCTTCTGTAGTTGTGGTAAATGCAGTCACTACAGTATAATCATTTTTCGATTGGTTGGAATCAAAGTTTTCAAAGTCTGACACACTGAGGAATTTGTCATTGAAGTTGGATGTATACAGAGGTGTCAGACTGGGACCGGACAAGGTTTTAATGTGTGGAAAACTGCAATTGTTGTGGTCTGTGTCGTCACCGATTAACTATCAATGGCCCAAAAGTGTGTATCACTCACAGATGACAGCATACTGGAATAAAGATAATAGTACAAGTTGTTTAAAGTGTACATCATGTTACCTCATTAAGTTGTTCCTGCCAGCAGTCACAAATCCATTCAGAACAAAAATACAGTTTCAATTCTCCACATTCGAGATTGAACCAAGCTGTTTGGACCACCGGCTGCTTATTAGCACAATGTCATTAAACATGCACATTAATTAGTTCAAGGTAAAAGCACAGAGGCTGAGAGGAATTTCAATTTGCTGCTTCTAACAAGAATTAAACATTTATGGCACCTTAAATGCTCATTAATCAGCATCAATAAGTGTTAATTAGTATTGAGTAACATTTACCTTGTTAATCACCCCAAAGCTATGCACCCACAGTGGAAAATTCATTTTCCAACTCCTGTGGTCGTGTCAAGCGGTGTTACCCACAATGCAGCGTGATGACAGTGCCAAAGGCTTACCAGGGCAGTCTGTCACTTTGTCCCAGTTCTGTGCCTCGTCCACACCGACCCCCCCCCCCCCCCCCATGTTGCCCCTCACACATTCAGAAGTGTCAAACACTCAAGATGACACACTTCAACGCTCCCCTGCACTCACCTTTCACTTTGCTTAGAATCCCGGGGACTTAAAAACAATTTCAGGGGGCTTTTATTCAGCCACCGCGTCTCCGGTGACAGATTGAAACTTGCATGGATAAATAAAGGAAATGCACAATTAAATCACACTGGCAGAAGGGGAGCCGGGTCCAAGCTGGGACGGAATTCAGCTGAAAACAAACGGAGCCCAATTTTTCCTGCGTAATCCGCCTCAGGTTGCTTCATAATCAGTTCAACTGTGACACACAAAGGCCGCGGCTCGGCAGCATTAAATCATTTCGCAGCAAAATGCACGCTTTAATAAAAAGTGTGCAAAGCGGCATGTGGTGGAGAGATGGTGCCAGGCTGGATCAGCGCAGGACGGAGTGACACTGGTGGCGGGCTACTGACACCAGCTTCAAGCTGTTCCCACACCTGCCATAGATCTGCCTCATCCGCATGACATTAACATTGAGGAAAGGGGCCATCTCAAAACACACAATTACACAGTGCCAGTCATGCAAATACAGCAACGACACACACACACACACACACACACACACACACACATACACACACACACACACACACACACACACACACACACACACACACACACACACACACACACACACACACACACACACACACACACACACACACACACACACACACACACAGTGAAGCACACACTCCTACATTCACAGACTCTTGATCGCTCTCACACAAAACAAATAGGCCATTATCCTTGAGAGCCCAATTAGGCAGTAAATGAGAGGGCTCACTTGTTAGTGGAAGAGAGCAACACACACATGACTGGATGACATGATCTGGCAGAGGCTGCAACGGTTCGATGTAACATTTAAACGCAGGTTGGTTGTTGGGTTTTTGTTTTTTTTTTCTTTCTTGTGGTGTTTGCAGCTCCACAGAAATTTACTTGAAGCCTGTCTCGCTGGAAATTATGCCGAGTCATCGGCCATGCAGCGACGTAGCACAGGTTCTGGGCCTCGCAAATTAGAAGTTTGAGCCCTTGAATTACAAATGATTTCTGCAAATTATGTGTACTGCTCTCAGCGTGAACGTTTTATGACCTCAATTTGCTGGTTTTCTAGCGAGGATCAACGTAATCTGTTTTGCACAAATAGAACATTGGTGTAGTGGTCAGCACTCGAGCTCCACAGCGAGGGGACCCTTGAGGAGTTTGCATGTTCTCCTCATGCATGCATTGGGTTTTTTGATGGGGAGTCCTCGACAACAGAAGTGTCAAACCCTGTCTCCAGTCCAGCCCACCGAACCACCAAGCAAATTTGTAAAAACTTCTCAAAAAACATTGATCTGAATTTTCTTAAGAGGAGCCAACTCAACACGACATCAAGACCTGAGCTGAGAATTCGGTGATGCTGTCATGAAAGATTGCAATCTAGGATTAGCCTCAAAGCCTTGTTTAGTTTTTGCATAAAATATAGACATTACCATCACATTTACTCCACGCCAAAACAACAACAACAAAAAAACTTAAAAGTTAAGCCATGAAAGCTATTAAACTTGTCTCAAACTCATGCTCTCAGGTTTTTTTGAGGACATTTTACTATATTTTCACCAGAAGGTATCAATAAAATTAGCTTATTGTTGAAATTGTAGGAATTTTCTGAAGAAATTGTGTTATTTTGGACAAATATAGACATTTTCCTCATATAAACTCCACGCCATAGTAAAAAAAAAACCAACTCAACATGATACTGGGCTGTATGTGACCCCCTGAATTAAAATGTGTCCGACACCCCTGGTTTAGAAGAACACTCATTTGGAGTTATCCATGTGATATCGCGTGCCTTCTTTCACACTCTGACCTTTCAGCTAATTTTAGCTTCAATAAACTTGGATTGGAACTGGATGCAGAAAAGACGGATGAATGTATGGCGTATGTAACTCGAGTTCATCTAAAAGTGGCGTCGACTAGGAAGCATGACTCCATATAAATGTTAATGTCTGCCCCGCGTGTAAACAAACACTTGCGTACCAATATGTGGGTGATTTATATCTCGTTGTGTTCTCATATTATCTGAGTTGATGTGCTTGATGTCTGGAGCAGACATGAATGAGCAGCTGTTATGACATGCTTCACTGAGCACATTAGCTCCAACTTAGCTCGATAGAAAAAGAAAAAAAAAACCAAGGGCTTAGAAGACGTCTTTGTGCGGAGTGGGTTCCTCCTTCAGACCGAAGCAGGGCTAAAAATGAAAGATATGAACTGAAAGGGGTATTCTAGTCTGCTTCATGCTGCTGTTTTTGGCACAGTAAAGACATGAAATCTCTTTGAGTTAATCCATAAGTAAATCAAAGTTTAATTATCGACAGCAGAAACTCCCCCCCCCCCCCCCCCCCCCAAAAAAAGTTTTAATGCTATTTCATTGTTTGGAATTTGTTTTAACATTGATAAGTGTGTAAAGTTGTTGTTGCCAATAATTAGTTCCAACAGTTCACACATACAGAGATAATATGCGCATATTTCTTTATCACCATCATGCTCAAATTTTATTTTAATATTGAACTTATTCTGTAATGAGAATATTTGACTTCTTAGCACCATTTATATGTTTCTTCTTTACTTAATTATTTATTTAATATTTGAGTTTGATATTCGTTTTTGTTCCCTTGCAATTTATTATTTGATCACATTTATTTGTGTCACTAAAACGGATTTTCTTTTAACATTTTTTTCTGTGATCTCTCCTTTTATATCTTGCAAAGCATTTACTTTTTTCTTGTGTTTTTAACAATCTTTCTCTTTGGATTTGGTCCAAACTTGTTTTAATGAGGCACTACTAATGGTTTTTATTTCACTTTTATTGACTACACTTGTCAAATTCATAACAAGGCTGTCCACTGTTCAAGTGCTGTTATTTGTACATCCAAATAACGAGTCTTTCTTGATCCTAATTTTTAAACTATGTTTTGGTTCTTGCTTTGATCACGCGCTGCGACTCCAAACAGTCTTTTGGCTTTGTTGTTTCAACTCGTTTTTCATTCCTTCTTATTCGTTGGCAGCGGAGTTGAAATAATGTAATACACTCAAGTCTTGATAAATATTTGACTTCATATAACTTTGCAAGTTTTTCACCTTGATGATATGTAGAAATAGGTTGCATGAGTGCACATCACGAGGAAAAATAATTCATTGCATAGTTGATATTGTGATATATTGTGCAGCCATAATGCAAACGAGGACCTCATGGATGTCTACATTTCATTTGATTGTACAGTTTGTTAGTGAAGACATGCTGTTCCTGCTTTCTGCGGCTTGCTGGCAGCTCTCCGTGTCCTCGGGTAGTATACGCAGAGTGCACTGAGGTGTTTTACTGCAGTTTAAGGGGGGGTGGGGGGGGGGGGGGGGGGTTTCTGGGATCCATCATACATCTGCTGGTGTCCCGCTTGAGCACCGTTTAATCTGTTCCATGAGAAAATCTCCGTCGTTGTAGTAGCGAGGGAAGCCAAGCCAGTTTTTGGCAGAGCTTCCTGAGGACAAAGTTACATAACACTCTGTTTTTTCTCTCTCTCTCTCTCTCTCTCTCTCTCTCTCTCTCTCTTCTCTCTCTCTCTCTGCTCATTTCTGTCTGCTTCTCTCTTTCTGGTTTTGGCAATCACACTTGCAAGACCTTACAAAGTTTGCCTTTTCTCTCTCTCGATCTCGTTCTCTCTTGCTCTCCTTTTTCCATCTCATCTTGCTTAAGTTAACTGCCTGTTCGATCCCGCTAGAAGAGTAGGACTAAATCAAGAGGTTGCAACAGGCGAGCACGCACAGACTCAAACAAACTCAGACATGCCTCCAGAGTCTTTCTCCAGCAACACGTCTTAAGCATGAACTCCAAGTAGGCGGTTACTCAATGTTTTGCAGAACACAACACAGCGTTGCATAACAGTAGGCGATCCATTCACTCGCTCCCGCACTTTAACCAAATGTTTCATTTGTTCCACCTTAAGCCTTTCTTTAAATGTGCTTAATCTGCTTAATCTGCTTTTTTTTCAACACAACTCCAAATGCATTTTTGTTTGTTCTGCACATTTGAAATGTATTTGTATGATTTAATGCATATCTTTCTGTATTTTTTTTGCAGATTGAAGTAATTATCACGTTCATGCAATCACTGAACAAGAAAACAACAATTCCCAAAACTAAAAAAATTCCAAACTATCTTTTATTCATAAAAAAGAGTCATCTGGATGCTGCAACCCAATATTTACCTCATTATTTCTTGCATTTTCCTCTCGAATGAGGCTGCGGCTACCCCGCTGTGCCATGGCAGAAGCCGCAGCTTGGTGGGGAGCGGGCTTGAGGTTTTCGAGTGTGAAAATTTAAGAAGGTAACGAAGAGAATGTAGGATTTCAGCTTCACGGTTTAAAAGAGGATCGACAGCACATTCAATAATTATTTCTGTTTGTTAAAAAGGGAATTGAGAGGACAAAAAAATAAGTCCCAGTAGACAGGTAGGTGGATGTAAGGCGAATTTTCAGCGCTGGATGACGGAGCCCTTTAATTAGTGTGGTAATGTTGTCAGAATCAGAAGTCAATCTACATGAAGGCCTCCCATATTAAATGTATGACGTCATGTAGCAGTGTTGTGTTGGGGAGAAAAAAAATCTCCACCAAAAGTGAGCGCCACATGAAAAATAAACATTGTCATACAGTTTTTATCTGCGGTTCTTATCCATCAACAGCAAACAAAAAAAAAAACAAAAAACAAAAAAACCCAGCTTGTAATTACGTTTTTTTTTCAGTTTATACAAAGTGAGAGGAGTTGAGTAAACATTCACATAGTGGGTCAGCAATGCCATGGAGTATATCTGAAAGTGGAAGATATTACTCTCACATTTGTCGATGATGTCATTATTCTGTGACACATTATGGATGTTTTTTTTTATGCTCACAATCATACTGTAGATTTTAGTTCAATCCATCTTCATCCAATTTTAGGTCGCGGGGGTCTGGCTCTGAGCCCAACTGACTGTGGTGAAGGCAGAGTACATCCTGGACCGGTTGCCATCCAGCACAAGAACCAGCATACAGTCACACCTGCAGGCAATTTAGAGTCACTAATTAACCTCGTTTATGTGTTTTCAGAGGAGAAAGAGAGAAAACAGAAGCAATTGGCAAATGCCCAGCAATGCATAGGGAGACCATGCAAACTTTACACAGAAAGAAATAGAAGCAGTCTTAAATCAAACCGAATATGTCCTCTTGTGTGAAGAAAATCCAACATTTTCAAAATGCATCTGTAAACAGGGAGTATGCAACTTTAAAGGATGCACAATACTGCATTACAAAAGCATTTAGCAGATCATGATGAAGAAAAACAGAGAAACATGACATGGCATGCAAACTACAGCATTTGTTGCCATCGAAACCTCTCCAATGCCCAGGCGATCGCCTGGACCACATCATGGATTGTTGTTATTGAGACCTATTGGCTGACCAGGTACTCAGTGATGGCAGGGAAGGCTCGGTGCCCGATGCCCGCTCAGTGACTCCACTTCCCACATGAGATGCTTGCTCGAAGATGTGACCTGAAAAAACTCAGCAGAGCTTTTCAGACATTTAAATGTTAAACAGGAATCAAACAATAACACAATCTAATGTAAAAGGTTCACACAGGCTGCTACCGTGACAAGTGTCCCGACATTGTTTCATCAGGAAGTAATAGTCCATGTGCTCTTGTGGATTCATTGTTCACACGTATATTGGATTACATTCTTGCTAAAGAAGTTTTAGCATGTCATTACAAGAATGTATATTTAATCCCACCATAACTTTATTACCGTCGGCCTGTTAAATGGACAGGATGTTGCAGTGTTGGCAAGCTCACCGCCTTTTTAATTGACAAAAACATAAAGGCAATTATTACCGCTTGCAGTAAGCAGAAGTGACTTAATTTTCTGCGGCTTATGAAAAATTGGACTGTCACTCTGCTCCTGACATGCATGCAGGCAAAAAAAAAAAAATTAGGCACACTGTCTTGATCTTTTGCTGAGAATTTGGCACGAGAGTCAATCTTCAATCCGACGCCAAAGCAAACAAGCAAAAGTAAACTCCCCAACCCTTCTCACTAAAAACAATACAACGCATCGAAATGTCACCGGCTAGGCGGGCCAGGCCTTTATTGGGATTGATGTGTGACCATGTTCCCACTGTGATACACCATCAGTTGGTGAGGGGCCAGGGGGCTTGCATGGACAGCCGCCTGCTGTGAGGTCCATCTGTGTGGGGGATGCTGCGGAGCTTGGCCCCTACGCCTGTGGAGGAGATGGACCCTTTACAGGTGCCTCTGCCAGCATGGACCAATTAGGAATCAGTGCACATGTGCAGGGAGACATGCACCAGTGCACAGGCACACTCAGTTAAGACTACAACATGCAGGAAAAAAAAAAAAAAGGAAATGAAAGAAACGGGGAACATGCATTGAGCAAGAAAAACTGTTCTTCATTAACAGTAATGTTTCTTTGGAATCGTTTTGGATTTTATTTCACCTCTCACCTGTGACGCGTCATTGTATGGTGCTTGTGAAAGAGAAGAGCAGAATAAATGTAGAATGTTTTAAGGTCTGTTTCAGACGATTCCAGTTATTTTCAGCAGAAAATTAAAATGAGGACTAGCCAAAGGAGGTACAGGCTTTATTGGGTCAGACCAGACTGATGGATCAGTTAGAACATATACTGTGATGTGTGTCAATAATATTGAGTAGGGACTGCAGATATAGAGGAGTTTTCACAACGAGAGTCGAAATAAAGCCAGTGAGTTTGTCTGTCCATCCAGTTTCGCAGGGAATATCGGCAGCAATGCTGAGTGCTGAATGCAGCCCCAGTCAGGAAGCCAACAACAGATATTTTTTAAATCATTTTGAATTTAAAAGCAAGGCTATGCAGGGTAGTGATGTATTCATTATGATTAAGTCCACCGAAATATGTTAAAGCGATTCATAAAACACAAAGGTTTTGGGGTTAATTGATAATTACACAAGGTGGTATTCATTCATTAATGCTTTAATTCTATGGAGATAACAAAATTCACATCAAGAGAGCCACACTATTGAGTCAGAAATGGATGAAAAACTGTAGATCATCTCCCGGTTTTGTACAACCTACCGTAAAAACAATACATCTATGAACGTTGTTGAAATTAGTCTATAGACATCATGAATGTAAATGTCTAAATATAGTGTCAGTTGGTCCCTAAAAACCTGTTGGATGACTGTAATCCGTTTAGATAAAGCATAATGGTTTTGTGATTTGCATCGAATTTTAAATGCGCTTTTCAAAAAGTACTGGAGAGATTCTTAGTGGAAAATCTTACTGGCATTGTTCCAGAAACAAACCAGACACACCCAGTTAACGTTGAGGTTTAACCAGTGTTAGATGCATTCCTGTTAACAAAACAGTGACCTAAAACAGAACCAGAAGACAGTAAATACTGTCACAAATACTGAGAACTGAGGCATACGTTGATATGAGGCATACGTTGATATGAGTTTTGCTTAATAGGAATCTTGATAAAAAGCTGTTTTTAACACAATTTGTATGAGCTACTGTCGCTCTGTATGAGTATTTGTCAGTCTTTGTCTGGAAATCATGATACAATTTTTCTAAATTAGGAATTAAGTAAATTATAAACTATATGTGCATGTAAATCTATTTGTAAACTATATTTTCCGTCACTAACTGTCTTATTTTCACTGGGAAACACATTTTGTGAAGTAAAAAATGCTGACTCTGCTGGCCAAGGTGCTCAATCGAACAAGTACTGTAATAATAATGCCAATAAGATGAAGAATGTCACCATTTTAAATGTAATAAAGCCACTGGACCTTATGACGACATGACCTGGAAATGTATATGTGAATAATTGAAATGCATGATACACATTTGTAAAATATTGAGGCGAGACCTTATATTATATGTGTATGAACTCAGTTGACATTGTTGAGGTTTCCGTGACATATTAGAGCATGCATCATCCCACAGACGGTGACTGTCTGTGGGATTGATGATGGCCTGACCCGGAGATTCCTTGGTTTTTTTTCAAGAGCTGACATGACGGGAGGCGCTGTGAACGGTGGCAGTCGCGGGAAGAGCTGCAGGTGAGGGGAAAATTGACTTCCTGACCCAGACACCTCGGCTTAATTTGAGAAAATGCCCGGAATGGTGTGAAAAAGTGACAGGCACAGACATGGCCATGCTGGGATGAAAGCTAAAGGTGGCCCTGATAGACTGGTTGTCCGATAATCTCACTGCTGGGGGATGTGCACTGGCCGTACCACACAGTGGACTGTTGGGGACTAAAGAGGACCCAAACTAACTGTGTTTGCAGCTTCCTGCTATAATCTGCCGCAGCTTCATTGTCCACAATAATACAACCACCTCTGAGTCGTTCTGCTGGTTTCTCCTGAGTAAAATATGTTTTTCCTTTTCACTGTTACCTATGCTTGTGGAATCTAATTAGTTTTTTGTTTTTTTCAGTGAAAAGGAATTGAGATGATTAAGTTGGTGCTATATAAATAAAATAGTTTGAATGTATGTATCTGCTAGCTAATTTTATCTCTTGAGATTAGTATTAGTATTATAATTAGTGTTCAATAACATGTATTAAAATAGCCTTCAAATAAATGCTTTTTGATCAAAAGTTCCACTGTTTGGTCTATTTGGAAATGCAAAAAAATGCAAAACGGCAATACACAGAAATTATTTTTACATTTTTATGTGATCCTTGAAACTATGAAACTTCTTATTTACCTTAAAATATCTACTTCTTTGACTCAAAAAATGTGTTTAATGTCAAATACAGATACAAACAATCTTAATCTAATACAAATCGATGCAGGGAAGGAACAAAGTAATATGTGGCCGCTGTCGGTGTAAAGACTATTTTGATTATCCACAAACGTTATTATTTTGTCTATGCTCCAGCAGTCATTGTCTACATGGATAAGCACTGAGAGCCGTCTGTTGGGAAATTGTTAAACACAGTTTGAGGAAGGATTAGCAAGTGGTTGTTTCTAAATCTACACAATAGAGTCTGAACTTGTGGTTTCAGTATGAGATCATTCTGTTATATGTCAACACTTGCCCCTAAACGTGATGATCATTTTCCATACAGCAGTTTTAAGCCAACTAGTTCAATTATTGGCTTAAAAAACATCTGACTGTAGTCTGTAGCGAGTTGTGCAAGTTTTGAGAAATTATGTCAAACCTTCATCAGAGAGAGATTTGATATGACAACTTTAATCAAGCTTTAGGAGGATCAGGAACTGTCTGGATACAGGACCGAAACGCAAGGGCTGATATGGACGTATCAACGAAAGTGATCTTTAATTGGAGCAATGAATCCGGAAGCAACAGCGTAGGAATCCAAACAGATGTTGCAGTGAAGGGATAAGACAGGAACATGAGCAGACAGAAGGTGGACAGGTAATCAGTAAAGGACAATGGACAATAACAACAACGTTTATCATGCCTCCCAGTTCACATTCTCCTGGGACTTTGCTTTATAGATGAGGGTCACTTGTAATAACAATCCAACTTTGTCATCTGCTTTCAAACATGAGATTGAACAGACATCAGCCACAACATAAAACATGAATGTCCAGAGGCATAGCCGTGAAACATGAACTGGCAGGACGTGGCCCGACAACATGAACTGTCAGAATGTAACTTGATTACCTGGCATGGTAAAGAAAATCATGCGACACCCGGACTTGGCTGCATGGAGAGGAATCTAACAAACGTTAACCTGAATCTCAATCTGAACATTGGAGGCTGCCTGGAGACAAGAACAAACTGATGAGACGTGACGCAAAAATGACCACAAAGACACAAAACAAGGCTGGATACAAAACCAAACCCAAGTAAAATGAATAGAAAAGAACATATGTCAAACATACCATTCAGATATGTCACACTAATAATGTAGAGACTGTTGCTAAAGCATTAAGCATTACAAGCCTTTGTGAAGCCTGGGTGGAGTTTCCCTGATCCAAGGTAAACACTCTTCTCATGAAGAGCTCAACAGTTCATTCAATGACAGGCATGCCTTTTCACACACCTGCTATGTGATTCTCTCTGTGACGGGCACGTCCATGTTGTGACAGACCGTGGCGATTCTCATACTAATGACTCATTCCTGCAGTGTTGCCTAAAAGTCACTAATGCTTGCTTAATCCTTCACCAAGTGTTTTTACACACAATGCAGAGAACCTTTTTTCTTTTTCTCCTTTCTTTTACAATGGCCATGGTCCGCAAGCGCAGTAGCAGCGTTTCAGAAAAGTTGCGTTTTCATCCTGAGAGACACAGTCGTGGCGTTCTCAAAAAGTTGTGTTTTCAGTGCCTTAGAGCAATGTTGTCATGTAAAGTGAGACACGTCTTCACTTGAAAAACGCTCCCGTGTTGTCATTAATTATATCCCAGTGTGCATAAAACACCCCGCCAGACAATATCATTGACTGTGTTAAATCTCCTATGAAAAGTTCACAAGGGTTCATGTTGTATCAACCCTGGGAAAGAAGTAGCAAAAAAAAAAAAGAAAAGAAAAGCAGTTTTCCAGAGGTCACTGAACATGAGTAAATATTTCTCCTTTTTTTTTTTAATAGGTCTCGTTCTACTTTTTTCCAGTTGATTGCAGAGGCATTACCTCAGCCTGAGGCTACTTGATAACTTATCTTTAAGGCCGACAGGTTTTTAGGTAAAGAACTTGATCCCCATCAGTCACCCACTGAGAAACACTGCAAAGTAAAATGGGATCTCCACTGCGGAAACACACTGAAACGAATTCTACTTTGATCTGGTCACATGTTTTTTTTGTTGATTTTTCTGAGCTGCAAAATGTGAAGCAACATGAGCGTTAGAGGAGCGGCTTGCATTGATGATGTCATGTGACGCTGCTCCACAGACAGTGAGTAATGGAGGAGCAGTTTGACAGCGCCCAGTGTGACTTTAATAGGCTATCGGCGTATTTTCTCATTCACAGCTGTAATCTCTACCCTCAGATAAAACATATTAACGTCTGGGGGAAAAAAAAAAAAAAAAAAAGCATTTACAGGCTCTTATAGTTTGCAATTTAGTCCTGATGGCACCAAGGCTATATGTGGAATAGGTTTTACATTAGACACATTGAATTTCGTCTCAGGGCCGCATCCAATTTCAAGAGTTTGAACTGTTGCAGATACTGCTGTTAATGCTAAGTGTGCTGCATTTTTCTGATCATGAGCAAAATTATGCATTTTAGTGCAGGATTGCCCTGTGACATACCAGCTAGGTACAAGAGCAATTGTCCTGTTTAGTCATAATCACACTGTACTCTACTGTATTGGTAAATCCCTGTTGTCTTGCAGCAGAATGAGAGGTGCAGACCCGACCAGTCCAGACATGCCCTTTACGAGAATTAGAATGATTACTTCATGCACATGCTGGCTGGCAGCAGTACAGCCACAATAAAGTGTTACAGATTTATTTTTCCCATGGCCCGATTCCAGCTTCTGTTATTAACGATGGTGTAATGTGGGCCAGTCCGCTTGTGCCTGCCTGTTCCTGAGAAACCTTAGAGGAGGTGTTGCCGCAAGGGAAAAAACACAAAAGAAAAAAAAAAAAAAGACTTCGTGCAGGAGAAGACATGCCACTGCTTCTTTGATATGCATGACATTTGGCTCAGAAAATCGACTAATCGCTCCTTTTTTTGTTCTTCATCCATTTCACTAGTTATGTTAGTGTACTTATTTACATTGCTGGTCTGTTTTTATAACTTGGATGCAAATAACTTAAGTTCAGTGTAACTTGTTTCTGCTCAGGCATGTTGATAGTACGCATTAAGATACCAAGAGCAATAATCCAAAGCCGGCAGCAGTTTTTATCCGGTCAGTCAGTAGTGTGTTCATTCATGTTTAATATAGAATTATGGAGATATAAAATCAATACTAAATGTTAGGGCTGCCCTTTCACCACCAACCAAGTCAATGAGAACGGTCTATATTCGTCATCACAATATTAGATGAAAAGAAAATATCTTAATGCCATAGTGAAGATTAAAGAAAAGTGACCTTGTTGCATATAATAAACTCAAAAAAGTATGTGCAATAAGCAAACCTGTACCTCACGTTGTCTTCATCTATTTCAAGTATAAAGGAAAGTTGGGTATTTGGCCAAATTTGATCAATTCAAATTTATGTTGGAAACAAAGAAGCAGCAGTACTAATAAGGTACGCATAAATGGCGCGATCCGCTAAAGGTGTCAAACTAGATTCAAGTTGGTACATGTGGAAGCCGATCTAATAAAAAGATGCACTGAGGATTGGTGTCTAACAGACATGAAGAATTACACACTGTTCCAGATGTCAAGCACATTTCAGTTCAGGGGCCTCCGCAGCCCAATTTCATCTTGCAGCCAGACCTGCAAAGTAGTGTTATGTTAACCTTTAAATTTCAACTTTTTTTTTTTGCTATTATTGTGGCGTGGAGTACATATGAGAAAAATTTCTATATTTTTGCAAAAAAAAAACAAAAAACACAATTTCTACAGAAAATCCCTACAATTTCAACATAAAGCCAGTTCCAACGATACCTTATGGTGTAAATACAGTGAAATGTCTCATGTTTAACACCACTCCACTATTCATTTAGTGCTTTTGTTTTCATGAATATGGAATATTGGAAATTGACTCGGCCTTCAGCAGACACACTATTGGTATTGTGATGAAAAGCATTTCCTCAGCTGGCTCCCCGCGGCATTTATCTGTAGATATTTTATTATACCCTTCTTGCTTTGATCTCCCATATTAAGCTTCAATATGTTTCATAACTTCCTCCACCAACACTTCCTCTCATGCTCATGGTGCTCAGCACTCCATCTAATCATTCCATGGAGAACTGAAGCAAATAAAAGTGCCATCTATTCCAATAAAATCTAATACTCTTCAAACAGACTCTTGGTAAAACACACTTTACATGTTCTTTCATGGACTTTTGAAATGAATCTCTATTCAATATTGTGTCTGCTGTGACTCAATACGGTGGCTCTGCTACATTCTCATGTGATCCTTTTACCCCGAAAGCAAAACACTGAACTCCCAAGTTGCCCCAAATGGAAGTGGAGCACTTCGCATGGCAGCTGTCACTAATGCTCTGTGACTGAATGAGAGAATGTGTTGTATAAGTGTACTGTAGTTCCTCACCATTATGATCAGTGTAACTGAAAGTCCTTTAGTGGTAATACTCTTGGGTTCCTTATCAATAGTGTTGAAGTTACATCAATTAGTGGAAAATCAACCATTGTAACTTTAACTTTTGTTTTGATTGTTCTTATATGAACTTTTGCTTCATCCTTACCAATTAAAACAAATCCCTGAAGTGACTTATTCCTGAAAACACCCTTTTAAACCACAATACAAATGTTAGTTTTATGAGCAAATGAAAACAAGAGAAAGCAGCAGATTAACTACCAACATGCCCACAGTGCATTTATTTTACACTTCTCCTCAAACAGTGGCCGACATTAATGTTGTTTACAGTTGTTCATCTTCACAGCTGCAGTCGGGATTAATGGTGGGGGCCATCTTGCTCAGGATTTTTAAAGTAAAACCGCATCTTCTGCTAATGCTTAAAGTCAAGAGTGCACCTCGGGGCGGCGGTGGCCTTGTTGCTACCTCTTCTAACACAAAAGTTAGTGGTGCGATTCCCCCATCTCGCCGTGTCCATAAGTTGAGGGATACTTGGGAAAAATAGAAGTTGGATTGTTATTATGGAGACTCTCAACTATAAAACTATATTTTTCCAATTTTTCACCAAGATGCAATCAGAGCTTTTTTTTCGAAAAGTTCCAAGTTTGAAGTAATTTTCAACAAATAACGTCATCATCAGTACTGAGCATGAAACGGTTAATGTGTTAAAATACACTTCAGTAAAATCTATTTAACATAAACTTTACTGTGGTATGAATAACCACATATTTAATTCGACTTCAGTTCAACTTTACCTTTGCATGTCACTAATTTCCACAATGTATTTATTTTCTTTCATTGTTGGAAAAGATGTTTTTTAGTGTTTTTAATTATTGAGAAAAAAAAAAGCTGGTTACAACTGAAGGTGTGGAGAATGGTGTCACACATGCTGCAAATCATGTTCTCTTCAATACACAGACCCTCAGCTCATGTGAGAATTGAAAACCAGGAGAGGTGTGGAGGAGATTTCAAATATTACAGGGCTGATTTGAAAGTAAAAAAAATGAGAGAGAGAGAGAGAAAAAAACCAGTAAAGGCAGATATCAGCCCGACAATCTTGCTGTATCTTCCATTGCATGTATCCCCCCCCCCAAAAAAAAACCCTGTAATTGTTTGGAGGAGGTTGTTGAGGGATTCTTGTGAAAATAATAGAGTATTTGATGGTGTAAATATGGTGTACTGATAATCTGTTTAGCCAAAATTTCTAGGCTGCAAAAAAGCGAAAAAAGAAATTTCTAAAATACCTTGAAGCATTTGCATAGTTGCACATTTTTAACCCTTTAATGACTTGGTTGAGAACATAATTTGAATGAATACAATAGAACATGCAGACCTGCAACACACACACACACAAAAAAAACAAATCAAGAAATTTTGAGCTACGTCAGCTTCAGATTTGTTTTGACAGAGATCTTCATTTTGTCAATAGATGACATAGACATTACACACAGTCCCTATTCGCTGCAACTCAAACTGAGAAAAAGAGAATTACATTTTTTTTTCCTACATCGTGGTGTCAAGTTGTGAGTAGTTACCTGGATACTGATAAAATACCTTGCTTTTAAACAAATGAACAAAATAAATGAGCAGCTCTCTCATTATGTGACACGAATCCTTACTAAGTTTACTATTAGCATTAACCTTAACTTTATGAAAAAAATACCCACTTGTGGTGTTTTACAAGACAATGTTATTCATAGCCTTATTTTGTAAGCCCTGGAGTTCAATAAACATGCATTCATTATAATTAATACCACAAAAGTGTGAAGCCTAATCAACTCAAACAAATGAGGATGAGTTGATGAGATAACTCTCCAATGGAGGGAATCCCTGATACATGTTAAGTAAAGCGAATAATACATTTCAGACTGGAGAAGCAGTCATCTAAATCACAACATATTCAAACTTTCTATCAAAACAACCAACCGCTGCTTGATGAGTGAATAGCTAAGGATGCATTCATGAGCGGGTATAAGGAGGAAGAGAAAAAAAAACAAAAAATAAAACAACAAACCAAAACAGGTCATTTGGATTGTGTGAAACAAATCAACTTGTCACCTCGGGGGTTGCCCTGATAGTGTGAACCGGTTTTCTTGCGCAGACTTGCGAGGCGAGCTAATTCATGTACAGAGTGCCGCAGGCAGTTCTGCTGGTGCTGTCAGTCCTTCTCACGGTCCTGCAGCCGCCATTGCTCCTGCACATGAATGCACATAGACTCTTTTCTCTGTGTGCATGCATAGACTCCAATCTTCTTTTTTTTTTTTTTATAGCACACACTATTCTATCTCCTCAACTCTTCATTTAGTCTGGCAGAAATTGTTTTGTATGAACTTGCCTTGCTTTTGTTAAAAAAAACAACAACAAAAAAACGTAATTTCCTTGATATATGATCTCTTGTGGATTGATTGGTTGATTGATTTTTCTTTTCTTTTTTTAAACAGCTCATTCTACAATGAACTCACAATTCTGGTTTGATTCAGTGGATCCTCTCCAATAATTTCTTGCAAGAACTTGGAACGTCAGCTTTTCTGTAGCCAAACAGGTATTTGATCATCAGGATGCATCCATTACTCATAACGGATGTGACGGTTTTCTTGTTTTCTTTACTGCCGTGGCGTCAGGCACCCACATGGGGCATCTGATGCTTTCTTCCTTGTACGAGGGTTCCCCCGGACGCCGAATGGCGCCTGCTGTGCAGTAATCAGGGCTCTCCGGACAGAATTCGCTGTAATTTTGATGATTTTGGAGTAGTTTTGGCGGCGCGGTTATCTGGGGTGTAAAACTGATTAGCCACTGAAATTAGTGTGCAAAGTTTTTTGACAGCATGACTAAAATCTTTAAAATAAAGAAAATGAGACATAATTGGAATGTAATGATAAGAAAAAAGCTGAAAATGATGTGATTACACGACAATTGTATTATTAAAAAAAGATTTTATACAAATCGGCTGTGACAGAGTAACATCTATAGGATATATCAGATTACTGACATAGTTTTACAAACCAGGCCAGAAGATCTCATATTACTGATATAAACTTCAGTCATGTCACTTCTGATACTCGGTCAGGAAACAAAACAGAGAGCTATTATATCTGATACAGTAGCTCCTGTACACAGACTGGAGGAATGACTAAAATGTGACTTGCCCCAGAGGTTTGCTTGGATAAGGCTGCTTTGAGCCCTTTTCTTTTCTTTTTTTAAATCTCAAAACACAATATATTGCATTTGATGAAAACAACATCTAACTGGATGGCGGACAGCAAAGATATGAAAAAATGCCATTGTGAAATATGCTTTGGATGTGAAATGAGTTATGTAGATAGCAGCAGACGTACAAAGAAAAACTTCAGTCATCAAATATATTTATGGAAAAATTTCCATCATACAGGTGCTTGTGATAGCAAAAATACCTTTTTTTTCCCCCCAGAAGTGAGATGAGAGATTAAATCAAAAAAGAGGATTAAAACCGTGAACAAGGATTTGGAAGACACCTTTAAAATATGATCATTTTTGAATTCAGAAGGTTTTAGGTTTTAAAAAGAGTTTACATTGATTTTTATGATTATATCAACCCTTCATTGTAGCTGCCTCTCAAATTGTCTTTAAAGAGGTTTTGTACTTTTTTCATTATTCATAATTGAAGTGCAATCTTCTACTTTAACAATAGTGGTAGTATTGTTTGCATTTAAATGCATCTATGAATATGTTATATCTTCCCAATGCACACATTTTTCAGGAAACTATTAGAAACAGTGTGCAGATTAACCATAAAATAACAATAAAATGCCAGGTGATTTTATTCATTTTTCCAAGAGAAAATTAAGCGGTCCGTGTTCTTTCTGCATGAATACCAAAGGCGTACCTTAATAGATTTTTCAGCGATTCATCAGCTTGTGAAAAATAAATCATCCACTGTGATGTGGAGTTTGTTTGTCCTTGGTTATAAATTTCACAAATGCTTTCACTACATAGTAAAGTCAGTGTGGTTTCTCAGATGATTATTTTAATTGATTTATTACTGGGGGGGGGGGGGGGGGGGGTTTAAAGACAATCAGTGGATTGGGAGACATTTCCATTTCCACGTCTTCAGATGAGATGGTCTTAAGGAATCATGACAATATCTTTGATCATAGCGTTAAGTCTGTGGTCTGGTTTGCAGACAGTCACAGAGGTGCTCACACGCAATAGAAATTCTAAAAGTAATGACGATCGAATGACGATGATGAATGAAGCTCTATCTAGTTCCATTCCCAATGTTTTTTCTGATAATTTCTAAACAACAATTTATAAAGGACTGAAAATGGCTCAGTGAAAACATCGTTTTCAAAACGTTGCCGTGTAAACAAAACTTTTCTGAAATGAAAAAGTAGTAAAGATGCGTTTCCACTTGTAATGGGGCTTTACTATCGTACTCCAGTTTATTTAATCCATGAGGTGAATAAACTCACAAGAATGCTGAAACCGCAGCCTCTCTTCTCTGTCCTCACAGGATGATACCTGCAAGTGCATTCCAGGTAACCGCACCGAAGCAACGCAGTCCGAACAAGATGTTTTCTGAGGCGGATTTATAACTTTTATTCATTTGCTGGTGATGAAAGATCCAGTGGAAAGTGGTAAACAAAAATCATCAGAGAGGGAAGAAGAGCTGAAATGTGTTGCACGATTAATCTCCCTCCGATGGAGCGTCACAAGAATCTTATCAATTCATTTTTAAGCTAAATTGATTTCTTCAGTCTGCAAAACTCCTTTAATATGGATCGAGTTCCTCGCGCTCGTTTGTTTTATAGTTTGGAAGATGATTTGATCTCCACTGGCAGCAGTCCCAGATCTGGATCGCCCCCCGTATCTAATCAGGCGTTCCCCGGGGAAAAAAAAAAAAAAGGCCCTGTATGTTCAGAAAAACCTTATGGAAAATTAAATTATCTGAGACCAAAACCGTCAGAAAACTTCCTTGAAAGGTAACCGAAAATCTGATGACCAAAACCGCTCATTCCCCCCTGAGCAGTGTATCATTTTGTTTTACACCTCTTTCTGTGTTTTGCAGATATCTGAAATGGAGCCGAACTTCCTGTTCAATGCTCTTTAAACCACCATTAGACATGCACATTTAAAATGAGTGGGGCTTTATAGGAGAACAGTACAAGCTGTTTCAGAGACAGAGGCACACTGCTGACTGAACCTGTGATTCCAGCGCTCCCCCCCCCAAAGTATCAGCTGATAGTCATGATCTGTTTGGGCTCAAGAAGTAGCCAGCAGTGCTTCGACTCTGAATACTGAGTCTGTACTGGAATTGGAAGAACGGCTTCATGAAGAACATATAGTTAGAAGGTTGATGTTATGTGTGAAACCACACCACATCCCAATCAATGTTACATTAAAATTAGTGGTGTATATCTATGAAGGCCTGAAAATTCCTGGTGAACGAATACCAACAGACACGGTTTATTTATGAGCATTCAGATCAGGAAGTTGGTTGTTGTTCAAGAGGGATAATGGGAGAAAAAAAACCCTAATATTTCACAGCATCCATCTCATTTTGATTGAAAATGTGATGGATGCAGTCCAATTTGATGTTGAATGGGTTGGACTGGTAAAAAAAAAAAAAAAAAAAAAAAAGTGCTATAGTAACCTTTAAAATTAAGTTTTTGGTAAATGGTCTAGATTTATATAGCGCCTTCTAACCACACTGAGGTAGTCCCAAAGCGCTTTACATATCAGCTCACTCACCCATTCACGCTCACATTCACACACCAATGGGACAGAGCTGCCATGCAAGGCGCTAGTCGACCACTGGGAGCAATTTAGGGTTCAGTGTCTTGCCCAAGGACACTTCGACGCATAGACCGGTGTAGACTGGGATCGAACCTCCGACCTCTCACTCCGAAAGACGACCACTCTACCACCTGAGCCACGGTCGCCCTTTTTGGGTGTATTCTTTAACAAAACCAAACAGTTATTACCAGTACTCAAAATGACAACAGTCTTAACATAAAGCCAATTTCAAGGAAATCTTCTGGCGCAAAATCTCCCATTGTTGTTGCTTTATGCATGTTTTTACAAACTTACCCAGACAGCATGGCTACGAGACTAATGCTAGTTTGATAGCGTTCATGGCAGCATCAGCGATATTTCAGCTCTGGTCTCTGTTCTGGCGTGTCTCTACTCTTTAAAGACTTGCTGAAAAACAAACAAACAGGTGGTTTTGCATCCCAGATTGGAGCCTCTTGTGGCCCACAGGCCTTGTGTTGGACACCCCTCTTATATAACAATAATGCCCTCTCCTCGTGGTTCATACAGTATGTACTCTGATATTTATGGATTCTATTATGGATGTAGATGCTTTCTTATCCAAAGGTCTCTCAAAATGTAATCTCATCTGCTTAGGCACAAAGCCAATCAGCCTATCAAATGTGATTAAAAATTAATTCAAAATTTTCATTTTATATATTGGAAGCCAAAGTTTCTTCTGGATCCTGAATCCCGGGTATGAACTGAATCTCTCCCTTGGCATATTATCTGTTAGTGTAGCAAGTTTTATTAAAATCCATTAGCTAGTCAAAAAAAACAAAAAAAAAACCATGAGTGAAAGTTAGAAGTAAGACATACAAATTGCCTCATTGTTAAAACGAAAGCTTCAAACTGCTTTTAATGCTCAATAGCACTCAAGTCTTCTTTAATTTTGAAACACAGGTAGGTCAACACGGAGTTCAGAACATTGAGGAATCACATGGTGTGTGGATGGGGAGCTTAGAGACAAATGTGGAGAGTTGGCAGCAAAGCAAACATCTCATGAGATAAAACAGACCTTGAATGATTCAGTTCCTGGGAACAGCTTTGTTTTTCTGTTTTCAGACTGCGACATGTTGAAAACACATGTAAGCACTGTTACATTGAAAAGAATGAACCGATCATATGCAATACTGCACGTGTCAGAGAAGAGATGGAATATCAGCAGCGTCCTGGACAGGATCACTAGTTCATCACAGGATCAACATACAGACACAGATCAAGTTAGAGACACTAATCAATGCAAAAGGCATGTTTTTGGACTGCGTGAGGGAAATCTGAGTAACTGGAGAAAACACATGGATGTATAGTGAGAACATACCAAGGAATAGCCACACTAAGTTTCTACGGCGTTTCTGCCATTGCAATGTAAATACAAAGCTTTTCTGACACGGAGAATCTAACGAAAAACGATGCATTTTCACCTGAAACGTTGCATAAGCTTGGAGTCAAGCATGAAGTGACAGTTTTCACCACTCCAACCACGATTCACTCATTTTTCGAATCCCAATGGAAAGTTTCAGATATTTTTATTTACAAGCTTTGGCTTTAGATTTGGCTAATTTTTTGGCTGTAAATGTCAAAATTACATCAGATATATTCATATTGGTGGCAGCCTATTATTAAAGCTGCCTCCTTCAAAATGAAACTCTAATGAAGCATGGTGGTACGTGTTGGAAAACGACAAATTCACTAATAATGTAAAAGATTATCAGATAGATCTGACCAATAATGCCTGTCTTTCGGAATTAATAAATTATGCTTATTAATTTTGTACTTATTTCACATAGAGGCCTTCTTTAACTATCGTACATGAGTGTGTTACCCGAGGAAACTTAATTTACTTTGAACTCAAACACCAAAAACTGAGCTGTACGTATCTCCTCAATTCCACTGAATATGATTAGTTAATGTGTCGGTAAATCAGTATGTTTCATGGTTTTGCTAAGCGACTGCTCTAGATCATCGTCAGTCTATAAAAATGGTTATATTTATCTGATAATGGTGATTACAATTGTAATATTTCAACCTAGTGAAGACTGTAGATTTACAAGCATGAACTGCATGCATAAGAAAAAATTGAACTGGTGACTATGTTCCTGCAATCTATTCATCTTGATGAGTGCCAATTAGACAGGAAGTGGTTTTTTTTCCAATTTATGACGAATTTTATGATATCCAACACCCCCTCATTGTCAGCCTTTCCTGACAGTAAACTGTGTTTGTGTGAAAGTGTGTGTGTGCGCGCGTATGTGTGTGCATGCGCGCTCTTTAAGCGCGTTCCTTCAGGATTCACAGCAGAGCTGTTTTCAATTGATTTCTGGGTGAGGATTGAATGAAAATATCGCCCCAGGAGTATCACTCCTCCCTCAGTCACATCCAATATCTGCAATTACTTAGACTGCGTTTAATGGCATCGAGCTAACTTCCAGAAAACAGATGCATCACTGTGACAACACATCACTCTGGTACACGCCTTCTCGGCGAACGTTGCTTGAAACCCGAACGAAAATAAAAACCGATCTCGAAGTGATATAAAAAAACGTGTTTGTTTCTCACGTAAGCCAAGTCAGAGCATTAGCAAGAATCCAAGTTTTACCCCGCCCGGCTCCCTTTGGCCCTGCGGGTGTCAAAACAACAAGTTCAAACACATCTTGGTGCAGATGCAATTGGGATTTTCTTTTTTGTATGTGTATGTGTGTGTGTGTGTGTGTGTATGTGTGTGTGTGTGTGTGTGTGTGTGTGTGTGTGTGTGTGTGTGTGTGTGTGTGTGTGTTGCAGGCAACCACAAAACAGCATCAAGTGCGTTTTCCCATGATGCCACCACAACTCGCTGTAATTAATTTCTGACAGTGCCGTGTTCACATTACCGTAATAGCGACATGTTTGATCATTTTTCCTGGCACTTACCAGGAGGGCAGATGCAACCTGGATGGAATTTCACTCAAATTGCCACATGCAGGAGTTTCCTCTTGGCGAGGACACACTGATCCATCCTGCTATCAACATCGTGCCTTGAATTACTGTCATTGGGTAGCTATTAGATTTATTGGCCCGGTGCCAGATCGGAAAGTCACATCCTGCTCTGAAACATGAAAGAACAAACAAGTAAAGTACACCTATGCTCACTAAAATGGGAAAACTTAATTGTATCTTAAATTTAAGGTCAAAATTGTTTGTTTGTTTTGTTTTTTTTCTTTCTCCAAGGCGAATAACAGTCAAGTGTTGTTGGACTTCCTCTTAATGCACATAGCTGGAGACACTTCTCCCATCATGCCCCATGGTTCTGTCTGTCAATCCTTGTCATAAACATGTAACCGTATACTTGGTGTCACTGTCATTTAAACCTGAGGGCATTTCTGACATCTTCCACCGGTTGGTATGACTCTGCCCTCCCACCTCATTAATGAATGAACTGTCAAGTAGCTTCATTGTTGAAATGACATGTGGGGCGTCGTCTGAAGGAGAATATATCATATAGCGCGGAAGATTGTGCATCAATTTAGTTTGTTTTGGGAACAACTGCAGAAATCATGAAAAAACAACAACATATCAGCTTATATATTATTTAATATGTGTGAATGTAAGTGTGTAACAAATGCCTCCAATTTGATGGTGAAAAAACATGATTCTGAAATGAAAATGTTGCAGAAATTGTCACAATTTTTTGTTTTACATATTTAGAAAAACAGTTTCTATTTTCTAACCCTAACCCTCCTGTAATCATGGAAGAGATTTGTCTTGTGGGAAATAGTTGATATTAAGAAACGAGAAATATATTGAACTGCTCGTCTATTTATTTTAACCTTCCTGCATTGGTGGCTCACCTTCTCCTTGGCGTTGTGGTGCTTTTAAAGGAGATTAAAAATAAATGTATGCCACAAGAAGCTGATCTGAAGTTGACTCATGTCAAAGAAATTCCAGTTTGAACTGTTAAAATGTGTCTCAGTTCGGCTGCAAATGACTTCATGCTGTATTCCAAAACATATACAAGCTATTGATTTGGTTAAAAAGAAATACAGCACTTAGTGGGCATTCTGGAGAGTAGATGCTGTTGAGTGTGGTTTAGAATCAAAAGGACATTTTCCCTCAGATCAATGTCAGCATTTGGGAATGACACAATTGAAGTTTTCCATTGTGAATACACATTCATTTGGTCCACATTAGAAAAGCTTATATGACAATGGAGTTTTAAAGCTGTCAGTAAAATGTATATCATGTTTACAAAAATTTGCCATTGCTCTTTTACTGTAACCAAATGGAAAAGTACATCCACAACATTGAAGATCAAAGAGAAATATAGTTATGAACAAGAAAGACTCAACTTATTTTTCCACAAATTGGTCACTGTGTCATCCCACACTGATTAAAGCATAAAACTTCCATTTATCACTGGAATTGTTGAACCTCGTTAGTTTAAGCTTGTATTTTACATTTTGACATCCTGACTGCCTTTCAAATTTGGTTATAGCAGCACTTGGCAACAGTTTCTTTCTTTTAGCTCTCATCAAACAGAAGTCAAAAAAAAAAAAGAAAAAAGAAAAAAGCAGACTGCTTTGCTGTGTGGTTCAGGTCATTGAGACTTAATTCAACTAATGAGATTATCTCTGCCTCTGAGAAATGTTGTTGTAACCACAATAGCTTTTTAGCTCTTAAGTAGCTTTTTAATGTCAAAAAAGAACATGAACGTCAGTGTGTTAAACACACGTTCAGTAGATTTGTGGGTTTGCAAGACAAAGCAGGATGTGCGACTATGAAAGCACACAAAACCCTGAACAAGGTCGATGAAAGGGCCTGAAAATGAAAACATCTTCAAGCAGATTAAAGTAAAGAAACAGTTTTTTTCCATTAATCGCATGGATGCGCTGCAGATATAGTGGCACCTCTAATCCTCTTTGAGATGTTTGTTAGGCTTTGGGGATTTATATTGCTTGTGTATAAATTAGATTTCATTTTTTTTCTTAATGTCATTGTTAGTTTTACTAATTGATTCTCTTTAGCACTCATTGTGATATTTTATCACCAATTCCAAAATGATGGATAAATAATACATTTTGTTAGTGAAGCTTTATCTTCTACAACCAGCAAGCAGCTTGTATTGAGTGTGGACTGAAGCCCAAATTGTAATCCATACGTAAACAATATGCAGTGGCTATATATTGCCTCGAACCAGCGCCGTGTAGCCTCTGCGGAGATGCCACGCGCACCTCCATCTATCTACACATTTAGCACGGCACAGGATGCACGCAGACGACGAGGGCTGCGATTGGTCCGCTCGTCGTGGGGCAGGTTAAGAAACTTGGAGTAAACGTGGAGTAAAGTCACTGCCAATCTTTGAGCCACACTGCTCATTATGATTAGAAAATAAACACTCGTAATGAGAATCATGCGATTTCACGACCGCTCTTTCTTTGCCCCTTGTGGTGAGCTACTTTGCGTCACATTCCAACCTGGACTCAGAAAATCCATGGGGTGAAGGGATGGCGTAGAGACAACACACTGCCCTGTGTGTACTTTGGATGTAATAGTACATTGAGGCTTTAACTTCAGCATTCGCACAAATACCAAGACACTGATTTGCATTTGTAGTCAAGGTGCAATAATCCTAATAATGAAGGAAATTGTTTGAATAATTCTTGACAATTTTTGAATTATTAGATTCCCCCCAGCCAATCTTCATATTCAGTATACTGTCGATATTTCCCTGAAAACGTGGCCACAGATTTTGCAATGAGCATATTTTGAGAAAGACCATTTGTTTCCCAATTGGTGGTTCAGCCTTATTTTCAGTCATTTCTCCATCTGTCTAATGACCTTTTTCCCTTTCTCACTCTTATCTTCACCGTCTCCATTTTTGTCCATCCTTCCACTGAAAGCTGGTCTCCCCTGATTCCTTCCCCTCGTCTCCGTCCTCCCATCTGTCCCTGCTCCTCTGCCTCTCTCTCTCTCTCTCTCTCTCTCTCTCTCTCCATCTGTCTCTTTTGAAGATCTTTGCTCAGTCTTGATTTAGTGAGGTGTACTAAGTGCATACAAAGCCCTTGAAGATTAGTGATGCTATCACACTCTTCTGCATCGCTTCAAGGGAGAAATCCCTGCTCGGATTCACTGGAGGAAGGGGCTTTTTAAAGGAAGACACTCTTCATGTTGAAGCGCGACAATGCGGCGTTCGCCACAAAGACAAGGGATTATTGATGTGCAGAATTAAACAGAGAAATGCCATCTGATAAAATGGCAGAACACCTTTTATTTCACATGAAATGGATTCGTTTTGATGGGGAGCTGTTATGAAAAAATGACAGTTCACACAAACCACTCTGCATCGATTTTCCTGTATTTGCGATTTTGCTACAGTTGCTGCAAGTGATCCTAGAAGAAATCATGCAGGCGCACGGATATGTATTTTCTGTAGTTTAAGACAAAAAAAACAAACATTTATATATATATATATGTCTGTGTGTGTGTGTGTGTGTGTGTTTATTCAACATGTTGGCATGGTTAAAGTGATGAAATTTGCAATGAGCCTTCGGCTGTGTTCAATTTTAAATATTTTTATCAATGGAACATTTGAAAATATTTTTAAAAAATTATTAATTAAAAAATACATACAAATCTAAATTATACAGAAAGTATAATGCCTCAGAAAAAAATGAATTCTCAGAATAAAAGTTATCAAAATAATAAGAAAAAGATCATGAATGAAACAGGATGTCAACATTTCGAGAAAAAATGGTATTTAAAAAAAAATTATAATTCTGAGGAAAGTCAAAAATATTAGGAAAAAACAATCTAAATTATGAGTAAAACATTTGCCTGTAAGAAAAATAACTAAAGTGTAATTTCTTAAAAAAAAAAAAAAAAGAATCCTCAAAAATTCTGAGAAAAAGTTACAGTCCCAAATGTGTTGTTTTGATTGCTCTTATTCTCTTCTGTAGAAAAGGTACCTCTTCAACCTTGTAAAGTTTACAATAAAAAAAAAAAGTGTGGTTATAATTGAATTCTTTTACAAGAATAAAATTAAATAATTTAAAAATCAATAGAAAAAAGTCATTTTTACACAAATAACTTTTGCTTTAAATCTCCTGCATCCACATGTTTCTACCTACATGCTGAGTTTGTTTTCACATGGAGGTCTGAGGCAGTTCTCAGCATCTCACTGAGCAGAGATCTAATCATCCACGAGAAAGGAGAACACCTCAGAAGCTCACCTATTTTTCTTTTATTGAACTACATAAATGTCACTTTATGAAGACACTCTGACACAGGCACAGATGTGAGGGATGAAATATGCTTCAACGTAGCTGCTTCAGCATCAGATTCTTGCAATTCCGCCTGGAGTCCCATTCTCCATCCTCCGTAGTATTTTATTTGCAAAGCCTGTGATTTTCAATGAGGAGTCAAACTGCTGAGGGAAAAAGGGCACATCCGCACCAAATCGTGTCGTGTTACAGTATATCACAGCATAAATGCAATTTCCAGCCACAAATGGATATAAAGTGGGGGACTTGATTTTCGAGGGGTCACGCTCTTTGTGTTGTGGCCTCGTGACCCAGTTTTTTTCGATTTCGCAGCATGCTCGGCAGCCTGTGATAGGAAGAGCTTTTGAATTGCTGCCTCATTTCAACCAGCCACAGCGCAGCGCCAACATATGTCATCTTGCATCGAACAACGCGCCGTGACCTTGGTGCGTAACTCAACGGTTTGATCAGCGCGAGCCCCATCAATCAGTCGCCCGAGGGGGGGGCTCTGCCGACGGAACCAAGCACTCGGGACGTATCGAAGGTGGCAACCGTGTGCCCATGTTGCCACATTCAATCTCAGGCCCTCTGATATGTTTATTGAATTATACATTTTCTCTGCACCCGCTTAGAGTCGCCTTTGTCACTGCAAGCGATCGATACGCTGGCGCTGGCCGAGGCTAACAAGGGGCCTCGTCTGCTGCGGCTTGCACTCCTGCCTGTCACCAGATGGTATTTATTACGTGCTTTGTTTTAACATCCATTCAGTATGAGTGGAAATCAATTTTTCATTTGGACCTAATTGTCTCTGTGCACTGGCAGCTCAAGGCTCCGCGGCCCTGAGCCTCAGCTCCCACCCCCCCCCTCCCACCCCCCCCCCCTACGGTGCTACGATGCCCGGGCCCACCCCACCTCACACAGCTGTATTTTATACCTAATTACACATGTCTGAGGGCCCGCGGTGAAGAGTACGGCGCTCCGGGGAATTGTTCTTGGGGCTGAGGAGACCTACTGTTGGTATCTCTCTGGTAAGGATTTAGTCATGCTCACAGTTCCTGCGCAGTACTTGGAAAGCGACTCGGTGACCCAGACTCGCTCTGCCTCTGGTGCTTTACATCACTGCGGAGCGCTGTGAGTTGGAGGGGAGCTGCATAGCTTAATGGCTGCATGATGAAACTTTCTGACTGCCTGAGTTGGAATAAAGATGACGGCAAAGAGGATTTCATTCCACTTCTAAACCAGAATACTGAAACAGACGGGTTATTTTTTTCTGTATTTATTAGGTTTCTATGGAAGCACATTGCATTCACATGAAAAAATAAAAATTGACTCAGTTTTTCTGAATTAATGACATAATTATCTCAGAATTATGAGACAGATTTTTTTTAAATGCAATTTTTATGAATTTATGACATAACTGTTTTCTGAAAAAAATTATAAATTAGTTCTGTTTTTCTCCTAACTACGGTTTGGTGTTATAAACCGGAAACACTGCAAAGTGCACAAACTAATAACAATACTGAAACACGAGTATCTCCCAATGTCTCAAACCAAATGGAAATAAAAACGTGAGAGCTGGGGCATTCCTGTTTTCTACAATGTTCTAGCAGAGCTTCTGCTTGGAATAACACACACTAATGTCCCATTAATGCAGAAAAACAGACAATTAAAATTTTTTTCAGAAAACATCTCATAAATTCAGAAAATCAGAGCCATTTTTTAAATGTATTTTTTCCTCACAGTTATGAGATAATTATGTCATTAATTCAGAAAAACAGTAATTTATTTTATTTTTTTCATGTGAATGCAAGAAGCTTCTGTAGGATTCAACCATATTATTTTTGATAGTTTCAGTAAATCTCATCAACTTACATATCCTGTCACTCTGACAGTGCTGGTTTTGTTTGTGAATTCCATTTACTTTAGTTTTATTCATGACAATATAAAAATTCAGCTGACTTTTACACATTCTGTGAATAAATTTAGAACCGCTTACTCTCACTCTCACAGAGCGACTCGCCTTTCCCATTTTTTATGAGCTGAACTTCAAGATCCAAGATCAAAAGGCCTATTTCTCTCAAATATTGTTCATTGATTTATCTTAGTCTGTGTTAGTGAGCACTTCTCCTTTGCCATCCACCTCACAGATGTGGCATATCAAGACGCTGACCACAAATAAAGACCACACTAAAATGTGCAATTTAACCACACGGCTTTTGACACCATGCTTACTTCTACTTCATGACTCTTTCTTACTTCTCTGTTCTAATCGTCTGTGCCACACTCATTCGTCTGCTGCCACGTAATGTATCGAATATCTGTTCAGTCGGTGTTTATCACAGTGTAGTCATTGGTCACTGAGGGTGAAAATGTGTGTGTGTCCTGTTCAGCCGAGATGTATCTTCACAGCTTCACCCTTCAAAGAAACAAACAAACAAAAAATTTCAACTATAACACCTTGGAACTTTCAAAGGGCTGGAAGAGCTTTTTAACCAGTTGCTCCTTTATGAGTCTTCTCACTTCTGTGCCGTTTGTTTCTTCCTAATACAGAAGAAGAAGGGATGGATGTGCTCCTGCACAGGATCCATCATCTGGGCTTCTGTAAACAATTCCAATTGGGGTGGTGCGGCTACGTACAGCCTCTCGGCACATACAGTACTGTGTCTAAAAATGGACTTGTGCAACATCTACTGTATGCTGACTTCGTCCGTGGAACTAAATCCTTTATATAAACAGACCTGGCTCAAATTACCCTTTGAGCTCATGTTGGCTTTTGATTATCTGCTCTCTCTTTGGAGTCGGAATCACATTTTTTGATTGCCTGCACCTCTTTTATAAAAGTGTTAGTACCAATAGGACGGACCATTTTGTTGCCTCTTGCATTGCTGAAAAATCTGATATGACATTTAAATGCCTTGAAGTGCTGCAGTACTCTGTCTTTACAGACCTTTCAAAGAGCATGTATCCTTTGAGTAAGCTTAGCCTGGATATGCTTTAATGCAAATGTGATAAAAAAAAAAAAAAAAAAAAACAGGGTCAAGTTTTTTTCCACTCATACTGCAAATACAATAAGACAAAAGATGAATGAATGAAGGCTGTGTCATGAACGATTTTGCTTTCAGTAAAACTTTTGTGAAAGTCCCCCCCACCCTCCCCAACCCGCTGATTCCCACCCCCGCAGCTAACAGCAGATCTTTTTCACAGGGAATGTGGACACACATATCCAGCCTCCCGCCGTCAACCAGAGAAACTGAAACACACTCTCTCAACTGTTACTGGAAGCGAAAGCATGGCTGAATGAGATCAGCAGTTCTCGCTAAGCTTAGGGGGGGCATCTCTGTCTAACACTCTTTCCTGGATGCCAGAGTGACTCGGACAGCAGCAGCTGATAGGAAGCTGACTCACTGGCCAGCGGATGCCGGCGGCATACCGTCAGTAATGCAGGGTCAGGACTTTTGTAGGCTGTCAATTGTGAAAGGTTAGTTTATGCAACTCGACCAACTCTATCTGAGCTATATATCCCTCTCGTGCTTGATCATGTATTATTTTTATGACTATGGAGGATATTTACTCAACTTTGCATGTGATTAAAGATACTTTACTAGCAGAATGGACTCAAAAAAAGAGTCCACAACCTATCACTACCACCCCCACCCTAAATACATTTAAATCAAATTAAATAGGAGGGAGTCTCTGCAATGGTAGAGGCTTGTTTCTGCTCGAAATTAGATACACAGGCTGCTTGCAATCTGCATTCTGCTTTCACTTTGTCTGCATTTCAGTTCATCTCCTGGAATTTACCGATAAGCTTTAATGGAGCAGTACCACCAGAAACCATAGGGGGCAGTGTTCAGATCAGAAGTAAATACCAAATGGCAGAAGTGTTTGAACATCAAAGTTTTTAACAGGCCCAGAGACCGACGCTGCCTTGGATTCAACCTCTTTGTCAATGTCGACATCAGTGCAACTTCCTGCCATTACCATGGTAGTCAGTGTTTGTAAAGTCCATTAGTAAAATATCTTTTTCTTGACACTTGGCCTTTATGTTGATTTAGACGCCATTGACAAAACATTTTCAAGCAAAAACCCCAAAATTTTGTTGCGTTTTCTGGTCTCCGCTCCACGTCAATAGTGCTGTTCGCCACTGAAAATGCAAATTGTTTGAAAACGGCTCCCAAGATGGACCTTTTTGTAAGTGCTCTGTAGAAAACCATGAAAATGGAACTTTTTGTAAATGCTCTTACTCCGTCTTCGTTTAGACAGAGTGAACTGCTGCTTGAAATTAAATGAATTAATGTGAAACTTTTATTAAATGTAAACACAACGAGGGATTTTAATTTGAAACCTGTAAACAGACCTTAGAATGACGTCTGCTGTTGGATAGATTGTCAAATGCTCACTCCAACACATTGCACACATGGTAAGTATAATGGCAGCGACATTCCTGCCATTTCAAGTGCACATGAGTAGTTTTAACTAATACATAGGACGTAAATTAGCCTGAACAATATCTATAGTCCTACAATTGTTACGTCTGCAATAAATTCCCAAATGTATTTTCCTTCGTCGAAAAGCTTCCTTCTTCCTGCTTTTATCACCGATCGCAGCACTTATCAAAGCACTGAGATTGAATTTGCTTCAAAAATTGTACACTTTTGTTCAAAGGAAACGAAAGTGCCAGAGCTGTCCTCAAACCCTAATCTTATTCTAATCTCAAATGTATACTCTTGATAAGAGAGCTTTCACAAACATAGCACACAGTCAAACATAACAGATGGCAGGCAGCTTGGATGGTGACGTACACGTTCAAAGTTCACATGAACAGAAATCGAATGACACTAAACAATAAAAAAAGAAACAGTTCAGTCTGCTTTCGAGTTGGCTTCAATTCCTGTATCTAAAAGCATCTCTGTCGGGGGTTTGGACGTCATACATCCTGGATTCTCGCGAAAACTAATAAATTGTTTTGCAGGCGAAAGTGTACGCTTCACCACAAATGTGCATGACGATGTCTGCGTATGGTGTCTTGCTGAAGGACAAATGAGAGTACAAATAACATCCTTTGTGCAAAATTGGATTGTCAGGTGGAAGCAAGTCAGGCCTGTTGTCTTTCCATTGTCAAATTTAACATACATAAGATGAGAGACGGTGACTTTGTGACAATCTGCGAGAGAAAGAAATCAGATCACAGTGGAGCTGGATACAGTAAATATGTCTTATGTTTACAGAGGTGGCTTTCACGCCAGGTGGAAATATGTATTCCACCAGATTGTGGATGGATGCCGGCTTTCTCTATCTCCTTGTGCTCAGCGGTTGGTCCGAGAATTGGTACGGTAGCTCGATGACTGCATTTGCATACGTAATGCATGAATGGAGAAAGTAAGAAGACAAATCTTGTTACAGCACAAAGTTTTGTATTGGAGCATTGGAATCTTTCTACCAACTGAAGGGCATGCTATCTGTATCCCTGCTACTCTCCAATACATGATAATCCAGGCCCCATTCACCCAACATTTTCAAGTGAAAATGCAAAACTAAATGCAGTTTGACGGTGCTCTGAGCCATTGAAAATGCAACTTTTTGGAAAAGGATATTAAGGTGGAACTTTTCAAAAATGTATTGATTAAAGAAAAGGAACATTTTTGAAAGGTTGCCGTGACTCTTAGTCCATAATCTCCTGGAAGGTGATAGATTTATAGTTAACAGTCACCATCATAACAATCTAACAATCGTGTGCTCACCATTGTTTTTTGTTTGTAGCGTATTGCTCTCTGCACGCATGTGTGTGTATGTGTGTGTGTGGTCTCATTGCAAAAATAAACAATAGCACTGCCCGGCATGCCAACCACATTGCTTTTGGATGTCATTCTCAAACCATTGCTGTGTGAATGGGAAACTTTTCTGAAATGAAAACACAAATACTTAAAGCACTGAAAGTCCCAGCGTTGACTTTGCTTGAGTCAGGGCAAGAATTTGAACCAGGATGTTAAAAATACAGCTGTGATGATATGACCAGACACTTAGGAAAGCGCCAGGAAATCCTGAGTATATTACCACTGCACAGACTGACATGAATAGAAAGCCTTAATTATAGATAGGAAAACAGTGTTCATGCTGGAAAACAGGAGTAATCGAGTGCTAAGTGTAGCATTAGCGCTGGTTGTTCTTGTGCGATGTTATCCTGCATATAAATGTGTGCTGCATTCAGAACCGTGCGATTTTCCAAAACAAAGCCACATGTCCATTACCTCCTACTGCAAGGCAGGTTTTATCTGTATTGAGAGAGCGACCTCGGTAGCACTAATATAACACAGACATCAGAACCCAATCTCAACCTTTAACCTCAAGTGGGTCTAAATTATCATTCTCCCCATAACCATCAAATGGACTCTCAATATCTGATATAAAAGAGGTCCGTGTTCAATTATGTTAACGCAGACCAGCAATAACCCCAGTATTGTTATATGATGTAATGCAGCGCAATACATTCACTTTCCAATTAAGGGCGAATTGGTCTCAGGGTGGCTGCATAAAGTAATGTGTTCGGAGACCAACAGCGTTCTGACAGCAGCAGCTGAGCAGGTCACTTCGCACAATCTCACAGTGCTCTCCAGTTGTTCTTGTTTTTGTGTCAGCTAGCTTGTGCACATTGGAATGAAATGTATAAAAGTTGCTGCATTTTGCACAGAAGAGTTGGGATTTTTGAGCAAATTGTTGCGCATACAAGAAAGACTGAAAGAAGAAAGATTTTATGGAAAGTGCCAAACCCCCAGCGCTTTGTTTTATACCCTTTGCGGCGAGCTAGCTCCTGATAAGAGGCACGATGCTTCTTGAGAATAAATCCACTCCAAATATAACGCACCGCACCACCTTCAGAGTGGGAATCCCAGCAGGTTTTTTTTTTAGAGCCCATGTGACTCATCCAATGAAACTTTGATATGATTAACTCATCCGTCATGATGTCATGGAGTCGGCCACTGAATTTACACACCTAAAGAGCCGGTGCACTATAAAAACCACCGGGCCATTTTACACACACACATGCACACACACCAACCAGATTTTACATACAGGAACAGAAATAACACTATAGTGCCACACACACACACGCACACAAACACACATAAATGTGTTTCCATCCCATCAGGGGATTTAACACTTACATTCGTTTCTGAAATCCTTATTGTAATTTCAAGCACAGCGACTACCCACCTCAGCTCAGAGGTCTGCAACCTTTTCCATCAAAAGTGACGTTTTTGACGACTTTCCACCAAATACATTTCTCCTGCAGCCAAAAAACATGTTTAGCTTTCTAAATAAACATAACACATATTGCAAACGTGCACATGAGATTGTATAGTTATAGATGTAATTTATGAAATGTAAAAAAACATCCTTGAAAGCTGTTGACTTTTAACTGGATTTTCATCTGTGTCAGTCATTTTAGCAGTTTTAGATGATTTGGCTAGTAGCATTCTCATCCTATTTTTCATGTTGTCTGTCATTTAGAGACTATTTTAGCTTTTTTAGTAGTGGTTTTAGCCATTTTAGCTTGTTTGACTGTTTTAGAAATGACATGAAAAGTAAAAATCAAATACAAGTGTTGATTTTGGGAAAGTTAAAGGGAGCCTCTAAGAGAAGGTAAAAGAGCCTCTAAAACCCCTCATGAAGACGTGAAACTTTTCAAAAATGAAAAAGGCTAAAAGTGATACGGTTTAACTTGAATGAGTGCCATGTTAAACAGCCTAAAGTGTCAGAGTCCTGTATCCTAATTTCAAATGTTGGTGGTTTGATGAAATGTTCCTGGACAAAACCTTCGGTAGCAACATCAAGTTTGTGTGCAAGCAACACATTACATATCGCCAAACACACAGATCGTCTTTCTAGGCTACAGCTTGAAGTTGCATCTATTTCCTGCAGATTTGCTCCACAACCAGCCACAACTGTTATCAGTCTAATCTAATGTGTAAAACCTTTACATACAAAATGTTGTGATTTTCTCATGAACACAGGTTTTTGTCCTCACATGAACGATAAGCTGCCATAGTGCGAGTGTGTTAACAGATTTCAGTCCCTACCACACACACACACACACACACACACACACACACACACACACACTGATGACGTCACCAGGCAGGCTTAATTTCCAGTGGCTTTAAATCCACTCTTGTCCGAGTGGAAATGACTGCGAGCATGGAGGAGCCTAAGTGGCTTTGTCAAATTGAAGCAGAGAGCAATATGAGCAGAACAACACTCCACTGAACAATACACCGCACTCTAGAAATATTACAGCAATGCGCTTGTAAAAAAAACTAAGTGATATTACCTGCTTATATTTGGGCGTCTGGCAAGTGACGCATGGCTTGTGTTATTGAGTTGCTGTCGAAATCGACGGTGGTATCGTTCCAAGGTGCCACACGAAGATAATTTAGGTCCTGTGTTTGTAATAAAAGATGTTCAATCAGGACACCAGACAACGTTAGTGTGCGAATATTTGATGTTTGTTTCATTTGCAGATCATTTCTACACATATATTGATATTGGGATAATGACGATTTGATTTTAATAAACTACATTGTGTTCTTCAAAGCCTGCAATCGAGTGGTAACCTCTTCAACGTGGAAGGGACATGTCATTTTTGCTCAGATTTGTGAATACTTTCTGTTTTCTGTGTGGTAACGTAATTTGACTGATGTCTTGGCGGGCTCGCCTTTATACATCTTAATTATTTTGGCTAAAAAAACGTATTTCCCTGAAAAATGTCATCAAGTAAAGAAAGATTAATGCATATTATATTATTTCAACAAGATCGAAGCACTTAAAATACAGCTGTGTCTTTAGATTGTGGTAAACAGATTGCTGTTTTTAACAATATTTACATTTCAACACATCTTTAAGATTATCATCGCTGAACAAAAGCGTGGAACATATTTCTTCCTATGAAGAGATATAGATGACCAGAAATGAGCTTAACTTTTGTTTTGATGTTCTTAAACCCTGTTTTCATGACAACGTTTTAGATGGAACATTTTTGAGTTTTTGTTTCAGAAAAGTTTCTTGTTTACATGGCAACGTTTTGACAATGTCAGTGCCAATTCACTAGTGTTTTCAGCGTTTCTGCTGTCGGTTGGTTGTTTAGCAGGATTTACAGAAAAAAAAGCATTTTTCTCCCATTTCCATGGAGCCAGAGTGTTTTCAAAAAGATCCATCTTGAGAGATATTTTCAAAAAGTTGGGTTATCAGTCACTCTGAGCACTGTTGTTGTGTGAACGGACACCCAACAAAAGTGAAAAATGTCCACCATGACTTTCACCTGACGTGACTCTATTTGAATTACATTGATGTAGAAAGAAAATGTATGGATAGGACAGAAACTGTCTTGATTTGTATTCATGTCTGGATACCATTTTTGAAATGATATTTTAACTCATATTTGTATTTTAAGTGATCAGTCATAGCATTAAATGCCATAAATAATCATGGAAGTTATTAAAACATGTAAAAATGAACAAAAATTACTTAAATATTGCTTTAAAGTTCAATAAACTCAAACAATAACACAGCTATTTAATCATGTAATCCAAACAAAAAAAAAGAAGCCACTTCACGTCTGGAAGGCTTTGCCCTCCTGGCGAGCTTTCAAAAACCATAAAATCAACTGACATCATTTAAATTTCTCCTTTTATGATTCAGACAATTTGGTCATAAACTTCTATGGTATTCACCGTATTATATTCATGGGCGACATGATATCATTGAATGATGCTTTACCGACAATCCAATCTCATGGGTTGATTGGAGGGGACAAAAAAGAAAAAAAGGGGGCTAAATATGCGTATATCTCCACTTTAACAAAGCACATAAAAAGTGGGTCATGTAATCACGCCGCTCGATCCACTGCTACGTAGAGAACGGCTGATTTAATACATTTTCTTGGTTATCGACAAAATGTAATATGATCATCAGAAATTCTACATGGTGCAACGTCTGCAAAATCTCATTACTGTCTCATGTTTCGCTCGGCCCCCCCTCCTCCAAGCTGGAGCGCGGAGGCGAAAGGGTAATGCCAATAAGAATGAGATAAATTGGAGTGAAAAAAAATAAGCAGGGGAAAAAGAAAAAAAAAATCTTGTGTCCATTAACCCGGAAAAGGAGGGAAGTTTGAGTTTTATTTTTACTTTCTCTATCTTCTGCGTGGAGGAGTGGAGGTGTTGAGCCAGACGGCAGGGTCCTTATCCATATGCTGCCTGTGCTAATTTCTCAGATGAGCTTCATCCTGTTCACTGTCCTTTAGAAAGGTCGCAGCCACACGACCTTATGGAGGCTGCAGGACGTCACGCTGCCTGCAGACTGGTGATCACAGGCTGTTTACCTTCAGATAGATAGATAGATAGATAGATAGATAGTGTTACTCAAATTCAATAAAATAAATTTTCCACCAAGTTATTTTCTGTATTTTTAATTTTTTTAGGAAGAAGAATGTTTGTCACAGGGTGATCATAACTAGATGCATTTAAAAGCTGATGCAAATGATGTATTTGTATCATTCATAATGTATTACTTACATTATGCCTACAATTTGAAGATTTGTTATCACGCTCCATATAACACACACACGCACGCGAAGACACGATGGGGATGGGGTCAAAACTAACAGGAACAGATAAAGTAGGCTTTAAAACAGAATGCTTTAGAACAGGGATGTCACACTGTCACATTGAGGGGCCACATTCAGCCCAAGTTCATATCGAGTTTGCCTGACCTGTTAAACAGTGCCACAATAACTCTTAAATGAAAGTTTTTGTCATGATGCCAAGTATATGCATCTATATTAGAACAAAACCAGTTACTATTGAAAATGACAATACATTCATCAAAGTCAAATGTAATGATATCTTCTGCTGTAAAATACAGTGCAATATGCATTTAAAAACAACAATAGCTGTTGCATTATGGGCATTTTTGCAGCTGCATGGCTTATAAACTTGTTTGTACACTTTCATAGAAGCATCAATATCTCAGCTCAGCTTTCGGCGATTGTTTAAGAAATTAAAAATTTAAAAAAATCATTGTTTACTTTGAAATGTTGGTGGCTTATGGGCTTGTGGGCCATTTTTGTTCAATAAGCCTTACATTTGACACCTCTGTTTTAAAAGTTAATGTTTTAGTAAATGTCCATGTATTAAATGCAGTATTGTAATACAGACATACACAACATTTGCGGACAATTTACTATAAAATACAAGAAGTCCAGCTACCAACTAAAAATGTGCTGCCTTGTGTGTGTACAGCAAATTATTGTATTTTAATATGACTTCACAGAATGTGTTATATATTATCAATAGCCAATGTACAGTTTTACTTAATGTGGGGATAAACATTGCATTGATCTAAAGAAGGTACTTCCCTTTTATTTAATAAATCAGCCCATTCATTTGGTGTGAGTGTTTATCTGGCACTGCCCGAAAGGACTGAAAAGGAGAATAAGATTAATTTCCTGGATCAGCTACACTACGAGCAACCAATAGCCAAGAGGTCAAAGGTCGGAGCCACAGCACCTTGACAATAGATGGAACAAATCTGCCTTCTATGGAATGATTGCTTTCATTATCGATGTGCGGTGTTGCTCGCTGACAAAAATGACTTGTTTGTTTGCATCGTTTTTAAAACAAACCTTCACTTCCCAAAACTGATGTAATTCCATCATTTGAAGTGAGGTTTGCAACCGCACATGCTTTAAAACGTTAAAATAGGTCCGTTTTTTTCCGCATTCATGCCTCTGATTTAAATGCCTTGTATTTTGAAAGGTCAAATGCTGGTAATCAAAGCATATGGCCTTGAAGCAAACAAGTCACCAAAGAGAGTGAAAAACAGTCATTTCTGAGGTGTAATACCTGCATCCTACTCAAAGGTACTTAATTAAACCTGACTCTGGGGTAAAACGTTTAAACACGCAACATCACGATATAATAAAAAAAAAAGAAGAAAAAAAACATTTCTCTTTATATGGTTGATATTTCAATAATTGTACTTCCACGGTTATCTCAGTGGAGAAACCACTCATCGTCAAAGTTCGAAATTGTAATTAAACATCTTCACACAGTTTTTCTTGTCACATTTCTTAAAAGTGGAAAAGCTCAGGAGTTGTAATTATGACCTTTCATGAAACAATAGCATGCACATTTATAGAAATACATGTGACACAATGAACACTACCAGCCACAGCTGAAATGAATGGTACATAATGCCTCAATGAGCTTGATGTTCACCAGATGAGACGAGACAGAGATGCAGGCCTGCTCACTGAAATGAGAGGCTAAAACCTGCTAAGCAATGTCCATAGAGTGCCTTCTGATATATATTGCCTCTAGCTTTCCATGCTATGACTCCCCTGACAATGGCAATGAAAGTGGGCTACAGTGAGCAAACAGATCAGCCTACATCAAACATCCCCTCATATATTACAGACATAAAAAGTCATTATCCTCAGTGGAAATCGATAGCCGACGTGGTCAAGATGAAGAGACCCCTGCGTGGTTTTCGGGGTCAGCTTACAAAGGAGCATTGCTGCAAATGATATCATTTTTCTATCATTAACTGGCCCCTAGGTCGATGACCGTGTTTAAAGCTGAGGGATAACGTTACTTATAATGTCGGGTAATGAACGATGTGCTGGGTGGGATGTCTTCAACATTGATTGAACACGTGGACTGGCACAGAAGAGCACGATGCTGAGGTTAATACACCAGTGTTTCCATAGTATAGCTGTAATATTGAGGTGTGGGCAGGGCTCCCATATGCTGGAGTTCTTTATTTGTAGATATTATTAAAAGGACTGTCCCAGTGTTTGTCCAGACTTGTGTTTGTCTGATGTCTAGCTGTAGCACAGAGCCACATCTCTCAAAGGGAAATCAAGATATTGGCCTCCATACATATTATGGTATTCTGCTTATACCCAAAGAAAAACCAAATGCTTTTGATGAAATGATGTGTGCCTGGACACTAAATTACTGCTGCTTGCGATGCTGTGACTGCCAGTGGAACCTCTTGGCAGTTTGGTTAAGGCTCCTACAGATTGTGTGATTCCAGCATTCGAATAAGTTTATTAGCTGTTGCAACATAAATGCACTCAGAGAGAGCATCTTATCGTAGCAGTCTCAATGCGGTTTACAGTATAGATCGCATTAAAGGCCCATTTATGCTCATCGCTAAACACATGGACAGATATGGACAGAGCCTTCCGCTCGTCTTTTGCATTCATTATGTGCCGAATTTGGGAGCTCACAAATACGTATGAAATAGAGCAGTACCACTGATGACCACGGGGCAGTGTTGTGCAAAAAAGATCACATGCAACCAGTGAGTGGAAGGAACGAAGAAAACAACTCGGCAGGTAACAGAGATGGTGTGTCTCTTCGAGGAAAGGAATTTGTGTGTAGAAGCAAATCTATAATGATACCTTGTCTAGGCAACGAGAGAAAGAAAAGTTGTAAGAACAACACTGTTGGAAAATAATCTCAGTTCTCACTTTCACAACGTTTCAAGTGAGAACACACCGTCTTTAATTGTCGTTACAGAAAAGTTTCACATTTCCACTGGAACGATTTCTGCAAGGAAACGGCAGAAATGCTGAAAACTGTCCTTTTAGTACTACTTTTTGATGCTGTTGCTTGTTTTTTTATAATGAAACCACACACATGCACAGAGAACAATATGCTACAAACATTAGCAATGGCAAATACACAGACATTCATATGGACACTCTTCTTTAGCTTTACTATTTTAACTTCACGAGCAATGTCTTTTTTTCTCAGCTTGTGTTTACACTTGCTAAGTTCTGTTTGGCCTGGTACAAATGCTATCATTGTTTTTTAAATTCTGCTTGAATACGGCTATACCTTCATGTTCATGCTTTTTACAAATAAAAACAGTACTGCTAATATTGCTTGAATTAAGCTAAATATTGCAAGAGAAACTAAGAGAAAGAGACGCCATAAAGAAAGCAGTGTGGCATTTAGTTCCAAGAGAAAATGAAAGATGACATTTCATTCTGCAGTCTGTTGTATGCTGAGCTAAAAAAAAAAAGAAAAAAAAAAGCTCATTACACTCAATTGACTTTCATTTCCTCTTAATTGAACAATCAAAATAAACTTTGAAAAAAGATCAATCATGAGGTGGAGTCATTGTGACACATTTCATGGGCAAAACAAAGGGAAAACAGAAACAAAAGCGCCGCCGCAATATGACGAGTCAATATTATGAACCACACTTAACTTGACTTTAATGTGGCTTTGAAATGTGTGATTGATCATAATGGTGTTATTTAATGAATTATTAGCACAACATTCAGGCAAAATCACACCATTCTCATGTGCTTTATGGAAGAAAAACACCACGTAAGGCATCTATTTATAAATGTGCATCACCAGTAAACCCACACACACAGATAGACACACACACACACATCGCTGGTGCACTGGCTGACACAAGAGGCCCATATCCGGCCTGCTTTTTGACACAAAGCATCCATTGCTTCAGTGGAACCGTTCAAAGGGAGCAGAAGGGGTGGGGGGTGGGGGTCGACTTTGCACCACAATGTGCACTCACTGCCCCATTCATGCTGAGTGCATATCATCTATGAAATCACCTGTTGTGAGAGAGCATTGGATCGTGAAGGTGTATTTCATCAAAATTGCTAGATTTCAGCTGTCGCTTTACCACTTTAGACACTGTTGTTGGGTCTTCAGAGGACAATCTGAGGGTAACAGGCTCAGACCTCCATGGATGTCTTTATGTCCTAGTTGGCGAGGCTTCAATGCGATTATTAGCCTTTCTATTGGTATTGAAAAGGGATATTACCCCTTTGTGCATCGTCGAAACAATCACATTTATTGCACTTTTGACAAAACACCTGACATGTTCTGAAATCTGGCCTGCTGCTACTGAGAACACAGGATTTTCACAGTCTTGAACGGGAAGAGAAGAAACATCAAATATTATGAACTTCCTGTCACAAAATACCAAGGGTCGGCATGGCTCGGTTGCGGTTGTCTCCCAATCAGAAGGATGCAGTATTTGATTCCCATCTCTACCTGCCGATATGCCAAAGTGTCCTTGGGCAAGACACTGAAACTGTCTGGGTGAATGCAGTGTGAGAGTGAAAGGTTAGTGGTGGTCAGACGGGCAGAAGGTACAGTTTGGCAGTGCTACAGAAAACTGATGTATTATTATTATTACATTTCTATATCTTTAAAAAAATTCATGTTTGAGCTTTGATTTTACTTTTGTTGATCTATCACTTGATGGGCTGCACAGCATTGCAATGGTTAGCACTCCCATTCCAAAGTGAAATGCGAAGCCTCCCAAAGTGCTCTGGGTTTCCTCCCACAGTCCAAAAACATGCATTGGAGATCATGAAATTACAACATGTGTTTATCCTGTCATGTATCCAAGTATTGAAGTTGGATGGATGGATGGATGGATGGATGGATGGATGGATGGATGGATGGATGGCACTTAATCTTGATTGCATAAGAGTTTTGATGAAGTGCAAGAATGAGCCAAACCTAACTCACATTGGCAAGTTATTCTATTGTACACTATTTTTAAAGAAGGCCTTCTTCATTCATCAAGCCCTGAAAGGAGCCGTTTCTCTTTTGGTTTTTCTCATCCCACACACACACACACACACACACACACACACACACACACACACACACACACACACACACACACACACACACACACACACACACACACACACACACACACACACACACACACGGTTAGAAAGAGACCATTTAACCATCTTGTGTGTCACATACAGATTGTTTTGTCTGTACGTGTCATCCAGTTCAGAGGGCGCATTCTTACAGGAAGACACAGTGGGGCTTCACACAGCCACCGCTGCCTCCTCCTGCTCCTCCTCCTCCTCTTCTTCACACATCAGTCCTTTCTTGCTTGTCATTGGTGCGTCACTACTCAGTCCTATACCAAATATCCCACTTTTTCAAATCTGAAGCTTGATTTGAAACAGTTTCCTTGCGCAAATATAAAAGTGAATTGTAACAACAAAAATTTTATTTGGACACCTGTTTAATAACTACAAAAAAAAATAAGATCAGATAAAAACTAAGAGTGTAAGTTTCAGTGCTTAAAGATGGTGGAAAAAAATGGGCAAAGGAAGCCAGAGTGTAATCGAGTTTTTCATCTTTTCCCGTGATCCGAGGGCTCAGAAGCAATCATTTACCCCATCTTGCCTCTGGATGCCCAGACTTCACCCACAAGAGGTCAGCAATTAATTTTGGCTTTTAAAGTCTGTTGTAAAATTTTAGAATCCGTGCGTAGCAGGGAGCCGGGGAAAGGTGGTTGACGCTGACAGGTTTATGTTCACGTCTTTGATCTCGGTAATAATTAGTCCGCCAGATCCTTGCACCAGTCAGAGACGTTGCAGTTGCTCTGATTAATTCCTCAGGGATAGATTTTAGTGGTTAATATACTCAAATCCTCATGTAAGCACATGCTTCTGATTGGTAAGTGCACCAATCACAATAAAGAAAAGTAGCATTTTATATTATCATTATTATTTTATTATTATTTTGTGTTTTTGTTTGTAGGTACCACAAGAGTTTGACTTGATCTTTGTAAAAGTCAAAAGATTCTCAAACATTTCCAGTAGTGGAAATAGATGATTCATGATATTCTATATGGGCACATATTTACTGTCTTAAAGCACTTCAAGCTGCCACCACTGCCATGGAAGGTGCTCGACCTCCAATGGGAGTTTCAGCCCTGATTTACTAAGATCCTGCATAAAGTGTGCGGAATTGCTAGCCCACATAAGTAGATTGCACTTTCATTTTTTTTTTTTTTCTGCACTTTGCAGGTGATTTACTGGAAATCTTGCACGAACTGGGTGAACTGAGTGATATAGCATATTCATGATGGCAAACGCGCTAATAGTGTGTGCTAAATTGCACACCTGTCAGATGTATAACTGAGTTATTGGGCTTTCAGAAGTCTATGCCCAGGCCCACTATCAGATTGTTGCCCCCATATCTACATGTGTAAATAAAAGGACACTTCAACATTAGGACAGGTTAGACAATAGATCCAACCACCAACATTCACATCAGAAGGTGACCTGCTTTTTAAATCGACATCGCTGCCCCCACTAAATGTTCACTACACATTTCATGTAAGAAAAATGTCCTAAATTCCATAATTTATTTCTGAATTGAAAATAAGTTGGCACAAACGTAATTCCTCGCAGCTGGACTCAACCAAGGTTGCACTTTGCTGGGACGGAGATGTATGGGCTTGTTTGCTCTTGATACTGCCACTGTAATTCCATGTGGACTTGGAAGGAATGAAGATAGATGGATGGATGTCACTCCATCTCCTATCTCCTCTCTCTATCAATAATTATCTAGAAACTGTACTTCTCATCATTTGGCTTTTTAACCTCACGTAGAGCCGTTATTTCTATGTGACTCATTGTCTCCCCGTTTCATCTTTTTGTTAAAATTAAGTTTGTTAAAATAACCTTTTTTAGGTTATTTATGCTTCTTTTTCAAACCCTGCATCGCAAATCCAGTATTCACAATGGTAGCCTGTTGTTTATGCTGTTTAGCACAGTATCGTCTTATAAACCTCCTCTGTTGGAGTAGCCGCATTTCCAAGTTTACTTGCAGCGTGTCACAAGTGACGATTTTGTGTCTAATTTAACCTCATCGTCTGTCATCTTCTGAAATACGCCAGCAGAGAATTTTAAATGACTTCCATTTTCTATCTTGGAACATATCTGACACATGACACAAGCATTTCATTCACGCCTCATCGCTCCCATCCACATTGCGTCCCTTTGTCGGAGAAGCAGTCAGACTGTGGGGCTATTGTGGCCCCCTATTTTCCCTAAAAGGGCCTGTACAATTTCAGGCTGTGCCTGCCGAAGAATGCCCCCACCGTCCTAAATGAAATCATTCTTTCTCCTGCAGTCTGTGATCCAGTTAACAACTCAGCTCTGCCAGGAAAAGAGATAAGAGAGACAGAAAGGAAGAGAGAGGGGAATAAAAGCATCAGATGCCCTTCACCCCTCCTCGAGCTGTCACAGCCCCCCCACCCCATGTAAAGATCTGCAACCATGTTGTGAATCAGTAACAATCAGAACATTCACAAACGTGCTGCCATTTCTTTCCACTAAGATCTATGATTTGCCAAGCGCTCCCTCTGAGAGCCACCAGTAGCCAAAGCAAGAAAGAAAGAAAAAAAAAAATCCCCCCCCTCCATTTCTTCCCCAAGCAGTGAGGACACCCCTGGAGTGCTGAGAAATTGCTGCTGCCATGTCCCCTTCAACTGCGTGTGAATTCCAAATAATGTTCCACAGCCAAATGGGAGCTGGCAATGAGCCGCGGTGAAGGGCTCAAGAAGGCCCTCGCTCCCACGGAGAGCAGGGGAGGAAGGAGATAGTTAGGAGGGCGACGTGGAGAGTTCAGTAGGAAAAGCTGAACTTTCAAAAGAGGAGGGGAAAAAAAGTGAGATGAAGCATTGCTGGATAGTTTTCTGCTTTAGAATGTTCTGAATTAACCTTTTGAAGGTGGTAAAACTTTAAATTCACTGACTCGTGGTGAAAGAAAGAAGATTTTACTGAAAATAAATGTGGTTTAACTCTTATGAAACCCCTCTTTTGATTACATTTTGAACTGGAGAAAAGCAAAGCCACCCACACAAATTCAGTGGGCACAGAGATTCGGTGCAGTATACATTATGGAGCAGTTGACAACTGAAAATCGAGCTTTTTAAACAAATACGGACCCGTGTGGAGCAAGATTTGGAGGTGTGTGATCAAGGGACTGGGGTCACTGTTTGAAACAGTTCAGATCATAGTTCTATTCACCTCCAAAATACACTGAACTATGATGCTTCTCTTTGTAAAATAAAACTGTAATTTCTCACCAGTTAACCAGCATATGGTTTAATGAAATCAAGCTGGTTCATCTTTGATGAGTGAGTGACATTTTATTTCCTTTCATGACAAATTGCACATTCTGCAAAAAAATTGCTTTACAATCAGAGGTGAGCACGCACAATTTGACTTCATCGTTTCTTGAATGTTTCAACAAGATGATACGTTTTCAGGGCGACATTATATCGCTTAAAGTTTCCAGAAGATATCCCATGAGGAGAAGCACAAGTGTCACGTTAGATGCTGTGCAAGAGTAGGTTATTCCTGTTTGGAGGAAACATTGTAATTGACTGCCAAAATACAGTTTCCAAAACAGCAGTGAGCAAAGTATGTGCCAAGAGTAAGCAGATTTTTTTTCACCCCCTTTTTTTAGTCCATCTCCATGCTTGTTTGGTTTTCCGCTGCTCTGAAGCGGCACAAAGCAGCAGGCCCGGTAAACATGAGCTTGCTGTGTGTAGTTTGCTGATGTAATGTAACAGGATTTCAGTGACCTCTCTGCCTGGCAGCAGGAGCTGTCAGTGTGTGAACATGCGGAGTGCAGCTTTCAGAGATGGTGGAGACATTCGCCAGAAGACAAGGAAGTGCAGCGAGGGGTCTTCCATGCTCAGGGCTGAGATGATTGATCCATTGATTGCCTGTCATGTGTCATCCACTGTGTCTTTGTCAATTAAATGTGGTTACGGCCATTGATCGGACAACATAACCAAACTAAAAGCAGTAAGGATTGATCAAAATATTGAATATCCATATTTTGGAAACTTTATCAGATAGAATAATTGGAAATGGGTTAGAAGTCGTGAGAATATCCCTGGATGAGACAGGGCTCTTTTTGTATGGTGCTATTCACCAGGTAATCCAGTTTCCTGCCACAATTGTAAAACATGCATTTCAGGTTAGCTGGTGTCTTAAAATTGACTGTAGGTGTGTGACTATCTCTCTCTCTGTTTGCCCTGTGATAGACTTGTGATGGTTTTCCAGGGTGTACTCTGCCTTTATCAGTACTCTGCTGGGATCAGTTCTGTTCAGGTTTGCTGGAAGGCTGGACTCAAGATGCAAGACACCACCATTAATGGAACAGGAGCTCATTTCATTGGAGCATGGAAAAACAAATAAAAAAATCCCCAAACACAAAATCTTCCAGATCACAGGAGAAACAACCCAAAGACAATCACACACGCAGGCACAGGTGAAACACATCAGAGCAGGAAATAGCAATTAGACATGAGGAGGAGAAGTAGAGAGAGTGTCCAGATAACGAAATAACACAAAAAACAAACAAAATGTGTACCATGACAAGCTCTGAACACTACAGGCTCTTAGAGCAATTTTTTGCAGATTTATATGTTTATTATTTGTACAATTTGAGCTATGATTTTCATGTACTTATGCTTGACGGTAAAGTTTACTGGACAATGTTGCTTCCCATTTTGTGGTGGTGAAAACAGCTACAACAGGCTTCAGAATAATATAACGTTAGTCTGTATATCATCTACTAATGCCACTGGTGCTTTTAAAATAAACCAAGTGGGAAAAAATTATTGAGCAGGAAAATGTATTTATTTATTTATTTAGTTAGTTAGTTAGTTAGTTAGTTATAGTTATGGAGTCACGTTGTAATGGGTGAGGGTGAGAGTTTGCACCACCTCTTCAAAAGTGCTACAGACACAGCATTAAACAAATGAAGTGTTTTTGCAAGTTGTGTGACAGTGTTCACTTTTTTGCCCATTTTTATCGGCAAAACTTCCGTATATCAGGCGCCAAAATGGAAATTTGATCCAGCTTTTTTTTTTCCTTGTGGGGTTTCTATAAACTATTGTTTAGGTGTTGGTGCACTTTTGATTGCCACCTCACTTTCCTGCTGTGTCTGTATGACTTACGGTCCGTAGGAAGGTGTCCCACTGTGTGGGGTAATAGGAGGCCAGCCGCCATAACAGACAGTCAGAAAGTTATCTATAACCTCTTGAACCTTTATCACCTTACATCATGAGAAATTAGACTTAATCCAATCTTGATTGGATTGTTTTTGTTTTGCAAAGATCGTCAAAATTGTAGAGGGTTAAGTCGGATACAAATGGAGATTGAAGAATGGTGGGCGGTTGAATCGTATTTAAACAGAGTTAACCAAACAAAATTAAGTCTTCTTTTTTAATTATGTTGATAAAAATGTCACCATCTGTCAGCGCCTAAACGTTTTCTAATTAATCTGTTAGACAAAATCACAGAGTACAAATCTTAAGCTCTGTGAATACACAACACAAGCGTTGTAGATCACCATTCAAGGTCTCACAATTCTTCAAAATACAGCCACAATTGCAGGTTTTGGAAAATGTAAGGCTTTTGTTTGACTTTGGTTCTGCTTTGGTCTCACATTTCAGTGGCTTTAATTCGATTCAGAGAATTCACTTGTGTTTGAATGGTCTCCCTCCTGAAGGCAATGTGCAATGAAACAAGATACAACTGTTTTTTGGAATTCAATAAACATGCTGTAATAAATGACCCATTGTGTCCTTTCGTCTTCTCCCGGGTGCTGTGAACCTCGCCACAAAAGTCCCAATGTGCAGGAAGAAAACCAAACAAACAACATGTGATAATTGAGAAAAGAACCCTGCCAGGAGCACTTTAGCTGGCACTACAAAAAATGTTATCTCAAGTACAAAATGCAACCAAGATAATACGATTGACGAGTCAAACTTGAAAGGAATGTCATGGCATTGAGCAAGTGCGTTAAAAAGGAAAACAAAGTGGACCAATCAGTGACAATCTCAGTGTGGTGTTGTGTCTGGTACTCTTAAGAAATGTATTTGGAAAAGAAAAATTATATTTTCTTGGGAAGTTTTACCATTTGCTGGCTGTTTTGTCATGTCAGGCCAGATTGGAGTCTCCTGGCAGTTTTGGCCCGCGGGCCTTATGTTTGACACCCCTGATTTAAACACTAAGCCACTCGGTCTTCTCACAGAGCAGCTCAGAAGGACCACACATACTCCATTAATAACAAATAGGACTCAAACATGAGCTGTGATTTTATGTAGTGTTAAGTTAAAAGAAATGGCCATAGATTTTCTTTAATTAGCTCAGCAGGAGGGGGAATACATTTCTCTTAGATCTTCAGAGCTGTTAGAGTGAGTTGTTATTAAGCCTAAGCACATTTATTTTTGTGTTCGTAAAAAAAAAAAAATAAAATCATTTTCCCAGACCTCAAAGATACTCATTTTCCTGCTGGAGCGTTGCCATCATTAAGCAGTTTGGAAAAATAGTTTTTCAGATTTTTGTTGGCACATGTTGCATAAGAAACCGACATCTACCTTCACACTCTGGCGTGAGCCATAGAAATAGTTTTGATCATAGAAGCTCTTTATCAAGTGAGACCAAGAGCACGTCCCACATCCCAGTCGTGTTTAGATGTTTAATTTCTCAGTTGCTTGCGTAATTTATATCATGTCTGAATCTTTCGAACGAGATCTGTATTCATAAGTGTTGCAGGTACGACCTATTTTTGTTTGCTGACATGAAAGTTAGAGTAGGATAAGATTTCCAAGTTGGCTCTTGGGTTGTGGCAGATAAACTAGGAAAAACACTTCTGATGCACTGAACCGGAACCTATTTGATAATCTTAATGATACAATCATTGTAATTTTGTAATGCTAAATAAAATAGCTCACTGTGATAAACTAACATACAAGGAACGGTGGGTGCATGACTTCATCGTCTGAGCTTCCAAGTCATTTGTAAGTTCAAATCAAAACTATTTTATACTGACCCCAAGTTGGCGAACTTCACTGAAAAGATTTAATACAGAAAAGTCATCACTGGGGTCTGGTTTGCTTCATGCCCGTAATGACAGTGACAAGTAAGATCAACAGATATAAACATAATGCATGCTGAGCAGTTTAATATTACATTAACACTCTCCTCTCTAACTTTCACAATTTTTTTTTATTTATTACAATTTCACATGTGGAGAAGCATACTGTATATTGGATTCCTTGTGAGACTTTTTACAGCTGAACACGCCGCCTTGAAGCTGTGTCATAAACGTGTTCAAACAGGGCAGGAGTTAATCCGTAATGCGTATCAGTTACAGTAATCTGGGAGGATACAGCTCCTCTAAAGTTCATTAGTTCCTGTGGTTAATATGAGCTGTGTTCATATTTCCATTCGACATGACATTACAAGTCAATCTGCAAGTGTAGCGGGAGCAGCGTTCAGACTTCCCCAAATAAAACCCGGGTTCAAATAAAACCCGTGTTTTTCTCAACTCTACACTAAGGATCTGATCTATTTTAGGTTATAAATTCAAAAAAACATGAAAGCAACGCAGTTTGTCATAAACCATGTTTAATGCATTAGAATCCTAATTTTAATCGTCCTGTTTGCACGTAAATGAACTCATGTTGTTCTTCTGAGTTGATCACCTGCAAAACCGAAATCTATTTGAATGAGCTTGCAATTTGGCATTAAACAAGACAAGGTTTCTTCAACATGTCAACATATTATCAATGTATGTCAAAGCTTCAAAAATCAGGTGTCCTGATGTGACTTTAGATTTGTTTGGAAAAAAAAAAAAAAAAACCACACACACAATACTGTGCATAGACTCAATTTGAACCGTTCCAAATTAACAAGATTTTAAAACAAAGGAAGTGTGGAGAGCGAAGAGTCGGTTCTGGCTGCTTCACAGTCTCAGCCTGGAGTTATGATGGGGTGAATCTACTTAAACAAACAGTTAAATGGAGGATAAAATTAGACCAGCTGCACGGCTACCACCGTTAAAGCTCAAAATGTAGTTGATTTCCTAATTAACAATTTATCCACGCACCTTCCAGTCATGTTGGTATTGTATAGTGATACGTAATGGCTAATGAGTTCAGAAGGTCTGGTTCTTTGAACAGGCAGGATGGATCCAAATCCTTATGTGAAGACAAAGCTTCTCCTGGCTACCCACACATTCTGTCTTTTGTAAGACGAGTATGTTTCCTCAAATTGATAACAAAGCGGCTGGTGCACTCTGTTATGCAACCATAACGACCATGAAATCCTTGGGCGAGACCGTAGCTAACTGGCTTTACTTGCCTGATCATTGCCATTCCTTTTTATATGGCAAGATTATTGTGTTTGAGCAGTATCATTGCCTTTTGAAATCTGTTTTTCAGAGCTTAATGTCATTATTTTTGTTCATCTGGTGAAAACATTTGCCGTTGGATTATATTGATATTGCAGAGTAATAACCATTCTCAGCTAAACTTCCCTCTGTAGGTTCGTTGCTGCATAATTAGCTCACAATCAGATCTTCGGCATTGCAGCATGTTGCCTTTGCCTCACATTACAGTCTCCTGAAGCAAGCCAAGTCGGCCAGTGGACCGTAACGAAAATGGATTGGGAAAAAAAAACAACTACGAGGGATATAAGTGGGTCAAGTTGAGCCTGCTGGGAGGGCATTCAGCAGGATTCCAGATGCGAATGGGGGGCAGCGGGAGGTTCTTCTTACAGGCAAGGGTCGACCCTGCAGCATGTCGCCCCGATGAAAACCACGTGTGGCCTGGTGAGGGGGTTCACTCCCTAAAACCAGATGTGAACCGGTTCAGGTGTCACTCAGTTTGTGATCCATTTGCCCATCAGAGAGTCACAGACAAAAAGTCGTTCAGTTTCATCTCTCGTTGTGAGAACTGTCAGATCGCTTTAGAGCAAAGGTTTCGAGGCAGATTCTTGACTTTACAATTTCAGTATTTAATGAACATCTAGCGTAATGTGGGTTCCCCTTTATGGTAGAATGCATCTTGATATGACTCAAGGCTCCATATATTTTATGTTATCGCATTGAAACACTAATTTGTCTTGTTTTTCACTTGAATGAGTCTAATTAGCATTCAGTGAATGTAGTTTGATAATTTCTTTAATTTTATATAACATAGAACCAAGATATACAAATGCTAGTGTAGTCACCCCTTTGAATATATTTCGATATCAGTAACACATGGCAAAAAAAGTAGAAATGAGAGAAAGAATTCAGTGCTGCACATGAGGGAATTAGGTCCACTATGAAAGGAGGTCAGTTCTTATAAAAGTCACAAACGATACTACAGATCTGTAAAGACCTAAACCTGACCGGTAACTGATCTTCAAAAGGAATATCCAGCCGCAAAGCATGAAGGATTATTACTGCGTGGGCCCGGGTCATTAGTCCTGTAATTTGACTATGTGATGGATATGGAGCGTGTTTATTACTGGAGCTGCTGCAAGCCTGGAAGTCTTATGTAACTTTGGGCCAAATGGCTCTCTCTTCTCCCCTATCTTTTGGGTTTATTTAACAGCCATTGAAGATGTTTCAAGTCATTACCTCTGGAGTCCCATAAACCTTTAAATCAGACTCGTAAACCCCACAGTCATCAGCGTAAGAGGGTAAGAAGAGTGTTTGAGCTAGAGCAAACTTGAAAGCAATCACAAACAATCGCCTTTTTTTTGGCATCATTTATAAGCTGTTTCCAAGTTTTAATAGCACAATAAAAACAAAGTGATGTCACAGCAGATGTTTTCTATTGTCTTATGAAATCATAACCCGTTGACACAACAGACCAAGGTGTGGCTAAAACTGAAGCGTATCTGAAAGTATAAAACAATAGAAAATAGATTTTATGATGTGAGAAATACATGAAAAACACAATATTCCCATGTGTTTGGGATGTGCCGAAGAGTTATTGGCAAATATTTTGCATGTCAAAATGCTCAAATTAAAATGATGCATATGGAAACTATTACATGTTTAATGACATCAAATATCATGAAGGTATTCAGAACATGACTCCAAAGTACCGAACCTCATGAAACAAATGCTGAACTTGTAGTTGAGTGTTACTTTATGATGAACGTGAAAGCATAATAGAACTGGCATTGCGTTATCCTCTCATGAATGGACAGTCTTAAACAGAAAAAAAGTAAAATCCATCTATCTTCTAAACCTGCGATGTCAAACATGGGCCAAAACTGACCCACAAGAGGCTTCAATCTGGCCCACCAAACCACCGAGTAAATGGTAAAAAAAAAAAAAAAAAGAATTCAATGAAAACACTGACTTTTTAACACATGAGTTTATGTTGAAATTGTAATCATTTTCAGTAGTAATTGTCCATTTGTATGGAACCAATACAAAACAAAGAAATATAATGCTATCTGACAGATTCACTGTGTAACAATATGACACGTTTTAATAAAAACATGCTCAGGGGTATATAATTGAGATTCAGGCAGTGCGGTTCTTGGGGGCTGCAGTGTGGCGCACTGCCATATTTTGTTCGCCAGCCAGGTTATTTCAACATCACAACAGATAACATAATCTGATCTGCTTCGAGAGGCCACAACCAGACAATTACAGAGCCCTCGCCTCTCTTTTACCTCCCCTCAGGTTTCACCTTCTCTGTTTTTCCTATTTTTTTCCCCTCTTCCTCTGCCCAATTGCACAGGCAGATTGTTTCCCCTCTCTAAGCTTTCCCCCCTGAAGACCCAAGTCATAAATTGAGTGGAAATTTTCTTTTAGACAGCTTGGTGATGTGGGTCAGGTAAACATCTACGTGTATGTGTGTATCTCTCTGAGTGTATATGCTGTGTTACATAATCCACCTCTAGCAGGTTCGAACAGATCCGAGATATGACACCTTTTGGCCGAGCTCCAATTGCACACATATGTAGGCACACTGGTGTATCTCCGTTTTTTTTTCTCCTTTTTTTTCTAAACCCTGAAGTGTTTGTTGCCACAAACAAACTGTTGTCACGGGGGAGAAAACGGGCAAAAATAACAACAGTCTACATAAAGCTCAGCATCGGCTCAGCTATGGTTCTTTCATGTTTTTTTCCATCAGTATTCACAACACTTTAAGCATGCTTTAATTGCTGTTTTGTATTCATTAAAGTGGCTTGCCTTGGATAACTGCTCCACTGTGTGACCCGAGCTTCGCTCATGCATTGGGTATTTTTTCGGACTGGGGCTGTTTTTACATTTTGCTTTAGGCATCTTAACTATAAAATTAGTTTGGGAACTTTTTACTGTGACCGCACACATTTTTGAACATGGGTTTGCAAACTTTCTGCCTGTTGTGAGAGAGAAGAACTTGACATTTGACACAAGTGTTGACCTTGACACGAGCCAACATATTTGACGTGAGAACATAGCGAAAGTGAGCTAGCCCTCGTTGACCATCACAAGTGTCAGACATTATTAATTCTTTTGTACATCCTGGTGAAAGAAACACAGTGAAAGTGCAATATGAAACATTGAGTTTTGGAGCAGATGTGTGATCTGAAATGAAAAGACTGGGAAGAGAGAAAATCCGAGTCTGAGCTTTTCTTCTTTGCATGTTCTACCCATGTGGGTTGGGTTTCCCCAGGCGTTCTCCCACAGTCCAAAACATGCATCTGTGATGGATTTGTATTTCTAACTTGACTGAATGCATGTGGGTGATGAACGACAACTGATCTGTCGAGAGAGCGAGAACCAACAAAAGGCTGGATAAGATCTGGCAGATGTGTAATGCTGTGAAGACAATTAAAAATTGTGTAAGAGAATTTGAAAATCAATCACAAATTGAACCAGAAGTCAATGAAAGGATGTTGTCTATCTTGTCTTTTTCTCCCCAGCTAAAAGTCAAAAAGCAGCAGTTCAAACAGCTATAGTTAAACAAGCTCAACATACAGTGCATTGCAATGGTCTGAGTGAGCAGCAATAAAAGCATGGATGAAAATCTTGATAAATTCATACTGTAGAAGAAATGATTTAACTTTGGCTAGGTTTGTCAGTGGGAACAATATGTGCTAAAAATGTAAGACCTTCAGAATGAAAAACCCAAAAAAGTGTTGATAAGTGAAATTGTTTTACTGCAGTATCTTTGTACCTGTGGTTTGAGTGCAGCTGCTTCATAATAGCATGAAGGTGTGTTTAAATACACATATCAAAGTATTGAAGCAAAGCAACTTTATCGGGGCACATTTACATTAAGCAATACAGTATATTTCTATTATGATATGTAAATATAAGCACTTCACTTCAAAATAGCAATGAAATAAATAAAAATGTACGTTGGACTTCTTTTCCCCCTGCTAAGAATCTGGTGCAGGAATCCTTAAGGAACCGGCTAACTTTCACCCAGTTATTGCATAAGTGATGCCGAGTCTTCTTACAGTATGAGGAATGTCAGACATGTGAAAGTCGGTCGTATTTTTCTAAGATGTGAGCGGGGGCCGGGGTTGGAACTTCTCCCATTTTTCATCAGCAGTAGCACATTCTTTTTTATCCTCGGCGTGTGCGCTCGTTGCATAATGTGGCTGCCTCAAACGAAAACACAATTCGCCTCGCGGTGTTGGTTTTGAGCGCGAGTGCGGGAAACATATGGCGCCATTGAAATTCTGCGTGCCGTCAGTCTTGTTTGTTTTGGTCACATCTTCAGCTAAGGATGCGCAGATGGGGACTTGGACGTTCAGAGCAACTGGCTCCTCCAGCTGCCGGCGCAGGCAATTTACATGCAGGGGAGAGGAGAAAGTAGGAAGAAGGGGTGTCTTCAGAAGTGGGCTGAGGAACCGGTGGAGACAAATGCCACTGTCAAGCTGTCTGCTAACAAGGCACAGAAATTTATGTCAGGGGTGTTTAGCTGACAGTCTTATCTGACGAGACTCTCCGGGAGGAGCGCACTGTCTCGCTTGGAGACACTTCATAGCTGTTAATGGACAGATTGGCTGTTGTAAGAGTTTGAACTTGTGACCTCAGACATTCAGGGAAACCCCCCCTCTTAACCTCTAAATAGTCCTGTCTGCTCCGTTTATACCAAGGCCTCCGCTGACCTCAAGTAGTTTTGAACGTTTGCCAGTTTGGGGAGAAGACGTCTTCGAAATGACGTGAGCGACATGGAAAGTGATTAGATGATGATACTTAAGCCTGGAAGCAGTGATTGCAACTCAGAAAATATGAGCGCATTGTTTTTTCCACATTGCTATGAGTTCATTCATTCATGTCAGTTGAAAAGTTCATGAACTTGGATTTAAGATTCAAGGATTTTGATTTTCTACTCAAATCAAAAGACATACAGGAGAATCGAAACGCTGCTTCTATCTCATGCTGAAGTCTATAAATAATGGATAGATTAAAAATATATGTGCTCGATCAAAGTGGTTTGTAGAAGGGCAGCTGAGCAGTAGATTATGAGTGTTCATGAAAAAGAAAAAGACTTTCTTCAGATAGCATGTTAGTGTTTAGCAGCCTTGATGCACTTTTACGTGACGGATGCCATGCAAAGTGCTCACACATTTTTTACTCACGGATACTTCAACACATGGTCTTGTTGAGGTGGATTGAATCGCCTAACCTGGTATTGGAGTACGACGGGAAGCCACCTTGACTGATCCACAGTTACTCCAGGAAGGAGTGGCAGACATGGCAGGTCGTGTAAACCACCCATGTTGAAGACATCATCAGTCTTGTGAAATTGATAAAGAGGCTTCCTTTAAGTCTGATTGTGTACTCTTAGCAAAGTTTTTTGTACTTCTAAAAATGAATTGGTGATTTTAGTACATGAAACTATCTTACCCATTACTTTTTCACTTTGATCCCTTTGTCTTCTGCCTCAGAATCTCTGACTTGGTGTTTATTCCTCCCTGAATAATATGGAAAAACTCTGAGAACTTCAGGTATGAAAAAAAAAAAGAAGTACAAAAAATAAATAAACACAACCAGGTTTTTCCCATGTGTGCATTACGTCTCAAAGCATTGGCGTAATATTTGAACAAGTTCTGACCCTCCCGGCTGACCAGCAGCGCCCGCTCTTTGAAATGCCAGCTTCAAAGCCGATCTCTGTCTGCTGAGGTGTGAATTATGTGGTCCAACGCCACCACCCACCAGCCTGCCCTCCCCTCCCCAAACAGACGAGAGCAGCGGAGGGATGCTTCCAACCAGATGTTGGCTAACCCTAAAGCTGGAGGTCAAAGGTCACGGAGCGACGTTGGGTGAGGGGCGATGTCGGGGAAGGTTGTTCGGTTGGCGAGCAAAGTGGCAGCCGCTGAAGCAGACCGTGTAGCACTTCATCAGATGGAGATAAACAGACGGCGTCCCCCTACGACCTTGTGTGGTTTGAATTAGAGCTGCCATGATGGAGGTCTGGTAATTGAATTCTGCCACCACTAATAAACAACAGGTGACTGATATTTTTAGGAGGTAATCTGTTGACTGGTAACGTTTCATGAATTTGCGATTACATTACCCGTTTCTTTTGGGTTTGATGGCATTATCTTTTTATATTTTCAAAGAGATTAGCTCAGTCAGTTAAGGTCACACTTCAATATGTAGCATCACTCAAGAAATGTATGTGGCTGTGAAAGCATAATAATCACAGTGTTGATGAATCACAGAAATTACCCTGAACACAACTACATTTGTTTTATATTCTTTTTTTTTACTAATAATATTAAAAAAACAACAAATCAGGCATGTGTTAATGCAACTTTATTATTTGACATATTTTTTACATCCAGTGATGTATGTGACGATATATTTTATCTTTAATTTCATCAAGGACTATTTTAATAAAAGCAAGCAATATATCAAAACAGAATTATTAGTTAACAAAAAGCTAAACTAATATTGTATGGGCAGATTTGTCCTCATGTTGCGCCAGTGCTCATTTTTAATATTTCTTTCTGGTTATGTTGAATTCTGATTTAATGCATTATCCAAGTTGCTTTGTTTAGCAGTTTTAAGGTCATTGGAAATTAATAAAATAGTATTCATTAAAACTTGTATAGCCTTAAAAGTAAATAGATAATATAAAGACTTCACACATGGATTTATTTAGATGCATACAGTGATAAATCATTTTTTAATCAGATGTTAAATATTTGATTTATAAAGTGCAATATGTTTCTATTAACAAGGAAAATTTAGCCGATTATTCAGTGTCAAGAAGTTGTTTTATGGGATAGTGTCCAGTATATAGTATATATAAGGGCTGTGTTTGGATACATAAAGACTTTTATTATGTTTATGTGTGGAATTTGCATATTCTCCCTGCATTTGCACGGATAATCTCCACATTCCTCCTAAAATGTGAATGTATCTCTTTGTATTCGCCCTGTGGTGGACTGGAAACCTGTCCAACAAACCGCTCAATATTCAGCTTGGCACTGGTTCAGTTCGTTCACCGCGTCATCTTCGACAGCTTCGACAGCTTTCGTCACTGTTGGAATATAATCTCAGGCTGGGTGTGGTTACTGAACTGTGACATTGCATTAAAAAGTTTAACTTTTTTAACAGAATAGTACAGATTGTCTTTCTTTTCATTTGTCTGTGATGGTCTAAACTGTGAACTGTGACTGCACCAAGGATGAATAGCAGAATGATTATGAATTAAAAGTGTCAATGACTTTGCGCGATACATCTCTTTCGGATAGAAAAATAGTAAGAGACCTGAAGGAATTCCCAGGCTGAGCGACACAGTTTATTGTAATCAAGCTGCCGTCATGTGGGAAATAACCTTATAGGTTGTGTGTGCAAGCAAGTGGAGGACAGCTCCCATTCCTTTTGAACTAAAGCAGAGTCTCTTACCCGAAACCCAACAAGGTCTTTTGTTGCTAAATTAGAAGCAGATTCTAAGTTATCTAATGTACTCGACGCTTTCTGCTTGAGTTCAACGTGTTTGGATCTTTATTCGAATGGTTGAGGTAGAAACAAAAGTATAGTGGAAAGTTATTGAAGCCTTGGATGTGTCACAGTGTGGTGCAGGAAGAATACAGGCCAAACAAAAATCTGGACGGTTTTTTACTCCACAGGAAATCTTTTTGATCTCATTTTCTTCTTGTAACGACTTGACAGCTTTTCTCCGACTCTGCTTTTGCTCAGAACTTTGCAGATGTTTGGAGTATATATGAGGGATACAATCCGGTCTAGTTGACACACCCCCTCTTCTGCTTAATTAGTTTTACTTGGAGGGCCAATTGATCTCCCCAGTGCTGAAATATATGTCATCAGCAGATTAAACAAATGTGCAGTAAAGGAGAGGTGTCAAATCCAACTCTAAACTCACAAATCAACAGAAGTAGTAAATGTTGGTTACATTTTCTATATTTTATTTTAAAATAAAAGAAGCTGTCAACAGCTCATCCATTGACAATATATGACATCTATATGAGTAAACTCTTACTCATTTCTCATGTATTTTTATTGGTGTCCAATGACACAACACATTTGCTCAGAACCGCTGTAATATTTAACTTTTTGAAAAAGGTTACCAATGTGGAACTTTTCAAAAATGCTCCAACTTTGTCTAAAAGTGGTCAAATGCAACTTTTTGAATTAACTTTTTGGACAAACACTTGGGCTCCGGTTCCATATAGATGGAGAAAAATGCTCCTACTGGACATACACACCACGGCTGTTCTAAATAGTTCATCTGCACATGCATGAGTAGAGGGACAATAACAATGGATGCCCCACTCACTCCCAGGCAATATTCTCTTGGGACAAAAACCCCAAAATGATGTGTTTTCACTTGAAACATGTAAACGGAGACCAAGACATTAGCTTTTATAGAAATTTGTAAAGTTTTGTGAAGAAAAAATGGGAAAGAACATAGATTTAAACATAAACCATACCCTGCCGAAGATCAAGTGCATCCATGTAATTGTACACACAGTTTCACCTTTTCATGTCTTGTACCACATTTGCCCGTGTGTGTGTGTGTGTGCTTTTCCCTTGTTGCTCGATGATCCATGTCAATGTCAGTGTTTACATTTTTCCACATTGTGAGCGATGTGTAAAACCCCACATATCTCAGCTACAGACATCCGTTCGCCATTTATTTTGCCATTCACACCAGATAAGACCTCATAAGCTCTCACAAGGATGGCGAAGCCATCTGCAGTCATCATAATCAAAAGCTAGTGCTCACTCCATCCATCTTAGCACTCCATTCAGGCTAACAACATTACTATTCATCATCAGTATTCACACCTGTCCAAATCCATAACCTCATTGCCTAGAGGGAGGAAAGAAAGGGGGGAAAAAAAAAAAGTCATCGGCATCTCGCTGAGAAAGGAAGAATCCAATTCCCCTCTGCCTGCATCTCCTACATGCATTTGTCATACATCAACCAGACAAGTGAACTCCCTCCTCTGCTTGCACGCAGCTCCTCTCTGACCCGGCTTGCTTTGTCCTGACTCATAAAGAGGGCTAAATGAAAACCATTCCAGCTCGCAGTCCCCCCCCCCACCCCCACCCCCACCCCACCGCTGTCGCTCTTATTTCTCCGCAACCAAAACTCATTTCCTCTGCACAGAGCATCCGTCCGGAAAAAAAAATAAAAAAATACACACAATATTGAAGACAAAGTCGGCCTGACCACCGTCCCCCTTCTACCTCCGCCTTCGATCAACCCAGACAAACAGTGTGCATTTCTCAAGGAATTCCCTGAATGTGGGAGTGGACCTGCAGATGCTGGAGAGCTGTCACCCCTTCAAAACCTTCATCCCATTCCCAAACCCCCCCCCCCCCCCCCCCCCACCCCGCCCCCACACACCCGATCCATGTTTCTAATTTGTCTTTCAGTGTTGTGTTGTGAGTGCTCAAACAGATGCACAAAGGCACTCAGACAGCTGGGTATGTACACTTCTTTGAGGAACTACACGTACACACACACACACACACACACACACACACACACACACACACACACACACACACACACACACACACACACACACACACACGCACACACAGACACACAGAGCAAGTCTGCAACAGTGTACCTACGAAAACAGACCCTGTTAGAGACACTGACCACTGATTAGCCATCCATTCTCCCTCTTTTAGTCTGTGTCTAGAGCGCATTAAACGGCGCGCACACACACACACACACACACACACACACACACACACACACACACACACACACACACACACACACACACAGTGTGTGCAAACACCCCCACATATGCTGACACATGCACACAAACTCCTCCCTTCTTGGACTTGCTGACACACATGATGATATGTTCACACACACACACACACACACACACACACACACACACACACACACACACACACACACACACACACACACACACACACACACACACACACACACACACACACACACACACACACACACACACACACACACACACACAGATCCCAGAACTGGGCCCTCTGTTTTTCCATTACGGAGCTTGGCAGCAGAATAGTTCAGCACAGGCAGAAACATTTGCAGCAGTGTGAGACAAAACTGATGGCTGAGCTCACGGAAGCCTGATCTATAAACTCTCCAAAACACACACACACACACACACACACACACACACACACGCGCGCACACACACACACACGTTACAAACAAAAACTTGATGTGATTCCATAAAATGTTTTGATTTGTTGCAAAATTTCAAAGAAGTTTGGGAAAAATGTTATTGAGGGTCCGGTACTTTCTGTGAACATAAGGCAACAAATGTGTTGATAATTCAAAACATCGCTGCTTTATTACCTAATGTTTGAAAAACACATTTATCTCTTCTGATTCATTTCTGCCCAGTGGGGATCAGTCATTCCTTCACGTCGAGATAGACTGAACACAGTTAAAACAATAACTTAAGCAGCTTCACATAGTCTAACAACCATCAAATCGAAGTCATGTTCTCTCTGTGCTTTTATGGGGGAAGAGGTATTTGTGGCAATACGTGTACGCTGATGATTGTGTGCTTCTTCTTGCTGCCATGTGACAGACTCAGGATCTGTTCAGGATTTACCTAGTGTTTTACTTGGTATTGGCTGGGATGAACTTTACCCCTATTTGGTATTCTACTCTTCTAAAAGTGGGTGGACAGATGGATGCATTCTGATGAGCTTTAATTTGAAGACCATACATATGATCAACATCAAGGTCAGTAGTTCCCAACCTTGGGATCAGGCCTCCCTTGGGGGTGGGGTGGAGGTGCCAGAAATCACATTGGGGCCATAAGGTTGACAAAATTCAATGTGCACATTAAATACAATCCGACATGATGTAGTAAATCAGAGACTGGAGAGCAGTCCACAGCCTTTCTTAGTGGCTCCTGGAAAAGAGTTGGGAGTTCAATTCAGTTCAACTTTATTTATAGAGCACCACGAACAACACAGTCATTTCTATCTGTTTTTAACAGAGAGGAACCCAACGAACCCACATGTTCAAGCATGAGTGACGGTGGAAAGGAAAAACTCCATCTTACATTAAGAAACCTTTGTAGAACCAGGCTCAGAGGGAAACGCTACCTACTAAAATCTTTTTTGATGAAATTATTCCACCACAAGGGAATACTCGTCGTGGACCCAGTGGGAGTCAAACCCAAATTTGATTGAACCAATGGAAGCAATACCTTCTTTCCGGTGAGCCTTTCACGCATACAGTTCATGTACTGCCCGCAGTGTACTTTTTATGCACTGTACTTAATATGATGATGTCTCAATTACTCTAATCTAAACTACATTGACAAGATCCCACTTAAGCATCCACTTAGTTTATGATTTCTAACCACATCTCAAAACGTGACTAATTATAACATATTGACATGAATATAAAAACCAACCAAGAAGACTTTACAGCAGTTCATCTCATGATCAAGTTTATTCAACTTAAAATGTTTTGGATCCATAAAAATTGTCATTAAAAATATCATTAGATGCAGTTAATAATGTATTTTTACTTAAGTTCAAATTTACAGGAGATTTAAAATCACTATTTCTATATTGACTTCCGGTTGTGTTGTGTTCATCTCTGTCCATGCAATTATTTCAGTCATCCTTTAATGAGTGAAATTTCAAGACTGAGCTGCTGCGCTTTGCCATTTTCTTTTCTTGCAGAGCAGTTGAAGTGTTACCCAAGTGCATCCAATTACCAGGAATTTCACTGCAGGTAATTCAAGTGTTTCAACTAAGTACTGAGGGGATTTTAATTGTTTTGTGTCTCCATAATGAATGCGGATATCAAGTTTGCGTTAACAAAGCTTTCCGTAAGAGGTTTCAACAACCAGGTTTATAAATATGATGTATGCACGTGAACGTAGGAGTTAAAGTAGCGTGCATGAATATCATCAAAAACACAATATCTCTCTGAAAGCATCTTTAAATTCGAGAAATATTAGCATGCACAATGTTTAGTTGCTCAGCTACCAGAGATTTATGCACTAACATGAAAGAAAATAATTCACTTCTGATATATTCTTGGTGTTCAGCTCAAGTTGAGCCAAAGTGGGACTTCAACGCCATATGTAGGTGTTTTCTTAACCAGCTGCTTTGAACCCAGGGCACATTTATATTAGACAAAACAACAAAACAAAGGCAATCTCAGAAGTGATTTATTTCTGATTACATAACCAGTCCTGTCGTTGTTGATTATCCTCCTAAAAGCATGATTTATAGAAACAGGGTCGGGCTCCAGCAGACCAGCTGTCTGTCTAATCCCTTCTCCCAGTTTGGCGCTTTGGAGCGGACCCGAAACTTTTAAGTCCTCCTGCAGAGAGTAAAAAGACAGAACAGCGTCAGACTGCATTCGTGCACTGCAGGCAACAAAAGTCAATAAGCCTATTCCTGCAAACGTTTTCAAGGCAGTCATTAACTGAGATGTGGAGTCAGTTACAGTGCTTGGTGAATCGTTAAATCTAATTTTTTCATATGTTGCTGCTTATTACACAAGTCTGCTATGGGCTTTAGACAATAACCAATTACATGAAATGGGATTCCCAATCTCTGTTGCTTATTGTCCCTCGCTCAAGTGTTTCCCTGTCACACACTAACACATGGATCATTCATCAACATCTCAACAATATAGATATGTTTATTATTTTCATTGCTTGTGTCACTTTCACTTGTGCTTTAATTTTGAATAGTGTCACCCAGATGCATGAATCCATCAAAAAACTCTTGTAGTTGTGTTGACATGGTTGCTGTTTTTCCTTTGTGTTTTGATCTAATATCAATTAAAACCAAAGCTCGTGTCACTGCAAGAGTGTTTTTAGGACACAAGGTGGGACCTCGTAAAATCAGGGAGCAATGGAGCAGAGTACCAAAAATCATTGCATCGCAGTACCTGGTTCAATAGAACACAACTAAAATCCAGGAATGTAGCCCTGCCATCATCTCATCCACTGATATACTGACTCTACAAAGATGACTGCATTTCTATTCACAACACAGACTTACAGATCTATAGATGATACCAGAGAGCCAACAAAGAGACGGTCCAGGTCTTCATATTCGGATGTTAGATCAGTGACTTTGTCTTCGACACCAAGGATGGTTTTTTTCAAGAAGCAGAAAAACACCACATATTCCAGTGTGTTGATAATTGGTGAAAAAGTGGAACAGTTGTTGAGTCTTAACGACCCTTTATATTAATCTCTCGCAGGTTCAAATAGTGGTGAAGAAAGCTCGGCAGAGACTGGGTGGATAGACAAATCCCAGAACTCATCTATACTTCCCAGTTGGCAAAAAGAGCCAAAAATAAGCTCTGCATTTTCTACTGTTGTTTTTTTTTTTGCCACATTATTCCAACAAGCGAAAGGTCATGTAAACATGGTCAAAAAGACTGAAAAGCAGATTGTTCTCGATGAGCAATAAAAGCTCTCTTTGAAGCCAAAGCTGGAACAGGATGCACAGGCCGCGCCTTATCTCAGACAATGCACCTTTTCATGTATATTTGGTCTTTTTATGTATATTCCGTAATCTATATTGTGCATTCTTTATTCTTCTCCCTTTTTTTGTGCTAAAATAGTGTTTACATATCCTGCTCATTATTTATTGTCATATTTACTATTCACCTGCTCACACTGCTGTGGATTGAGAGCTTTATCATGGAAATTCATGGTATAGAAATGTACACTGACAACAAGGAATATATTCTTGATACTTCTGAAAGCTTGATGTGTTTACAACAGAAAAGCTTATTATTTCCAATTATATCAATTTAAATTACTCTCCCTTTTCTTATTTCGCTATGCAGTTTGAAGGAAGGAAAAGCTCCACACGTCACTGATTTTACGATCTGTCTCGATCAACATGCATCTCAGTGTTGTACTTCGTACATAGCACAATGGCATGTGAATGGAAATACAGTTCACATTCATGTTAAAAAGTTGTTTCTACCAGCCTTTCTATAAAAAGATGTATTGTAAACAACTTCGTAACTTTCCTGCAAACAGGAAAAATACACATTTACTAAAAATGCACACATCGAGTATTGAACATGTAATAGTAATTTTTTTTTTAAAAGCCAATTAGTTATTAGAAAAATCAATCTTTGTGTTTAGATCTACATATCTCTAATGAACAAACTTAATGGCAGCTTTCATGTTGAGTATGTAGCTACTGTTTTCACACATTTAAGACACAAAGAGTGATTATCCTTTTTTTCTTTTAACTTTTAAGGTTTTCCAGAAGTATTTCTGCATATTGCACATGGTTGAAGCGTCTCACACCTTTATGGTATTGAATTAGCCAAGCTCCCCTTTGAGCAGAGCAACTGTCCAGTCAAAATCACCGGCTTTGTTCTGTTCCAGTTTCTTACTGTTCTCTCCTCATTAGCAGATAGTTATTTCAAATACACCGTCTCTGCGTCACTCCCCGGAATATATGCTGCTCCATATGCGCGTACCATGGCATCCGGAGCTGCCTCCACAGACGGGGTCTCCATGGTGACCCGAGGTAATGAGTAAGCGTGCCGCAGCACAATCAGCCACTAGCTCATTAGCGCATATTTATAAATCCGACCTGGTGGCAGAACAGTGCGTGAAACCACCCGGGCTGGCAGAACCTCGGAGCTGAAAGAAGGGGTGGCCGAGAGAGAGAGGGGTATGAAAGAGTTACAGAGCCGGTCCAAACCAGCATCTAATAATGGACAACAGATTGCTATGGGAACAGGGTCATTCCTGTTATTACCTCGCTGGACAAACAGGCAGAAAGCTGTGGGATTAAAAAAACAAAAAAGCTTACAGAACATATGTGTTTTTTTGTTGTTGTTTTTTTTTTTCACACTGGCCTTCATCCACTTTCTGCGCTTTTATTCTCAAACTTTAATAAGAGTTGGGTGGATTTTTTTTTTGTTATTATTATTATGCATTATACAAAGAGATGTATGTTTGTGCCTAATACAAAGAGCTGATGTAGGCTATATCTGTGCTTCAACCTCTAGAGAGCAACCCCTCCTTCTCTACTGCACAAAATGTACCTGGAAACAACAGAAGATGAGATTTGAGCCGCCTGTGTTGAGATACACTGAGGAGGACCAGGCTGAAGATGAGATTGTTTATGGGACTTTTGCAGCAGTGGAAAGTAATTGAGCACATTCAGATACTCATCCCGTTTTTCTTAGATTTTCTGCTATTTTGAGTTGTTTAAACGTACAATATGCAGTATTTTGGTTTATCGTAAATTAATTGGAAGCACCGTGTGATTTGTTCCTGTTAAACCTACCAAAGACAACAAGCTTCACCAACTTGCCCCGGTTCATTTTGTCGAGCAATACAAGTTTTCACCGTGTGGTGGTGTATTGAGTTGGTCAAAGAAGCAGCTGAATTTACCTCAACAATGACCAAATCGCTTGGATAAACGATGAGCAGGTTCACACCAGTTCCCCGCTGCATCCAATTGAGAACAATATTAACTATCACCCAATAGGAAGAGCCAAAAAGGCTCAAACTCAGAGTAAAATGGAAAGTTAGCAACCCCCACTGTAGAAAAGAGCCATGACTTACATTTTACATAGCACCCCTTACAGGTGCCAATAAATCCAGAAATTAAACATGGCATGCAAATTATATAACCCAGGGTGGGCAAGTATTGCTGGTGAAATAAAATCTCTCACCTCCTGTGCTATAACTTTATGATAATAGAAATTGTCACAGGTTTGTAAATGGGGACGACAAAGCAATCTGATACCATGTGTCCCTCCATTCCCAACTACCCCCCCACCACCTCTAAACAATCAGCCGGGGTAATGAAAGTGATAATGGTAATCTTTACGGCCCACCATGCCAGCCCAAGACACCAGCGACCCCCCGACACTGATTTAATTAGCTTTCTTCTCCTTCTTCTCCTCCTGCCTGTCTTTCATCAGCCTCGGCCCTATAAACTATTAATGGCCTCTTAGGCAATTTAGCTTGATCACTCAAACCAGTCTGCATTCAGCTCGCCTGAAATGTTAGAAGAGATTAGAAGGAGGGGAAATGCTTGCTTCAACTTTAGTTGTATTATATTTAGTCACATTTCAAGTGCTTCTGGCTTGTGCAACATTTACATTTATTTTGACTTAGTTGGTGAGTTGCCCCATTAAAGAAAAAAGATGCTCACTATAAATTCAAATAATCCAGAATTACTTCACATTATTTGTGTTGTGCAATACTGTGCAGGGAGTGTGGGGGCTTTGCATGTCTTGGCATGGGGCAATGACACCAACACACTCTGTTTATGGCCAGAAGACGGAACTGACTCATTCATTCATTCATTCTTTGGTAGTATCCCCAAGGCATTGACATGACATGGAGGATATATGGTGTCACCTCTTTTTTTTTCTCCAAAGGGCAATAGGGTTGGTTAGTGACTGGAAGACTGTCTGCTAAGTTTCCTGGAACGTCTCATAGGAAGAAACATTCTGTTCGGTTCATGGTCGATTGACTGTTGATGTTTCCTTGCACAAGTCACTGAAACCACAAGCACTCAGTATTTACTGATTAATGAACAATAGTGGGATATTTTGCTTGTGTTTCAAAGTGAAAAGATATGCTACACCACACTTTTTGGTCATAATGAATAGGAAGAGAACAATTCTTTTTTTTTTGAAGGGACTTCTCTCCCATACATCATTGAAACACAGCCTGCATGATGTATTTTTAAACAACAGTTCAGACAAGAGAATAAGATTAAACCAGAAACAATAAATGGTGTGACTGTGAAAAGGAGGAAGAGGTAAATATCAGACTGTAAAATGGGAATAAATAGTTTTGAAAGCTGTCAGGAGGGGAAACCTCCAATGCAAAAGTTTTGGAGAAATCAGAGTTGCTATTGAATATCTCTTAACATGAATTAATAAATTCTCGGTAGTGCTTTTTGTATTGAAAACCAACTTTATTTCAATGAAAGTGTCACGCATGTGTAGTTTAATAGCAACAAAGAAAAAAAGTACAAGTCAAATTGATTTATAATACTTCAGTTTACAACAATAAATCAAATAATATGGATAAATGTATGGGATTCAAAGTAGTGGATCCTATGATAATGTTCTTTTGCAACAAATCAAAGTGCGGTTGGGTGTTGGCACAGTTTATGTTATTGGAGGAACAAATAAATGACTAAAAGATTTGAGTAAAACCTCACTACAAAACAAAAGTATCTCTTACACGATTCAGTATGCAAGCCATACTGCCAAATATTGTTTGAACTGTCACATATGAAAATAAAATAACCCCGATGCTCTCTTCACAATGAGGGCCCGGAACATGATAAAGCTGTTTTGATTGAGATTAATCACCCCCCCATTTTCCCCGACGTGGTTGATTCCAATTTTTTGCAGGAATAACAGATTTGTTTGTTGAAATTCTGGCCATTGAATTCATGATTCTCGTAGCCAAATTAATTGAGATCCTATATGACGAATGGTAAATTTCATGCTCATGCAAATATAGGGATTTTATTTTGCATGCGTTTGATAAAAGTTAATACTCATCTTCATTATAAAACCAGACACTGTTTACATGAGAACAATCTGCTGGAAGGAGCATCATTTCTGTGTTTGTATGCTTGTGTTCATAATGAAGTGAACGTGTGGCGTGCCGAGTCCCCAACAAGCGTAAAATGAAGCGTGATATTACGGAGTTGAAAGTGTTGGTGGAAGTCATCAGACAGATCGGAGTGTTACAGCACACAAATCACAATTTGGCAAAAAGAAGAAAATATGAGAGATCATCAGTCGCAAAGTCAAAGCCTGGGAAAAATGGAGCACAACAGAAGAGGTTTAGGCCCAGATGACACAATGTTTTTCAAGTTAAAACAGGAGACTTTGATTGCATTTTGGAATCAAACTTTTTAAAATTGACTCCCAAAGTGGAAGTTTTTTAAAATCCTTAAACTCACTGTTGTTTCAGCGTTTCTGCCATTGCCATGTCAATAGACATCGATTTTAAAACATTACTGTGTAAACATGAAACTCTTGGGAAACAAAAATGCAAAAACATTGCGTTTTCACTTGAGCCCTTTGAAAAGACTGCAAGGTGGGGGGTGGATCTTTTAGACTTAGTTTTCTCATTCTTTCTGCACAGTTTGATTATTACTTAATATTTGGAGTTGGGTCATTAAAAAATTAAATAACTGCAGTCACAATACTGCAACCTGGTGGCAATATCTTCTCTGGAAAGTTTATTTATTAATTTTTTTCAGTTTAGGATAGATGTGGTGAAATCAACTCACATTCTTCATAAGGGGGCTGGTAAACGCTACTATTGAAAACCAATTTTTTTTTCTTTTTCCAGCCACATGCCGTTCTAGCCAAAGGGCATGCACATACATACACACCCAGTAATGGATGACCGATTTTTCCAATAATGGAGTGTGTCCGACTTCCTGTTGCAGGACCAACCATTAAATACATGCACAATGGAAAGCAAGTCATCTGTATGTCAACATTGGTAAAGCAGCTACCTTCTTTTAGCGCCTGTCTCCTTTATAGATGGAGAAAAGAGTTTAGAGTCGGTAAGACAGATCCAAAAGTGCATTATATACTTTATATAGGCTCAAAATAATATGATACCCTCATGAAAACCTTTTTTTTTTTTTTTCCCAGTGAGTAATTCCTGTCAGTCTTGGCTTTAGCCTCCACAGAAAATGTATCCCGACTGTTTCTCTTTATCACCTGGGGCAGACTCCAGTAATTCAATCAATACCATCAATTTCATTATTTACCCTCCTGAGTTTAGCTCAGGTTTCAATCCAATATGTTCAAAATTAGGCCAATATGTCCATTTGTCATTGAGGTACAATTTATGGATGTCTACTTTTTTTGTCCTTAACTTAAAGGTGTATTTCAAATCTGTACAAATGGTACAGACTGAAACTATGCATTAATAGTGAAACATGTCAAGTTTCACCTCCATATTAAAAAATAAGCTGATATTTAAAAACGACACCTTCTCATGTAAAGAAGTCTGCTTCCATCAAATATCCAAATTACCTTGCATGAGATGCTTAAAAGATTATTTAGTGGACAGTTATGTCCTTGCAGCAATGAAAGCATAATTAGTTACATAAAATGAATTATTTTCACAAGTATTCACAATCAAATTTGCTCTGATACTTAAAAAAAAAAAAAAAAAAATCCCTCCTTCACTACCTTTGAAAGCTCTCACTCACACAGCATGCACGCAAAATGCTAATGGGCAAATTTTGTATCTATTAACACGGTGACCTCCGCGGAGCAATGTGCCTGGGGATATTAACAGCGGGCCATTTGACAATAATGGGACCTTTAATCTGAGCCTGAGCCAAACACATGAATGACATTTCCCAGCCAGTGTTCCCATTCACAAACAGCAGGGAACCAATCACAGCGAGGCAAAGTTCAATTAGATAGAAACGAAGCACATCTGTCGTGGGTGAGGGGTTTTTACATTAACTCCATAGCATGAGCAGTACCCCCTCTTTCCTTAACAGTTGTGTTGAGCTGACAGGTTACAGATGGCCTCAGGCAGTTGAGACAATTATATTGCAAGTAAACACCAATTTATTGAATTTTAAACTAGTTGTAATGGCAGATTTGTTTCTCGTTTTAACACCGTGTTTCCTCACAATTGCATTTGACATTATTTCAACTACTTTAAAGATGGAAAAGATGACAGGCTGATGCAGCATTGACAGAGGAAGAAAAATATAGTTTCTTGTATTTGCGGTTTAATTTGCTTGATGACAGTATCCAAAAGGCCAACAGTTCAGTACACACTGAAGCTCTCTTAGCTCAACATGCCAATCTCAAGTTGTTCAGAGGCCTGAAGTGGGTTTTTCAGCAACCACAGAAACACTTGTTAACACTGTCGTGACACAGAAGATCTAAACATCCTGACCAGATAAGTGATGAGCCAGCTCAAATCTGTCAGGGTTGGGAAAGTTTTTCCACGTCTCCTCCCGCACTGATCCAAAAACCTTCCTGGAAGTGTGGATGAGAGCTTTTTGTTTAGCTTTAGTTTTGTACTCCAGTGACTCTGCTGAAGCCTCATCATAAGATATAATGTTCAACTGTATCCTTCTGGACCGCGAAGACAATTAATGTCCCAGCACACACAAACTGTCACTGGTTCCTCAACTATATTTTACATTAATACAACTTAAGCAAAAACACTAAGTGAAAACGCAATATTTTTACGTTTTGTTTCACAAAAGTTCTGCATTTACACATATACACTAAAGAGGCAAAAACCTTGAAAGCAATATACTTTTTCATATAGGGCCTTTTGTAGGTACCGTTGCTTGATTTTGTCATAAAACTCCAAATGTGCATCCAGAGAAAAAATTAATAATAATAATAATAATAAATGGTTAGTACACAGACATTCGTGTGGCCAGATGATGAAGTTGGATTACTATTACAGTGACAAAACTACAGAGCATTTTCAAAACATAAACTTCACTTGAAAATGTTGCCGCGTAAACAGGGCCTTAGTTTCACCCAAGAGCTGTTTATATATTACCATTTACTGTACATTATAAAGTCCTTGGTCATCTATCGTATACCTGAGAAGAAAAAAAAAAATTCACATCATCCAATATTTTTGGACTATTCAGTCATTGTCAATTGTCTGTCGAAATTAGCAGATGGAAATGAAAATGAGTGAGATTCTAAACGTCCCAAATGTCTTAAATGAGCCAAATCAAGTTTCTGAAACAGGAACAGATTTCTTGAAGATATTGCTCAACACACCAGTATGTATGCTAGGTATGTAGGCCATATTTGTTCAACCAACTAACCTAAAAGCTGGTCTGATTTATTTTTGCTTTGAGGTACCTAAATACGTACTTCCTATGTAATTTCTTGATATGATGGTATTTGCCTCTTGCGTTGCCTCCTAGCTAAGTTATTATTATAAATGAGAACAGGCTCTCAACAGACATACCTCCTTAAGTAAACGTATTATTAAAGAAACCTATAGGAGCAGCAACACAGGTAATTTATATTTTACCCAAGGGACATTTCTGAAATAACTAAAAACAGTCTGAAAGATTCTGGAAGCAAGCCAATGATCTCAAAAACATAAAAATATGTTTAAAAAAACAACCTTTTGTTGGCACAGACTAAGAACATGAGATGAGAAATATCAGCTCTATGAGAATAATCAGAAATATACATGGAAGTAAAACAAAGGAAGTAAAACCTCAGCAAGATGCTTCCAGACCTCAATATCATTTGATAATATGCTGTAACCACAATCACGACATCTTATCAAAGCAAACAACCTGATGTTATGACGCCGTCCTCGGCTTGGCTCGCGGGGGGAAAATAAACGACTGCGTGTCAGTGCTGTACGAGATCAGCTCATTTATATGACAGAGCTCGGCTCCCTGACTGACACGCTACTCAATTTCCAAATGTCACCCTCAAACATATTATACACAGCGGAATATAACTTCTGTTTTTATTCTGTCAGTAAATTGTGGACCGCTGAAATACAAATGCCACAGTGTGTTTGGCTTTTATGTGTCAAACTAAATGGTTGGAATACATTTGGTGTGGGTTGAGAGGAGCTTCATGGGCACAGAAATCAAAGATAGCTCTCCGCTATATACTATTTTTTGGAAAAGAGTTCATCTAAAGAGTACAGCTGTATATTATATGTACGTATGTAAGGCTCTGGGGCGGTGGAGTTGACCGCCGCTGACATTCAAGGAAGGCAGGTTACACCCTGTGCAGGTGACCCGTCCGTCACAGGGCAAACACGTTCACACCTATGCAATACGTTTAAAAATAACAACGCCTGCCTTTTTTTTTTTTTTTAATCATTTGCTGATAACTTCCTTCACCAACAGGTTCAGCTCCATAATGTCACATTTCATTTTATGCTGGTGGAGCTTCAGTGTTCCCTTCAATCATTGTGGTGTATGCAAGCAAGCAAGCAAACACTAAAGATATCATTTGCAACATGCAACATCCTCATTTGAATACTCCTCACCGTGTGACTCAAGGATTTAATCTTCACCCACGAAATGCAAGCAAATGTACATATACAATCTTGCATGCTTCATCATCAGAAGAATTTCAGATTTGGAGCATTTTTTTGGAGCACTCTTTCCCACTTTGTTTGGAGTTGAAACCACTGACCTGGTGTCACGTCTGACTTACGCTCTGGGTCAAGCCCCGACGACCCTCACAACAGGCCATTTGGCCGATTATTTAAAACACATTCAATACTGCAACCATTGAGTCACCAGGTACCTCGGTCTGAAAAATACACGGCGGCCAGCATGTAGCGGCTGTTGCTTATTGCAAAATCCATGAAGAAGAACATTTCTCTCGCCTGTGTCTGAACACGTATTGATCGAACGGGAGACTATTTGTTTGAAATGATCGAGATGATTACATCCCGCCAATCATGCAGCAGTATTGCATATGGTGCGACGTATGGATAATCCATCAGTCCTACATGTTCTTTTACAAGATAATATTGGATTTGGGAAGCCACCCCCCCCCCCCTTCATTCCCCGCAGGGGGGTGGGGCCGGGTGAGACAGAGGCGGAGTGGGGAGCGAGTTTACAGTGGAAATTTATGTGTTGTACAATGATTGCATTTCCAAATAGCGGTTCCATTCGGTCATTGACGATGGCGACAAATACCCGAGTTGATTTCTCATAACTGCCGGACTCTTGTATGCATTAGGTTGACCATAAATAAAGTAAATGCCCCATAGTGTGCTTTGCTAAATGAGGTGAATTACCATTAGGAAATGGCCTCCTGGATACTGGTATTGAGTGGTATCATAGAGTAAATGTGGTAATACATTGTACAGGCATAAATAGACACCTTCTATTGGCACAGACACAGTTTGTTTCTTTTACTGGACTGTGAGATTAAACCTGAATTACCTTGAAGTTATGCAGTAGTTGAAGCTCCAATGCAAACATTTTTTAATACAAACCAAGCACTGATAAATATGTGCTATTTGTTTTGCCTTGAATTAGTTTTTTTGGTGGTTTTTTTTAATATGTCATATGTTGTTGGAAATTGTGTTTATTTCCATATTAAATGCCAACATTTGTGAGATGAGTAGCAGAGTTAATAACATCTCATTTCTTATCTTGTTGCAGTTTGTCTCCATACTCAACAAATGGCACATTAGGATAATTTTCCTTTTGACATTTCTAGACATCTGTCAATATAGTTTAAAGAAAACAAGATACTGCGTTCGATGAGTGAGTCAGAATCATTGATATATGGCCTGGGGGGGGCCTCTCTGTTTGATTTCTTGCCATGTTTTTTTTATAAAGCACAACCATTCTACATGGTGTCCTTGACCCTGAGGCTTAAACGCTCAGAATCTCCATAGACACGCACACACAGAGGATTTCTGAGCCTGACAACCCAGAATTGCACACAAATACCTTCCAAATACCAAAAATGAAGGCAATTTTTCTGTATGTTCACAAAAAATGTTCACAAAAAAAAAAAATGTTGCGTCAGAAGATTTGCTGAAATATCTGAGGATGCCAACATTGTCGGTCGGCGCTTCACTGGAAACCAGTTGTTCAGCTAATGCTTCTTAAAGCCCCCCAAAAAAGACGGAACCACTTCCGCTGGTAAACTCCTGAGTGGCGATGATGACGGACCAATTAGCCTGACTCATTAGCTTTCGGAGAGCATTAGAAAATAAAGCTGTGGCAGGATGGACTGTGCTCTGAGTGTTTTTGCATTATTGATTGAGAATTAATGGCGGAAGCAGCTGTCATTAAAAGGGTAAGGGATGGCTCCAGAAAACCTTAGTAATGGCAATCTGGGCCATTTAAGAGTCAGCGAGATGGCTGTTAACCACTTAAGGGTCAGAGCTGGCATTTGTCAAAGAGAAGGTGGGGGTGGATCTTTTAGAAAGAGCTGCGGCTGACAGATTGCAAGTTAGATTAGCTGTTAGCGTGGACAGAAATTGGACATTTCATTAATGCTGGTTTTCAATCACTTTCAGTTCGCAATTGCATCAAATACATTATCATGTTGTGTGTATGAGTGTACGAAATATTATACAAGGGTTTTTATGATAACATTAACTCTGATGGGACCGAAGTTCGGATTTTGGATGAGGTGGATCCATAGACACCTAAAACCAAAGCTTCAAATCACTTGGCCTCATCCTCAGGGTCAAAGCAGCCATTATTCACATTGTCAACAAAAGGCAAGAGTGTGTGTCTTGTCCATTTCAGATGTCATCCTCTTCAGATGACAGACATTTTATGTGAATAAGAGCAAGATTGTTCCCAACTTTGTGCTCAGCATGCGATTTGCTCAAGGTATGTGGGTGATGAATATATACCCTATATATACCCTCCTTATGGTCCACACATCTCCTTTTCTGATGAATTATTTCTCACAGCAGGGTGTAAGATGTATCTCACGTGCATAGAGATGAAAAACAGGACCCAATAAATGCATTATAAAAATCAAGTGAAACAGAAATGTCTTTCCTTACACAGCTTGTTTGATTAACTCTTAAACTAAGTTTAAAAAACACTTACATCTTGGTCACGTTAAACCCTGATGACTGTTTTCAAAACTCCCGTCAGGAGATCAAAGCTGAAAACACACAAAAGACGTTGCGCACCGAGTGTTACTTATTAACCAGCTACACTCCGAATGGGTTTAAGTAGTGTTGCTCGAGTTTCATTGGGCTTAAAACCCAGACGTGTTTTTGTGTCAGCAAATACCTGAGTTTGCCACTGTACCACCCACGCATTGCTGTAACATTAGAATTGCTCAACAAGTTCAAAGGGGTGACTGTGGGTGGGTACATTGCATTACAGGTGTGTATCTGTTTGAATGTGTGTGTATGTGTGCGTTGTTTTGCTTCAAACTGTATGGCAGTGGCGTGCAGCGGGGTATAAAGGCCCCATTGAGTAAGCCACTGAGCAACACAAAAACAAAAGCAGGCAGGTACTTGCAGTGGGAGAAGGGATATACAGGAGGAGGTACCCGCCGTAGTGAGCTTCATTTTTAGAGGCGCCGGCCTGTACAGACATGCTGCACCAACACACGTAACACCGGCATGCACACGCGTAGTAAGACAACTCGCACAAACACACTTCACAAACAGAAAATAGCTTTCTTTCTTACCTGCCGGCTCACCCTGTCACACATGGCTACACACACACACACACACATGCAAACACACACACACGCAAACATGCAGCATCCAGGGTAAACAAAACGTCTGGCTTTTAGAACACCTGCATTGCTGAGATGTTCTTGCACATACCAGCAGCATGGCTATCATTTACTTCTCCATAATTACACAGCTGGCTGGTACTGCAAAGCTGTCATCTTCATTTTTCTTCCTGTTCTTTCTTTTTTCTTTTTTTTTTTTAAGAATACTATGAGGAACCTGAGTGGGACGAAAACAAACTGTGGAATTAAGAGGGATCACAGTGTGTGTTTTAACAAAGTATCTGCCACTTGAGCCATTTGTTTACCAATTAAGTCATTCGTCAGGGCTTTTAAAAACAAAGCTATTAGTGAGTAATAATGTGCGACACTTTGCTGTAAACAAAGGTTTATTGAAGCCCGTTCTAAAATTATAATAAAAAAAAAAAAACTAAACTAATGCAAATGCGGACATGTCAAGAGTTATGGTTCATTTTCTCCTTTTTCTTCACCACTTTATCAGTTTAATTCTCCTGTTTTTCAAAGTCAACAATAAAGCACTATGATAAGATACGATTTTAATGTGCTGTTAGGACTTTGGGACTTATTTGTGGACTGTTGAAGTGAATAATTGAGGCACAGACATTACACTAAATAAGGCATCAAACACTGAGACAAAACAGTAAGGGTAAAAAAAAAAAAAAAAAAAAAAAAAAGAAGAAACAAAACACCCGGCAGATTAACATTTTAATTTGCACAGGCTGGAGGAACATAAATAGCCATCATTAGTATTCTCTCTGTCCGATGGTCTTTAGTGCTCTGTCGAATGTTTGATTGGCCTTGATTTACTTGTCCCTGCTCCCACCTGCACGCACACACACACACACACACACACACGCATTAATCCTGAGCTATTCTAAGTACTCGGGGGTCTGTCATTGACATTAGGATACAAATAGTGACGTGCATCATTCAGAGCATACATCCATCGATGACTCACGACGGATTCCTTGTTCGCACACCTTCGCCCAGTCAACATTGTGAGGACTAATGCGACGGTGCGCGATGACTTCCCGACTTGAGTAATGGCTGATGAGTAACGTCCTCACTCCTCACTCCCACATGACAAACACACGTGCCTCTTATGTGCTTCTCCCCTACTCTTTCACCTCGCCTTCTATAATTTACTCCGACCCCCACCCTACATCCATTCCCCGTCCTTCTGTCCCAAAAAAGAAAAAAGACGATAGGTGCACCCTCCAATCAATTAGTTCATGTGGTGTAATGACAGCTTGCTGTAGAATGGTGGGGTGTTTCACTGCACCAGGGACGCTTCTCGTTTATTCATCCAAGGGGGGGAATGTATACGTTCATACATGCCAGTGCTTATATTTTCACAGCATCTGCGTTGAGGCAGTGCTGAGTTTGTCACGTAAGTCAAATGAAAGAGGAGAGGATGAATGGGATATGGTAAATAGATTTCACTTATCCTATGCGTTTACAAAAACTCAAAGTGCTTTACATTGTTCATCAAATACATCCATTCACACACAAAGTGCTAAGAAAACTGAAAAAGAAATACATAGAAAGATCAGTTGTCCAATGGGAAGACAACCTGATGTGGGGAAATGGGGAGTATTATATATTGTGTATATTTGCCTTCACCTTGCAAAGTTATTCAAATTGTCAACTTGTGTAGAATTTGTCAAAATGCAGGTTACATCCTGGTCAGACCACCAGTACATCACAAGACAAGCATGTAAAGAGAATCACACACATGAACTGAAATTCAGGCCCAACTTTCACAACAACGTTTCAAGTGCAAACACGTCCTTTTAGGTTTTTTGTTTCCGAAAAGTTTTTGCGTTCACACAACGATGTTTAAACTGAAAATGAATAACTTCCATTGTGTTTTTGGTACTTTTCTGAACCACTGCTAACTGTGTTTGCACACCATGGATGTAATTAACAGTTCTTCTTCATAGTGTTTTGACTTTCTTTGTAAACAGACATGGTTTTACAAACATTGAAGTGTAAACGTGAATTCTTTTTTTCCCAATACGTTTTCACTTGAAACGTGTAAACGGGACCTTAGTGTGTAAATAATCTGACACCCTTGTAGAAAACCCCCCCACAAATGCACACTGTAGGTACAGTTTACAAGTTCTACTACACGATCTAAACCCATGCAAACAACACAAAATCAAAGTCATGTTTTTTGGGGTTTTTTTTCAATTAGGTTTAAAGGCATCTGCTGCTCTTCTGAGTTCTCTGCTGCCGATTGGCACAAAGGCAGGGACACAGCTTCCATTTGCAACATTTTACAACATTTTACAACATTTTACAACACACACACACACCACTGGTGCCTCATCCAGGCTGGCCAGCTCCTCTGCCTCGTGCTCGGCTGTGTGTGTGTGTGTGTGTGTGTGTCTCCAGTGTGACTCTGGCACCCCTTATGCATCCTTATATGGGGAGGAAGATGATTAGCTCCTGATGATCTTCAGGTGGCTCCAATCGCCTTCCATCCACAACATCTTAGAATCCTACATAGGAGATCAGGCAGACTGCAGGTCATCAATGTAGCTCACATTTTTGGGCACTGAGCACTTTTTAATTTGACCTAAATTTGACCTTAAATTTCCACTCTGTCACCTTCTGTGTTTCCTGCACACCAACAGCCACTGTACCAAAATCTTGAGTTGTCTCTTGTCAAATAAAACAAAACCACAAACTGTGAAGTAGTGGGGCACTTCATGATTTAGATGGTGACAATTTCTTCTTTTTTTTTTTTTTTTTTGTCAATATGTCACGTTTGAAATGGATTTTTGAAGATCCTTTGAACAAAATCCAACATTTTCTATACCTTCCATATATGCCTTGGCATTCACTCTAAATGTTTTGTTCGCCGCCTACCTTACGCCCACCTGTCTGGAGGAAGTGTGGCGATCCATCTGAGTTGTCCTCTTAAAGTGTTTATTTTTGCCTTTGCTCTCCTATTTCAGGAGCCAGAGCACATCTGAACTCTGGTCACAGCACCAGAACATTCTCCCATTTTCACCGTCTTCAGCTCCTCTCTGTCATCCTGCCTGTGTGTGGAGAGGTTGATCCATCATGCACACACACGCACACAACACACACACACACTCATGCACACACACACACACTGACATGCATGCACTCCATTTGAACATAAACACACACACACACACACGCAGGCAGACTCGCCCACAAGAATGTCATTCCAGGGATAGCTTGATCCATCACAGATGCGGCACCACATACGGACAGGCACGTTCACACATGGTGCTCCTGCAGAGCACGCATACACCAACATATACGCACATACTTGCACACATGTATGTCATTCCTGCCGCTTTATCCATCACTCATAGCCTCACTCAGCTACTCTCTCTCTCTCTCACACACACACATACACATGCACTCAGGTACCGTGGATATTACCGGGTAATTGGACAGTGTGCCGGCGGGAGGTTATGAGTCCTGAATGATTGTCGGGTTTGTCACAGTGCCGAAAGATTCGTCTTAAGAACGAATCTGCCCATCAGCTGCCAAGAGGTCTCAGTTAAGTGTGATCAACTCTCCTAGAATAATGGGACTCTGAAACTGAGTGGAGCGACGATATTCACGTGCATTCTTTTAACCCACAAGAATATTTGTACCTAATTTTCTGTATATTTTTTTAGCTCTACTATATAGTAGTATAGGGTTTTGTAATCAGCTGTATTGTTCTGTAGAAGAACCACATAGCATCTTTTGCAGACAGGGTGTGATTTGCTGGAGGGTGGGTGACATTGTCCCTCACCCACCCTTATTGTCTACATCCGTCCTTCTTTTTTATTTATTTTTTTACTGTGGAGGATAAATTCCCTCATAGTGAATAAAGCTACTCAACAACGACAAAAAAAAAAATCACGTCATATTACAATTTGATCGGATTTAAAGTTATTTCTGTGGTTTCCATTTATATAACTACCTGGAAATTACACAAATGCTTCATTACTATGCTTTTTTTCAAATGGAGCCTGCGAGGTCACAGCCATTGGAGCTTGAGAGATTGCAAGTACAATTCCACACCTCAATACCAGACCACAAATAGCTGCCAATAGATAGATTGACCAAATTGCATGGCAGCCATCTTAATTAGTGTGTTAATATGTGTGCGAATGGGTGAATGTGATTAACAGTGTAAAGCCCTTTGGGGACCGACTGATCAAGTTATAAAAAGAATTTGTGAAACAAGTGAAATGCATTTGAAATAACTGAAGTAGTACAAATGATTTTGGTATGAGAAATAAAATTTGAATTGTAATGGCATGAGTTTATCAATACATAAATGAAGCAGAGCTGTCAATTCTTAACAACTGAGAGCAAAACTCAAACAACTATTTTTACACTAAAACTAGATATAGTACATGTCTGCAACTAATGTACCCGTAAAACAGTTATTATGGGCTTTATCTTGTCTGTGTTTCATTTATTGGACATATACTTTTTTTTTATTTGACTTTTTTCTACTTCAAAATAGACTTCCAACAAAGACAAAAAAATACATTAAAAAACAGGAGATTTTCCATAAATTGTCTCTCTTTTTATTTTGTGGTGACAAAAACAGAGATATGAAAGAAAAATAAAAGGAATTAAAATACACAAAGCAAACTGATTGTCACATTCACTATATGCTGAGATCTTAACATAATATTGTTCAACACCACAAATAATTACCAAGAAAAAGCCTCTTCTTTTCAAAACAGCGGGTGAGCGATTTAACAGACAGATGGATGATAGGTGTTATATCAAAAACGGCATCATTCGAATAAAAAAACAAACCCTTTCATTGGGATGCACTGATAAATCAGACTGAAAAATATTGAATATTTAATGACAATTGACAGACTGCTTGACTGAGAAGAAGAAATAACAGTTTAATTCATCACAATCTGACACGTACAGATGAAGACCGGTACAAAATACAAATCTACTGAGATTAAGGGTGTGATCACATTTCTTTTAATTTTCTGTGTATTTAGTGCGATCCAGTTGCAGAGATGAACAATACAAGCCAAACCCTCCTGAAACAAGAGGGCTGAGACCATTCGGAGAGTGATTCAGTTCAATTGAGGTTTGATTGAAACTTGAACAGAGCAGAGAGGAGCCTCTCTCAGCTCAAACTCGGGGCGTGGCAGCCTTTATGGGTCGCTTCATCTTGCTGCAGGTCTCCTTCATTAATGTGCAGCAGGAGAAATTCTACTTTTTCCCCCTGCAGGATTCATTTCATCTGTTCTTGGTATTTCTCACTTTAAATGGTCTATGCATCCAGCATTCTGTTGATTGTTTCCATCTTCAGTGAGTTCTCATACGTCATGGGAAGATGATAGAAAGCACATAACATTTGTAAAGTGAACAGTGCAAGGGGCTCAAATCCAGCCCAACACCCAAGAATATTCTTAAAACTTCAAAAAAAAACATTGATTTACAAAACAAAACAAAAAACCCCCAATATTTATGACTTTTTAGAAGAAAATATAGAGAACATTTAGGAAGAAGGTGAGAAGGAACATTGTCTGCCTCTTCCAATTTCATCCTTCACCTACAAGTGTGTGGTGAAAAAAAATATGAATATCAAAAAGTGATATATATTCTTGTATATGCACATACATACACACAAACTCGTATTTACACTTACACGTACATACTGCATATACACCCTGTTTACACTAATGTTAAGAAAATAGGGTAAAAGAAGGATAGGAAAAACTGAAACCAAATAACAGAACAAAAAAAACCTGAAAAATGGTCATCCATTAACGGGGTAATATTATGCAACTTTCCAACACTTTCACATGGGTCCCATTGGTCCAAAAGCATAATGTTCAAAGTTTTTTGCCCCAAATCCAGCTTTTCCTTGATTTTCCTGCATTTGAATATCGGATCATATGAGCTGCATTCAGAATCTGCTGTGTCTGTGTGAGCTGGACTGACTCCGCCCACACATGCCCATCTTGGGAAGAGGAGGAAGTACTTCCTCTCGTGGTGCCATGTGCCAGAGCAGAGCTGTGGGAGGGTCAAAGGGAGGGCCTAACTTGATTGAGATTGGCTAAACCCGGGGTGACACTACATAGGGTTTGATTTCTGATTGGGTTGTTGGAGCAACACACTTTTTAAAAACTGAAACAAGCCAGGGAGAGAGAGGACACACTTTCTTCACTACTGAGGCGTCATTCCCAAGTATGGGGACGATTATTACTGTTAGAAAACCACCAGAAAGTGAATTTTGTATAAAATGATCCTTTTAATACAAAATAACTTTTTTAGGAGCAGCAGACACAACACTGAGAAGCACTGAGACCCAAGATGAGAAATCAAGTTTTTTGTGGGGGTATTTCACTATATTTTGTACCAGAAGGTTTCATTAAAAATGACTTTGTGCAGAGATTGTAGTAAATGTCCAAACTAAATGTTTGGTTTTGTGAAAATGTAATTTTCAACATGTATACTCTGAGCCACAACTAAGAAAAACTCTTAAGGTTAAATTTAAAGGTTATCATGACACTGTTTTACCAGATTGTGATGGCGAGATGACTGAATCGTAGCACCTTTAGAGGCAGAAAACATGGAGTATTGGAGACTCAATGATGGTCAATAGACGAGATGCTGTAGCAATAGCTCAAGCTGGTTCAGGGGGGAAAGTGTCACAAGTGCCTCCCAGTCTGTTGTGCAGAGTTTGCATTCCCACAGATCATGCCACCACAACGTTAGATCTGATTAGTGTAATGTACAGCAGTTTTAAAATGTGATTAAGCAATGTGCTGTAGCTTCAGAGCAGTGTCAAGGAAGGCTGTGGAGCTAAGAAAGAACATCTAATCTAATATATTTCCTTAATCGTGGATAGCAAGATGATGGTCATTATCCAATTGATGTCTTGAACAAACTGTACAATGTTATAATACAAGAAGTTTATTTGAAATGTATATATATATAATCTATATACACACGAAATAAGGTTCTGAACTCGAATGTGACTCAACTTCTAATTTTAGTTACAAAGAAATACCTCTTTGGTAACTAAGATGCCTTGTCATCGGAATAATTACACTCCAAGCACAAGGAGAGTGTCAGACTGATTTTGTTGTATTTAATTTTTCACTGAATTTGCAAGTACTGAGGTATTTTCTCAAGGAGAAGCTGCCAGCGAGAAGACGGAAGGGGGGGGGAGCTGCACGGGTTGCTGCTTCCTGAAGGCTTGATTCACCTCATCGTCTCTGTTCCCACGGCACTGCTCACCCACTCTTTAAACGCTCCCCACACACACATACAAAACCCACCTATTTCATTTTTCATTTTCAGCAATTTTCTGTGGCTTTGCAGCAATATTGATATAAAAAAAAAAAAAGGACTGCGGGCTCCCGAGCTCAGGCTGGGATGGAAGGCATCCATCCGTAGTCCACTGGGGAGCTCAACCCACCAAAAAGAAGAAGAAAAAAGATATTACAAGGTCCTTTTACCATGCCAATATAGGCGGGAGGGGACACAGTGGCAGACGTGCTGTTTAAATGTCTGTTCAAGCGTTGCAACTGTGTGAAGTAAAAAAAAAAAAAAAAAAAAGAAATTCAGTCTGGTGGTTTTGACTTCATGTAGAGTTGTTTTGACTGGCTGTCTAAACTGACGCCCCCGCCATGGTCAATCACAATTTGTGTATGTAATTCCAAGAATATAGCGTTTTGAAGGAGGACACCCACTGAGCATATTGATGTGGAGTCAGTGGTTTATCCAGCACTTCAGTACAGCGTGAAGTCTGTGTGATAGGCGGATTTTTACGGCCCAGGAAATTATCGTGACACTAAAAAAACCTATAGAATCTGTTGGGTTTGATAGGGTATTTTAGTGCCGTCTGGGCTTCATTAGATTGCACACAGTGAACGGAAAGAGTGAGCGATAGATTGAGGAAATGGTGATCCAAGAAAGTTATGAGAACAGGCTTCCTCGTCTCTCGAGAAGGAAAATAAAAAGAAACACACGGATACAAATGAAGAGAATAAATTAATTGCCTTGCTCTAGTTCTGCAGGCCGTGGTCAACGATCACTACACTTTTTGCACAGTTGGCGGATAAAACATGGGTTTCCAACACATTTTATTTCAGTGGCCGAACACGGCCAAAAGCCAATTTACTTTAAACCTTCTGGTGCAAAATACAGTGAAATGTCTTCTCCTGATGTAGACATTTCACGTGCTTGGCCAGAGGTCAACCAGCTGATTATGGGTGAAGGCAGCGTATACCCTGGAAATTCATCCCAACACATATTTTTTGGAGGACGGGGAGAAACTGAATAACCTCTGAAGAAAACTGACTTCCACTCAGGGAGAATGTGCAAACTCATCTCAGAAAGGCCCTTATTAGGCCATTGTCAATGTAGGACAAAAGTGTTTTCCACTACATTACTGCCAGACCGATGGAGTACATTATCTGGACTCTTTTTTTGTTTGGTACATTTTTTCCACTGATTTGTCAAAACAGTCTTCCTCTGATTGTTTGATTCAGTACAGCCTTCGACAAACGGTGTTGTAGATTGCATACAGATTGAACTCAGCACACGCCTAATGGCCGCTACGCACTCACATTTCAGCCATTTTAGTCATAGCATGGGCACTTGGGGTAAAATCTGTTGTCCTGTGTGGCACAGTGAGGTTGGTCATTGGTATAGTTGTGTGATCACCGACAGCCTGCAATAATTGTCTGATGGTATCAGAGGTCCCATGACAGGCAATTCACTGCACCCAACAGCTTCGACTCGAACAATCGAAATGGAGCGCAATGTGGCGTAAGAATTGGCGACAACTGTATTTGCAGAATTGCCATCCCGGGTTGGCCTATTTTCCAACAATCTGTGTTTAAATCCTCCTTTTAGTTATTTTGACACAAGAAGATGCACTTGATTTCTGGTTGTCATATTTTGCTTGTCTCCAAGGTACCAGTGCCAAGCAGTGAGACGTACATGATGATTGAGTCACTGTTCTTGTATATCAATGTGTGATGTAGCCAAATGTCACCATACATCTATGGATTGATTGACATTGGGCAAAACATGCTTGATCCTGTCAAGTTCAAGGTTCTTTCAGGATTTCTGGTCTCATTCGCTCCTTTAATAAGTTCTACAGTATTTAGAGACCCTAATATAGCAAAGTAAAACAAACAATTGGTGGTGTTTTATCATATGGATTCTAATCTTCGATCTCACTGAACTGCAACAACTCACAACTGGTTGGAAACGCAAGGAAATCCATAAATTAGACACTACTTTCACTCGGAGTCTCAGTGAACTGGTTATTAGTGCGTGTTGCACAAACTTTGAAAAAATGTCACACATGCCCATCAGAATTTGGGTCAAAATTCATCTGCAGTTCATGTGCATGTCTCCTGGCACTCATTCAATATGAGCATTTATTTGAGATTCCTGGAAAAAAAAAATGCAATGTTTGGCGTCTGCAGCTGGAATGTTGTGCAACAAGCGTTATGCAAGGCATAATATTTATATGGTCTCTCCCAAGTCCAGCAATCATATTGTCACTGAGAAAAATGGGAGTTTATAAAAACTGCAGAACATCCTGGATGAGGATTCCAACATGGAGCCAATTGTCTGACATTTGCAAAGCAATTTTTTTACCCTTTATTTGTGAAAACAAATCATAGAAAGGTTTGCGATGGACTTGGGATGTCAGCAAAGGCTATGAGACTATATTACAAAAACTGTTGTAATATTACTGTTGTGCAATACTATCAGAAAATCTTTGATTGAATGGATTGTGATGCTAATGAGTCATAATTGGGATTAAAAAATTTTTTTTTATAATGGTTTTGAATAATTGAGCGTTTTGTTAAAAAAAAAAGAAGATAGAAGTCCAGAAAGGTGTCTTACAATAAGGGCTCTACAATGGGGTAAATACCCCAAATCAATTCAAAATATGCTAAAAACACAAAACCAGAGGTCAAAAATACAAATATAAGTACAAATGGAGCCACACAAGAATGTGGTTTATTGTTTTAAGTCACAAACTGGATTGCATTGATCGATTCTCCCATGTACGAGTAACTATTTTCTCACCTACCACTTAAGTTTTATTCTCACCAGTGTTAGAGTAGAAGGTGTGAGAACCAGCCCACTTTTCATCCAATAAGACGCTGAAGAAACTCTTAGTGGCTCCATTAAAACCATCATATCCTCTCACATGCAAAACCTGAATTTTTTTAGGGAAGCTTCCAATAATTTAGTGGTAGTTTTTGAATATACTTTCAAGGACAAATCACTTTGCAGCCAAAAGCCAGAGGCATTAAAACCAGAGAGGCTAACACAGCTAACTGTGTCTGTCTGCCATTAAAAATCCAGCAGTAAAATAGTGAGAGGAATGTGATACTGTTTTCTCTCCTTGGGAAAATTCTACCTCAAAACAGTTAAACACCTTGTTTGTGGGCTGTAAAATTTAATTCCAGCGTGGCCCAATGCCAGCTCCTCACATTTGTGGTTTTCTGCAGTCTGGTCTCCACGCCAGAATCCCACTGTTTGAAAGTCAGTAGCGCCTTTGATCAAAACAGATTAACCTTCAATATGTGGGACATATAGACATACTGCGCAATGTATCAGATTTCCAAAATAATGGGCACATTAGTATTACAGGAACAGATCCGGGCAAGTGGATTACACCAGTTTGCATGGCTAATCAGATGAAACAGATGCACCACCGAAAGCCTCCTCTCGCGTAAGCAGCGAGATTTATTTCAACAAAGTCCCAGATTTTTATTTTCACTTTGAAGTCAGTGTGATCTGAAGTAATTCTTGTGTCTTTATAGTTTTTTTGTTTTTTTTTGTAACTAACTTCATTACATCAGACTGCTTTGCTGATAAGATTAAACAAATTAGTTCTGTAGATTTCCCAATAAGATCTTTTCAAACCGAGATAATTGTCTGCATCAGATGTGAAGTTGCTCTATTTTACAAATGAATAAGAATGTAAGTTTTGATGGAAAGGATGTTTAAACAATTACAGATCTATGTGAACTTCTCACACAGAAGGTAAAGTGGGGACTTCGTCTTTATGGCATGAGAGGAAGAGAAAAAAAAAAAAAAAAGTAATTCAGCTTCTTGTCCTGAGTCTCCTCCTGCCTGGGCCAATGGAAGCTATTGCTATGATGACCCTTTCATGCCGTTTCTGAAGTATTTTTGTTCTATTTCCTCACCGGCTCTAGCCAGCAGAAAGAATGTCCTATTTCCTCTGCGGTGAAGGGGCGGCTGAAGGTGGAAGGACTCGGGGTCGATTGTTCAGCTTCAAAACGGGAATGAGCCGCGGAGGTCGTTGATGTGAAATGAAATCCCCGCGTGTCACAAGTGCTTAACCAGATCAGGTGAACGCGTTGTGAAATAAGAGGGGAAAGCACTGAAATGAATGCGCGCGTCCACGCGATTCACTTAGAGTGACAGTACAGCCACGGAGAAGGAACGTTGTAGAAGGAACATGTGAGACTTGCACTGAGACTAAGTGTATTTTTAACAGACAATTCATGCATTTTTTTCTTAAACATGTCTCTCCACTCGACTGATAAGAATGGCATAAAAAGCTTCCCAATAAGAAGTGACAGGAATACGTTCACTATATATTGATTGTGCCTCCATTCATGACTGCACACCATTGTAGTGGTTAAGTTTCATTTGATCATTGGAAGGACGTCCCTGCTTTCTTTGAGGAGTCTGCACGTTCCCCCTGTTTGTGCGTGGCTATGGATGGATGAATTGTGCATTGTGTGATAATCAATCTGGAGTGTCACAGGAATATATATTATATCAAAATTTTAAAAAGCATAAATGATAAACAAAAAAGACTTTGCTAATTCCTTGTTGCCTTTTTGGGGCATCTCTGGCTCAGTTAATACAACAGGTCATCTTTCAATAGTAAAATTGGTAGTTTAATCCTGGATCTCACTCTGTCCATTTGTCTAAGTGTACTTAAGAAAGACACTAAGGCCCCATTTATGCAACATTTTCAAATGGAAAAGCTACATTTTTAAACTTTTAAACTTTCTGAAAATGTCTCCAAAGGTAGAATTATTTTCAGAAAAAAACTCTGATTCCATTTGTGTGTAAATGAGGTAAAACAGAACACCTTTGAAACGCTGCTACTGTGCATGAGCACTACAGCCGTGGTAAATAGTTCTTTTGCACGTGCACGAATAGCTGGACAATAACAACAATGGGTACCAGTGTTTCATGGTACCCAGTCGATATTCTCCTGGGACTTGGAAGTATTATAGTTTATCTGTCCAAACGAATGTCCATGTTGCCATTGTTAATGTTTGTAGCTTATTGCTTTCTGTGCCCACGTGAGGTTTCATTACAAAAAAAAACTAAACAAAACTACAGTATCAACTCGTGGCCTGGCATGTTTACGACATAATTTTCATCATTTCTAACGCTTCAAAAATGTGCAGTATAAACACAAAACATTTGTGAAATAAAAATGCAAAAATTATGTCATGTAATATTATGTCGCATCCTAAATGTCATGTAGCTCTTGAACGAAGTCAACACTTTTCACTGTAGCTGATCACATTGGTGTGAATTGGGGGAATCTAACTGGAGTGATAAATTGCATATATATATATATATATATATATATATTTATATATATATTGCAATTGCAATTTATCGCAAAGTCAATTTCACTCCTTCCCTTCCCTTCCCATGTTGTCCTGCACCAGATGCCAGAATTGGACGTGGGCATTTGAGAAAAGCAATCACACTAAGAATGGGATGAATTGTAGCGGAAATACAAAAGGAAAAAGAAGAAGAAGCAGAAAAAAAACCATTGATGTATAAGCGCCAGCAAAAATTTATGTTTTTGTAAAAACTTTAGAGGGTTCTGAAGAAGACGAAGAGACTTGTTTGATTGTTTTTCCACTTTTTTTTTTTTTTTTTTGCCCAGTTTGTGAAGGGAATGCAAAGCCATGAGGGGGCGTGGGTGAAAACTGTGCACACATTCTGCAGACTCTGTCACTTGGGACCTGGGCTTGTCTCATCACAGCTGTTCCACGCCCACGTGTGGACACAGCGCAAGGAATATAAAGTATTCAAGCCAGCTCCAGCAAAACTTGGCAAACATTTTAACCATGTGTTGCTGAAATAAGGGAGGAGCAATGTGCGTGCAAGAGATTTTCAGACATCTCAGTTTGGATGATGTTGGAGGGAGTGTTTTAAATACTACACATTCGCTCCTCCTTGGGTCTCAGCTGATCCAGCTGGGCGATGGTGGGTTACACCCTGGACACATTGCAAGTCCATCACAGAGTTCAGGAAAGTCAAACATACTTAGATTTTGATTCATATTAGGAGTGGTCGGCATGTACATTGTGAACATCCAAGCAAAACAAGCTTGATACAACACATGGTGTTAATGAGAAACTGGAAAAAGGGGAGTTATAACTTCCAAGTAGTGTAAAATACAACCGAGTGCTGTCAATATTCTTTTTTTTTTTAATCATAAAGACTGATTTTAACTGATGAGGTCGAATTATTAATCAATTGCCTGACTTCAATAGCATGGCCTTTCAAATTTTCCAGCAACCTAAAAGGAAAAAAAAAACAGTAATTTCATATCTGTTCTAGTGATATGCATAAAGAATATTAACCTCGGAAGATAAGTTTCACCCTTATCTTTTTCTCATTTCATCCTTCTTTTACACTGCTTTATCCAAACTGGAGTGGCGTGCGCTTGGAGCCCATCCTTGCTGCCTGTGGGCAAAGTAAGATTACTCCCAGAAAAGGTTGCGAGTTCATCACAGGACAGGCGACAGAGAGACGGAGAGATTCCTATATGAAGTAAATAGAGTTCACCGATATAGCACTTTTTCACTGATTTAACATCTCTTTACAATTTTTGTAACATTCACCCATCCACACACACATTCACACACAAGGCGGCTGCCATTCAAGGTGTTAAATCCATCCATGGGGGGGGGGGCGAACTTTTCCAACTGAGGGAAAACGCACTTTGCCAGTTGAACCATATCCACCCCGATAAACATCGCAGACCACAGCAATAGTCACAGCAGCAGTCAGTGAATTAATAAGTTGGAAACCTATTTGTGTCTGTATCCCTCCAATTACAAACTTTACTTGCCTTTATCATGTCATCCCGTTTCAGTCCAACTGCTCTGTATAATGTAAAATTAGATCGACCATCAATTGCATTATGTGGGTGCATTGGTGCACAATGACAGTCAAGCTTGTGTTTGCAGGTGATTTTAAAATCCAGTTTAAGCTGACAACAGTTCATCATTTTTGATGTTGTGTAAGCATAACGACACTTATATTAGCAGCCAACCACCTCTCCATGTATGATTTCTGACAGTAACAGAACACCCTGGTAAAACCCAACCCGAAGCCCAGAGTCAAAGCAGAGATTTTTCATTGTGAGGCAGGAGTGCAAACTAATGCTTCACCATGCCACATCATCAATTCTTCTTGTCATATTAACTCAAAAATATAGCTTTCTAATCAGCAATATTTAGATTTCCAAGCTGCATGAACGCATCATAACCACAGCACTTCTGTATGAATCTTAAAAGGTTACAGTGGCAGCCATATACAGACTCAATCCTGTCACTCCAATGTGTGTGTGTGTGTGGGTGGTGTGTGTGTGTGTGTGTGTGTGTGTGTGTGTGTGTGTGTGTGTGTGTGTGTGTGTGTGTGTGTGTGTGTGTGTGTGTGTGTGTGTGTGTGTGTGTGGACCTCATAATAACTGTCTAAACCACAATACCTACACTTGATTTGTGCTTTAGTCAAATTGTACAGCTGGCTAAGTGGCCAACTAATTCTCATTTCATCATCGTAGCCACTTTGCACAGACTTCCCAAATTCATCTCAAAGTACTGAGTCAGTAAGTACAACTAATCTGCTGGCATTGTGTTCCCTGTGCACCCGACGGCCCACTGAGCAGATCCATTTGTGGGAGAGAGTGGGGTCAGTGGTAGTTCAGAATTAGTCCCAGTGCTGTTGCCAGTCGACCAGCATGTCTCTCCAAAGACAACAGCCTCCTTAAATACTCTTCTAGAACCACCTTTTCTTTTCTTTTTTTTTTATTTCCTCTCAGATATTCAGCTTGCTTCTTTTCTTCTTTTTTTTCTTTTTTACTCTGCAGAATTTTAGAGGGATTACCACGTGGGCTGATGTCTAGTTTGTTGTAGCTTGGGGAAAGAATCAAAACACTTTGGACAGCAAGTACAGGAGATAGACCATTTCACTGTTGGCCAAATATAATATTAACATCCACATTAAACTGCTTACAATTGAAGCCATGCATTGCAATGTAAATATGCACATCTCGAAAGTCTTATATAAGTGCGAGGAGAGACAACATGCAAACTCGTATAAGGAAGGGCCCTCAAAGCCTGGACCGAAACTGAGAGTATTTGCGCTGTAAGGGAAAATTGAGCAATCGTTCTTATTGGGACTTGTTTGTTTTATTTGACCCCACAAGGATGACAAGTGCCCATAATATCAGTTTATGAAACACACAGACACACACATACACACAGAGACACACATCTATTCCAGACTCCCTGGTGTCAGCGCCACCTCGATGAGTCTCCCAGACTTTCAGTCACACCATGGAGGTTAAGTGGAGCTCAGGGAGAGGGCCCGGCTGTGATGAGGGGCCGCAAATCCCATAAGCCACCAGTCGCAGGGCAGGGTGGCACCACAGGAAGCTTTGATAGGAGATGTGGCGAGAGTGGCTCTCTGTGCCGACCGCGGGGGAATATTGGATGTGAGTGGGGAGACAAGAGAGAGAGCGAGAGAGAGAGAGAGAGGGAGGAATGTCTCAGTTGTCCTTGTTGATGTGAGAAGAATACCGCATTGTCTTGTTTGGAACAATCTCAGCACTGTGTATGGTTGCCAGTGCACGCAGTGACATTTCACTCTGAGTCATGAAAATGTCTCACATTTTACAGTGCTGAGCTAATTCTGAGCAATATTCTCCACCTTGGGTATTCATATAGACGGCTTCAAACATTCTACATCCAAGATGAACTTCAAGTCTTTGCTTTTTTTATAGCTCACGTGGAAAGATTGCTACAGTTCTTCTTTGATTTGATTAACAAAAATGCTGGTTCAGCATTTTATTTGCAGATGATATGATATTTATCTGAAGTCACAGTCTCACAGAGAAAATTAAAAAATAAAACAGTAGTTGGTTCAATTTTGCAAATTTTTTCCCAAGAAAATTGTCTTATCGTGGTTGTCTCATCTGTAACCGTCTATTGAGCTTCCAGAAAGGAGAAAATATGAGAAATGAACCTTTAACATGGAAGTGCTGATCCGTTTTGCTTGATGTCTCATGACAAAATTATTCTTGGACTGGAGTGGAACCTGCCTTTGTATGGTCAGGAATTCTCCACTTTTGCATGACAATTGTATACCCATTGCAGAGCAGTTTCAAGCACCAAGAAAATTTTAATTATTCTGGAAAATGTCATTCAAATTTCCAGGGAGTCATCGTGCAAATGTCATGTGGCAAAGTATGTGAACTCTGAGTAAGTTATGACCCAAATTCACAGAGAGTTGTTGCAATATTTGCAGGACAATGCCAGTCCAGTGCAATTCCAACAGAAACATATTGCTAATTTGAACATGTTCTGGCATTTGAATGTCTCCAATCGGCTGACTGATTACATCACAAAGGAGTACACACATTTTTGCTGTTTCTAATTGTATCAAAAGTCATGACATGTTCAGTTTACATTTGCAATATTAAACTTGTGACAAATAATGAAAAATACTTTTTATCAAGAGAATAGAATGTATAATTATGCATTTCCTCGCTGTGTCAGTGGGGATTAATGCCAATCCTGCATGGCTCCAATTGGCAAGAAGCAAGCATAGACACAAGTATCTCTTCAACAGAAGGTAGTTATGCAGGTTGTTACAAAGACACCCCTGCAATGGCACCATTGCTGTTATTTGCAAATATTTTCCACCAAATATTGACAAGCATAAAATGGTATTATGATCATCTCCTTTTTGCTGGTTGTAGATCAGATTTTTTTCAGCACAGTTTTATCTGGAGTGACGACAGTGTTACGAGGAATTATCATAGCAAGTGATAAGAAACATATGGTATGTAGGATTTAGTTTCATTATGGTGTACTTGAGGAAATCTGCATTTTTCTTAAGCTCACGTCCACTGCCCATCAATCAACATCAAATGTTAATTATGCACAGTGTTTCTAAAACTATTGATAAGGCTGATGGGCTCCAACTCTTTGGTAATAAAACACATTTAAAAGGTCAATGATATCAAATCTTCCATCGTTTTTGGGGGGTTTTTTTCCCCTGGGCTTTCTTTCCTCATATTCACCACGTTTCTGATGTCGTGGGTCCATCAGTCATCGCTCTGATTGTTGAACCGCTTACAACATTCAGGCAGTGTTATGGCTGAATAGACGGCAGAAACTAACTCTTCCTCCATCAAATGCTCCCGACAAAGTCTGTCTCTCAGTGTACAAATGCAGCATTATCCAGTTAATTCATGCCGCTGTGGATCAAGATTCATTTCCCTGCAAACTGATAGAGCAAAGAATGGGGTTCAGACCAAAGCTGAGAGGCATGACTGTCTGCGCTTTGTATTCGAACAGCAAACAGCACAGCGGGGGACTCAATTTCCAGCCTGCAGGCAAAGAGGCTAATCTCCCAATTACCTATTAAATGTGCTCATTAAAAACAGCAAAGGCAAATGTCCTGGAACAATATGCAAAAAAACAAAAACAAGAGATGTCGTTCTCGCAGGTTCTTTGAAGCGAGCTGCATGAATCGAGCAACATTACTTCTGTATATGCAATCAGACAGCCTTTGAAGTAGTCGTTTGCAGGCGAAGCGAGCGCTCCATCACAGTTGTGTGTTGTTTTACAGGCCTCACTTGGTTCCTGTGGTGCTGCACATTATACTTGAGTGGGTAGTTTGAGTCTGGAGATTTAAGCAAAATGACTCCTGCTCACCTCAGCTTGCTGAAACCATCCATTAAAAAGAAAAAGAAAGAAAGAAAAGAAAAGAAACACGAGTGTGCTGTGTTTAGCGCTCTCTCAAGAATGTAGCCAAAGCAGACTTTATTTCTCTAATTGGTAAATTTATTGTTTCTCAAGGGAACCTCGGACGGATAATGATGTAGCAGTGGAAGCCCTCATTCTCCTATGTTAATCCTTGTAGTAATCACTGCACATGCACAATATTCTCCTTCGTTGCTCATTGTCTTGAATTGAATCCGTCTATTTTAGTTTTGCAATTTGCCCTGGATTCTTTCCATTTGTTTCTCCTCATGTTTCCTGGTGTTTTCGATTCTGGTTTTAGGTTGTAGTGAAACTCCAATAAATACATTTATAAATATAAATTTATAATAAAATAAATAATGCCAGTTCTTAAAAGAAAAAGACGAATATCTCATCTCTGTTGTGCCATTAATGCTGTCTCGCCTCACCACGTCTTCCCCTGTGCTCTCTCATCACCCCTGATTACCCTTGATTGCTGTCAGCTGTGCATCATTGTCTCCCCACTCCCAGTGTGTAAATGTGCTATTCTTAAATTCGTCAGTGGGCAGTTTTAAAAATAATCGCCTTTTGTTTTGCACATTGTGTCAGTGACCTTTTTATGCACAAATCCCACAGGAGTCTATTTTCTTAACAACTGGATCTCTTCAAGAATGTTCACTGTCAAAAAAGGGCATTGTCCCATAGATTATTGAACCCCCCCCCCCCCCATCCTAACTGTATGTTCCATCTCAGCAGCATCTTAAGCAAACCTCAGTTTTTTTTTTCTTCTAAGATCTAACATCTGGTTTATTGCCAAATGACTGTGTCTGTGTTTTCTGTAAACTGAACTTCGGATCAAGGCACTCCTAATATGGGGGAAAGGCGAAATGGTCTGCCGCAAACAGCATAAAATTGTAATCGTGTGAAAATATTGCCATGTTCCACATCAAATTGAACTGGAGACAAACTAAAGAACAAGGGCTAGAATGTAGAAACTCATTTTACAGACTCCAAACACAAAACCAACAATTACATAATACCATAATCCATCACTTTGTTCACCCACCAACCAATTTTTGATTGTGTTTAGTTGCTTTGTGATTCACGAACAGCACAACAAATAAAAGCAACTCCACAGATTACAACAATATGAGGGTATGTCATTCTTTATGACTCAGCTGAATTTAGTTACCATGAACTTAAAATTCTGTTGTATCATGTGTTTGTGTTCTTCCCACAAACCACACTCAGGCATGTTTGGACACAAACTCAAAATGGAAAGAGGCAAAATCTACTTCAGTAAAGTTTTTGTTGCAGGCTATATAATGCAATAGCAGTGAGTACTCTCACCACAAAGAGAGATTCACCGTGGTTTGACTTCTCTTCAAAATTTGCATGTTCTTCTTGTGTGTGTGTGTGTAGGTTTTCCTAAAAATCAGACGTATTTATTTGTTCTATGTTTAAAATGATCAGTGAACTCGATCCCATGAAGCCAAACATAACAAAGTTTGATAATATCTGTTGTCCCTGATTTGATCTCTGTAATATATTGTGCAACTCTTGTGCCTGCATCTACATTTTGTGCAATCAGGTTATAAGAGAAACCAGTCTTACTCATTATTTTGACAAGCCTGCTATGAAGCACATCGTAAAGTGGGGAGAAAGTTTGGAGAAACCAGATCCATCATGAATCATGGGGCAGCTGAGGACATAAAGAAAAAAAGACAAGAGGAAACAAATGTCAAGATATGAGGCAGGACGCTCATAAATCTTGGACCAGATTTGATTATTAGGAAGAAGACAAATGCAATTCTGCTCAACTTTTGTGTCTGTTTTGAATACTACTTGTCCTTGTTTGTTCAAATCGTGTTTCTGTTGTATGTATTAGTAATTTGCTTAAAGCTAAAGGGCAAGTCACTCTGCATTGCTAAATCAAGGTAGAATGCATAACAAAGGTTACAATGTTGGAATAAAGTGAATAAAAGTGAATGCATTAATGTGCAGTAAGCCTACATTCTCCATCCATCTTCTACACTATTTTATCTAATTCAGGGTCACGTGGGGCTGGAGACGAAGGAGTCAAAATCTCACCTCTAACTTGTCTTACGACTGTGGCACTGGAATTGAACCACGGACATTGTGAAGCGAGAGCAGTGACACGGATTCACAGGGAGTCTCCTGCCTCACTCCCAGGTTGCTATTTGCTCGACATGTCGCCTCCTGCTAAATGATTTCTTTGACGGGAGGATAAAATCTATTACCCTCTATAATCTCTCTATTTCACCAGCTGACAGAACAAAACTCATCAAACATTTGCAGATTGAATTGCAAGTAAAGCAGGGTTGCCAAGTCTCATGCATAATGAGTCAAAGTCTGACTCTCAATCCGGCAGGTATAATCACACTGAGTGGCAAACTTTGGTTGATGTTGGTTTGTCCGATGTTTGCTGGGATCTGCTCCAGCACACTTGAGTTTGATTAAGCAACATAGGAAGAGGTGTTCAATCCTGGTCTCGGACAGCCACTGTCCTAGATGTTGTCCAAGACCTGAATGTAATGTTTATGTCATCACTAAAATGTCTAATGAGGAGCTTCCCAATACAATCAGCTGTGATGCCAAATGTGGGCCGTCCAGAATCGAACAGGATTGGACCTTTTACAGGTGGATGGATGGATGGATAGATGCTAGTTAAAAGCTGCCTTGTGAAATTTGCTTATCAGTTCAATTGTAGATCTGATGAAGACATCCAGACATGCATTGGGAAAGTGAAGCAAGCATTTGTGATGTTAAAACCAGTATGGCAGTCTACGGCACTAACAACCCAGAAAATGTTGAGAATCTTTGGGGAAAATGTGAAATAGGTTCTCTTGGAGGGTTTGGAAACCTGGAGGTTGACCAAAGGACTAAAGCAGAAATTGCAGGTGTTAATCAGCAAGAGCCTGAGGAGCAGCCTATGGATTTGGTGGCCAGGACAAATCTGCAATGAGGAGCTTTGGAAGAAAACAGGGCAGTGGCCAATAGAGGAGGGGAGAAAACAATGAGCGTGGGGCTGGGTTGGCCAGATGGACATAAAAGAAGGAAAGAGGGCAAGAGGGTCCTTGAATGGAACCCACAGGTGAAGCGGAGGAGAGGGAAACCCCAAACCAACTGGAGACATATGAGAGAGTCAAAATGGGAGGAGAGAGGGGTTACATGGTGCTAGGCAACAGATACTGCACAAAATAGGGTCAGATAGTGAGCTTTAGTGGATGATGGATAATTCAAGTAAATCATCAGTTTAATCATATTCCTTCATTACAAAAAACATATTAGCTTCTAAACATATTCATGACAAAATATTAATTTAAAACACCATTAATTCCTTGTTTTATATTCAAAGGTTCCTTAAATACTCTCTTTGTTAGTAATTTCCATGTGTAATTCTTTTTAAGGTGCAGTTTCTAGTGTGCTACTACTGTTTAACGTCTTGAGGTTAAGAAATTGCAAAACATGAGCTGCAGTTACTTAAATGAACAGAGTGACAAATAAACATGCTGATTGGTGTCTGTGGCTTGGAGCAGAAATAGCACAATGAGCGGCGACACATGGTTGAACAGTGGTCACATCTGTAAATGCTCAATGTCTTATTCTTTATGGGATAAATGAGGCTAAAGTTGATTACTTCACAGCTGTTAGGTTTCATAAAACTGCCTTCCAGATCTCGTAAATCTCTGGTAAAACCGTTTCTGTCTCCTCTTCTCACAGTGTGAGTGTCCAAAAAAAAAAAAAAAAAGTGACAGCATTTTTTAGTTTTCTGAACCATGAAAAGTTTAACTTGGACACCCTGCTAGTTTTTGAGTGGATCAATGAACTGGACAAGCCGTTTGGCAAAAGGAACCAAATTAGGACCGTTGGGTCACATGATACCGTGGGACCAAGCACATTTGTCTGTACGGGATCCTCTCCTGCTGGCCTCTGACAGGAAAGAAAAGCCTTGATTCATCCAAAAGGCTTCCTCCAGCCTGTCTTTTAAGAATCTGCAGCATCTCCAGCTGCCTTTCACTCAGCTCTGATATGGACAAGTACCCGGGAGGTCCTCACGACATGCACTCAGAGAGGATACAGCTGCAGAGCTCCGTTTCAACAATTTCTCTGAATTATCACCTTTCTGCACTCCCCCAGCTTTATAAAGACATTATCTAACTGAATGACAGAACTCTGTGCTCCCTGCTTTTGGAAGAAATATTTTCGGTTTATTTGCTCTGCAATACACAAATACAGGAAATGTGTTGGTTGCATTTTACTCAGATTGGAAATGTTGAGATATTAACCCTCCTTTAGTTTGGATGAAATGTGTTTCACCACCAGACTGGGCAAAACACATCAAATACATCTTTGAAATCTTAATGAATATTTAAATCTAGCTAAAGTAGAGAGGTCACTGCTCACTGAGAAGGCAACAACTGACTTTAAATGCTGTGCACCAAGTACAATTTAAATTCTGGGACTTCCTGTAATTTCAAACTGAGACATTGTTGTCAACAGTTGATCCATTTGCAATAATTGACATACATTAATCTGAAATGTTTAGCATTTCCACAGCAACATTTTTAAAATATTCTTTCACATTGAACTGCCAAAAACACTGAAAACAATGTAGTTAGCATGTGGGGCCACGAGTGGGCGCTGTTGTTTATTTTTGTAATAAAATCTCGCACACGATTGCAACAAGGCAACAAAACGGAGGGCGGCATTGTTGTTGTTGTCCACCTACCCATGCATGTTTTAGAATAACTATTAACTATGGCTGTGTTAGGCATGCACAGTAGTAGCATTTCTGAAAAGTTGCATTTTCCAGAGTTGGAAAATCTCAAAAAGTTTTACCCCCCACCAATTTCCATGGAAATTTCAGAGTTCAAGTTTCAAAATATTTTCGTGAATTTCCACCTTGGGAATTGTTTTCCAAAAGTTATGTTTTCATCGACTCCAAGTACCGTTGTCATGTAAACAGACACCCAAAATGCTACAAGAGTTTTCCAGTTGATTGATGAATTTCAATAATTTCATTAAAAAAGCCAACTTGTTTTATAAACTACTCACGAATGCCTGTATCCTATGCTGGGGCTGACCGTCCCAAACTGTTCAAATTACATTTGTCGAGTGAATTATTATCTGGATAATACGAGTCCTGGAGATTAATGTAGGTTAATCGAACCAAGAAGTGACATGACACAGGGAATAATGCAAGACAAAAAGGGGGGAGGGGAGGGGTGTAACTGAGATAGAAAGAAAGAAAAAAACCACACTGAAAATAAAAGCTGTCCAGACTCTTTAATTTAAGGGCGTTCGCTTGCGTGTCGTGACCCCACCTCAGGCAGTCCGGGTTCAACCCTCAGTCAGGGTCAGAAAGGTTGCTACTGGCCTGCAGGCCTGTGGATGAGGTGACCCTGCAGGCGAAGTTAACCAGGTGAAAGAACAGGAAAAAAAGAGAGAGACAGAGCGTGAGAGAGAAACACACCGAAAATGACAAGGTGATTCAGTCCCTCCTTTGTTGCAGCCACCTCCAGGAGCTTTCAAAGCCAGACTGACAGCAGTTTACCTTCCTGTGCCTGACAAGTTTATCATTCCGCACTGAATTCCGAAAACCTAATTTTGCCGCGAGTCCCCCTCCATCCGTCTCCCGTCCTCGTGCGATCGGTGACGGAGCGCCCCACACCTCGCCTCTGCATCTGCCCTGTAATAAGTGCTTCTGACAGACACTTTGTGCGGCTGAATGGCCCTTCTGACTAATTTTACAGCACTCGGCGTGTAAAAGCAGCTGTCAGCACCCTGTTTTCTCAAATTACATATCTGCGAGGTAACTGATAAGAGCACTGTAGCTTTGTGGTTTGTGTTTGCTCAGGTGTGTGTGAGGAGGACATTGTTAACATTTCTGAGCTTGCAAAACAATGCAGGCCTGTGTGCTGAGGATTGTAGTGCGTGTGCCTGTGGAAGGAATACGCAAGACTCCGGAAAAGTTTGAACCACATTCATTTCTTATTGTGAGTTGGCAACAGTCATGCATCATAAATATCCTTCAAAAAAGCATTTACATGCACATGAAGCTACAGTGATTCATTTTGAGCATTTAGGAGACAGATAAACAAGTCAACAATAGCTTTTAAATGTCATTAAGACACAGTGTTTGGGCAGTAATTTCAAATTCAAGATGTAAATGAAGCAGCATTAGTATTTGTTTGGAATTGTTGGTTTGACTGCTCCCTTCCGGAGATGCCACAGAGTGTGATCTTGGGTCAAGTTTGTTGTTTTTTTTAAACTGGATGCCCCAGGTGATGAGAATAAATAACATTTAGGTATGATCTGCTTTAACTAACAAATCCAGCTAAAGACAAGCAGCTATTGAGCTTTAACGAATCCTTTAAGCTTCTGTTTCACTCGTGCAACAAGGGTCAAAGGTTTTTTTTTAAAAAGAAGTTGTCAAAGTATGTCAGATTGTTCATGGGTTTGGAATTTTCTTGCATGACACAGATTCTATCAATTAAAAAACAGATTTTTGCCTGAGTTAGCAATTTAACTTTTTTGCAAAATGGATTCTCGGAGTAGAGCAGTTTTAATGACACTGACTCACGGTGAAGTATAAACGCTGCCAATAAATGTGTCTGGAAAAGCAGAAAATGTTAACATAATCTTTGTTTTGGAGATTATTGCTTGTACTTGCAATCTGGGAAAGTGATGACCAGCCAATTGCAGACTGGAAATGTTTATAGTGAAAGCTTTCCCTGTGGAATCTAAATCGAAAAATCGTCAAAATTGACCTAAAGTGAGTGTTCTCACATTTATACTTGAAGGTTTTAGCTCCTTTCGTCAACATTGATTTGCACCCAGTGTACAACTTGCCATTGGGGAAACGAGGGGATCTTTCAAACTCCTTCTTGATGAGTGGAGGAAGAATTATTTACTACAGCTGTGGTGCTCATGCACAGTTGCAGCGTTTCCATTCTAACAAAGAATCTGAGCAAAAGGTAAAAAGAAAGGCTGCATTTTACCCGTTTCCACGTAGACAAAAAAGCACCGTGTTCGTCTGATTGGACACCCATAAGAAACAATGAAAGCTTTGAATTGAGAATAAATGGGACCTAAAACCAATTTACTAGTGAACCACACAAAACACATCAAACAATCATGATTTGAAAATCAAGTGAAGTTATAGATTAATCTCAGTCTAAAAAACAAGTTCTGGTTGATGACAGACTACATAAAGAATCTCATGACAGTATTTTGTTGCAAATGGCTGTTTGGATCCATGGACAAAAAAAGCGTATCGATATATTTATTTAGTTCAAAAATGTGCACCTTTTCTTGGATGACTACCAGTTTCCGACTCCTCACACATCAACTATATATCAACTTCTCCTCAACTGAACCCAACTCAGTTGGCATTTTCATGCGGAAAAATATCAGAAGAAAACAGCTTTATGAAAAAAACTTGAAAAACTGGTGGCAGTTCCATAATGGATGAGTCAGGTCTGAGACTCTTGCCACCCGACATGGCTCAGATTGCTTTCGGAATGTTACAAAGCGGATAATCTCTCTTTCAGTTATAAGCTGAACAATTGACAAAAACGTATCCGAGCCAAACCGCAGGCTGGACGTTCTGTACGTACCGACATAGTTTCCACTTCCAGATACTGTCACAGAGCCTTTCATCAACAGGCTGCAAAGGTCGCATGTTTAAGAGTTGAATCGATGCCTGAAGTGGATTTGGTTACTTGTTCAAATCCCACAACAATGCTGAATATGAAAACTGAGGAATTTTTCACTTTTGGGATTATGTGCTTTTATAAATCCCTTGGGGTGTTTTTAATCTGATTTCCAAAAATTGTAAATATTTCATAATGTGAAATGTTTTATCATTCCTCAGGGCAAGTTAATAATCAAACAAAGCCTAACAGAGTTGAAAAGAGACTGTTTGTCCTCATGAACTTGAACGTGTGAGTCACTCAATGATTGCATGTGCTCATTCACTCATGCCTACGAGCTGCACTGTGTACTGCATACATCTATGCATAGTCCTTATGGCCGTGCTTATGCATATTTGCATAATGACGCACACACACAGGCACACGCCTGGGGACCCTGCAGCGACACTAGTCTAAACTGTTGAGGAGTTGGACGTGACCGTTGACCCCTGTCTGACAGCTGGGTTCAGCTGGCTGTGAAGCGTTGACCCCGTCAGGTGAAAAACCTGCGACTGAGTCCTGTCAGCAGCTGCGATCCCAAAGTGTCAGACCGAAAAACACAAACAAGAACCACAAACCAGCCGAGCACTTGTTGTTTTGAACTTTTTTCTTCATTACAATAACAATAAATTATGCTCGTAAATGTCTGTTTTCACTAGAGATACTTAAAATATCTGCCTTGTCGAGGACAGTTTCCTATGATGCAACAATCAAATATAATGATACAGGTGTGTTCATCTTATTTCTCTCTCAATCTATCCTCAGTCTTTGAAACAAAAATATGTAACTTTAATACTCCAAAGCTATCAGCCACGATGTCTGCACTTGATTATGGAAAAATCCTTTTTTTCTCTTTAATTTCAAGAATATCCACCGATTTTGCTACTATCCACTATGAGCTTGAATACAAGACCGACACAATACCTAAGTATCCTCCATGGAAAAGATGGTTAGAGGCAAGGATAAAGGCCAGAAAAACACCAGCTACAGGATGATAGACCATTTGCCAGAAGCTGCGACAACAGACAGACCAACCGGTGCGCCACCTGGATCGAGTACAAGAAAAACCTACGACTCCACACACATGGATACTGGAAAGTCTGGAACCATATTAGATGATCAGGACACTAAAAGCCTTCATAAAGAACTCCATGGGATTGTGGAAGTTGACCCTGGAGGCCAACTCGAAGCTAATCGCCAAAGTTAACATCAAGTGCACCACATACCAAGGTGATATACTGTCACCACTGCGGTTCTGCATATAGGACCGAGGCCCCTCTGTCATCACAAAGACGAGCTGTGGATACCAGTTCTGAAGTGTGGAATGACTTCAAGCTATATGCCAAGAATGAGGGACAAATTGACTCACTGATCCACACCACCAGGATCTACGGTGTTGATCTCGGAAAGAGTGAGACATGTGTGGTCAGATGGTGTCAAAGAGAGGCAGAAGGATCAGAAATGAAATGTCGACCTACCAGAGAGCAACATAAGGGATATGCAGGATATATGCTTAAAGTACCTTTGGATGCTGCAGACTGTGGAAAACATTAAGCTGCAAAGAGGTCAACCACAACCAAATACCGCCAGAGAGTGATTGGAGGATGGGGGCTGATTGGCTCAGCTCCGCCCACCAGCTGAGGCCATTTAACAGCTCCAGCAGACACCTCATGGCGGCTGAGACGGGAGGTGCATGTTCAGTCTGCCCTGAGAAAACCTTGGTGGGGCTTTGGACTAGTGTGTGATCTTTTGAACTTGGCTCTACTACGATTTTTGACTGTGAATTTAGTTAAACTTTATTCAACCTGACTCTTGGTCCAGCAGTTTGGTGAAGGTACCAGCTGTTTTCTTTTGTGTTAATTCAGTGTTTTGTTCATATCCATTTTGCTGCTCTTTTGGCGCACGTGTGTCACTATTACCATAGGAAACTAAGCGACTGGACTAGTTCTGGGCTTGAATGGTGTGGGGGAAAACAGACAACACACCAGAGCTCGCTTATGAAAGAACAAGTTAGCAGTTTACTTCAGAACCAATATCTACACAATATACGGTACACAACTTGGAAGTTGAGTTTCAAGTCTTTTGCTTTTCTTTGTTTTCACCTGTTTCTCTACCACTGCTGCCCTGCTCACTTGCTCATTAACACCGAAGTTTTACTTAAAGTGGAAGAAGCATGAAAACTTTTTAAAATGTCATTTTATTCTTACTCACTGTAAATTAACAAAGTCTTGTAACTTGTGTAATTTTTATAAATGGATTATTTATTCAAAATGAGATGTTTCCACGTTTTAAACCTGTGTAACACTTTAAAATGTTTGCTTTGCAACATTTCAATTTTCAACAATCGGCGCTTTCAAGCTTTTGTTTTAAAAACGGTCTCTGTGCAAAAATAGCTTTTAAAACACATCTCAACATTGCTCTGAAAGATGAATAAAATCCACTAAACCTGAACATTTGCATTCACATATCCAACAGGACTCACCATGAACTGATACAGGTGTGGTCAGAGGCAGGTTTTTACTGATTATCACATCGTTGAGCTGCAATGCCTCTCAGACCTCTACTAAGTGATCAGCAGGTGCTTCCTGTGAGGTGAAAGTGTCAACTACTTGTCCATTATACAGCCAATCACATCACCTCTGGCAGTGGTGGATCCTCTGTCTACTTCTTCCTTTTGAGGTATTTTCTCTTTAGCCTAAAGTTTAAAAAAAAAAAAAAAGTCCTCTGGTGCAGGCTACAACTGTGATATCTCATAAGGAAACATTGCACTTTTAACTCAAAAGCTAAAGGGTCACATTTCACTTACAAAACTTAAATGAACATATAATTCTTCAGCTCCTCCTAAACCAGCTGTGATAATAAATCTGTTGTGTAAAATTATATAATCCCCCTGCGGGGCCTTTTTTTTTTTACCTTGGCTATCTTGGCTTTTGTCATTTAAACAGTATATTGTTGAGGAAACCTATGAACTTGTCTTGTGCCGGTAATACATCTATACTCTCGTCACAGTTTTAGTGCCTGGATTGAAGTGTGGCATTACTTACAATATACGGGATCTTGGTTTTCCACTACTGAGCACTGTTGTTTTCTTTAAAGTTTTCCATAAATCTGCCTCTTCATGCCTGCTTTAAAAAAAAAAAAAAAAGTTCTTCCTCCTCCTGGTCTCAAGTGTTTATTTTGTTTCTGGATTTATTAGAGAGTATAAAGATCACATATCTTTTTCATTCCTCCCAGCGTCACCACAAATCGTGCAAAGTTTGGCTGTAAATTGCTGATGAGAATCAAAGGCATCTATATTGTTATTCTTAACATCAGCACAAAGCAGATTTCCCTTCAAAATGGGCCTCGGTGTGCAGGGAATAAAGTTCAATGTACAGGAATGTTTTTAGAGATGTTATTTCTCAAAACAAACCTATTTTACTTGATGAACTGTTGCTGACGAAACTGACGATGCTAAATTGAATGAAATACTGCACTAGAGAAAAAGATAATTGCACTTCTTATACATGTTGTTTTTGTAGTGGGGTTTTTTTTCTCCTTACATTGAACGAGATCAGTTTTGGAGAAAACTTATTTAACAACATCAATCCAACAATGTCGTCTGTCCCTAGGTCCATGAACTCTTACTATTAATATTCATAGTGTATTGTTCTCTGGCCGCATGCGTGTGTACTTGTAGGTTCATTACAAACTACTATGCATGCTAACTACTTAACATTTTCAAAACACAGAAAAGGCAGAAATCCTGAAAATTATGTAAACTCATTGACATCTGAAATGAAAATGGGAAGATGATGCCATTTCCACTGATTCATGCAACAGTATCTACCCTTTATCTAATCTATATAGCTATAGTATCTAAACTTTAACGTTTTTCTTCATTGTGTGTGTGTGACAGAAATGTCTGTTTTTTCACCAAACCAAACATTTATAAAGAAAATGACAACAATATAAACATGAAGCCACTTTTTTAATGAAACATTCTGGAGCAAAATACAGTGAAATGTACCAAAGATGTCTATAACTGTTGCATTATGCATTATGCACTTTGCAAGCACTCTGATTGTATAATTGTATGTGAGGGTGTATGTGTACTCATAAATATTCCACAACAAATATTTGGTAAAAAAAAAAAATAAAATTCCATCTGTGGTGTGTAAAGGGTTAAGTCATAAGAGCAAAAATCCGGAGGCAAGAAGGTTGCAATCTTATTTTGTGATTCAGACTTTTTTTTTTACACAAGATCAAAAATACCCTTACACAACACTTTTGTGTCTGTGTCTCTTTATGGTTGTAGCTATTGATTGGTTGAATATGTGCGGGCAGGAGAACAGCTGGTTCATGTTGTTCTCTGGCGGCGGGCCTACTCTCCCAGGATTGCGTATGTGGGTGTAAATCTTGGAGGAGATGTTCTTTCCAAGCCGTGTATGACCCTGTCACGGTGGCGGTGGGCCGGGCCCGGAGCTTTCCGTCCAACAGTTGGGAGACTGAAAACAGATGGAGGGAAGAGCCAGGATTCAGTCTGAAGGGACAGACTTTTATTTGATTTCTCTCATGTCAAGTTGGATCGATTTCCAGCTCTAGTTGTTGTTTTGGTTTTTTGCACAATCTGGAAGAGCTCTCCTCTTTCTCCTCTTCTCATTTTACATTGTATTTATCACGCCTCCCTTCTTAACGTCCCTCTTTTTCCTATTGGGTCCTGTCAACGCTTCTTTTTTCTCATGATCGGTTCTTTCTTTCCTCTCGTCTCCTCTCCCATTCTTTCATCAGCTGTCCTCTCATCACGGCTGTTCTTCATCTCCGCTCTCTCGTCTCATCCTCACCCACTCCATCCTCTCATAACATAACAACTCATGGAATGACAGGATAACATATGAAGCCAATCATCCCTGGGAGCGGCTCTCAAATCTTTCCTATTTTTCTGGCCCCACCAGGATTCTTTGTCAGCATCTGATATGCAGCTATTCCTTCAGCATGTTTGTTTGTCAGGACTATTTAATGCATTGTTGTCTCCTCTTCCAGAAATGCCAGTCAATAAATACAAGATATATATAAAATTAAAAAAGGCGGGAAAGCTTTGATGTTCAATTATTGCATTCGATAAAACAGGCTCTCACTGGATGGCAAAAAAGCACTTTTTTTTTTTTCCCCTCACAAAGGTGGAATTTTAAGCCAAGAAATAGTTTCATTCATCATGTGCAGTCAATGTGGGCATTACTTTGTTTGTACCTCCATTGTTGACACTGACATCACTGACAAGCTGCTGCTTTTAATTACTTGGACCGTGTTGTGTTTAAGACCTGCTGTGCAATAATTTGTTCAGTTTGTTATTCCGTGATGGCGGAGAATATCCTTCGGGCTGCTGTTCTCAAAAGATAGAAGACGAGTGCGGAAATCCTAAAAAGCGCTTGGGTTTTCAAAACAGCCCAAGGTAATGAACTTGTTTTCTATCTTTACATCGGAATTTATCAGCATCCAAACAAACAGCTCTCCCAAATAAAAATGGATCTTTTTTGTTTTCTTTCTTTTCACCACAAAGCTTCGCAAACACAAGAGGAAACCACGGCTTAGGCTTTGCGTGACATGTTTGTTCCTTATTGTAAATGTGGACCCTATAGTTTATTCACTTTGGCTTCCTGCTGCTTTAAGTAGTCACTAACAGACCCTGCGCACTCTTTAATTTGGCTACGACTCAGCTCAGCTGTGCAGGGAAATATTAACCACCCGGCAGATGGTTCAGCTTTAAACATATTGCTGATTTTCATCTTTTTTTTGCAGGAAGTGTTGATAAAAAAGAAAAAAAAAGTGCAGCCTCACCCAGTATAAGTCAGTTTTAAGAAGTCAATCAAAATGTCAAAAAAAAAATGTATCACAGTGAATTTAATGGTGCACACAAATCCTTCAGGCCCATGGAATTAACAATTGTAATTTTGCAATTAAATACTGAAGGCAAGCTCAGCTTATTCTTTTTTTTAATACAGATTCATTAGATTGAACCCCTAGTGGCAGATAAAGGTACATGTTTACTGTGGTAGTTTGTGTTATCTGGACCAGAGGGGTGTGTGTGTGTGTGTGTGTGTGTGCGCTGTAGTACCTCTTTAATGAGAGACTTGGGTTGGTGCACATTCAGCTTCCATATGCAAACCCCCCCAACCCTCATCCCCGCCCCCACTCGCGCTTTCTCTCCTGACATGTGTCTGGATAGCAGGTCTTAACAGGGGTCCCTGTTGCCCGGCGATGCAGGCGCTTCATATCGGCACTGTCTTTTCAAATTCATATCTCCCTCGGGTCCCGTGGGTGGCAGCTTTGGATGCAGCCTAATCAGAATTCTCCTCCTCGTGAGTCCATGTTGTGCATAAATAGCCGTGTGTGTGGGTGCTTGTGTGTGTGTGTGTGTGTGTGTGTGTGTGTGTGTGTGTGTGTGTGTGTGTGTGTGTGTGTGTGTGTGCATGCATGCATGCATGCTTGCTTGTAAAGGATAAGTATAAGAGGATAGAGCTATCTTAAAGGTCTCACATGTGGGAGCCGAGACTCCTTTCGGAGATAATTCTTGCTGTGTCGTGCGAGATTTGGTTTCGACAGAAAAGGCTGGGATCATACATTTGAGAGCGTGTGCGATAAGCAGGGGTGTGGTGGACCAGGGTGGAAGTGGCGCCGGCCAAACCTGAGCCTCGTGAAACGTGTTTCTCATCATTTATTATAACCCCAAGTGTTTTTCCTTTCAAAACTCGCCAATCAATGTCAATCCAATAAGTGGAACTAAAAGTATGAGTCTTCTTTCACATGTACTGAGTTGCCGTTCATTAGAAGTGAGAATGTAATTCAATCCTTACACAGTAGATGACCCTGGAGATGATGTCTTTCAGCCGGTTATGCAGCTGTTTCTTCAGCTGATATTGATCAGAGAGAAAGGTAAAGAAGAGTGCAATCATGAAGTTCTAATACTGACTTTAAGTTAATATAGAGAACCAGTAAGTTATACTGCACCATTGTTAGCTTGGATGGGCTCCAGTGCACTAAGGCGCTGAAATGTATACAGGATGGATGGATGGATTGATCAACAGATCATTTCATCATAAATCACAAGGAGAAATTGATTGTTTAGAAGAAAAATCTGCAAGTAAATTGAACTGGGTGTCAAGATAATAAAACGGTGATCTCTATTCTCTGCTCTGTGTGCCAGTAATGTGACACAAGGTTAATTTATGCTCCATGTATGAACAAATACAGATATGTACTCCATCAATACTTTTATATTTTATGCTTTGAGTTGACACACTGGCCAATTACAAATACTCAGAGTAATTTATGAGTCTGTTCAGCATGTTATGGCATAAAACACCCGATTATCAAACATTTCTGTGATTTGTGCCTGTTGTCAACATTGCTCCCTCAGCCCCAGGTGGGACAACGTTTGATCCATATCCTTGAACTTCCAGGGGACCGATAAATACATAGACATTAAGAGTGCAAAAGGCTTGGTGCGTCTTTGTATGCGTACAGCAGATGTACGTAATAAAGAAAGGTTGCACAGGAGGCAGAAGCATATTGGTTCATGTTTCGTCTTTCATATCTTAAAAAGCTGGAAATGCAAGTTATGATCATTTCAAACACTCTTGTTTCATTTTATGACACTAACGCTAAAATGCATTTATCCCCATTTTTTCACCTTAACAAATTCTATATGCAATAGATAACCCTAAATCTACATCTTTAACATATTTTCATTTACCTTTTGAATAGAAAGACAATACACGATAACCAAAATAATATTATAACATCCTTTACCCACAGTAAGGGTTAAAAAATGGGACTTTGGGTTATGTGAGCTAATATCAGGCAGTGCGTGAAACAGAATTAAAGTTATGTGTTAAATCTTTTTGGTACTGGATATTGATATACCTGTGTGTCCTATCTATTATATCTCCAATGTGTGAAACTATAAAGGTGTCGTGGTGGTCACAATGTGATAGTCAAACCTAAATCTTTATTGCACGAGCCTTTGAATTGAATCTGTCTTTTGAATATAAGAACTTGTTTATCGCTGCAATTGTCTTTCAGCACACTGCGGCTGAATCGATACATATACGATTCTTAATGACACCTCACAGAGCAATCGAGGGCCATCATCACACTTTCTGCAGCAATTTGGAAACCAACCCGTCGTCGTATCTTTTTTTTTTTTCTACCCTGAAATTACAGCAGAGGGAAAGTGTCTGAATTGAGCAGCCGTGTACCTTTCTCCCTCCTCAGTGGCTAATCGATGGGCGAGCAGCATTAAAGGAGATGTGTAAATGAGTGCAAATGACTGGGCATTCACAGGCCTCATTTCCTCAGTAATTAGATCAGGATCTCCTCCCATACAATGATGTTTTCATTATCCTTCACTTCTCTTCCCTGTCTTCCTCTCCGTTTCCTCTCCTTTTGTCCATTTGGTGAGGCAGCGAGAGCCCGACGGCCACGTGAGACAATAATCTGTGAAACGATGAAGCGTCGCTCCAGACTGGAAGATGCGGTTGACTGATCATGTGAATGTAAAAGAGATGTTAGATGTCAGACACAAGGCCCACAGACCACAACTGGACTGCCAGGAGTGACGATCCGGCCACTGACATGATTATACATGGATAAAGGCTACCAAAAAAAAAAGGGCTTTCTGACTCAGATAAATCAAATTAGTCCTCTGTGAGTTGTACTGCGTCAGTGAGACCAGCAGATGTCAAATGTCAGATAGTAAATTTCAAGAAAAAAATGTAAGATCCACAGTCAGATTGTGGACCTTAAGAGATGTCTAAACATAATATAGTTCAATAAAAGATATAAAGATGATTTTTAAACAATATAGAGATGGAGTGTGAGGATGCCTACATGCTGTATATGTCTACATGTCGATATATTAGTGAATACATTTCTATGCATATAAAGTGCACATATGTATAATTTATGAATGTGTAATTTATTGTGTGTTATTATAATAGTTTGAACATGTTTAAATGATTGGGTGGGATATAATACGTTTTTTCTGAGTATATTGTTCTGCTGTAATTATTCACTGTTTGTGTGGTGAAATATCTTCGGTTGTCTCGTGTGCACTGTGGACTTGATATCGAGTTTGAGCATGTCCCAAAAAAAATGATAAATTAAAATTAAATGAATAATCAGTGTTAATATTTTGAATATGCTTGTACACATGAGGAAAAATCTAAGTTATCATTATTTCTAGGTCATCTTATTAACCCCAATTGTAATTGAACCAGGCTGCATGTGGCCCCAGAACTAAAAACACTTTTGACAACTGTCTCTCAATATATTACATAGAAGTAAATAGTGTTTCAACGATCACATTTAGATGAGAGCTACAGCCCTGATTTGCTTTATTTTGTGGCAGAAATTGTATTCATTATAATTTCCCACCGATCGGATCATTTCTCTGAAGATTGAGTCAGCATGTTTGACCCCCACGTTAAGCAGCAAGAGCTCTTTTGAAATGTGATGTGGTTTGCATGCAATTTGGCATTGTTTATATTTTCAAAAAGTTTTGTTTTTCCAGTGGCTCTTAGAACTGTTGTCATGTACATATACTGACCTCCAAAACCCAACAAAAGTTTTACATCTTGAGAATTTTGTCGCGTTAACAGGGCCTTAGAGTCACTGATTAATATGAAATGCATGTTTTTGGACTGTGAGAAGAACCAAGAAGTACCCAAAGATAACCCAAAGATAATACAGGGACACAGTGGTATAGCATATACAGAATCCGGACTCACGACGGAGAACTTCTTGATTGATAACCACATTTCTGCTTGACATCAGTCTTCCGTTGTTTCTTTTAATGTTCCCAATTGCATTGATTTGAAACTATATTTAGAAACCATCTGTGTACTAAACATTTATCACTATCTGCAGGCAGCTTTGGCTCCCTGACTCTCGCTATGTTATCTTTTTCCAGACATTGCCTTCTTTTTTTAACCCCCCTTTTTATCATTTATCCCCAAGTTACATGGTTGACTTTGTGTTTACTGGCTGCCTGTTGTTTCAGTTTGAACCCAGTGGCTGTGGGAAAATGGACAAACTTCAATTAGCTGGTCAGTGCTTGAATAGTGGATCGAGGGGTTAGGAAGTTTTTAAAGAGTAGGACGGAGGCTACAAGAATGTTCTCAAATAACAGTCATTGATGTAATGATTTTTTTTCTTCTTTTTTTTTAAAGAAATTTATTTCTTGCTTGCTTTTTGCCACAGAGGCCAATATGGACTCTCTGCTGCTCAGTGAGAAAAATAACGTTTTTTCTGGGAGATTCTCATGATACTTGGTTCTCTTTATGTAATGAGTCTGACATAAATGCTCCAAAACTAGCGTGCACATGACTACAGGCACTAAAATATACAGCCGAGCTGAGACATAACCATTCATATGCAGATGCACACACGGGCAGATAGATTTGGATCTTACATTGAGGATTAAGATGATGGTTCTCACCAGTGTGCTTTGCATTAGCATGAACAACGTAATCTCGTTCTAACCACCGAGCTCGTTTGGATGAAGACGTCAGTTCGTATCTGAAACCGTGAACGTCTGCGTTGCTGTCTGGATGCGTCAGAGCCGCACTTGCACATCTTTATTTTTTGTCGTTAGAAATAAATGAATGAAGAATAAAAATGTACCTCTGGTACTAAGGCACATTAGAATTTTCAGATTTAATATGGAAGTTGTATGTCAGGGATCAGTGGTTGTATGTCTGATTCTGGTGCATATTTCTTGATCATGTTGAAGGTCATGTATCATTTTGAGCTGAGTCTTGTTCTGTGTGACTCTTATCAGTTCAGGTTCTCATCTGTTTGTACCCTCATGTCCAACCATTTGCTTCCTAATCCATGACTGTTGTCAGGTGTGTCTTGCCAAGTCCCTTCGTCATTGTTTGTGTGGATGTCATCCTTAGGTTTTGATTCCACGACAATGTTTTCACATGAAAATGGAAAATGTTCATTATGTTTTGGAGGTCCGTTTACATCACAATGGTGCTCGGAGCCTCTGAAAACGCAAAGTTTTTAAAAGGGCTCCGAAGGTGGAACTTTTTGGAAACACTCTTGTTAGATATTTTCCAGGTATCTTGCACATTCCAAAACTGTGGCAGGCTCAGGACAACTTAAGGTGTAGAACAGAGACCGAATTCACAAGTATGGTGAGCTTGAAGCTGCCGTCATCTTGTATGACTTTTCTAATGTCTTGTGATTGACTTCCATTGGCATTGCCTTTATATGCATGACTCTTCCCTTTGTAAAACGTAAAAAGCATGCACGCCTGTGTGAAACCACTTCTCCATTTTACATTTCCAGATATTTCCCTATTACAAACACATGACTTCAGATATTTGAACCTTGCAATCATCATCACATACCACAGGATTTGCACGCACTCACTGAGGCACAATGTGTTCATTCGGGGCAAGGTGAGTGAAATTTTTCACATTTCTTCTGGTATGAAACAAGAGGCGGTGTGCCGTCCTTGGGGAGCAGAGAGGAGTTGAGTTACATGCAGTTTAAGTGTCTCCCTGCTGCATGGTGTGTTCCATAATGTTGCTCCTGCCAACGATAAAGAGCACAGAGGCCTGGTATGCTGAGCTAGCACTTCTTGTTCCCCATTTTCCCTTTCTTAAGGAAGAAAGTTCAAACCCAGACAGGCACTCAAATGCCAGCAAACATCATCGAGTGAAAAAAAATAAAAGATCTGCAGATGAGAAGTTTTTCTTTTTATATCTCTTGTCGGTACACAGTCGAAATGTGTTTACTAAAACAGTTTTTTTTTTCACATTTATTTCTTAGTCAATAAAAATACACATTGATGAGATGTACCCCCAACCTGACTATAATAAGATGTAAGTGCCTTGTTAGTTTTACACATGACCTCCCACAGTCCTTGTTCTGTTTATTACAAATACTGAGATTAACAAAGATGTTAAGTTTACTCCATAAATACTGGAACCAACCTTCTCTCATCATTTCCTTCCTACCTATTGAATAAACCCAGTAAGCACCAGGTTGTATTCTCATGGCTTATCTATGGTTGCTCCCATGAAAACTAATTCACTCATCAAATGGTGTCAATAAGTATCCATGTGCAGAGCACCAAAATATTGATACTTCCGATACTGTATTTTTCTCTTTTTGTTGGATTCTTGCATTTGTCAGCGGGAGAGCCGCTGTCTCTCTCTCTCTGTCTGGTTCACTGATTGTTAGTTTGTCAATAGTTAAAGAAAAGAGTGGTTCTGTTATTATGTTACCAAACTTCTCTTTTTCTGGAGGAAGAGCACCATATAATCCTGAACAGACACATGAAAATTGTCAAACAGTAAGCAACTTTTTTATGATTATTCCTCGTAGCCTACTGATATTTCCACAAACATCATCTTATCTGTCTGCATGTTGCAGTTTGTCATGAGAAGCAAAAAAATCCAAGGTTACCAAGTATTAACTACCTGACTACAACTTGAGTGAGGAAGAGTAAATAAGAGTGGGGGGGAAAAAATGAAAAATGGTGGTGAAGATGAATGACAGCGAATAAGACTGAATAAGAGTAAAGTAAGTGTAAATAAGAGTGAATGACAGTGGATGAGAGTAAATAAGGAATAAGCGTAAATAGGATGGAATATAGGTGCAGAAGGGGGAAGGGGAGTAAATAAGTGTGAATAGGGGTGAGTAAAAGTAAATGGGTGTAAATAAGGGGGAATCAAAGTAAATATGAGTGAATAAGGGAGCATAAGAGTGAATCGGGATGGATGAGAGTAAAATAGGAGTGAATAGAAGTGAATAGGATTTAATAAGAGTGAATGAGGCTGAATAAGATTTATTCATTAATAATAACTCTTATTTACTGTTGATCAGAGTGAATCCAAATCAATAAGGCTGAATAAGAGTGATGAGGGATTAATAACAGTGAATCAGAGTGAATAAGAGTGAATAAAAGTGAAGCAGCTAGTGTGTCACAGCAACGCTATAATAATACTGCACCTGCACATTATAAAAAGCCTAACTTGGGGAAAAAAACGGCTCAAGAAATATTCAGTAAATCTTACATTTACGTTAACAAAACACCACAGCAACACTTTTGTGGACTAAAATCATTCCTGCAGCAGCAGTAGCCTGGAACCGTCTGAACTTTACTCTTCTGTGTTCTCCGCTTGGTGATCGGTGAGAACCGTCCACCATATCGTCCCTGCGTCACTTTCAGCTCCTTGAAAACAGTTGTTGACAAATTAAGTTAAAATGCAAAATGTCCCCCAGCAAGCGGCCAAATTACTTTTGTAAACTGCATGATTTATGACCCGTCCATCAATGGGTCCGCCGAACGCTCGCTCATTCAATTAGTCAATCCGTGCTGCTGTTAAACTGCTGCGAGCTGAAAAGTGTTAAAAGTAAGAAATGTGAAACATGCAAGTGAATTAAACAAAAAGGAAAGATTTGCAGTTTTTCTTATTCACTTCTCGGCTTGTTCCACACCAACGTCCTTGAGCGAGATGAATGCAGATACCTTGGACACTCTGCAGTGAGATATCGAAGTTACATGCGGTTGCCATGGAAACCGGCAAACGTTTCTGCCCCGCACACACAGCGTTGTGGTTAATGAACCTGACTCGACAAAATAGATCTCCCCATTATTAAACACTGATGCCAGCTGCTGAGGAGACTTTAATAATGTCATGGAAATTAGCACAGGGCCCCGGCTTTGGACTTTGTACCTTCTTAATGTCGGACACTGGTGAAACAATATGGTGTAGTGATGTGACATACTTCACAATCCCCCTGGGATTGTGAAGTATGTCACAAGGAGCAGAGAAGGCAGTGTCTTACACTGCCTTCTCTGCAGATTTTGCTGTAATTGCACAGCACTGTAAAAGAAAAAAAAAAATCCATTCTGAGTCAGTCAATGAAAACATAAATTTGAACATATCTGAACATTAGTGTGACACGGAACTCGGATAACTTTTTAGATATTAAGATCGGTCAAAGACATAAGATATAAATCTTCAGTTTGGTGGCAGTGACAAATGTGAATAAATCATTGAAGAATTTGAATACGTTTTCTGAAAACATGCATAATGCAACTGCGACAGGGGATTTTTTTATTTTCTTTTTTTGTTTTGGGGTGGGACATTTCACTGTATTTTACACCAGAATGCTTCATTATAATGTACTTTATGCTACGATTGTAGTAATTCTTCAAAGAATTTGTTTGGTTTTTGCAAAACTACAGACATTTCCATCATGCGTCTCTGCACCACTTCAAAAAGGAAAGCACAAATGTAAAGGTTATTATTGCACTATTTGAATGTCAGGTCCACTCTCGATGAAATTGTGCCGCAGATGGAGATATAATACTACACATACTATACGCATGGCTAAATTCATCCAGAATTCTGGCAAAACGTTAAGGATTTACAGTGTTTTAACTGTCGAACATGCTCTGTTATCTATAAAATCAAAGTACCGGTAAAAACAAATCTTAAAAGACTCATGAACACCAGACTTGATCCTCACGGACATTAGGAGATTTATATGAAGTTAACCTGACTCAATGTGTCTGGATGTGAAGATTGGTAACTTGCCAAGCTCATAAGTTCAAAATTTTCCAGCTGAACACATCAAAGAACTTTTGGATCAGAGAGACGCAAACCTCATGTTTCTGTGTTTTATTGCTTTACAAAAAAAAAAAGAAGAAGAACCTGAAACCTTAATTTAACCACGAGGCGTCCTTTTAATTTACAGCACAGGAAACATTGTGACCTCATTGCTTCAGTGCTTTCAGACACACAGCAGCAGGATCGGCGAGTCTCCTCAGGACTGGAGAACGGTGCCCCCCAGTGTGCAAACACTTGAGACTAAAAGCACATGGTCATGCAGCCCAGCCATTATGCAACGTGCACAGACAGGATGACACTTGAATGGGAACTCAGTGTGTTGAAGTGAAACCCTTGTTTCGGGGAGAACATGGCGAGCTGCGGGGCTTCGTGTTCAACTCGGGCATGTCCACGTACGCTACATCCATTATTATGAGTTTATATTCAGAGGGATTGTGAGAAGGGGATTAAAACATCCAGCCAGATCTCAGTCTCGCTCCATGTACCAGTTCTCTCTTCTGTAGTTTTCACTAACTAATCATACAAGTTGATATTTACTCTCAACTTTAAATGACTCCTTATGGACCGCAATAAATACATTTTTTTGCAATTTACCTCAGTTTCTGGAAGCTGAACTCAAAGTTCGGTCCTCGCAACGATAGAAATGCCGCAGCCCCGACACACACTCTCGTTCTTTCCATCTCTTGCCAACTCCAACCAACGCTGGCGTGCGCAGCGCTCGGCTCATTCACGCTTAGTCAGCGAAAAGTGCGGATGCGTCGTCTGAACTGAAAAAGCCTCCCTGCATGCCTGTGGCAGCATCTAAAGGAACATTTCAGTGGAAAAAAAAAAAAAAAAGGAAATATCAGCCGTGCTGTCCTAATGAGATCAAGATGGATTATAAGCTGCATTCTGCAGCGAACTGCCAGCTCCTGACACGGCCCGCCATGTGCTGGGCTGCTGTTCCCTAAGATGTAAAAGGGCAACTTTTAATCCCATTTCCCCCCCTCATAGAAAGGCATAATGAGTAATCGTGTTACCTATCAGCCCAGACTCTGTGCTCGAGTTATGTGCATTACTGACAGTGAGAAATGGTCTGCCTGAAATTTAACCCAGCACTTACTCTTAAGATGTACTCTGCTGTGTGTATGTGTGTATGTGTGTGTTTGAGTGAGAAAGAGGAAAGTGGGAGGATATTCCACTGAGACCAAAAAAAAAAAAAGTGAAGTTTAAAGGGCATCCATCTGAAACGTCAAGACACATCTCCTCCAAAGTGTGGAGTGGAACAACATTTACCCAAACACGTATTGATCCGGTGCATAAATAAAAAAATAAATAAAAAGTGCATGCAAATCAGTTCTGTTTTGTACTGCCAGCCCACTTCTGAAACTTTCCGATGCTTCTGATTTATAGAACAGGGCCTTTAAAAAGTTACGCTTCATCACATTTTTCGACGGAAAGCTTAAACCTACTTGCCATTTGCTGTGAACTTTTACATTTATCCCCTGGAAATCAAAATAGTAGCCCAGCTGGGATTAATGGAATCAGTAAGTGGCTCTGGAAAGATTTATGGCTAGTCCTCAATAATGAAGTAATCCAGAGATGTTTTGACTTTTTTTCCATTCACACAAGTTACTGATTACAATTATGAATTTATGACACAGTTGCTGAAATTTCAAGGAGTTGCTGAATCACTTTTTTTTTCCAAATCCAGCTGAACACCCAGATTATAAGAGCATATTCCTCCCACTAACCAAATGTAACTTTAAGTTTGTGTTTTTTCAACAAATTCAGTGCCGATTTGTCACAGAAACAGTCACAGGCCTGAATGCACATTTCTTTTCAGCATCTCATAAGTATATCGAGCACTAGTTGCTCACGTCATGCACAGAACTGCTCACATGGATACTGAATGATGTTAGAGCATACTACATTGGCTCCGGTTTCAACTGTAATTTCCCATAATGAAACCCAGTCCCTGGTAAATATCCACATCTTAATTTCCATCGCAAGCGCTCTGTTTAATGTCGAGCTTCAGAAAAGCTTCTTCAGCCAGAGAAGAATTAAGCCAACTCTTTTTATAGGCAGTATTCCTCATGTTGAGTGAAGTGTCACTGCACTGAATAGTAGTAGCTCTTGAAATAGAAAATGCAAAAAAAAAACATGTAGGGAAACATAATAGCTCTGAAAATAGTCATATAGAGTTGCAATTGCTATGGGTACTCCGCACGTCTCATTGTTTGAATGCATGTACGGTATATCGGGTTTTTGTTTTTAATGCATTTCTATGAAGAGCCAACTTCTTTCACATCAGTTACATCAATGCAGAAAACTCAAAAACTGACATTTTTGTCAATAATTTAGGAACCACGACAATATTTACAGGGTAATCTGTGTAAAATTGCCACCCAATCTCGTAATTAAAACCTACAAATGATTGTTTACATAACTTTGTGACTAAATTTGTGGAGCCTTTGCATCAAAATGAAAGGAGAATTTGAAAGATATTAGCAATTGGAATTAACTTTTCCCTTCAGGGATGAATAAAGTAATTATCTATCTATCTATCTATCTATCTATCTATCTATCTATCTATCTATCTATCTATCTATCTATCTATCTATCTATCTATCTATCTATCTATCTATCTATCTATCTATCTATCTATCTATCTATCTATCTATCTATCTATCTATCTATCTATCTAACTTACATTGTGACATATGTTCCACTCGATTGTCATCTAATTGGCTCTGTCTCTATTATCGGACTTGGATCCGAGTTTGTTTGACAAAAAGCTTCTTTTCTTTTTTCCCCACTTGTACAGACAGAAAGTGACGCTGACTAACTTGGAAAAATGTGTATTCCAGTTTCAGTTTTGAATTAAATCACCCCATTCTGATCTTTTCTGGCTCGCCCCTTTGCACTGACGGAGTTAAAAATCAAACGCACCTCCAGCCTGCGAAGGCCATCAGATGAGTCAGAGACAGATCATCGGTTGCAATGGTTTTCCATCCCTCCCTCCCTCCCTCCCCCTCTTCCTGCAGTCCAGTCATCCCTTCCACAACCAGGCCCCGGTGCAACTTCCCTGGCACACTCATAAAGCACAATTAACTTCTTTCCCTTTGTCTTATAAATATTCATTAGCTTAAGCATGTTGTCATTTTGCTGAAAATGATTGCAATCGAATTAGCATAATTAAACATTATCTATGGTAATGCTGGTGGACGAGCAGTCCCGGCGAGACTCTCTCAGCCGTGTTTCGATGTGTGTCAGAGCCACGGAGACGCATGATGGATAATATAATTATGCTTGGGAGACAATGGAAGCCCTGCGGTATTGTTATTAATGTGCTCTGTTAATAATGACGCCCCCTACATGAATAGGCATGTCTGCGAGGGGGGTTCCTGTGTGTGACAGTGGGAATGAAAAAGAGAAGGACCGTCCGTTTGTGTGATCGATCTCATGTATTTGTGTCTGTTAAACATTTATGCGCGTGGAGGTTTCAGCACGGCGAGTGTTGGGAAGTGTGAGCCGAGGAAAGGAGGAAGCGAAAGCTGTATATGTGCATGTTTTTGTGGTTTCAGCTTGAGTCAACAATCTCCTTTTACTAATTTCTACAAGAGGATCCCATTCATGCTTTTTATTCTCAAACTGCAAAGGTTTCAACCAGGGATGTCAAACACATTTTAGTTCAGGGGCCACATGCAGCTCAATTTCATCTTGAGTGGGCCGGATTGGAAAAATGGTTGCCATAATAACTTTAAATGCAAACCTAAAACGTTTTATCTTTGTTGTGGGACAGAGTACACAGGATGAAAATGTTTATATTTTCTATAGAAAACGACAACAATCTCAACATAAAGCCAAATGAAATGAAACCTTCTGGAGAAAAATACAGGGACATTTTCCAAAAATGTCTCCTTGAGCTGTTGCGTTATGGGTATTTTACAAACTCACTCTGATATCATTGCTTTGAGCAACCAGATAGCTATCTTTCTTGCTATCATCATCATCAATATCTCAGCTCGGGTCTCCGTGTTGTCTCAAGAATTTTATTTTCAATGTTGTCTTCGAAATGTTTACAATTTGCTTGGTAGTTTGGCCTGATTGGAGCCACTTGTCTGACTGGATACTAAAACAACAAACCAATTGGGTTGCGCATTGATAAAAGCATCACCTGGAGAAAACCGAGCACATAAATCCACACGTTCATGTTCAAAAAGGAGTGGAAAGTAGTATAACGTCATTAAATCACACACCTTACTGCTGCACATCTGTTGGAGGTTGAAAGCAGGATACATGGAATATAAATACTATTCATGGGTGCAATTTGTCTGATTTGTTTCAGTTTTATTGAGTTTCTGTGTTTTAGTTACGTCCTCACTTCCAAAATTTGAGCTGACTTGCAACAAATGTGGATTTGACCAAGATTATAAAATTAAGATTTCTATTGAGTGACGATGCGGTTATTCAACTGTGGTTTGCAAGTCCATGTACAACGTGAATTAACTTTTAACCTCCGCAAACAGATGTCGAAGATGGTGGACAATTTATTTGTCTAATCCTAAGACATCCCCACTTTGCTTGGCTTGGAAACACTTTCAGATTTAATATGCATGTCTTTTGGATGAATATAGTTTTTGCTTTGGCAAAAGCCCACCCTTTCTCTCTCGAAGCACGAAGTGGCTGATCTTAAAAGGAGATTAACAAATGTTTTGTTTCCTCAGTCAAACGGGGAATGTTGACGAAGACAAAGTCCTGGGAGGATTTTCCTGATTCCCAGGAGGTTTTGCAAGTTCGCATTTCCAACTTGATCATTTTATCCATCCATCTATTGTTCTTCGCTGTGGTGGAAATATGAGAACCAAGAAGCCCAGACATCCCTGCAAAGACAACTAAAGCTGAAACGAAGTGCTGTAATAAAACAAAATATATATATATAATTTGAGCATGTAGTAAGGAGAGTAAATGAGTCTTTTTAATGGTGATTAATCCAGTACTTGGAAGCAGTGATAGAAACGGCTCTTTCTAATCTGAGTTTCTTCTTAGACCTCGGTACCTCCAGGATTGGTTGATCAAAGCAAGAGCAAAGAGGTGAATCGCTCAGAGAAAAAGGCAGGGGCCCCAAAAAGGAACCCCTTGGAACCTCGAAGGATTCATAACCAGCAAAGCTTACACGTAAAGTTGTTTGTGCCAGGACATAAAACAATCCAGAGCAACACCACAAATGTCTTGTAGTTGTTGCAACATCGAAACTATTGCCCCATTTAAACAACAACGTGAAAAAGCAAAACTTTACGTAGACGGACATCGTTTTCAAAATGTTGCCATGTAAATGCATAACTTTTCTCAAACAAAAACGAAAAAATGGAGGACTTTTTGTCATGTTTCACAAATGCTAACCATTGTACCTTTTATTTATAATTTTGCTGGTGGTAGAGCTTTTCTTTTGGAACCCCTCTCTATATGTGGCAGGTCTTTGGCCCTTATGTTGGGTTTAATGAAGACACAATGGAGACCATTTTGTCAGTGTTGTACATATCAGTTGACATTATCTATTTTGCTCACTGTCGCGTTGGCTGATATTTGCAGTCTGTCGATAAAGTAACATATTGGTGTGTTTAAATATTTCAATCTGACTGATTTCCCTCTCGTGACAATGTGTATTTTATACAACTAGCAAACACTCAATTAAAATTGATTGACTGGATTTTTCTTTCGGCTTTTTTGGGGGATTTTTGGCTGTTTGTATAATTAGCAAAAAAAAATGTGCAACAAGCTTCTGGACTTTTTCTTTCCCAAAATAACCTCAAGTTCATGTGTAACACTCACATGATTCATGTGGTCCAAATAAGGAATTTAAACCACCACAACATAACTCCTGCAAAGTTATATTTCTCTGCTTTGTGATAGTTTTAGAAATTTCAGGATATCATTAATGGTCAAGAAGTTATGTTTATGAGAAAAGTGCTAAATCCTGTCAGCTGTGACGGGATGTGGGGGGAAAAAAACGTTAAATACTAGCTATTAGAGTGCATTAAAAACATGTGGTTGTGAAAAGAGCGTATCACTCTGTCCTTAAAGGACCCTCCAAACTTTTCTTGCAAAAATGTGGCTTCACATGTGTTTGTACTTGCCCCCCAAATGTGCCATACGCAGCTAAAATTATGCCTCCGCTTGCAACTGGGCGAGTCCTCGGATGAACCCGTCCAAGAATCCACGTGCTTGGCCACGTGAGTTTGGGCGTGTTCCTCAGACGAGAACACGCCTGAATGCCAAAAAAATAAAAACCCAAACAGACACACTGGATGAGTCATAAGGGCGTGTGTGCGTGTGTGTGTGTGTGTGTGTGTGTGTGTGTGTGTGTGTGTGTGTGTGTGTGTGTGTGTGTGTGTGTGTGTGTGTGTGTGTGTGTGTGTGTGTGTGTGTGTGTGTGTGTGTGTGTGTGTGTGTGTGTGTGTGTGTGTGTGTGTGTGTGTGTGTGTGTGTGTGTATTCTCAGCCATTCACCACAATAGCACAGAGCTCACAGTCCAATGGCACTGCGCCCAAACCCATCTGTCCCGATGTCATGCAGTGTTTACATAGCGATGGTTGCCTGCAGACAGACAAGCTCACAGTGAAGTTTGATCTCTGTTCTGTACTTGAGCGGCAGTACGAGCCGCTGTCCACAGCGGCGGAGGCTGGCGACCCGCCGGCCAAAGTTAATCTCTTGATCTACTGTTGAGTCTTGTTTCTTTCATCACTCTTATTGCGGGCGGGTTAAAAAAAATGAAAAACCTGCCAGTGTGGAACGAGGAAATTTGTCACTGAACAGTTTTGAGAGTTGTCACAGTGTCGTAAAATAAGTGAGAGGACTTTACCTTTGACCTACAGGAGTAGCTTAGAACTTTCACACTCATAGAAATTGTCGAGTGATGCCAAATGAAGTCCAGATTTATGATATAGTGCATTATTTAAATGCTACATGAGTGATGGTCCAATAGTGTTAAAGTAGATTCTATTCATGTGCAAGGTTGTTTATCCAGTTGATGCTGAGCTGCCAGACAGTAGACCCTCTAACAATAGATTAAACTGAAGTTTTAAACTGGTGCGGTGGGAAGTTGGAGCGTGAGTTTTGTTCAGCGCTTCCATCGAGACCAGAGGTTTCAAAAATAAGGCCCATATGGGCCAAAACCAGCAAGCAAGATGCTCCAATCCGGCCAAAGCACCAAGCAAATTGAAAAAGTTTCAAATTAAACCATTTTTGGGGGAAAAAAAAAGATTTCTTAAGAGTTTTTTGGAGATGCTCAGAATACAACAGCTATAGGAGAAGTTTAAAAGTTCCAAAATATATGCATTTTCATCAAATGTACTCGGCGCCTCAACAAAGAAACTTTAAAGTATAAAATTAAAGGGTATTATGCCACTATCTTTCCTCTCAAGATGAAATTAGGTTCTATCTGGGGCGTAAACTAAACCGTGTTCGATCAAGCGTGATCGAGAATATGAAAGCAAGTTGGTCTGTAGCCTGTGTCATAAAAAAATAGGCAATACTATGAAATACTGCTTACCAGCTAACAATACATGGACATAGTTTACCCAGATATTGTTTATCAGTTCATCACTTCATCACAACAGTGACCCTGCAAGATTTGTTTCCATTCCTCTTGTTTAGACCCTTACCTTAGAGTTACGCTTGGTTAAATGTCGACAGAGAAATTGGTCATCAATACTATTTACTGCGTATGAGTTGCAAAATGAAAGGGTTGGACAGTCATCGGACAATACTATAGCTACAACTACCAATTTTCCCGTCACATGACAGTGCAGGAGAGAGTACATGTCTCCCTAAAAACAGAAACCTGATGACCCAACAACGACAGGTATTTAGTTATGCTACATGATATTTGTTTGTGTCACCATGTGTTACCGAAAGAAAACAAAAAACAATATCTTCTTTCTTCCTGAGGAGCCTGGATCTTTGTGATCAGATTACAGATTCCTTTTTTTTAAATCAACATTTCCTTTGCTTTTACTCTTGGCTTTACCTTGTGTCTTCATTGTATCTGCTGATACGTAAGGAGAAACGCACCAAGGCCACACGTCAACCTCTGAATCTGCCGGACTGCGAAGGATGCGAGCTCCTTTGTGCTGCTTGCATGTTATCACAGTGTTTCATAGGTGGGAATACAATGTAGTTGTTGAGAAGGAACAATCCCGTTGCTGTAAAACAAATGCATTGCACTCTGTGCGCTGGAAGAAGATTGGAAATAGAAGTGTGGGAGGACTTGAAATATCTGTGTAAGTTTCACTCTGCTTGTTTTATCACTGTAATTCATCTCTATCGTGCTCACAATAAACTCAACCTCAAATATGTGTTTTATTAAGATGATAAACAATTTTTACCCTCCACTTGTTTATTTATTTTCCTCGTGAAAATGAAAAGGACAACATGCTGGTAAAAGGCGTCGAATTGACTCTCCTTGATCTTGGTGGAACGAATCGATAAATAGATTTACATGTAGTTACATAAAAAAAATGTAGGTTTATTATTTGATTTTCCACTTCTAATGTTGAGAATTATGTGTTGAACACTGTACAGGTTTTTTTTTAGAAAATCTTTCCATCCAACAGTCTCTCATCTGTTTCAGTGTCTCATCTGTTAGCTGCTACTCTTCATAGACATTTTCCAAACAGGGGATTCTTTTCAGATACATCTGGTTGATTAGTGTTATTACTTCTATAAGGACATGCTGGTAAAAAAAAAAAAAAAAAACAAGCATGCAGAGCTGCTAACTCCGAACAGGCTCTCCCACTCTCCACACACATCACAGTGTTACTCGAGAATCATTGGTATGAAGAGAACTGAATGGAGCTGTACTGGGGAATGTTCCCTACTGAAGCATAACAGCAAAGTATATTGAAATGCTAATTAATTATATTAAGTAATTTTTCTTGTGCATTTTTCTGCAAACAATTAAGATAAATGAAGAAATGTAAATCCCAGCTCTGATGAATATTTCTATTTGTAGTAATAAAAAAGCAAAGTAAACAAACTGGAGGAAATAAAAAACATTTTGTGTGTGGATTAGCTGTTTGTTTAGCAGTTTGATCATGTATCTACAACAATTCTCTCTCACGTGCACATTTTAAGAGAAATAAACCTCTTTCACATTAAAAAGCTCTGTTCACACGACAATGTTCCACGTGAAAATGGAAAACTTTTTGTTGCATTTCGAGTGTCTGTTTTAACGACAAAGTGAACATTTTTTGAAAATTGCTCCCAAGGTGAAATTTGTGATTCCGTCTCCATGGAATTGGACGAAAACCCAACTTTTCTAAAACACTGCTGCTGCTGCACATGCGCACCACGGCTATAGTAACAATGATGGACAACTTGGTCATCTGTACTCGCCATTTGTGTGTAGTTTAATTGCAAAAACATCCGATATCTCTAACTCATGGCCTGGCATGCTAACTACATTGTTTTAACAGTTGCTGCAGCTCACATGTAAACAGATATTGATTTAAAAAAATGTGTAATGCCAATGTTTTCTGAAACAAAGACGATGTGTTTTCACTGGAAACATGGTGTAAACGGGGCCTTAGTGCACAGCATTTGTCGCCAACTCGAGATCATCAGTGACAAATATACAGTAACATTTTAATCTGTTTCCAAGTATCTCAACCTCCGACTATTTCTAGAAGTTCGGCGGTTCCAGGGATAAAATGAGTTCTAACTTTATTGAAGTTCAACGTCAAACTTATTTCAGGACCCAAATCAAATTCTAATCATATTACTGTGGAGGTAGATATTTTCACTCGTGTGCACAAAAGAAAGCGCTGGCCTTCCCCCCCCCTTTTTACCGTGCAGGAACATCAGGTACAGAACATATTGATTTGATATTATTACTTCTCATCAGAGAGCTTATCGTACTCGGCAAGCTGTGACAGACTGGCAGCCAGATATAAGGAAGAGAATAGACGGAACCATGCTGTCATTTCTAATCATGTAATTGTCACAGTTAAACGGTCCTGGCAGCCGTGACACTTTGAAATCACAGGTCAGGACTTTGAAACTCGGCAGTCAGACGAAAGAAGACGGCCCCGTCTTTTTCCTCGCGGCACTCGCTTCGGAGTTCACAGAGGGCGCAATAAAGGAAATTATACTAATAAGTGGTGGGGGCGGGGGCGGGGAGTATGCATAGCAGGTTATGTAATTGTACTCTATATCAATCAATAGAGTCTTGACCTGGGAAATGAGCCCGGCATTAAGCTGGGAGTCGGTTCACCAACACCTGCTGTGTGTGCTGAAATGAAAATCAGCATGTAGTGAAGGAAGGGGGGGGGCTGGGAAAGGGGAGAACCACAGCCGTGTAAACAGTCTATATATGTTTGACTGACAGGACTGCAGCGTGTGCAGTGCATGTTGGGGGGGCACGTATCACGCTAACATAATAAAAGCACCTGTTTTACGATCAGGTGCGTGCGCTAATTTTGCTCTCCGGTAGCCCCGAGTGACACCAGATTATTACACATCAGCAGCAGCTGGATACTTCATTACTACACTAATTCTATTTGCACCTCCAAGGAACATAACACACAAGAGAATGGATGAGTTGCCAAATTGAAAGACGGAAAAAAATATCTGAAATAGAAAACATTGAGAATGGCGGTACGGCGGCGAGTCTCAGAGATCACCCCCACTTTGAGTCTGCGTCGTTTTTGTATTGTTCGCATGTTCTCCTGCTGCAAGCAGTGGTTTTTATTCATGTGCAAGACGAAAATGTGCATTTTTATTCCGGAAAAATGTCATGTTTTCACAGTGACTTTTCATAAATCATGTCCATCTCCACGGAAACGGCAGACATACGGAAAGCAAGGTAGTTGGAATGCCAGGCCAGGACTTGGCGCTGTTGGTTTTTGTATTGAAACCACATGCATGCAGTTCATGCCTTTCAAAAAATAAAAAAAGGTGCATTTTCGCCAGTTCGAAATGTTCCATGTTACAAAAAGATGCACCTAAATCACAAGGAAAGTTTTTCATTTTCACTGGAAAATGTTACTGTGTAAACAAAGTCTGAACAAGACCATTTGAACAATCACAATAACGATCTGTAGCCAAAAGAACAATAGTCGCAAACTAAACTCTCTTACTCAGTAAATTGCAGGATGCAATACATCCTGGACATTTTTGCAACATTACTAATGCTGCTTTGATCAATCCAGGTTGATTTTTGTTTAGTCCACATTTTGCCCTCCTCAGTGAACACAGGCACATCACATGCAAACCTCCAGGACACCTTCAGGTGTTTTCAACTGTCAGCTGGAAGGAGATGGTGAGAAGAGGCGCTGTACCATCACATATTTTTATTTTCTTTATATATATATATATATATATATTACATTTTTTTCATTTTCATTGTGTTTTTGTTTGAGTGCAGAATGAATAAGGAAAAGACAAAAAGTTTACATTCGATTCGATATCTACTCAAAACCTTTGACAGAGTTAAAAAGAGTGCCACTTATTTAAAGTACCTCTTTTTTTTTTATCAACCTCCTGGTGGGAAATACAGTGGAATGTCCAGAATGCATGTTTTCAGAATTTGAGCCACAGCTTGGCTTTGATGCTACTTTCACTGCATTAATGAAGCGAATAAATCAGACAAATACAATCCTCAATATCTTCATTTGTAGGTTATCACCTTTCATTGCCACCCATCAGGCAATGAAGTCATATGTTTGACACCACAAGTCTACATTTTGAAGTCTGAAGCTAAAAGTACAGCAGCAATTGCAGATATTCCTTCGCACTGACGTGTTAAAATGAAGTAAAGTGCACTAAAACAAAGTCAAAGTGCTATATTTTCAGTAAATGTTTATTTGTGCTCCTCTCTCAAGTTCATGGAGATTTTTTATTTGTTTCTCTTTAAAATGTGTTGGTTTTTTTATGGTCCTCCTAAGATTTTATTGTTTTACATATTTTTTGCACCTTCATTAGCCCCCCGGGGTTTTACTGCTCAAAGTTGTACAGTCTCACTTTGTCAGTCAACTAAACCAACCAGTGCAGAAGACATTGCACAAGGTTTTATTCTTGTGAAATGTTTTGACCAGACGCATCGACATTTTAAGATATAAGAGCGACCGGGAGCTGTGCAGATTGATGGAAAAAAGTTTGATTTATGTCCAAAAAAAGAACACATATTTTTGCTATATTAAAGCTCTAATAAAGCTCCATAAGACGTCATGTCGGAAGAAGCCACTTCCAGTTTCCAGCGCGAAGCAGAAATTTGACAAAGATGGCAGGAGGTATAAAATCGACAAGGCTTCAAAACAAAGTTAATGTCAGCAATGTCAGCAGCTGCGCCCCAAATTTCTCCGGGCCACAACTTCCAGTTGGAACTGACAGTTTACAGGACGCGGATCTGTAACCTTTAGGGTTCCGGGGTCCTCGTTCCTTAACCACCGGGCCGACTGCTTTCCAGCTAACAATCAGAAACTCAGCCGGAAAGGTTGAAAAAGGTCAAAGCTGAAAGGCCCGGCCCAGAATGATTGTCATGGGTTCGCGGGGCGAAATCTCTTGCTTCTTTATAGGTCAGTGAAGTGTTTCGTTTAAAAGGTCAGATATGTATGTCTTTTCTCCACTTCTTTCCTTTTCCAGGGCTCACATTTCTCGATCTCTGTGACACGTGAAGTGGGCGATCAGAGTTTCGGTGCCGTTGACCCGTTTGAACCGAAGATACAAAAAAAAAAAAAAAAAAAAGCCACAATGCCACCAAACTGTTTTAATCTCTTCATGAAATAGAAAAAAAAATCTAATAAGCATATTAACCATGAAAGAAGAGTGAATTTTAATCACAGATAAGGATTTTATCAGCCGTCTGTGGGCATGAATCTCTTCCACACTTTAGCCTGTCTGAAAGATATTCCAAACGGGATTGTTCTCGTATGAGACGGGGACGGGAAAGAAAAAAAAGGGCCTTGTTCATTATGGAAACATTAACTCCGAATCCATTTGTTTTCCACGCTAAAATGAGTCCAGGGCAGAATATTAATCTAGTGCGCTCAGAATAATGAAACCATTAATATAAATTTAATAAAAAACAAGTGTTTCTGGGCCTTTTTTCCTCCTATATCAGGATACTTTTTTTTTTCATGTCCTGCCACACGGGGAAGGCCCTGTGAGTCAATTCTGTAATTAAGACACATTAACACATAACACCTAGCAGACTTGCTCAATTACCGCAATGACTATTAAATTATATTGGAGCTCGAGGCGGTGGAAAGCGGTAACGGCTCTCCATATATTTCCATCGCTGAGCAGACTTATGAACTTCAAAACAACAACAAAAAAAAGGCGTGCCGGGAAAGAAAAACTCGATTTTCTATTGATCCATTGGTGAAGGAGACACAATGGATTTAGCAATGTAGGCAACTGCAATATTGCCTCGAGATGGAAAGACCCCCAGAGAGGGCTGACATTGGTCCAAATTAATGACTGTTTGAACCAGGGATGCACGATAACTTTTTGTTTCACCGATACCATTTACCTCTTTAGTTATGAGAAGCGGGAAGTTATCGGTTAAGAAAAGCAAAGATGCACATTTGGATGTGGTGAAACTGGACATTTATCCCCCTTCCTGGCACTTCCGCTGAACATTTATTGTCGCAATTGCGTTGTCTTTTCGGAAACAGTGAAAAATGTTCACACCAGTGATGGCAGCGTCATGTTTATGTTGGAGTTGGTACATCGATGTGACATAATGCGCATGACAATAGTCGGGCAAACTAATTGGCTCTCAGATTACTAATCATTGTTGGACTTTTCTGTGTGCCGTCATTTCTTTTTTTCAAATATTGGGCCAATAATCATCGGTACTGATAGATATCGTGCATCCCGAGTTTGACCCTGCTATATTAGACACTGTCTGAGAGGTCTGGTTAGATTTGGTAGACCTGTCCCCTATTATATTCCTGACATATTGTCGTGATTGCAGACTGCAGCGAGATTTCTGTCGCAACAAGTTTTTTTTTTCGTTGTGTTTTCTGCGACGAAAACATCGATATTTTCTCAAAAACCAAACAATTACAACTAAAATTTACTAAAATCTCAACTTAAAGCCAATTTTAATGAAAATGGTGCAAAATACAGTAAAATGTTTTCTAATGCTGGTGCATTCTGCATGTTTTTACAAACTCACCCTGACAGCATGGATTTGATGGCAGTGAGGGTAGCCTGCTTTCATTTCGTACTCCAAAGAAATGTGTTTGCAGTTGAAAAGCACTATATATGTGAAATCGGTTTGACATTTTTATTGTTTTTGTAAAATTTGGTGGAAGCCTCTTGGGAAACTAATTCCCTTAGTGCAAACTTGAGTCACCATTTCACCTCAAATGCGTGTTTTTGAACTGTGAAAGGAAACAAGAGAAACCCAACACATGTACAGGGAGAACATGAAAGCAACCAAAAGTCTTAAACCAGGTTTTGTTTTTTGCTGTGAGGTTCAATTTCTCTGTTCAATTTGACCTTTTTTCCCCCCTCGAGACTCCAATAATACTGATCTGAAGAGATTCTTGAAGCTCTCACTCAAACAATCCAAACAGCCACCCTCTGTTTCTATTTGTATTCATACTGCACCTTTATTGTGGCCGTGGAAGGAGGAGAGTGCACGGTCCAGCAGCATTTTACAGCTATGCAGTGTTTCTGGGCATTAAAAGATCTAATGTGTGTGACTTCAAGTTTCCCTGAAACATTCACACCTCTGTAGTTTGAGCATGTTTAAAGGCTTCAGACAGGTTTAGCTTTATTGCATGAATGAAAAAAAGAGATAATCAAGAAACAGTCACGACGGTAAAATGTTTAGTGTTGTACCGCCCCCTGGTGGATAGTGTATTGACTTGGTTGCCCCACTATTATACAGTAGTTAACCCATAAAGAGATGTGCTCCCAGTCAAACTGCAACAACAGAATATTTACACCACAGTACAAATCCCAAACTCATTCAAATACACTTTTAAATCGTTATCTTACAACTTCAACATCATTTGAAATGAACAAATGCGTGTTAATTAGTAGCCAACTACTAGGATCCTGCCTAAAAATTCCGAAACTGCACAGTAATTCAAACAGATCTGATTTGCATGAGATCAATTATAACACCATGAGGGACATCACATGCAAACAGGATGTTTAAAATGAGGGTTTTCACTGCAAGTGATTACGTGACTGATATCATAAAAAGCCGTAGTTCAGGAAATAAGAAATTAAAAGTCACATCTTGTTTTAGTTCATTTTTATTATTATTTGTAAAAAAAAAAAACAAGGACAGAAAATATAGAGCATTGAGTTTTTTTTACTTACGTTTGTGACAACAATAAAGACATCAGTCCCTTGTTGATAGTCTTCTTTTTATTCATCTTATGGGAACATTTGTTCTGAAACTCAATTCCACTGCAGCTCAGGTTGCATTCACATTTTCTGTTTGACTTTCTGGATTCATCATTTATTCATGTGTTGTACTTGCATTTTGAGATGTTTGCATTGTCTTTTTGAGTGCGGTGAAATATTTGTACTCTATTGATGAGTTTTAAACTCCTGAGAGCTTCAAGGCATAGATCAAACCAAACATGACTCTACAGTTTAAATCAACTGCTCCTCAAACCCTTTCAGGTTTTATGCTGGGTTTTTGTATTTTTTTAAAGCATTTTAGGCCAGGGGTGTCAGACATTTTAGATCCGGGGACACATACAGGCCAATGTCATCTTGAGTGGTCCAGGTCATTAAAATAGTTTTATAATAACCTTTAAATTTAAGCTTTAAAGTTTTTTTCTGTGTTGTGGTGCAGAGTATCATGAAAACCAAACAATTATGATAAGAAATGACTACAGTCTCACCATAAAGTCAATTGTAATCATACCTTCTGGTGCAAATACAGTGAAATTAATTTATTTGTGGAGTTTTTTTGTCTTTTTTAATATGAGACTCAAAATATTCCTTTTAAGTCTAACAAATAAAATAAAAAAAATACACAGGGTTGTTGCTGTAAAAGGTGCATTTCTGAATGTGATTTAAAAAATAAAATAAAATACTGTAATATTTTCAAAATTATTGAATATTTTATAGTACTTTTGAATCTCAATATGTTGAAAAAAATGTAAAAGGCTTGCAATATTCAGTTTATTTGTATATAATGTGTACATTTGACTATTAAAAGAAGTGTGTGTGTGTGTGTGTGGGGGGGGGGGGGTGTAGGAGTATGAGTGAAGTGGGGTGTGAAGCCTGTTATTCACATTACCACCATAAGAGGGCAGCATAAAACCATGTTAAGAACTTTCTCCCAAAAACAATGTGTAAATAAGATGCAAAGTCTGTTATTTGTATATAAACAGTTCATTAGGTTATTCCATTAACTTTGACCACTGTGGATAAAATTAATTACAGGCAATAACTAGACGTTCTAACTTGAAGAAAACACAATTAATCTGTGAAATATTATTGTGCAAATTTAGCAAGATTTGAAGTATGCGAGATGAATTCATGCATCAAAAATTATATATATATATATATATATATATATATATATATATATATATATATATATATATATATACTTTAATTCATAACACTATGTTCTTTCCACTTTGTAATGTGTCTTTTTCTTGTATACTTTCACTGTCATTCTCTTTGCAGGTGAAGGCAAAAGATGATACTCCATTTCCAAGTACAAGTATATCAAGACCCCCCCCCCAACCCTTTGGATTAATATAATATGAAGATATTTCACAAGTGTTGCATCACAATATGAGAGGCTGCTTCTGGAAGAAGTGTGACGGCTCATCCCACCTTGCTGGGTGAAAGAGGAAAAAGAAAAAAGATGTAGGGATCAGCTTCAGAATAAATCACCTGCTGTGGCGGATATCAGCCCTCGGATTCCTCATACCTAATTGTACTGAACTGTAAATGTAATGTGATCACCACTAGAAATGAAGAAAACCGAAAAGAGAGAGTAGATAAGACTACAAATATTTAAAAGAAAGAAAGGTGATCAAACAAAGGCAAAAAAAAAAAAATAGACAGTGACTAAAAAACACAAAGAAAAAACAGAGAGAAAAATAACATAAAGTGATGGAAATGAAGGGAAAAGAAAACAAGATCAAGATCAAAAATTCTTTTTTTGTTTGTTTTTAAAGTAGAAGAGAGAAGGAAAAGCAGCCTTGTGCTGCCTCTGTCAGCTCCTGTTTGAAAGGTGGATCGACGGGGAGGCTAAATGGCTCTAATTTACGAGCTCGGGGTCTCAGGTGGGCCGTATGTTAACAATTATCTGGGAGACTGTGGCGAGCACACAGCGGCCGTCCGGCCTGGGTGCCGGCCAAACGCTATTTATCACTCACTCCCACCGAGAAACACGCCGACCTCCGGCTCAACCGCCCCAGACGTCGAAGACATCCAGAGGCTGTGTGGGTGTTTAAACCTGCATCTCAGTGTGTGCATTAAGAAGAATACTGCCTTTATTTATGTCTGTTTGACCGATGATGTGTTTGATGTGTTTGTTACAACCTGTAGGTTGTAAAGGCACACTGTAAATAACACAACAATAAACGTTTGAAGATTTTCAGTCAGCCGGATCATCCAGCCATCTTCAATACAGGCTTGGAGTTATGTGCAGTTTCAGTGCCAGTTCAGGATTGCAGGGTGTTGGATAAACCGGGCAAACTCTCACACATGCTCACAAACATATGGACAATTTTGCCTTCATAAATCATAAATCCATAAATAAAATGGACAAAAAAAGGGGTATACTTGGGGTGGGGGGGGGGGACTATCATTGTGCAGCGCCTTTCAGCCCCACACAGAATTTAATGAGTTATAAGATAAACTTTATTAATCCGACATATGGAAATTCATTCATCACAGCGGCTCAGCATTGGACAATGACACCTCTGTTCAATTTCAATCACATTCACTATTCAGCATCACTGATAAACCTAACAGGCATTTCGAAGGTCCCATGAAAATGACGTTTCACGTGAAAAAGCATAATTTTTGTGTTTTCCCTGACAGAAAGGTTTGGCCTTTATAATGCTGAAAATGATGTCACTTTCATGTTGGGCCATTAGTGGGTGCTTTTGATGGTTTTTGTGATGAAATCACACGTGCTTCAAGAAAAATATGGATAGATTGGAGTTTTTTTGTTGATATGCACTGTAATAACACTCCAATAACAATCAAAGTCCCAGCAGAATATGGATTGGGAATCATGACATCCTGGAGGCCACCATTGTCATTATCCAGCTATTGACTCATGTGCAGAAGAACTATTTACTATGGCCGTGGTAAGCATGCGTAGTAGCAAAGTTTTAATAAAAAAATCTGAAAAGTTCCATCTTTAAAGTCGTTTCCATAGGTCTTTCAGTGGCTCTGACCACGGTTATCATGTAAACAGACACGAAAGTTTTCCTTTTTCATTTGAAAACATTGTTGTGTAAACAAGGCTTAAGTGATTAAATCTCCAGTTCTTAAGTGCATTCCTGCCTGTTTTAAAGCTGTGTGCTTGCTATCAGATCACTCCTAATGCATGTTAATACCATGTCCAAACAGGAAAAACAGGAATGTGTTAAATGTAAATTAATGCCGTGCTTTCTCTGCCTTTCTTTACACAATTTTTAGGCTTACATTTTTTTTTTTTTTTTTTTTTTAGCTTTTTAGAGTAGAAAGAGATGCTTTTACAATAAGGACATTTTGAGCAATATAGACTTGTAGTCAGTTTCATATACTGCTTCTCTTTTTTAATAACATGAACAAGCCTTTTGCTAATCAAAAACAATATAAATATGTTTTCCTCAAAAAAACTTCTTGTGTCACAGCATTTTCGGCGCTACAAATTACCTTGGTTTCCACAAGAATGTTGGTCCTTGGAGGACAAGGTCATAGCTGGCAATAGGAACGGCAGTTGTGGTATCAGCGAGCACGCAAAGAGCGATTACCAGATTAAAGGGCACCGCTGAGGGGTTTTTAATTGGTGCAAATAGAAGGAAGCCCCGGAGGTGTTTTCGTGTTTGGCATTGAGCTTGTACGGTTCCCTGACTCGTGTTTTTTGGTTTCTGTCCATTGACTCCTACAGTATTTTTTGTTAATAAGAGCATTTTTCAGATGGCAAAAAGTCAAAGCACATCAGCTTCTGGAATTCTGGCTGAGAGCTGAAGATGCTCTGAGCAGTCGTCAGTTCAGGGGAGCTGCTGATACATGATAAACTAGTTGGTCGATGACTTGAAGGTCTCTAAACTGTTTCTGGAGCTGAACAACAACAACAACAACCGTGAAATGAATGGCAGTGATAGTCAGTGGAGACAAATATGAAGTGTTTGATGCATTTGTAATGAGATGAGGATGGCGAGAGCCAATCAGATTTCAAGTCACAGTCATATATTTTACATAAACCGTGTCCAAAATGGCCTTTGCCCATAGTGAACTGTAACTGGTTTCAGGACCCCCAATGGCCCCTGACATATGGTTGGATGTCAGTTTACACAATGTTTCAAATTAACTAAAAATTAACATTGGTGAGTACACAGATATTTGTATGGACAGGTGAAGAAGTTGGATTGTTAGTACAGGTGACCGTCAACTATAAAACAATGTCTCCCATGTAGGAATGAATGATGGATGGATGAATATCAATGAAGTTTGTGACCACAATTTTTTGGTGAAGTTTGAGCGAATGTTCACCCTGAAAAGCCACCATCAAGACAATCAATGGATGGATGGATGGATCTACCAACTCCTTCCCAAATCCAAATACTTAATGTTAGTTAAGGTTCATTCCTCTCTCTTTGTTTGCATTGTGTTGGACTGACGATCTGTCCTGGATCACCTTGGATTGGGTTTAGCCTCTTGTAACCCCAATATGAATGGGTGGATGTTGTATCGGAGGCTAAATCTTACAACGGGTTATTTTCATCGTGAATAAAATGTCCACTGACCAGATGACCCCAAGTTTAAACCCTGCAAACATCTGTTCCTCTGAAGACATGTTGCAAAGTCTCCAGAAAGTGCCTTCGAGTTGCCTGAAAACCTTGATATCTTAATGTTTCTGCCAGTCTTTGGTTTGTAAGTTCAACAGGTTTAATTAAAATGAGTACTTGTGGTAGAAACAAACATTTAACTGGAATTTCTGGTCTCAAAAGGGCCAAAAAAGAAGAATCTTTTTTTTTGATTGTTGTTGTTTTCCAAAGTGGGATCCAACTTGGAACCCACCGGCCACAATTAGGAAGTTATAATTACGTTGACAGATGCATCCTCTAATTGCTAAAAAAGAAAAAAAAATGAAAACCCAACACGACTTCAAGCTCGAGCCAAACATAAGGAAAATTTGTACTTTCCTTGATTTTGTTTAGAACCTCGCTGCACATATGCCCTGCCCACTTCACACAGTGTTTACTCATCTAACCAGCCCTGACGGAAAAGCCATCCAGAGCACAAGTCCTGCCAGCCTGCAATCTTTTGCATCTCATGTGGTTTCGAGCGTGCAGTAAGCCGCTGGCTAACGGGGCATGCTAGGCTACGAAAGGCGCAAGTAGCGTGTGTGTGTGTGTGCCCGTGGGCTCTTATAATTAGAAAATGTTCCACTCGCTTGCAATTACAAGGCCCTCTGCAGAGTGTTATTAAAGACTCATTTTGTTTGGTTTTGCCCCTGAAATGGCTCCCATGTGGTGTTTGTTTGCCTTTCGCTGCATGGCTGGCATGGACGGCGGAGTTTGCCGCCAGCTGGGAGAATGACTCTGTCACAGCGTTAACCTGAGGAGAAGGGTCAGCGAGGGTCCAGGGGTTGTCATGGAAAATTAAATATGTGTACAGCTTGCTTACACATACTCATGAAGGCAGTTCTGTTTCATTGATTTTGTTTAGTCTTTTCGTCTCCTCCTTGTAAAGTGTAAAAGCAAACCGACCCAGGTGAATTGATTACTTGTCTTCCATCTTCGAGCCTTCCTAAAACAAGTCGAGTCCCCAGATGCTTGTCCTTGGTGTGGTTAGGATGCGATCGTATTGCAGCGTTTAAGACCTTTGTCTCACGGCCATGTAAAAATAATCTGAGTACAGTAATTATGCACAGAATAATTACAGGAGGTTAGGATGACCTTGTCCGAAAAGGAGGAGGCCCGTCTCGTCGGGAACCTTGCAGGAAAAATTAAAATGTAGTCTTTCTGTCTGCATACTGCTGTCAAGAGTTTATGGCAAAGACTGAAATGAAAATACAAGTATCTTGCTTCGATTTTTCCAAATTCCTGAAGGAGAGGAGACTGGGCTCCTGTAACGTGGCCACAGCGGCTTATTTAGTTACTGCAGGAGCAGAACGTACATTTATTTATCTATGGTACACTGTGTATTGGTGTCACAAGGTAATTGGCAGGTTACAAAGGGCAACGTTTCTTTGTTGGGTCAGGTGTTTAAACACAATTGTTTTCTTTGGATTATTTACAATTTGCTTTAGTCGTTTGTATCTTGCAGGACAGAGTTGGCTGACAGGACTTATGTTTGACACCCCCCTGGTTTAGAGTATCACTGAATGCTCAACCCTTTATGAAGCAAGTCAAAATCACAAATGTAAAACAAGAACAATCAGAGAATTCTGACCTCCACCAAGGGTAGACATGGACACAGGGAAACGATACATATTCCACATCCAGATCAACAGCCTATATTCATTTATTTCGTTTTGGTGAGCATGTGATTTTATTTCATAATTTGAAAGAACACAAGATAAGATGATACATTGTGCAATGGAAATGTTCTATTGTAACAATTATTTTGATCCGTATCACCACCAAAATGTAATGGGTTCTTACTTTCATCAAAATACACCTGTGAACCAATTTCTATGAAGATCTTGTCAATATTTTTTGATATATCTTGTTAATAGAGAGACAGCCAAACAGAAAAATAAACGCAGATCATTTTATAACCTCCTTGGCTGAGGTAATTATTTTTGGCAAAACTTGAGTGTATTACATGTAGTAATAATATCATGAGAACCACACAGTGAATTAAATACAAAAATGTTGTTTCCTTTTTCATTTGAATGCATATTGAATGGGCAATGACAGTTACCACTGCTTCCAACTCTCTTTTGAGTGTGACAGGACTGTTTTAAAGGAATTTCTTTGAGTATTATTTACTTAATTTGCTCAGGATCTAGTAGGATATCCTGATCCTGGTGAGAGTTACTAATATTGTGAGTTTGAGATGGGAGGTAAGAGGTCCCCGGGGACATTTACCTGGATTGAAAATGGCTGGTTTTTTTTGGCATAACTTCCTAAATGATAGTTGTTAGCAAAATTACATGCTTCGTAAATATTCCACATAGCAGCTCGTGGAAGATGACAGTTTCACAGTCGAAGCTCAGGGTATCCTGTAAGTCTCACAGTGCAGCAGAAGGAGTTACACAGTTGCAGAGTAAAAATACACACTCATTTCAGTGGCCGCCGCCACCGACTGCCACACAGCAACGCGATCCGCAATTTGTGTTCTTCTTTCGAGGCGACGGCTCATAAATCTGTCGCTTTCTCTTATGCGTTCTGTGACGTCTGCCCCTCGGAGCAGCCAGGCTCGCTGACATTTATTCACCCTGTGTGGCTGTCAGCAGCCACAGCTTAATCCAGGGAGGTGATAATGGAGCCTCCAGCTCTTGGCCTGCGAAAGGAATCACCGTTCAGCGTTTCCCCTCATGGGAGCCTGGGAAATTCATGGGTACAGATCCTATCATTTCCCCTCCTGTTTAACGTATTCAGCAGAGTAATCTGTCTTTCATTAACTGGTGCACAGTTGTTTATGGTGGAATAAATCCAGAGTTTAGACATCAGCCTGGATACGGCATTACCTTGAAGACGGGATCTCTTACCATTTACGTGGGTGTAAAATGAACGGATAAACTAATTCATGATATGTATCACGGATATTCAGACATGGAGTCATTCGCTGATTTCAATTATGGATTGAGGGTGGTAGATGTGTGGGATCCTCAAGCTTGAACTTTATACATTCACAATGTGACCACCAGAGGATGCTATATGACAGTACCGTGCACAATATTGGGGTTTTTAATACTACCTCTTGTCCTATGCTTGTTTCTCCATCAGTGGAAAGAGTGTGCAGTCAGTTGATGCTGTCTTTGGCAGGATGTGGCCTGTCGGTTGTAGACATCCCACTTACTGTTGACCACCGTGACCCTCCTCCTTAAGGGACCAATCATTTTGGATAATAGTAATCCAACATTGCTGTACTCAGAGTTCACTCTGCTGCATCCCGGAGCAGCAGCAGCTGTTTTTCTAACACCACACTGTCCATCGAGGGTCACAATCTGTCCACTGTGAGCTTTTTTTTGTTGTCTCCAACTGAGTAAGTTCAGTGGATACTGAGGAAACAGCTGGAATCCCCCCAACTTTGTATTTGTTAGAAAGTCTCACCATATGTGTCCAAAGCAGCTTCCATGGTTGAGAGTCAGAGGTCGATGTTTTCCTGATTTAGCTTCTAAAATCATTTGTTTTGTCATCATAACGTCTCATGAAGGCTTCATCACAGGGCTGCCGACTTTTAAGCATTGATAGTAAAATTCTTTTCACAAGCTTTAGTCTGGTTAACTGCTGCTGAGATTCAAAGGGAATGTGATGAACTGCAGGAAGTTAACTAATAGACAGTAATGTATTGATATGGCTCTAATATCTATCTATCTCTATAGTTTTGTTGTGGGGCTTATTTATAATTTGATAAATACAATTTGTAATAAACTGCTTCCAAACAATAAGGTATACTATCTATTATCAGACACACATACACCTTACAAACTGCATCCTGTTTACATGTTTGACTTTGACATGAATGTTGGTGGATAAACATGATCTTGTGAGGATTGCATGTTTGCCCCATTTCATTTATCACCCCATTAAGGAAACTTAATATATTTGCTTGTCTTCTACTTCAATTGTCACAATATCTTCTATGCAGTGGATTGTCTTGCTGTCTGATGTCTGTGTTTTATTGTTCGCTTTCCTTCTCTGTCTCCTTTACTATTCTGTATAACCTCAACCATGCAGTGTGAAGGAGAAAGTCTCCACTCCTGAGTTTGGTTCTGTAGGTTTCTTCCATCACCATAAAGAATTATTTGGGTAATAGCACCATGCAATGGCTGTAGTCTAATTGGTTCTATATAAATACAACTGCAATTATAATGTCTCCTCTCTCCAGTTTTAATCTCTCTGCAAGGGAGCCAAATTAGTTAATTGAAAACATCCATAATACCCAGAAGAAGAAATCCCTCAATTTGGTTTCTTCAGCCCACTGCAGGATTTTCCTCGGTCACGCTCCTCGTGAACCGCCCGGCAGAAGCAAATCAATCAGCCCTGTTACAGTCAGAAACCTACCAGATCAGCAAGGAAACGTTGTGGGTTTTTTTTTTTTTTTTTTTTGCTACAGGGGGAGCACAGGGAACTGTAAGGTGGGATAGAAGCTGCTTTTACTTGGATTTGGTCCTGCTGGGCACATCATGTTAGGTCTCATGTCAGGTCTAAATAAGACACGCTGTGAAATATACCGTAAAGAAAATGTAAGTTCAAAGGGGGGAAAAAAAAAAAGAAGAAGAAGCTAAATGTGGTTTTGGAGGAATGTACCAATAGCAGATGTGTAGTATCTAAAATCTTGCTATATCCCAGAGGGATGTAGCTTAATTTAAATTTATCCACAAATACCATGTATCAGTGCGAAGGTTGGTAAGCATGACAAAACGCTTTGATAAAATGAGAGCTCAGAATGATACGCCTCCAAAATGGTTTGGAGTAATTACAAATCATATTAAAGACAAACCTGGAATCCCACGTATCAAATGCAATGTGGCTGTCTCTTTAAAATTGGATCTCACAGAAAAGTGTATTACCCACAGAATACGGTTCACAATAGATTTTTTGAAAAAGTGTTTATAGCCATTTATTCATTATTCACAACTCACGTTAAAGTTTCAGAAAGTTGGCGCCGGTCCCCCGACAGTGGACGAAAAGCAGATTACAACCTGGACAGGCTACAGTTCATCACTCAGTTAATACAGACAGACACAGATAAACACAGTCACAACAAAGAAGACTTGTGAAAACAGGGAGAACATACAAGACACAATAAAAAGGGGAGTTTGGTTGGAGCGAAGAGTAAATACACATACATCGGGTGTAAAATGCAGTTCACGGAGACATTGGTGTTATAATGCCTGACGCCATACACGTCAGCTTGTATGTGCCTGACTGGTCCTAAGAGTGGCTCAAGTACAAATTGGTGTAGATTATTTATGCAGCATAATTTCTTTACTCTCATAATGAGATTTCATGATTACGAGTATACAATTTATGTTTGAGGGCACCTTGGCCAGCAGAGCTATTTACTGATCTCCAAAACTGTTATCATGACCAGTTATCATAAGACTGGAAAACAAACGACTCCACCTCGACTTATAAATAAAATAAAGAAAGCGGCAGGTGTTGTGGAACAAACAACTCTCTGTTTTTGGCCGTCCTCTGCATCATGGCAGGTTCCCCCCTTCAGTGACAGCTGGAGATCAAGTGAACTGTTCGTTAATCACCTTGTTCCGAGGAGATCAATTATCCATTTAGCCCCGTGACCAGATTACTTCAGCGTCGCTTAAACCTGTAATTACAGCGGCCTCACCTGTCCAGTACTAAACAGGTTTCACTGTGGGGATTTACACTTGTGTGAACATTAAAGGTATAAATAATAGAACTAGAGAGGCTTTTTCTTGTCTAATCTTTCTTAGTTTAGTGTTTCACAATTGGAAAAATCGTAATTTTTCTTCCGTACCACTTCCCCTAACTCCCAGGTAGCAGACAGTAGCAAAAGAAAAAGGTTGCACATCCATCACAAGACAAGCAGACACATCCACAAACATATACAAACTTAAAACATCACTGATTCATTAAAATGTGTCAAAATGTAATATCTTTTACCAATCAAAAGGCCTTATCTGGACTTGCCCAAAAACTGCATGTGAGAAAATTCTGTTTTTGACGCTTCTACCACCCCTGATATTTAATTTTTGTCCTTGATGACAGACTTAACTAATCACGATCGGTGGGTATTTGGGAATTTATAAGCGCCTCTGTCGGTTCGCACCTTAACAGATTCAGACACGGCTCGCGACATGTGTTCCAGTGTTTGGCACGGGCATGCTGTGTGCTAAGTGACCAGCTGACAAACGCGCATGACACGTAGACACGGACGCCAGACGGGCCGGGCCCCGTAGAGTCGGTCCCTGGCGCCGTCGCGCTCACAGAGATGGATCCTGGAGTCACGCGCCATTTGTTCAAAGAGGGCTATGATTTGGCAGCCTGCGCCGACAGCGAGAGGACCACTGGCACCACGGTCCAGGCTTCGCTCACCGCAGCGCCAGGCCAAGGCTGTCATTCAGTTAGTTATTATCCTGCTACTACTGTTTCAGTGCCAACAGGACATGAGACATATTAGGTCTCCTAAAAGTGTTTATGTAGATGGTAGGCAGTGATAAAGAAAAAAAAAGAAAACACTGTACTTTTCTTGTTATGTAAATTATTTTGGCTTTTAGATTCAACATGGCAATAATAAAGACTCGTTGTTGCTAAAAGAAAAACAAAACAAAAAAACAGACTGAGCAAAGATGTTTTGGCAGTCAGTGTATAGAACATAAAGTCGAGGATGATTTGTTGAATTCTTTACAGCACAGCAGTACATTTATTTTTTGGTTGAGCTGTCGACAGGAGTCAATCTGTGTTCAACAGATGCAAATGACTGAATGTCAGGTAAGAGAAACATCATATCCAATGTAGATCATTCAAAATAACCTAAAAAAAAAAAAATTGCACTGAGCTTCTCTTAGATTGATTCCCCAATTACACTTTGTCAGATATTTTGCCATGTTTCAAGAAGCGCCATGTAATAGACAGCCATTGAGAATCCCTCAAACATCAGTGTGTGTGTGCAAATGTGTTAATATTGACAAAAAACAACACAAAGCAAAAAAAAATTCATAAAAAATAGGCATACAGTGGAGTGGAGGACTACTGTACTTATACTGTGCGGAGCTTGTGTAGTGTCATGGCTATGTCTGCTTTTCCTTTTAATTAATAAAAAAAAAAAAAATTCCTCTTCTTTTTTAAGCTGCAAGCTTTATGGCTGTTGCTTGTGGTTCAAATTCCATTTCCACCGAATGGCACACCTCAGGAAGGACATCCAGTATAAATCCGGCTTTCGTTATAATTACAGTGACTTTGAAACCTAATCTCTTCCATGTGTTGTCTTAAAATGGTTACTTTCATTTGCTATGTACAAGCACAGTCTTGTGAGGAGGACTAGTTACGTGGTTGTTGATTACACCCCAGGTACCACCGCTGTGGTAATTAGCAGTGAATGCCCACTCAGTGCTGCACTGCAGCAGCCCATTGCTCTTAGTGTGTGGACATAAAGTGAACAATGATTAGGATGGGTCAGATGTTGTGGAATAGTCTCCTCAAAGAAATCAATAGACTCTGTTAGGTTATGTCAAGCAGCAACATGGTGGTGACAGAGAATATTCCTGGCTTTTATCTGGGAGCCTGTTTGAAGTTTTCATGTTCTCCCTGTGTTTGGTACAAAAGTGGGACTTGAAGAACACTAACATTGTATACCAGCTACTATATGTTATCTGTGACCACCATTAACGCCTCCAAATCAAACTTCACACCGAAGCCACTCAACTATGTATACTAAGGCTTCGTCGTTTTCTCAACATTTCATGTGAAAACGCATCGTCTCTGCATTTTCGTTTCAGAAAAGAAGTATGTATTATGGCCGTGTACACTAGCCACATGTTATCAAAAAGTTGTTTTCAGTGGCTCCGTGCATTATTGTCCTGTTGACAAACAAAAGTTTTAGGTTTTCACTTGAGAACATTGTCATGTAAACGGGGCCTAATGTACACTAGGGATCTGAGTTTTTAATGATTTTACTTTTGAAAAAGCCTGTAGGTAATTTGTTTTCATGTTTTCATAAAAGTCCTTTGTAGGTCATTTCAAACATTGTCACCTGACAAATGAGCCATTATGATCATGGAAACAGAAGTCTCCATTCTCAGATTAAAGTCAAAACCCTGTAAACTCTCTTTACCTTCAGGAGTTGGCATAGGTGCACAAGAAACCTTTTCTTTTTCAAAGCACCTCTTTCCATCATGCTCTTCTGCTTCTGCCAGTTTGTTTTAGAGTAGGAAGCAGAAAGTGTTGCTGTTCCAGCGTCCGACACTTGATGGTTGGCTGAGTTAACGAATTGCATCTTCGGATGGCAGGAGACACTTAAGATAAATCCAGCCTTAGCTTGGTTCCTGTGCCATCCGAGGTTACTTGAGGTACACAGGAAGCAGCCTGCTTTATGTCCCTCTCAATGAGCGTGTAGTTTAGGAATGGCATCGCGGAGGAAGCGCTTGGTTGTGTTTACATACCCAGGTGACGAATGGCCAAGAGAAGGCAAGCAAAACAGGGTAGTCGAGACGGTCGAGAGAGAAGCAATGTGTCTTCCTTTGCCAGTAAGTGTGTGCCAGGGTAAGCTTCAGTAAGTCAAAGAGCAAATGGTGGATGGAATGAAACTTCTGTAGGAAACCATGGAGAATCCTATAATGCTCTGTTTTAATCAGACTGGACTCAACCATTTTGGGTTGCCATTGTTATTATTGTCCATCTACTGGCCGTGGAGCGCATGTGCAGTAGCAGAATTTTCAAAACGTTGTGTTTGGAGTTGGAGATATAATGAGTGCTTTTTTCATAAAGTTCCACCTTCGAGAGCTGTTTTCAAAAAAATTGTGTTTTCAGCACCATTGCCATGTCAACGGACACCCAAAACGCAATGAAATTTTTCAGTTTTTACTTTTAAGCAGAGCCTCTATCTAACAACAATTAATTGATCAATATTTTTCTACATGTTTTTCTATTCATGGACCATTAACAGAACTATTTGCTATTTTTCCTGTAAATTTCATGGAAAATGTGCTGCTCCTCTAAAATGACCAAAACAAAAGTAGTTGCTGAAGCTGACAATGAGACCCATGCATGACATGATCATTAAAACGGCTGTAGCTTCCACGGTGTAAATATAAACTCACCATGTACTGAACAAGTTATTCTTCTGTTGAAATGAAACAGTGGGTGGTAGAGAAAACTTCCGTGAAGTCAGAAGGCGACGAAATTGCTGAAATGGCCCGTTATCTCTGTGTAATCCATTCCCAGTGCCATCCAACTGCAGCTGAATGCTCACCGCTGACAGTCATGAATTCACTGGTAATCAAATCACCCCATGCAAATGAAAAAAGTGAGGATGAGGTCAAAGGGGGAATTCTCTCCATAGCTGGCCCACACAGGGAGCATTGCTGAGAACCACGGACCACATGCCCTCATGTACAAAAGACTGCCACACTGTCATACGTCTTGATAGAAGCATGTCCGTGCACACACACAGACACAAACAGGGGGCCACACTCGGCAGTAAATATCTCCACGCGCTGGTTTCTTGAGCAGCAGTGGCAGCTGCTGGAAGGATGGGGCGTGTATGTGTGTGTCCACAGTGTTCTCCGCATTTCTCCCATTTCCCAATATTAGAGCGGAGCGGGAAGTCCATCTGTTAATAATGCACTCAGCAAATGAGCAATAGCCACCGCTCGACACCCAATACGCAGGAAATGTGAACAGCTGCCGTATGCTGAAGAGCTGCTTTCACCACTCGGACGTGTTCGGGGGGCTCCTCCTTCCTTGCAGCCTGTCCTTGTAATATTAGTCCGTCTGTTGCCGTGGCCGCGCGCACACCGGTGAGCAAATGCAGGCATCCAAGCATACGGCGACATATGGAACATGCACAAACAGGCATGTTCTGATAAGATCGCATTTCTCTGCATGTCAAATCTGTGGTCGGCCTCATATGCATCGCTTAGAAATATGGTTCTCCAAGTTTTGTGGGAGTGCTGAAGAAGCTTTGTCTGATCGAAAACTTAAAGATATTACTGAATCTTCTTCAGTGAAAGTCTTTCCAGGAATCTTCCATGGTTCTTTATCCAACTTAGAATGGGATCAGACTTTCACTATCACAAATGCAAAGTATAGAGATGCGAAATTACTACAGACAAGGTGCAAGCCAAGGTTTACAAACCCTAGAAAGCCCTCGAAAAATTTTACTTTTACATGCCAATAGTTTAAAAACAACGTCCATTTTCCACGGAAATGGCAAAAAGGCTGAAAACAATATAGTTAGCATGCGAGGCCTGCATGTGCCCTGCATGCAGAGAATAATATGCTATAAACATAAACAATGGAGAGTACACAGACATTTGTATGGACAGATGACAAAGTTAAGTTGCAATCACGGTTGACTCACCTACAAATATCCCAGGAGAATATTGACTGGGAGATGCAAAAACGATGGGTTTTCATTGAACATTGAGCCATTGAGCAATGGCCAGGCCATCACAAAAGATAAACTTTGAATCATGGAAATGCATCTTGTAGTATCGGTGATACAAATTGCTTCTACACTCTCTTACCATGATTTTTGCTTTGTTGTACTGCAGGCTTTCTGACATTTGTAAATGAACAGGGTAAAATACTTACATATGTACGTACATACATACATACATACATACATAAATACATACATAAATGCAAACAAATACATAAGCTTGTCCCCCAAATTTCGTTGGCAAAGGTAACTAAATGCAACACAGCTGAACAACAATATGGTGCAAAAATAGCAATAATTCTTCTCAATTCTCAAACTGTAACTTTAAGCTGTCAGGATAAAGGATCTTCTTGGTGTGAGGCCAAAGCGTCAGTCCATTTATTCACTGTGCATTCTGCTGAGACCTTCCCGTTAAAGCATGATACAAAAGTAAAGTAGTAGTTCCACGAAGAGGTCAGCACTGAACATGTACGGATTACACAAGTAGTGCAGCAAATTTAACCTGCAGCTCAAGTCAAAGCAGTGAAAACACACATTATGTTCTTAAAAAAAAAACAAAAAATGATGCACATATACAGGGCAGCACATACTGACAGAAGTGTTTCTTGCTGGGAACGTTTCTCCACATTTTGATTGACTGGCCAGGTTGGTAAACACCGGTGGCTTGTGTCGAGTTTACTGACACTGCATGACAGAATTTCCTCAGCCCTCGTATACACATGCACGCAAACACACACCCACTCCATCGTGAATAGTGCAGCATGAATTCTGCATCTGATGTCATGCCCCCCCCCCCCAACCCCTTTCAAATACACACATACATTCCACAGTTGAAGAGAATTTCCTCTTATGCTGTCAACCCCGGCACATCCACAGCTGCTCTTTTTCTGATGAATAACCCCCTCTTAGGCCTTTCCAGAGCAGAGTGGGCTCTCACTTCAACTCAAGCTAAATACTCCTGAGTGTTTGGGCCTTCACATGTGAAACTCTTCACTGCCCCCCCCCCCGGCGTCGCTCTCCTCCTGCGGCCCGGAGATCGATGGCTGTTTAGTTTGTGGTCGCACATCAGCGGGATCCGTCATCGCTGTGAATGATAAACTAATCCCTTCATCCTCCTCCCCGGGGGGGGGGGGTTCCCTCCAGCCGTGCGTGTCAACGTGCGGACACGCATCAGCTGAATCTCCGCATGTTTCAGTCTCCGATGACCGCGTGTTGTGTCTTTGTGTGTCCCGCTCTCTCTGCATGAGTTGCAGTTATGGTAATCATTACATTTGTGTTTGTGTGTGTTCAAGAGCCATCCACCTGCGTGGGCATTACCTCCCACCAACCTGGCAAACCTCTTAGCAAACTCACCCTGTGGTGAATGAACCGGCAATCCTGTGATATTTGTGGTGAGCTTCAGGAAGGAAACGATAATGGAGCCAAATGTGTTAATAGAACACTTGTCTTGATCAGGTCTCATAAGCTTAAACTGCATGTGAGTTTGTGTGTACGTGTGTGTGTGTGTGTGTGTGTGTGTGTGTGTGTGTGTGTGTGTGTGTGTGTGTGTGTGTGTGTGTGTGTGTGTGTGTGTGTGTGTGTGTGTGTGTGTGTGTGTGTGTGTGTGTGTGTGTGTGTGTGTGTGTGTGTGTGTATCCAGCCATTTGTGGTTGAGCGTTTTCCGTTGGCGTGAATGCTTCTCTTGTCTTCAGCGCCTTCCTCCCCATGTTTGTGCGTCTGTGTGTAAATATATATATCTGTCGTTGTGTAGGTATTTGCGGTCTAGTGTTTCCTGTACGTGTGAATATGCGTGTTGTGCTTCAAGTGTTACTCCCGCGTGTATATACAGCAATGTGTGTGTGTGTGTGTATGTCTGTGTGTATGTGTGTGTTTTATCCCCCTAATTCCCCTGCTGATCTCCTTCGCTTCCTGAATCAAACAGCCCACTGGATTCCTCACATAAATCTGCCGGGTGCATTTAAGTGAGCCCAAATAAAACAGTCTTTTTTGGGGGGGGTTAAGAGATGGAGACGTTGCACACAGGAAGATGAACACAGGCAGGAAAGGGAGGGGTGAACATATAGGGATGTATTCATTCACCCCCTGACTCGGTTTTTTTTTTTTTTTTGGGGGGGGGGGCGGGCAGGGGAATTTAGCAAAATGAAGAGAGAGCATGTTTCTTGTGTGAGTGCATAGTTTCAGTAGTACAATTATCCTGGCTGAGCTATCGTGCTGGCTGAATGCAAAGACACTGTGTCTCCTACAGAAAGTTGTGAAGTGACACTTTGCAGAATATATAGTTTTGAGAATATACACAGACAGAACATGTGGGGATTTCTTTCATTTTCTATTATCATAGAAAGTTTGACAAAATATTGGAAGTTGCTGTATTTGTCAAATACTGTTTGCTAGAGTAATTCTTCTGCACACGTGAGAGTTAATGGACAATACACAATGGCGGCCTCCAGAGTGTCGTAATACCAATCCTGTTCATACGATTGTATTTGTACTCTCATTGTTAATGTTAATAGCATATTGTTCCCTGTGCATATGTGTGTGTTGTTTCATTACAAAATTAATCAATAGCATCAACTCATCATCCAGTATGCAAACATTTATGCAATTTCTGTGTAAACAGATATTGTTTTCAAAACTTTGCTGTGTAAACGCAAAACTTTTCCGAAATTACTTGAAATGTTGTTGCTTAAACAAGGCCTTTGTTATCATGTTTCGTTCCATTTTTTCACCTTGAAACAACCAATTGTGTGTTAAAACGCAAAGTTCTGAAGATTTGTCTTGTCGTAAAGTTTATATTAGTGCAAATCACACCTTGCAAACAACAGTCATTTCCTTTGTTTCCACATCAAACAAGATGTTAACGTAACTCAACATAAGCCAAAAGCATCATCCCACCATCTTCTTTCTCACTGAAACATCTGATACCGGCGACGAGGCAAACAATAACACACAAAGCACAATACACCGCATAAAAACAGATATAGAGCCCCAACAGTAGCCGGCCTGTCTTCCTCACTGTTTATATGCTGGCTTCCTGTGTCCCACTTAATCGGTGGGATCTGTGCGTCTGCCTGTCGTAACACTGCTGAGACAGAATAGACTAAACTCCTGCTGGAGCGAGTCTTTGAGTTATTCATAATCACAGTCGCACAATAACAAACTACCAGCCTAAATTATACAAAGGCCAGGACAAGCTGCTCATTATCCGGTGCACTGTGAGAAGGGACGTTACTGCATGCAGAAAAAATGCATCACGTTAAGCCCGCCTTTCTCCAAAACAGTGATTTCCTTTTTTGATAAACTTCTAAACAAGTGACATGCTGCATGTGATCTTTCCGTCTTCTCACGCCTCCGAAAAGCCGAATTTCAAGCTAATCTCTTGAATCTCAGCGGACTGCCAGCGCCTATTTTCATTTCCACAGTGCAGAATAGTTTCCTTCTTTGTTGATTTATCGAGCAGATTGAAAAATAATGGTTGTCCCTGATCCCGACTTCGAGAGGAGCTGAGATATGTCTCAGAGATTCCACTGTTGATTATTTAAAGGAGGAGGAGGAGGAGGTGGAGGAGGAGGTCAGGGCGTGTGTCTGCCTGTCGGCCTTTGCTAAACTGTGTGGCATTTTTTGTTTTGTTTGCGTTTGTGTCTTCCTTGTGTACGAATATGTGCATCTCGATAAGGATCTCCCATCATTCCTTACTTTGTTTATTTGAGGTGAAGACTTCCTGTGCTTGCTGGGTGGGGTGGGGGGGTTGTGGTGATGGGGGGGGGGGGTGCATATTGTACTTCTCCATATAGATTGACTGTATAGGCAATCTTTAATAAGATTTGTGACAGTTGATTGTGACAGTCACAATCCAGAAAAGAGACAAAATTGTTGTTGCATCCAAAAAAGGGGAAATTTTGATTTATTGCAACCCGACAGTCACACAATTACCACAATATATTAAAATATTTAGTCTATTTCACTGAAGTATCGAGAGAGTAAAATTAGGGTTGAAAATAGTATTTGTGTATGAAGCAGGAGCATTTCTTCATTTTCGCTTAAAGTTTTGAGTGATGTGAAACCTGCTTCTCCAACTTCGACTCCCCACTTTCTCAATGGGAAATTCCAAGATTGAGAGCCCCTGACAACCAAATAAGTAATAATGGCCAATAACATAACTTTAATTTTTCAGTGGAGTAAGGCTGATAGTGTAATAACTTTCCAATAGTGTTAATAAATGACTGGAGTATCATTAAAAGATCCTTTGAAGAAGTAATAATTGCTGCCAACTTTGTAATGTGTCATAAATAGGGCTATATTTCCTGGATGTAGCAGTATTTTTTGTTTTTTGTTTTGTTGCAGGTTCAGTGCAGTTTTCTTATGATGTATCACATTATTGTGAAGTGATTATGTAATTGGCTTTATTACATTCAGATTTGCCAAACTTATTATGATATTGGCTATCATTATATTATTGGTGGCTACAAGCATTCAGGTGTGAATTTTTCCCAGTGGGAAATGGGAGCTTTCCCACCTCCCAGGTAATCATAATTTGAGCATTAGCTGTTGGCTGCTTTTCACAAGTGCGTTTTTGATGTCTGAATGAGATTTGGGCTCTGCGCCACAGACTGTGTTTGCTGCCTGTAGCATTAAAAGGAAGGTAACTTAAAAGAAACATTAAACATTTATTTACCTTTTTTGAAAGCATCTGATGTGTGTTATCACATTTCCTGCCAGATTATCTTGGATGTACAGTTTTATCACAGAATTGATCTCAAATCAATAATTAGGAAATTGGATGATTACACAGTCGCGTCACATTGAATGATTAAAAACAAAAATAGTTTCAATTATTTTGGTAGCATTTTCTGTGCTGTTCGGAAAGATTGTTTAACACAAACCAAAAAAAAACATGCTGTTTTTTTCCCAGGCCTCATTAGGACATCCATTAGATGGAACTGTCCAAGCCAAGTCCTCACTGGTTTTACTTGTGGCTTAGGTATGTGGTACTACACTCCAGGCACTTAAAGAGTGTTTTTAGTGGACCTTTAGTCCTGCTCCCTGAGAGGGAAGCCTCGATAATGGGAGAAACTAACATGAGCAAAGGAGAGGGGGTTAGCTCTCACTGCTATTGTTCTCCAACAAAATGCTTCACCCCAACCCCCAAACATACTGAAAAGAAGTGTGTTGCTAAAAAGAGATAGTTGTATGTTTTTGTTCTGTATGTAACCAGACTGAAACCCACAAACTTATCTATTTATTTAGAAATAAGCCATTTATTTGACATTTTCTCATTCACAAACACACATATAAGGCAGAAAAGTTAGCTAGATGGAAATTTTCACATTAAACAACAACACAGAAAACTCCAACCTGAACTTGATTTCATCCCAGATAGACGATTCCCAGACATATTACTTATTATAATAAGTTAATTATTTGTAACATTTCAGTGACCCAGGATGAATGGTGATATATTTTCACACATAAAGACACATAGTTTATATGTTTATATGTTTTATGAAGACACAAAGTGTCTTCAATAGCGGCCACTTCCCCACAGCAGTGAATGGACAAGTCATCCACGGACAGCTGCGTAATTATTATTATTAAATATTATAGTAAGTCGTCTAAATGTTTTTAGTCCGACATGCTTTTTTTTTCTTCCCCCGCTGCAATTATAAATGTGTCTTTATGTTTAAACATACATTACTATTAATCCTAGGTCACTGAAATGTTACAAATAATTCACATATTATAATAAGTCGTCTGTCTGGAAATCGTCTAACTGGGAATCGTCTATCTGGGATGAAACCCAGTTCAGGTTGGAGTTTTCTGTGTAGGGTTTGTATGTTCTCTCGTGGCCCGTTTCCACTTGGCGTCAACGTGCGTTTCGGGTGATCCTATCACATATGGCGAGGTCTGAAGACGAGTGCGAACAGACACCAAAGCGCCTCCCTCGGAGAATCATGCAGTTACAGAGGTTTTGTACTGTGAACAGTCGCTGTTCCGGGGCGCAAATGCGTCGTGTAACTCCGTGCCGCGCCATTTAGCAGCAGTGACGTAAATGTAGGAACACCATCCAAACTTGAGTGGTTAGCCCGAAAGGAATGATACAAACAAGTGTAAACAGTCTGCGTCAGAGCTCGCCACATGTGATCTGATCACCCGAAATGCATGTCAACGCCAGGTGAAAACAGGCCCCATGTCTTCGCAATAATATCCCTAGAGTGTAGCTTTTCTGTGCAGGGTTTGCCTGTTCCCTCACAGTCTAAAAACATGACGTTGAGGCTGATTGGTGATTATTTGAATGTGAATATTTGCGTCTGTTATGGACTGATCACCTGTCTCGGGGGCATTCCAGCTAGGATTCCAGCTTCCTGCAACCCTAAGCCACAAATGAAATAGAGAGAAGAGGTTCCCAACCTTTTTGTTGAGGGATTTTTATTATTGTGAACCCCCCCCCACCACCACCACAAAAAAAGTTGAAGGAACCTCATAACCCACTATTTGTAACTTACAGTTTCTTTGTTTTATTCTTTAACAATGAGTTCCTTTTCCCTGAGGATAAACTCTTTGGGTTTACGTTCCGTCTCTGGGGTGTTTGTTAGACTGACGCCGTTTCAATTTGCAGGTTTCAAACTTTAATTAGCCAGTTTGTCACTGCAAAAGATGCATTCAGCTTTAATATTGTCCATTGCTTCAATGCTTCAAGCCACATTCTATGTAACTCTCTTGGGACACTCATGTTTTGTTTTTTTTTGTCTTTATGATGATCTATCTTTCTCTTTAGTCTGACCTGATGCACAGCCATTTTTCCTCCCACTGCTTACTTTGCAAGCTTACCTTTGCGTATATTGCAGACACTTTTATATTGTATCTTTGAATGTCAGCACTTCAACTTGGTAGCGTTCTGTCATAAATTAATTAAATGCTGAAACACCTATTTTCAAGACATTAAAAACATGTTATACTTCTTAAAATCAAGAGGGCTTCACAATCCCCTTATCAAGCTGGACTCCCATTCTTCTGGGATGGGAAAGTCAAATCACCGCTAAAAGCAATCCAACCTTGTCGTCTGTTCATACGAATTGTCAACGCTGAGAGCAGCGCATTGCTTTCTGCGACCATGGCCCCATTTGAAAAATGATATTGTTTTCCAGATATTGCTGTGTGAATGAAAATGCAAAAACGATGCAGTTTCTCTTGAAACATTGCATAACTGTTCCTAATTAGAGGAAGTAATCAATTACAAGCATGTCACTGCCAAAAAGTGGTGTGCAGCATTACTCTGGAACACCCTCACAACGTTGGGTGAAGAATATGTGTTCCTCATCGGTCTGTACTGCTAAGATTGTGTATTTCAATACACTTCATGAGCGCATCTTCGTGTGTGTGTGTGTGTGTGTGTGTGCACACTCGGAGTGTGAAGTGAGACTTGTTCCTGTCTCGGTGAGCCAGTGCGGAGCCGCCGTGTGCCTGCCTTTGGCTCTGCCCGCGTCCTGTTTATCTTCCAGCACAACCTGTTGCGAGCGGTTCCCTAATTGCCATGGGACAGCGCCAAGCACTCCAGCGACAGATGTTTCAGCTGGATGGCGGCTAATGAAGATCGGTTGGAAAGCATCCATCGGACTATTCTCCAGAGGGCTGGCGTGATTCATTATGCCTGCATTTATGCCAGAGGCCACTGGATCCACATTATCAGCCAGCACAGATCCCGGGTAAATTTGAAGGCTTAGCCATGCAATGAGCTGAGGGCTCCTTATTTAGATGATTAGTGTGTTATTGACACATTTTGTATTCAGAGGAAGCAATATTGTCTCTTAATTAGCCGCTCATTGTTGTTACTGGTTTTCCAGTTAATGCCCTTTGGCAGTTTAGCATTTAATGACATTCATCCACAGCCTGAGGAAAGAAAAGTGGTTTCATTAAGCAAACTGTGTTTAAAAACAATGGAAAAACTCCCATTTCCCCCCCACCAAAAGTTATTATCGCTTAGGTTCTCTTAATTAATGCATAATTACTGTGTTCATTGGTAATGTAAATTGTGGAGACACACTTAAAGGGGAGTTGTTTACTGCAACTGGAGGCATGAGACTACTGAGAAAACACTTACACTGACAACAAACTTAATTTAAAATGTTTATACTCACATTTCTGAGCCAAAAACTTTACCTCTGGGAAATACACAGCTATAGGCAAGTTTTTGTGGAATCAGGTGGAATAATATTTCCTTGTTTTTAAACAAGAATTTGGGATCTTTTCTTTAAAAAGTAGGTCAATTGTTTTTTTGTTTTATTCTGTAAACTTCTTGAGTTGGAGTTTCATTTTAACTTACATTTCTCAATATCTTAATAATTTCACAAAGTCAGTGAAATTATAGTTTGGTAACAGAATATGAAATTACTGTAGCATTGGATTTTTTTCATGGTTTTTATACATATTTGGAAAAGTGAAATATCTGGACAAAAAGCGAGTTTATCTGTGGACACTTAATGGTTTTTGATTGTGATGTCTGCAAACTTTCATAATTTAAAACTAAAAAGAAAAACAAGTATAGTAGTCTAAGATCAAACTCATTCAATCATTTATACAATTTATTAAATTGAAAAGTGGACAATTTCAACACTTGTATAGCTGAAAAATATTTCAAGGCCTACTTTTTTGAATGTATTTCTTTTTAGAGTTAGTCTTATACAATGTTGATATTATATTATTTGACCAAAATGTGATTGTATTTCCCAATATACACTTAAAAACAACTCCAAATAGACAAATTGATCCTGATCATCTTCAAAAATGCATTTTGCATCATCATATGACATTGAGGTCATTCAAAAAATAAGGTTTCTTATCACAAAGGTGATGTGCCCAATGAAGGGTTAAATTCTAACTCTTAAGGGTATGACAGATGGACCAGGCCAAATATTCCAACTCTTTTTGACACTTATCTCAATGCATCTCACTAAAATGCACATTTATGATGCACCAAGATTCATTTTCCCATTCTTACGCTTCAAACCAGCTCTCATTAGTCCTCATTATTATCACTGGCGGTTAAAGGGGTGACGAGGCAGACGTGCAGACGGCACTCGAACCGGACAGCTTCAATAACCGTCGAAGCCCCACGAGTGGAGCATGTATGCTAATCACCCCAGAGAGCACAGCCAATTGATTCTAATTGGTTTGCCTCCAATGGAGGAGAGGCGGCCAAGGGGTTACTCTCAAGGTTCAGCTGAATGGATTCAGGTCTAATCCAGCTCACAATGAGGCATATGGGACTGTGTCTTTTTGCAAATCTGCGGGGCTGGAATAAGCACTAAAGCCCGGGGTTCTTGTCTCCAAAGGGGCTCACGCTGAATGACTGGGAGTGGTCCACCAGCAAGGACACATAATGGACATGCTACCTTCCTGTCTGAGTGAGAATGAATTAATTATGAGACGGTCGAAAATGGAGTGTTAGACAGATGTAGATGAATGGAGGCATTGAGAGGTTTGAGTTTAAGTTTTAAGTTTGCATTTACTTACCAAAAGCATCTAAAAACGTAAGTATTCATTCAGCTTAGTTAACAATAATAAGTGTTGTTTTGTCAATTATTTGAACACTCATATGAAACCACAAAGAAAAAAGTAATTTTCTATCATTTTTCAAAGTTAGATAGTTTCTTCCACTGATCCAGAAAAAAATACAAAAGAATATTTTAATTCAATTCAATTCAAATCAATTCAATTCTGTTCTAAAAGGTCTCATTACAGTTGGTCAGTTGAAAGAAAGTGACTAAAATTCAGTTTCCTCAAGCAAATGTTTTGTGAATCTTAACCAAGTATTGCATGAATGCGAGGCAACTGCAAAGTAGCATTTCAGAGTGATTCCAAGTGAAATTGTTGCACTTTTTTGGTATTTTCGTGCCTCCAACTAGTTACAGCCCAGTGAGATAAGGGCAATAAACAAAGCCACCATAGAAGATTAATGTATTTTCTACAAACTGAGTGCTGTCCCCTAAAATTAATTACAATTTCGTTAATCATTGGGTCCTCTCGCTCAGAAAGAGCCAATGAAATGAGATTTATTTTGACTTGAAACTTGAATATTTTAATTGGTATTAGCAGATTACACTTTTTTCTTTTTTATCCCTGGTGCAGCTTAAAATATTCATAGAGCTCATTCAGTCTGTGCCCATACAGATGTTGTCCTTCCTTTACACTCACATTCATAATGACCTCATTCATACTGAGTCCAAGAGAGAGAGAGAGAGAGAGAGCGAGAGAGAGTGACGGAGTGAGTGAGAAAGAGAGAGAAGCCAAGCCAATCTTGCCCAGTTTGTCCATTGTCAAGGGGCTATTAGTACTCTGGTTTCCTGGTCACATTTGAAGAGCCAGTATTGGTTTTCACTAGAAGCCTGGCCTCTGCAGTGCAGGTGCCCCACAGATTTAGTTTCATGGCCTTTATACAGAGCACTTGCCATCTGCTTGATCTGTCTGTGTAGGCAGGTCTGAGGGTTGTGAAAGAAATCCTGTGCTCAACTTTCAGATTTGAGTGTTATTTGGCAGCTCGGAGAGCTTGAGGAAAACAGTCGTGAATTGTGAGGATTTTGCTGCAGGAAAGAAGAGACCTTCATTCTCGTATGAAAAATTCTGATCGTGGCGTCGTTTTGTTCGACTACTTTGACCCCCAAAAAAAAAAAAATGGTCTTGTGGAAACAAAGTCACAGGCAAACTATTTCAGACGTACACTTCTCTGAACGGTATCCTTGCACACCCTTCCTTTCACCTACTTGAAAACATCCCCCAGCTGACAAAGAAACTCAGCACTCCAACAGTATTCCACTCAGAAGACAGAACGAGCTTTGGAAGAAGATCACGCAAGACAGTTCTTCTAGGGCGAGGAATTTAAAGCATCCAGCAATGTGTACAGCGTCAAGCAGAGTGCCTGGGGGGGCGAGATGGATGCCAATCTCCCTGCTGTTTTGTCACGCTGTTCCTCCTGTCAGCAGACAAAGCTGCCACAGATACAGCTTGTATATGGAGACTGACACCTCTCGCTATGGGACTTGGGTAAACACAACACGCACCTGTGTGATTGACGCCGAGACTCTTTTGCCCGGTTGCATCTGCAAACCACGGAAATCTGGCAGAAATATGCACTGTGCAGACACCCACAATGTCTCGGGACGTCTCACAGGGGATCACGAGCTTCTATATATGAGAGGGGGAGACAATGACGACGATGATCAGCTCCAGGGACCACCGTTACGAGCTGATCATCTATAAGTCTATGGAGCTGGAATCCCATGTGATGTATAAATAAACAACAGTGACGCCGGAATACGGGCAGAGTGAATCCCACAAAATCTCTTGTTACAAACAGGCCAAGACTGCAGCTGCTGGAAATAGTCTGCAGGTTTTTACCAGGTCAGCTGACAGACTTTGAACCGGTGACATTCTGCATTTGACTCTGGCCAAGCACTTTACTTCTGCTGGTTCTCAGACAAAACAAAATAAAAGATCTGCAACTATAAGAGACAGTCTATCTTTTCAACAACTGTCACTGTCTGTTCTGCTTTTCTTCCATCAAATTTTAAAATAAAGCCAAAGTACAGGTGGAAATCTGAAAATGTGGACATTTGGAACTGAAGCAGCAGATTTAAATCGTACTGGCCAGCACAAACAATAGTTTGGGGATTTCAGAAAAATCACCAGTGTTGTATTTAGCACACGATTAAATTACCAGTTACTGTAACAGTACTATTTTCTGCGTGACACATCTGATTACAACTTTGAAAGTGATAATTACTTTTGATTGAGTTGGATTTTTTTTACTCACTGCTGTTTCCCTATACTTGGAAACAGCTTCAGAGTTTTCTCTCTATGTCCAACTCACTGAGCCAAATATTGTAGCTGTCAACTTGTTGGTTAGTATTTTACTAAACTCTTGTTAGTTAGTTGGTAGAACTATCTCAGTCCCCCATTTCTGAACCATCAAAGCTTTAGGACAGTAAATATTAGCAACATTACCCGTGATGCTGATAGTATAAGTATATTCCCATTGACTTGTATTACCCATTAAGACCTGTCGTTATGTTTATGTGAGCTGCCGTCCTCAGCTCATAGATTCTTTAAATATTGCATGTAGAAATCATGGCTGAATGCTGGATTGTGTCATCTTATTTAAAAGTACATTATAAGGCATTTGTGTCAATGGCTATTGAGATCCATAGCCTGTGGACCAAACTTATTTTATTACCTTTATAGAAATTTGTATTCTTCATTTATTCTCCTTTTAATGCTCTTTATCCTTGTGAGGCACTCTGGATTCCCTTCTGTCTCAATGGTGCTATATAAAGACATTTGAAAAAATATATATAAAACATTTCCTTGTCTATTAATAGTGTTCTTCCTGAGATGTCTTGCTGCTGAACCATCTCAGGTACCAGCCTCACAATTTCAAAATCACTAAGCTTTCAAAAGAGACTAATATTTTTTCCCTGGTACAGGAGAGAGAAAACAAAATCTCGCAAATTGCTCCAGTCAATGGCAATTTGCGCTGACGTGCAGCTGCTTCACCTGAAAAAACAAGGTGAGAAGAGTTGTGTCTTCTGAATGTTTAAACACCTGCAAATTCAGATTCAACAAATTCGGTTGTGATTTGTGGCTTTCTCCACACTGACAGTCGCCACATGCTGCCGTCACATCTTGTTATTCCAAGAAAATCTAGGTCGGGAAAAGGTGGAAAGATTTGGAAAGCAAGCACAAATATAGCACAACAAGCATATTAATCAGAAATTGCAAATATATTATGCTCTTCCTTCAGTTCATGTCTTGGACTTTTTCTTCCCCCACTGTATTCAGTAATGTCTTAGCTTATGCAAAGAAAGCCATAAACTGCTGAGACACGAGTGCCTGGGGGGGGGGGGGGGGGACCGAGAGTTTGCAGTTGTGTGCCACATTTCAGTTCATGTTGCAGAGTCAGAAAACGCAGAGCCGATACTCCACCACGCTTCGGCCCGCCACATAGCAACCGTGTGTTTTTTCGGTTGGTATCCACTTGGAGATGACACAAACTGTTGAACACATGTGAGAAAGGTGCGTGCATTGATAGATTCTAAAGGTTGCAGGCAACTGTGAAAGCAAAGGTAGCGTGGGAAACGGCCGGGCGAACACACATGGCGATCGCATTTTCGGGTTTGAGGGAAACAACTTGTCAACTTTGGAATGTTGATGCAAAAACAAATGTCAACACTAATTGCTTCTACTGTTGGACAAAAAACATTGAGATTGTGGCTAGAGTGAGACACATAAATCTGGCATGTTCGCCCTGCCAGACAGTGCAGGAATGGCTCACAGTTTTGTGGGTTTCTACGCCCTTTATTGTTTGTGATTTGCTGGTTTCCTCTCGTTGCTTGGCGTGTGTTGGATTCACAGTTTAAAGACGTCTTTAAAGTAAACACACACTATAGCTCGAAATCTGGTCAGGTTCTTGTGTGGCACCCAACAAAAACAGAGACAGAATTTATTCCAGTTGCACCAGGGGGAAAGCTTCTCGTAATGACTTTGTCTCAACAGCTCGCCGTGTGCCAAAAGCTCGGTTGGTTTACATACCTGATAATCCCACTGTGTAAACCGCATGATGAATGTGCTGCAGAAATACCAAGACATAGACTTGCAATTTAACAGTTTAATACAACATCAGCATGAATGAAAACGTAGCTTTTGAGAGAACAGTCCTGTGGTCCTCGGGTTAAGGGCCCTCAAAATCAATGCAGAGTGCAGTGTGAGTGTCCCTGCTCAACTCAGATGGATGCACTTGTTTTTCAGTACGGTGCTTCAGTACAAAATGTAGTTGTATGCACTTTCTCACACACGGGTTGTTGTTTGAAACTCATAAGTCTCTGGTCTATTTTTATCGATGCAGTAAAAATATGCACTTTCAATGCAACTTTGCACATTTTGAGTTTGACCCACGCATCTACATGAAACAACAAAAAAGATGGGAATGTATATTTATGCATCTGCGAACATAAATATTCACTTATGTGGCAGGACACAATTTGGCAGGGATGGATGGATGGATGGATGGATGGATGGATATTTTATACTGCTGGTGTGCACATCCAAGCAAAATATATTACAGTAGTCACCAGCGGACAGCTGGCCATAAGTGGTTCTCCCAACCACTGAAACAGTTAAGTAGTTAATACACAAAACTGCTGACTCATCACCCTACAGGCCAACTGAAAATACAGACGCTAACTAACCTCTGGTATTGATCCTACTGGGAGGTTCTGGGATATTCTTGGTCGGCATTACAGGATTTAGTGGTGAGGTTTACCACAGTATCATCTGAACTCGGAAAGTGCCAGAGGCAGCAGTTGTGAACAAATTTAGAATTGCAGATGTTGGAGTTTATGTTTCAGATGGCTTTAGGTTCCGTCATATTCCTATGAGCAACACATTAGCAGAAGCGAATCCTGCAGGTCCAGTGTCAGGTGGTGAAACATTCAATGCCCGAGAATCACTGCGGTTATCTTCATACTTGGCAGGTTTGGTTGAGTGAAAATGATTTTGCTTCTTTCTGCCTGTGCTTTGTAGTCCGAGAGGTGTGAATGCTGCCATCCAAACCGCGGTACACACCAAAGGAGCTGGCTAAGATGTTCCAAGGTCGCGTTTCAGTTGACTTCAAAATGAACTTGAGTGTGGTTTGAATAAACCAGTGCGGCCCAAAGCAAAGGCGTCCATGAGGATAACACACTGGATCTGACAGCTGTCATGTCTTCCATCAACTGTTGTTTTGATTAGTTTTGATATCGTATTGAGTGATCTCAGCTTATGAGTGTTCACTATCAGAAATCCAAGAAGTGTGTTCCATATAAACCCCAGTGTTTAGTTGAGTATTTGCTTCGATTGTTTGTTTTCCGATGTAGTTTCTGGTGTCCCTATGGTATTTTGTACTTTTCTGAAAACTTCCCATGGTCTCAGTACATTTTCATTTGATTCCTGATTGAGCTTCTCAAGTCTCATTCTCCTCCATTTGCCTGCTGTGTGTATTTGGTCCTCATTAGACCGACCACCAATGCTTCCAGCTGTTGTCTCATTTCCCTGATCTGGTATGTAAAAAGTAGTTTCATAGTAGGGACTTCTGTGAAAAGTGGTCTTATGTGTGAGAGGAGTCATTACAAATGATTTACCATTATCTTGCTTGATCAACTTTCAATAATCCTTCATCTGATGTCATGAGTCATGAACAACCTGCTTTGATGCACATAACTGCTCTCTTCCCCTCTATGCCATACATTCTTACATCCACTGCAAACCTGACCTCATCTGTTTCAGCTGCAAAAAACATGCTGACCTAACGAGGAGGGGCCTCTTGAGTTTACAGCGCAAGTCAAATGCCGTTTCCGAGTTAATCCATCGTCAGCAGATGAATAACGAATTTCAACAGGAGCGACTACTGGCTGCCTGGCCCGGGCCGTCCCAGCTGTTTTGCTGCTGACAAAGAAAAGATTGTTAATTGTTCCTTGATGAGATTAATCCCCTACATGTGCAGCTATGAGAAAATGAGGGGAAAGCACCAAACAGCTGGGAAAACATTACGCCTCACGCTCCCATTGGCCAGGAGGCTGCGAATTAAATCATTTTATGAAGATGGATGGAGCTGAATGAACATTTGTGGGCTTCATCACTCTCAATGTGCCCAAAGTTTACAAAACTACAACAAGTGAGATTAAAGTCAAGTCAGTAATGTTGGCAAATGAAGGGCACTTTGGAAGTAATGCACTTATTTATGACTGATTTAATAGCAGCTGTATTAGGGCATGATTTGAGTAAATGTTTATATTAGGAAAAATAGCATTACTTAGAACACTTACAATGAGGATCAGCCATAATATTAAGACTGCCTGCCGAGCACTGTGGATCCATTTTTGTTACTGAAACATCTCTGAATCATCGAGGCATGGGCTCAACCAGCTCGGTGAATGTGAGCTGTGGAATCTGGCACCAATCTGTGAGCAGATTTAAGTCCTGGAAGTTTGGAACTTTATGGAATCACATGCATTAATAAGTTTCATGGCCCTATCACCAGGTCACCTCTTCTATTTACTTCAGCAACCTTTACTAGATACTGACCACTGCAGACCAGTAACACAGGAGCTGTAGTTCCAGCTACATGAGGCAAAATGGTTTATTCCTTCAGAGATGTAAATGGTGTAATAAAACTCCACTGTAATCTGTAAAGTTGTAAAGCATATGGTGAACTGAGACATCAGTTGTTGTTCTTTAATTCAAACATGAAGTTTGTCAATATTTGAAAAGTGATAGTTCATCAAATGTTAAGTTTTTAATGATGTATTAATACTTTGATGCATTAAAAAAAGACAGATTTAGAGTTCTAGTTGTACATAATGATAATGTGATTATTTACCCGCCCAGCCCATTTTAGATCGAATTGTGCCGTATAAAATTAGTCTGACACAGCTGAACTAAAGTAAACACATTGGGGCACACGATGTAATGGTCCTCCTGTTATTGTTTTATGAATTGTAACCTTGACAGAAATTCATTAGACGAAAAAAAATTTCTTATGAAATTCCTTGATTTTAGACTAAAAATGCTGAGGTCATACCCTAAAAATTCCATTAACAACATTGAATACAAATGCTGTTGAGGTCAGAGTTGGCACTGAATTATGTTGTCTGTTGTCTGAGTTTAATCCTGGTGCTGGCAGCCGTGTCACAGCTGCAGCCCATCAGGATGAAATACACTTCATGTCAGCGGTTGTGGATAAAGGTATCCAGAGCATGGCATTATGGCTGTATGAAAATGTGTCGGATTAGGTGAAAAAAAAAAAAAAAAAAAAAGCCACATGACTCAGCGGACCTGTGTTCCGTCTGGGATGTTATCGTTGGGCCTGCCTGTCTCCGGTCAATCAAAACAACTCCACACAGGAGTCAGTTTCTCCAGTGCCGCTCGAGTGTTTTTCAGCCTGTGACGTGCTGCATCTTGAAGCCGACGTGCGCGCCAGCTAATGGAACCAAGACAAAACATTGCACACGGCTGATAGCGTCTGTTTGCAAAAGCAGACTGAAATGTCCATCAAGAGACCAGAAGAGAACACGCCTCAGACAGCATTTAAAAGGGTGCATGTGCGCCGAGTTAAAAGCATCTGAGGCAAACTTTGAGACGACAACGATAAAAGAAAAGATTCATATATAAAGACTCTTGAATTAGGATAATGCATAGTGGCAAAACATTAATGCAACGAGATTTTGATGGACTGATTGTGAAAAATGGCAAAGGATTGAGAACCATCCAGAGGTATCAGTGTTCAGCACAGAGCAGTTTGATACTGCAAACTGCTCTGAGTAACTATAACACAAGTGTATAATAATAGTTATGCAAGGCCGTACAGTGGTGTGGTCAGAACTCTCACCTCACAGCGAGGAGGTTGTGGCTTTGGATCCGGGCTGGACGTTTGCATGTTTCCTAAAAACGTTGAATGAGACGTTAATTAAAAAAGAAAGGAAAAAGAAAAAGAAAAACTTTTGTTGTGACAATCAAAATCAGACTTTGAACTGAAAAACACACAAATCTTGTCGTGTTTATAGCTGTTGAATATCACGGTTACAATATTAAGGACAACTGGAATTTTCCTTCAATTCAACAATCTCACAGTCTTCTCATATTTTCTTACATTTTAACAACAAACATACTGTTAAAAAAGATCTGAAAAGACATCCTCTGCTATGTTGGCTCGTTTTATGTTCATAAAGTGGCTTTTTAAACAGTATACAACTTGATTAATGAGTGAGATTCAAGAATCAGTGGGGCAGTTACAATTCCTGTACCTAAGGTACAAGACTCATCTTAAACTGAACTACTGTCTTTGATTGTTTTCAAGATCTGAGGTATAAAGACCATCATCACAGTTTACACACTGCCCAGAGGTGATGATGCAAAACAGAAAATTACCGAGAATTTGAGCAACATGAAGCCCAAAAAAACCATGTTTTTATCTGCTGATCGTAACCAGTTCTTAGGAATGGTGACAAATCGATGCTTTTCAAAAACATATTTTTTTTGCTTTTATGATACATCAACAGTGATGCTCTATTAATCACAGTTTTTAACAAATCAACTACTGTTGAAATGCCGAACAAAAAGAAAAAAAGAAAAAAAAATAAGCAAGATTTCGATTTAAATTCTAACTTCTACCACCCACGCTGATCTGCTACCCCGCGGCTGCCCTCCTGACCTTTAGAGACCCTGATTTGTCAGGTCACAAACCAGCTGGGCCAGCAGGGGCCAGAAGGAGCAGCGATCTTCACTCCATCACTGAGAGTGATGAGAGACCCGTTTCCTGCTTTAAAAACCTCTCACTCTGCAGAAAATGTGAGTTAAAAAGAAATACATAATTGTCTTTAGGGTTGCACCTTTGGACTAGTTTGGACTTGTTACAGCACAATGGCTCACTCATCAACAAGTTAGAATTATGATGCAAAAAATTAGCAGTATAGAGCAGAAAATACCAAGAAAACGGAGAGAAATTTGGCAAATGCAGCTGAAGTTATCAGTGCTCTTTACTCTCAGGCTAAATTTGGATGAGTTGCTGCTGCTCTCAGCCTGTGAAATATCCCAGGTGGCCCTTAAATTGACCTCACTCTGTCAGGAGCATCTGCTAATTACATGCCTTATCCTGGGTGGACCTACAATGGACACTGTGGTTAGGCCTGCCATTGCTCATAGCCTGTGGCAAGACTTAAAGGCCATACTTTTAACTCAAGATGGTTAACGCCGCAGCCCTGCAACCCCGGAAAATGAAGTGAGAGTCTCTTGATGGTTCTGTTTTACAGAGGATAAGTTTTATCATCCCAAATCTCTAAAAGATTTGATGGTTTTTAAGCAGTGTTTTTACAAGTGGTGGGCACGCAAAGCCATTAAAAGATAGTTTACTGGCCTGAATATAAGCTGACGGGTTTGGAACAGCAGAATATCTTGTTGTAGGGTCACATTGCACCTCCAATGTCCTCAACCTGACCAAAAACCCAAAATCCAAGTCTAAATGTGCGATCACACACATTGAGGCAAAACTCAAAGTGAGCTGTAATTTCGAAGATTTGCAGGTCAGATGTTCGCGTTTCTTGAAGAAAACCAGGCCAAAGTCGGTCAGCGCGTGATAACTGTTTTAAAGGATGGGTTCCATATTCCAGCAGATTTAACTACATACACAAGCAGTTTCTAGTTTTAGCTTTAAAGCACACAGAGCCACTTTTTTACTCGACTTTGCCACTGGTTGCATGTGTGTGCAATAGTTTCATGAAATCCAATTCAATGTGTTCACAATATCCTTTCCATACTTATAGGTGTCATTTTCCATCATTTAGGGTATCTTTCTATCTCTATCTCTCTCTCTCACACACACACACACACACACACACACACACACACACACACACACACACACACACACACACACACACACACACACACACACACACACACACACACACACACACACACACACACACACACACACACATTCTCCAAGGGGGACTCATCATTGGCTTGACCAAGACCTCATGTATTAACTTAAGCCAATCAAAGCTCCATTCATTCCACCAGCCCATAATGCTCAATTCATTTCCATCCAATAATAGGCAATCTGTTGTAGTTTTAATGGAAAAGGTCGGCTATTTTTTTCCCTATTAAGCCAGAGCAGTCAAAAAAAAGGTTGCAGTGTGAAAAAAGGGGGGGAAAAAACTGAGGTAATGTTCCAATAAAAAAATCAGAGCTTGTTTACTTTGGATGTGTCAGGAACACAGATATTACACACTGCAAATTAAGCATGTGGCTTTCCAAATTAACAGGCTGTGACTGTTCTGCCCTCCGTCCGTCTCATGGCATCGCTACGCTGACATTTATTGGCAGAGGGCGGAAGGAGCCGATATATTGAATTCTGTTATATTTTGAACCTTGGAACAACCTCCAGGCTGTGTGCAGGCAGCAGGTCCGGCTAAAAGCCAATGTGGAGTTGAACAAATACCCGCCTGTCTGAAACTCTCCAGAAGATCTGGACATTTTAGCCAACATTTTCTTATATAGCCTGTGACATTTGGAACGGTTTTTACTTTGTTTGAGATTCCTGTTGATCTGGTTTCACACATGATTTCTTAAGACCCACATTTTAACTGTGGTGAAATGGAACAGACTTACTATGAGACCTACTTTTTGTGGCTTTTTGCCTTTGTTTTTAAATACTTGTTAATAGTCCGAGTTTGGAAGTTGCCTGGTGAAAGCGTGAACTCAGGGCGGGAAGCATTGCAGTGGTCATGAACCGTGTGCAAGTTACTGATTAAATGAATACAGTAACTACTTCTCTGTAAAAGGCTGTTGATCGAACATGTGCTGTAAATACAGGTTAATGTAATTAACAAGTTAGTTAGTAATTAGCAAGTAGTTAGCAACATCGTTCTAAGGAAATCTTTCCTGTTCCTGTTAGGATGACTGAGTATGTTTATTTTTATTCAAGGTTATTGAGGTTCTCCTCATCTACTACACAGGAGTTTAATGAGACTAACAGAGCTGCCGGTTTCAAGTAAAAATACATGATTTTTGTGTATTTATTTTATAAAAGTTTCACATTTATACGGCAACGTTTTGAAAATGATAGAAATGAGGACATTTTCCTGTAGGGCGAGTAGTGGGTGCTATTGTTTGTTTTTGTAACGACACCACACACACCTGCACGCACAATAGCAAATACACAAACATTTGTAGGGACAAAGATCCAATGGTGAATTGCTATTATGGATGACTCAACTATAAAACTACAAAGTCGCGACGCTCTTCTGAGCATGTGCAGAAGAAGTATTTACTACAGATGTGGTGCTCATCTGCATTAACAGAGTTTCAGAAAATTCCACCTTGGGAGCATTTTCAAAAAAGAGGGTTTTCAGTGGCTACGACTCCCATAACCAAACAAGTTTTTTTTCTGTTTTATCTTAAAAACCTTGTGCAAACAGGGCCTAAAGCTAACATAGAGACATAGCAGCTTAGCAACATCCACCAGTTGAGTAACATGTTCTTTTTAAAAAGACATGTAAATAACTGTTTGTTTGTTTGTTTTTTATTTGGGGGGGGGGGGGGTTGTAATTGTGTAATTGGGGTGTGATTCCTGTCATGATAATATGGTTTGAACCTTTCTTTTTTTCTTTGCTCAACACAAATACCAACGTTTACTATATCCAAAATTCCCCCAAAATTAAGCTTTGTCACTTTATTTATTGCTGGAAGCCAGGGAAAAATCTCCCCCTCCATGACAGACTGCCTGAGGGGACCACAAAGACAAGTTTATGGGTAAAAGCTGCAAAACGGAGACTTGGTACAGAGCCAAGCTCCACAATGTAAAAAAAAGAAAAAAGAAAGAAAAAGAAGAAAGGTTTTATTTTCCTTAAACACTACAACACGTCAAGTACAATAAACAGACAGGAATACGTGTTCTGATTAAAGGTTGTACGGGCAGAAATTGCATGCCAGCCTCATAACTAGACCTCACACATACATTCTGTGTTTTCCCCACAATGTCCATTTATCCAGTTTAAGTTGAAATGCCAGCATCTTTTCATCCCGACGTGGGTTTTATGTTTTTTTTTTTCCTTCTATTTGACGAAAGCTAATGCATGCTATAGCTGAAACCATGTTTCTCGCACCAGCACGAATGCACAGAAGTGAGGAGAAAGAGAAAGAGAAATACCTCCCGAAGACACGCTAACCTTGACTCTTTGACGCCATTGATCTGAAGCGAGCGCTCGGTGGAGTCTTTTGTGGAGACAACGTGTAATCAATACGGAGCAAGTTGAAAGTGAACATGTTTGAAGGCAGTGCACACTGTTTTTTTTTTTTTGTTTGTTTTGTTTTGTTTTTTCAAGCACACATAGCAAACTTGATTTTATTCTGCAGGATTCCAAAGCAAAACTGTAAACTTAGGTTAAGATTGCTCAGATGTTGTGATGCCCAGTTCATAATGCAGGGTTCGTGTTACAACCCCAGTAATTTGGACACAAGACTGTTTTACACCACACATAATTTGTGTGTAAGTAAGTCTTCTTCTAAACATTTACTCTTGAACCTTTCTAATCCAAAACCTGACATTTTTTTTCAGGGTTCTCCTCAACCTACTGTCACTACAGAGAACAAGACTGCAGAACATTTCAATAATGCAAAGAACGTCCATGAAATACCAAAAAATAAATAAAAATTAAAACATTTGCCAATGCAGAAGTGAAGAAATCCACAGAACCAAACAATTGTGTGAAAGTTTGTGGAGAAATGTTATCACGTCTTTAAAGTCTGAAAATGAAACAAACTTAATCTTTCACTTACAAAACTTTGCCTCAAGACACACTCACTGTTTGAATACACTGTATAGTCCTTGTAACAACCCTGCTAAACAATTCTCTCAGTGTTCCGCCGTTCTTCAAGACTGCGGACCTTCTAAAATACACCAAGGTCATTCACAAAATCATAGTATTCATTCTCAGCCCTGAGGCATGCACAGGCTCGCCCCTTCAAACAATAACAGCAGTTCCTGTAGCCCACCCAGCAATTTATCGCATGTTGATATGGAATAAAAGTCTAGGCAGAAGTATGTAAAGAGCAGAGCCACTGAGGCTAAATTAAATAACAAAAGGGGAGTTTCTAACTCATTTGGGAAAGACACAGGCATATCAGCTCTGACAGGGTAAGGTGCGAGTGTTGAACATAGTATATTAAAAAACAATAATTTTCTTTCTTTTTTTCCAGTTAAAAATCTTTATTCAGCACATACTGGAATGTGTTGAGCAAAAAATAACAATAAGAATTCTGATCCCATAAGTGGAAAATCACATTACGGGCTAATAAAACGTAAGTGGAAATTCCTCAAGAGAAGTCAGAATGATGTTCAGTAGTATGAGTTTTAGAATTAGTGATCTATCTGTCTGAGAGAACTAAATAATATTATACTGCAAAAATGTTATATGTTGTATTTTTTACTTTGCATTTTACTTTATTTTATTTTATATGATGTTATGTTACTTTATATTAAAATGTATTACATTATTTTATTTTGTTATGTTGCTTTACTTTGTTTTACTTTATAGAATATAAAGTTCCTTGATATTTTTGTTTTTTAAACTTTATATTATTCAGAACATGGGTGTCCAACATAAGGTTCGTGGCCTGAAACCAGCCTGCAAAACACTCCAACAGAGCCCATGAAACCACCAAGCAACTTGTAAAACTTCAATTTTTTATTTAATTTTTTTTTTTAAACAAACTTGTTAAGGATCAAGAACACAACACACCTGAGCTGCAATATCAGTTATGCTGCCATGAAAGCCAGAAACTGGCCTTTATCAAACTAGCCTCAAAACTATGCGTGCAAGAACCTGCAAAATCCAACAGTCTGAGATGTTTGTTGGACATCCCACTGCATTCTACTATAGTATCAACAATAATCATGTTGAGATTATAGTCATTTTCCACAGTAATTGTTTCGTTTTGTGAGAACATTTGTATCACGTATGCTCTCTGTCACGATGAATAAAAATGTTAAAGTTTAATTTTAGAGGTTATTAGGGCACATCGTGCTTACTCAAAATGAAACTGGGGCTGTATATGGCCCCCTGAACTAAAATATGTTTCACACCCTGCTTTAGGGTCACATTCATCTCAATTGAGTCGGATCAATTCAACTTAATTTATATGACAGTCATTTCTCTGTACTTTTTACAGAGAGAAACCAAACAAATCCACATGAGCAAGCATAATCGACCCTGGAAAGGAAAAACTCCCTTGAGAGCATAATTATATAATATTTCTTTTTTCAGTGTGTTGTGAAAATTAAAATGCATTCTTTTTCACAAAACTTGAAGTGGAATCTTTTGAAGTGGGATTTTTTTTTTTTTTTTTTTACATAAAGCTATTTTTGGTGTTTGTCTGCTAATCTTACCAGTGCAGTAGTAATCTCCTTTAATTATTTAGAAAAATCTGGGCTTTTAAAACTGTGGAAGGTATTTTTGGTTAACTTTGCAGGACAATGTTTCTCTGTATTGCTGTGAGGACTATTATAACCCAGGGGAGAAAGGAAAAAGGCATTTTACTGACTAAACTAAAAACTAATCATACTTTATTAATCCTCTTGGGGGGAATTATTTTTTCTGCATTTACTGACACTATTTCTGGGATGCATTGGGCAACTACATTCGACCTGATGGAGGTCAGGGGTCTTGCTCAGTATGTTGGAACCTGCGAAATCTCGATCTCAAGTCCATTTCTTAAGCCCCTTGGACCCCAACTGGTCCAAACATGAGAAATGCTCATGCAATGCCAATGCTAATAGTCTCTGTCTTGCTCCAGTTTCAGTCAACACACGACCAAAGTCGGACAAAGTCCAGACCAAGTCCAAGTAAAGTGCTTTGTTTTGAAAGACTGTTTTACTTGGGAGTGTGCAGTGAATGTGAAATAGTTTCATTTTCCTTCAGGAGTATGTAATGAGTGATTAAAAAAAACAAAAACATAAAATATTCAAGTTTAATATTTAATCCGCTTGGTAACCTTTTATAAAGAAGAATTTGGGAGAAAAGGGTCATTTTCACATTCCAAGGCGACCAAATAAGGGAGAAACCAGTATGTGGAAGCTGCCACTCTGACCAGAGGGAGCTGATGGACAATGATGAATGTCTGGGAAGCGTCCTGATCCCGGGGGACCGTCGAACCTCGGCAATCACAATTAGACCATCCAACACTCCGTCACACCACTGAATGGCTCCCAAATGGCTGAAAATTTGCTGCAGCAGACACGGCAGCCCTGCATCCAGGGGAAAATTAGAGCTGTTTTCAGGGCAAGGAATGTGCTTTGGCCAGTTTCTTTTGGTTATTTATTTTAGTCCAGAGAGAGAATGGAGAAAGAAGGCACTACTGTTTCTTCGGGATAGCTCGGGGAAGATTCTGTCTCTTGACTTTGTGTGTTGACACCATGATATGTGTGCTGGAAGCGAAAGCTTCGAAGCTTCTGTCAGCACGTCGCTCGCGTCTTCCCAGCAGTAGTCGCTGATGATTATTACAGACACATCTGCATTAGGGAAAAAAAACAAAAAAAAAAAAACATGTTGTCTGTCAAAGTTTTCTGATTTGGAAAGACTGACAAGCTTCCCACTGATTGCTTCGGGGTGCAGAAATGTTTCTTCAAAACTTCTCGTTAGCGTCTCACAATTGTTCATATCTTCACGTTGTGTGGCCTGCGACAACCATCCAACATGCAAAATGCTATTTATCTTATGGACTGAACAGAATACATATTGTATAAGCAGTTAGGAATGAATAAAACATCCTTTTCTCCACTTATCCTGGAAGTGACAGCAGCCAAGCTGTGCGTGAGGTGAGAGTGGAAAAGGAAAGCAATGACTGGATGCACTTCCCTCTCACGGAAATCTGAAGTGTGCCCAAAGAGGTTCATTCAACTTGCGCGGCCGCCGACTTCCAGCAATATGTCAAAAGTGGCTAAAAATGCAGACGCTTGCATAAGGAGATCCCAAATTCTTCCATTTTCCCAGGCAAGATGTTTTGCTTGTGAATTACAGGCACATTTTTATATTTGCATTTAAGGCAATAAAAATGACAACCTGATCCCGAGTGATTTACAATCACCACTGCCATGCGGAGCCAAGAGGCAGTAAAACAAAGTGAAACTTGAGCAGGGATTCATGTTCCAGTGAAAATGAACTCGTGACAACCTTTACCTTTCACAGCAACAACAAAACGCTTGTGGGCTTTAGTTGAAGCCACTCCCAACTATAAACCTAAAACATTTAATTGAGTCAGATTTATGTTTTCATTGATCTATTTGTCTTGTCCTGCATGGCTGAGGAATGAGCCAGACGGTACTTTGACCTGACTTATCAAAGTTTGGCATCTTTCATGACGCGTCTGACATTGGTTTTGAAGGTTTGTGCAGACCAAAGTACAATTTACAGAACGTGAAAACACAACATGTTTTCCCATTTCGTTTCAGAAAGATTTCGCATTTCCACGGAAACAGCAGGACTGCTGAAACCGATGTAATCTTCATGCAGGGCCACTAGTGGGGGCTGTTTGTTTTTTGTAATGAAAGCACACACACAAGCACATTAACAATGGCGAGTGCATATAGTCATTCATATGGACAGGCGACTTATTAAGGGTGATTCTCAAGAAACGGCATTTGACCCATTGCCGTGCTGACGAGTATGAGGGTTTTTGGAAATCTTCCACCTTGGCAGTAATTCTCTAAGCACTTGAAAGCATTGCGCAAACAGGCTTCCCTAAAATAATTATAATTCACAAAATGTTTGACCCATTTTCAGTTTGGTTTGTTACAAATCGCAGACATGCAGTTATGATCCAGGATGCATTTTCACAAGACTTAAAAGTGTCCCCTTATAAACTTGAATAATGCATGAAGATAGTAAAGTACTGGTGATAGGAGGCTGTTTGGGTTTTATATTAGAATGCAAATGCAAATGTGAATACGTACGAGTTACTTCAGGGACATAAATTGTTCACACTGGAGTCAGATGGAGGTGGTGATGAAAGCATATTTGAATAACCAAGTGAAAAAAAATTCTATCAGCAAAACAATTTGGAAACAGGAGAAGTATTTGTCCTCCAGCAGGTGGCAGGGCCATGATACTTATAGCAATGACTTTTACAGAAAATCTCTCTCAACTATATCAACATTATATTTGCCATTGATGATATAATAGTTTTTTTTGGCAATTTGGAGCCCGAACATGATACATGTAAAACAAGTAATTTTATGCACAAAATATGGCGTGAATAAAGCTGGAACTTTCACCTGCCTTTAAACACCGGCTCTGAATCTGCTTCAAAAGTCTTTAAAACAACTCCTGGCAGAGCTGAATCAAGTTAATTCTGCCATGAAGATGGCAATAGAAGCCAGTGAAGAAAATATTTCTGTCATTCAAACAATCTCATTGCCATCTTGACAAAAATATTTTTAAAGTCGTGAATTTGGGATGAAGAGAGCAGTTTACAGTTAAATTAACACACAAATGTTATTGAAGGACTTTGGTTGTGACTAAGGTTCCCGGGCAGCTGCCAAGGTGGCGCTACCGACACTCAAGCTGTCAGACAATTATTATGTTTATGGTCAAAGAGTGACAGGAGTGGGAGGTGGTCCACTTTAGTCTGACTTACAGCCGAGCAGGGAAACAGGGGAGCAGGGGGAATCAGAGGAGCCAGGAACATTATTTAAACTCTCACTTCTTTACAGTAAAAAAAAAAAAAAAATGTCTGGGCTCATTGCCCCAGTGACTCTTAGTCTTTCCTCACCGCCTGACAAAAACACTTACTGTATCTCAAACACACCGCTTCTATCAGACCTCAGATACGCTTCCAGATTGCCATTATGCAATCTTCCAACAATTCACAACATAATCAAAAATGTGCGCAGAAACAATGTGTGTACATTTTCCCCCCTCAAGAGTCCAGCAATCCAGTTGCCACCTTTACACTGCGAGAGGCAATTTCCTGTGCGGCTCAGCTGACGAGGTTTCAGAGCAGAAACGGGGCCAGTAATTGAATCTCGGAGCTCTTGTTAAAAGTGCAGCTGTCGATTGCAAAGCTCAGTAGAAGCCCAGCGCGAATTCTTGTGTTGTGGTGCAAGCGGGGATCTCGGACCAACATATGCCAGCCATCAGCGGTGGCGTGCGCGGTGTGGTTTTACCGAGCGGTCGGCAGGGAAAAGCCCCGGCGGAGCCTTCTCACGCACATGTGTGAACAAACGTGAGCATTCTGTGACATAAACGTATTGTGTGAAAACTTTTGACTTATATATGCCTGGACCAGAGGTGGAAATTAAATACAATAATATGTGTAAGCTGAGATTTAAGAGCTGGGCAGTACTTAATGTTCGGTTTTCATGTGCGGCCAGCTGATGAACGCTGTTTTTCGACAAATTATGAAGTGATTTAGTTTCTGTAACTTCTGGACTTTGAATTAAAAAAAGGGAAGCCTGCCCAACAGTTATATTAAACTGTGTGTGTGTGTGTGTGTGTGTCTGTGTGAAGCCAGGTTAGACTGCAAGTTTACAGTCCAACACAGGAGACATTGCAGACGTCTACAGCAAATTGTTTTTAATAATCAACTCACTCAACTCAATTAACCTCATTGGTGTTATGGACTGTGTGAGGAAACACATGCAAGGATGGAACATGCAAACGGCCCGGATTCAAATCTACAACGTTCTCCTATATGAGGTAAGCGTGCAAACCAAGTAGAATTCACATTGTGGAAGTAATCCTTCTGAATTAACAAGTAGCAAAGAGACAAGTTAAGTTGTTTTTTTTTTCCAGATTTCCAGAAAGAAGTTAATGCAATTATTCAGCACTGCTTTCCTGCTTTATGCTCCAGACAGCCTGAATGCAAACAGCAAAAGGAGCTAAATTGCCCTCAAAACGTCTCCACTCTGCGACTTTACAGCTTCCAGACGAGCATCTTGCAGCTCCCGTCTCTGCCAGGATGCTGACTTGGATTATTCCAGTCCCCCGGTTGCTGCGGAGCTACACAACCCAGAGGAGCAGACTGCGAAAGTGACATGAGTCAATCACGTTGTCGTCCCTCCGCAGTACGGTTGAAGGCCTGTCACATCTCCAACTCTCGGGGTGCTTTGTAGCAGTGCATGTGAAGTTCAGCACATAAATTACACCCCCGAAGAGTTGGAGATGTCCAGAAAGTTAAGAGGGGAGAAGAATAAAAGTTGCAGACAAGTGAGACATCATGCACAATGAATTCATGGGAACACGTCGTGGGCAGGGACTTTACTGGGCTTTTTAATGCTTCCGAGTTGAACCGCGTCATATCTGCCAGCTACAAATAAATTCATCCCGACGTTGCCAGGGTGGCCAGTGAGCCTCACTACAGGGAATTTTTCTTGTTCCCGGATGTAAATGTCTCTTTTCCAGCAGGGTCTTGAATACTTCCTAACAGTGCCATGCTCAGTGGCATATGAATTGGGAAACTTTCCATCTGAGGTTTTTTTTTTTTTTTTTTTTAATATATCTTTAACACTGAGGCTGCCCAGCTTGACACTGGAAATGTTTTGAGCTTTAATTTAAAAACAACCACCTGTTCTTTACCTACAGTATTGTCGGCTTATGAGTGCAACGACACAAATTTGATCAACAAAGTGTTCATATTTGATTTCTTTCTGTTTCTTCCAAAACCAATAATTGTAGTATTACACACACTTCAGGCAATCTTTTACAGGAATGCAGTGAGAGATTTATCCAGTTCAGACAATTTTGTATAGAGCCATGACAAAATCTAGCACGTGTTTTAATTAATTGTAGTAGATTTTATCATATATGTCAAGTCAAGTCCTTTATTTGTTACAAACAACAATGATACATAGTATAATGTGCAGTGAAATGTTTTAAGCACCTGTTCGGCACTAAAACAACAGTTTTTATGGGATGGAAGAATAGAAATTACATATAACAAAAAAGAAAATTAAGGCACATGAAAGATAAAAGATAAATAGATAAATAAATATGGGTAGACAATTTGCTGGATCTATTTTTCTTGGTTTAGTAGGGGGACAGGACATTCGTATGGACAAACAACCAAGTTGGACTTTTATTACAGTGATTGTCACCACTTAAGCAGAGAATATGGACTGGGAGTCATGACACTGGAGGCTGCCATTGTTGTTATTGTCCATTTACAAGGGCCTTTCATTTAAAAAAAAAAAACTATGTACAGAGATGGAGTTTTTTTCTGAAAGTTCCACCTTCTTAAAAAAAGCTGCATTTTCATTGACTCCAAGCACTGTTGTCATGTAAACGGACAGCACATATATTTCGCTTTCACTTTAAAAGGTTCTTAGGTAAATGGGGCCCTAAAACAACTTTGAAGTCATCACATTGTGTAGCTCTTAACTGCTTTTTCATCTTTCACTGCAAATCTGAATCGTCTCGATAGTCTTTTAAAGGAACGAACCAGAGACAAATAAATAAAGTACATTTGTGCACTGAAGGGGCGTTAACATTTGCACAATGTCAGTTGCATTAAAAATCTTTGTAGCAGGTGTATCCATGGATTTTTGTGTTTTTCATTCATAACAGCCCTCCATGATCGCTGGTTTTCATTGCCGTCCTGTGGGTGTGGCGCTGCACTTTGAAGGTGGTCGCGTCAGCTCGACCCACGAAAAGCAACTTCGGTGGATTCTGGAAAATGTGCGTTTGTATCCGTGGGTTTATGTGGGCAAACGCAGAGCCTATGAGGTATGAGATTTCCATCCGAGGGTGTATTCATCAGGAAAAAAAAAAAAGTCTGGTTTCATCTGCCTGATCAATGTGTGCGAGCAATATGACCTTTGAGGAATTTGGAATGCTTCCCATTGGTGTGATGAAGGGTTTCTGTGCTGCGGAGGAAGGGTGAGGGTGAAAGGGGGTGGGGATGAGTGGCGAGCTGGGCGGGTCGCAATTGGGATGGTGCGGGGGGGGGGCAGGGCAGGATATCAGGGAGGTCCACTTGGCCATGGAATTAGAAAGAAAATGCAACACGATACAAGAAAAATAAACAGAGGGAAGGGCCTCCCTGGCTGGGTTTTAAACAGCCGGGGTGATTATTGAATCGTGTTGATTGTTTCCTGGCGGCCCATTTTAAAACAGGAGGCTCCCACAAAACTAAGCACACACAATTGAGAATGAAGACTCCAATGCCAGCCTGTGAAACCGATGCGATGCTCCAATTCAAACACGGAAAAAAAAAAAATACACTCATGCGATGTAAGATTTTGCATATTGTTACATATTGTTTCGCTCGTGTTCCCAACAGCCATGACTTTCATCCGTCACACCCGGAAAACAGGCTTTATTCAGCAAGTAACCATGACAAACAGTTTTATAACTGAGCAGAACGGCATAATGATGTTCACCATATTGGGTATTTCCTGTTCATCAACCTTTGACCCCAAGGAGTCATTCCCAGGCTCCCTGTGTGGCTCCGAGCACCCTTCGGTCCATCGGGACATTTTCATTCTCCCAATCACGTTCATCATACAGAAATCAACCAAACTCTGTGATAAGAGAAACTCAAAGAAATGTGCAATTATGTTATTTGATGTTTTAAAATGGAAACCGACTGAGCTCAAGTTTCAGACATCTTCGGCAATCAATGTTTTGCTGAAACCTTAAAGTCACGGCGCCCAATCACAAAGAATATAAACTTTTCCAGTTCTTTGGTTTTAAATACCTTTGCAGTCTCAACCTGAGATAGTGGAATATAATATTGGTGTGTAACTCCATTCAAAACACATTTTAGTTTAACCCAATTTTCATCTTGAGTGGGCGGGACCATTAAAATAGTGCCAAAATACCCTTTAAATTTAAAATTGAGGCGCAAAGTATACATGATGAAAATATCACTTTAAAAAAAAAAAAAAAATCAGATTTAGGTTGTAGATGGTAAAGTTCAATTACATGCATTTTCTTAAAAAAAAAAAAAAAATGCAATACAAGTGAACTTGTTTGAAATCCAATACCAATTAAAACGAATTTGGCAGATCTAGATATGCTATGATAACTTTTACAAAAGACAAAGATTTGGCAGCATCTGTACTTTGATTGATTCCTGATTGGCTAAATGGTGAAGCTACAGTCTTTTATTTCATATCTAGAAGCAGCTCCAAGCTGTTTGAATTTCAAGACTCAAATAAGCCGTCAGAACCCGACTTAGCGAGTACAAAAATACCTTTACATAATTGGTGACAAGCTGATAAACATGTGGCATTCAGGATGAGTTTCAGGAGCTAAAGGAAGAATATAAAATGAGTGAGAAGTAGGATAAGTTAAATGAAAGGACCGACTGGTGACTGTATTACCATAGATAGATTTTGTCACAGGAAGCTGCTGTTTGAATTTCCTGTTCCCCACTGAAACATGAACATTTGGCTTTCAGATGTCTGTAATTTTTAATGTAACTTCATTTCTTATATTCAGTTATTTTTATATTATTACCATTCATATCAGTTTTAAATAATCATTCAATAAAAAGAATGGTTTCACCTTGCTTTTGACACTTTTCCTCGATTTCTTTTCCAGGTTAAAGTCAGTGCTGCTTGTGCAGGATCTGTAGACTTTGTGTAAATAAAAACAAAATGTGATACCATATTTAATCACGGTTCTAAATAAAGGAAAAACAGTCACATTGGCAGCATTTCTCTGGCTTAAGTTGGAGAGAAAACAGTAGGGGTAAATAGTGTCAGAAATAGTTTATATCCTTTTACACCCAGTCCGAATTTATTCCCATTGGCACAAATGTTTGAGTGATAATTCATGAAATCTGTTGGAGTTCATTTTTGCCGAAGATTCTCTTATAAATAAATGGCACATAACTGTGTTGATTTTCCACTTTTGTGACAAAAATTCTCCAAAACATAATTTTTTCAAGTATTTAATCGTGATTTAAAAGCTTAATGTCTCCTCTCTGTCAGACTTTTCTCCTTGGCTGTAATCTGGATGGTATTAAATACACTGTGTGTGAGTTTTTTTTCCCCCTACCGCATTAAAACGAATCGTAATGTTAAGTTGAAGTCAGAGGTTTCACCTTCTGTCTCTACCTTAAGTCAGCCAAACCAACTTACTAACTTTTTGATTTGATTCTAACTGCTTCCTTCTCCAATGTGTTCAAGTTTCAGTGACACATCAGTGACGCGATGTGGTTTGTCAATTCAAAACAGCTGTGAATTGACCACGGCGTGTGTGTGCAGACACACGCATATATTGGAAAAGACAGATGATTCCCTCCTAGCACACAATTGTGCACATTGTGTGTCTCGCTGGCAAAAATAAATATGCCCAAAGGAATGACTGTTGACAGCAGTACAATTACCGTACAATGTGGGCTTGAAAACATGACATGGGTGGCTAAGACACACACAGACACACACACACACACACACACACACACACACGCACACACGCAGGGTGTGTGTACAGTACATGCCTCACCGTGTCTGTTTTTTTACCGTGACATCTCCAGAAGGGAAGTAAATGTGTCTTAGCTTCCCAGCTGATTCTCTGCACCACATAAAGATGTCATCAGACAGGCGCAGTAAATAATTCTTATTGTGTGGTTCATACCAAAATCAGCAAATGAGGCCACTTCAGGAGTTTTGTGCCATCATTGCGCAATTACCCCACATAACAGATTTACCATACTTTATTTCTGTAAAATATGTCATCCACTGAACTTTCAGTGTAGGAAGACAGGTGCGAACCTGATCTTGTGCAGGCTATCTGATCTGGAGTTTGTTTTGGACGCAATAGGATCCATGTCTGAATATCAATTTTATGATCCAGATGCCAATGGTAACTCACACAAGTTGATTTACTATGTCTGAAAGTCAGATTTTGTTCTGCTTTTACTTCCTTTGTAAATTGTGAATGCTGTGGACTGGTGATCGCAGTTTGACTGCTGTGATGAAAATGGATACAGTAAAAGCAGTGCTTGCTTTTACGTTTTACATAATATTCTGACGTCACATTTATGTGGAGCTCCGCTTCTTTATCGGTCCAAATAAACATTGTGTATACATTGTGTGTTGTGTAACTGTGTACCTTTATCACTGAACAGGAGAATTTGTGACATTGTGTTATTTCCACGGTTCTGATTGGCTACCGTGGCTTCATGCTTCTCTTTACACTGCCCCCTAGATGTTTAGAATGGGATGGTGAAAATGAAGCCTGTTTTTGTAAATAATTAGTAGCTTTTTTTGTAAACATAGAAAGAAAAATATCTGTTTTTGTAAAAATGTGGGTACGTGTAAATGTGGCCTCAGTCTCATGTCCACATTTGACTTTTGATGTTGGAGGATTGGGAATTTGAAGATTGAAATAAAAATGGCCCAGTACGCTGGTTGACCTCAACAGGCTTCTGGCTGTCAGGACCGTATATGGTATGATTGATTCAGCTTGTCTCTCTACTTCTTTCAGCCGAATTCCCCAACATCAAATATTGCTGCAGTAAACCTTGCACACAAAGCTTAAGTCAGCGAAGAGTAGAAAAGAAAAAAAAAAAATAAGAGTAAGAAAATCTTAAAAAGACGTCTTAAGTGTCAGCCCGAGCTGTGACAGCTATCAATCACTCATCTGTGTTGTCTCCGCAGGGTGCAGCCCACAGCAACCCAGCAGTAGATATTTGTAGAATCACAAACACACTCAGTTTCTTTAACAGGTGCATTATGAACTGTCAGTTAGGACCTGCTGCCGAGACGCAATGGAGGGACTGGAGCTGCCGAGTTGGACCTTGTTTGTGTGTTTGTCTGTACAGGGAGTTTTGCTTGTCCATGCCATAAGCCTAAAACAGCATTGGCTGAGCTTTCCGAGGTGTGGACCACCAGAGCCGAGCTTCCAGTTGATTTTTTTTTTTTCAACCATATTTGAAAGGTACATAAAGTGTTCAGGCGTCAAAAGTTTTCACGGTTTAGGTAAAAGTTTATAGCAGTCTACCAACATGACAGATTCTTTAGATTTGCTCAAACAAACATGTATTTTTTTCTCTGTAAACATGTGAAACTATAACTCAAATGACTGTTTTATTATTTAAAATGTAAATTTCACACTCTTTTTAGAAGTTATTAATGATTTCCATTTATTGTGTCCTCTAATGGTGATTGTTATTAAGAATAGAATCAAAGCCGAACACCAGATGACGTGTGTGAGGGACAAACTCTTAAGAGGTTGGCTACTGTATCGTACCATGTCCAAACCCGTCTTGTCACTTGCCGTGTCCAGCATCTTGAGTTCTTCCTCTCGCACCCAGATCTTAAATTTCAACCTGGGCCGTCATGCAATGAGGCGAGATTAACCACTTCTACACCACCGTACAGACCCGCAGAATGTACTTAACAACTTGAATAATACGTTTATTTTAATCCAGGCAATGACATCAATCAATTTGTTTTGGTTCCTGAACTTTAACAGTGATAATGCATCAATTAAATATAGGTTTTGATATAGGTTCTCCCAATTTAGCGAATCAACCAATATGTGGCTATATGTGGCTCTTTCAACACACTGTGCATGGAAATATAATTTATGACAGTTCAGTTAGTCTTTTATTGATACTTCATTGACAATAGATTTACAATACATTGAGCAGCCACAACATGAACAGAACAGGAGAGAGTTCCTTTCCAGCAAGTAAACAAAAACCAAAGAAATGCTCCTAATGAGTGAGGAAAACGCTACGAATCCTGGGTTTCTACAGTTTTTGACATCCCCAACTGTCCATGGCCAATCTTTCTAAGTTTAGGGAGCATCCAATCAGTTTTATATTTTGGTGTCCTTATGTAGGCTCGCTCATTGTGCAGCGATGAATCCTAAATCAGTCTTCCTCAATGATACAGCACGAAGGGAATATTGCTGTCACCATCGTTTGTTTGCTTTTCCTATACTTTTCCACACTCGGTCTCAAACCCGGAGTGTATAGAATGGCGCATCGTTCATTCCTCCTTCAAACGGCATACAACATATCACTAGTTCTTCTCTAATCCTGTTTCCCCTTAATTTGCCTTCTCCCTGGGTGTCCAGCAGAGTTTGTTGGTTGACGAGCCTGGCGAAGGTCAATTCTGTTGAAGTAGAGCCGCGGCCCGAGCCAACATAAGCACAGACGCTTTACGCCCCCTCCCACCACCACCACCACCCCCCGCCTCCGAACACCCTCCTCGGCAAATTGGTCCTCGGCAGAGGGCGGTTACGCTCTGGCGGCGAGCTGCCCTCCTGCTAGCATGCTTCGCCGGAGAGAAAAGAGCCAAGAGAAACTGTCGCCATTTAGGCCTTAAGGGTGGCGTGGAAAAAAGACATATGTGAACTTGAAATGGGTTGATTTCCTGTGCAAACACACAGTCCATTATTTGGGTTTCAAGCTGTAAGGTTGCCAGGTTGCGTGCTGGTCCAATAGAAAACGGAAGAGCTATGTGGAGCACAGATGGTACGGCATATGGGCGAGTTTAAATATGAAATGAGTCAAAAAAATTATATTTCATTTGTCCAAAGCCTGTTATTTAAAAAAAAAAAAAAAAAAAAAGATAACAAAAGGCATATACGGTTTCAGAGACAATTTCACGCACATCTGTGTGATTTCTTTCGATAACCTTTAGAGTAATTTAAGCTATTTTTCACCATAAACACAGTTGGTTGGATTTCTGGTCAGTTTTTTTGTGCTTTCATTTGTGTTAATGTTATAATTTACCACAGCACGTTCCAGTGGTAATTAAAACCATGTGAAATCTGACCAAAATGGAAATTAAAAACTACTTTTCTTTCAAAAACAAGCAATGTATTTTCTCCTTCATGCGTAGAAGAGCGGCGACATTGAGTTACGGCGCAGAAGCTGAACACAGAAGTGAAGATTTCACCCAATTGAAAACATGAGCCTGATTCAAAGACGCTTTTGAATTCTTTGGGTGTCAGAAAGTGTTAAAGCGGTAATGTATGTATACAGACAGTGAGGCCACAGAGTGAACAAGCAAATGCCAGAAAGACAGCATGAGGCTGAGGAAGGACGGGAGCTTTCTTATCTCCACGCGTGGAGCCATTTGATCTCACCTCAAAGCTCCCCAAACCACTTCAAGTCGAAACACTTCAGATTACATGAAAAAGACATTCGACCATGTTCCCGCACTGAATGGAAATGGCCTTATTGATGTCTTAGAGTCAGACACTCGTGTCTCAGCTATTCCAGAATTAAGCACGTGATTTGAAACGTTTTGTTTGTTTTTTTGTTGTTGTTTTTTTAACAAGTTTCCTCATCCATCCATCTTCTGTAATCAGGTAGCCAGTCCATCACAGGGCAAATACAAAGAGACACAATCACATTTAAACCAAAGTGCAATTTAAAAATTGATCTAAACCATTGACTCAAACCATGGATATTCATTTGCCAGTTTCCATTTACAACACAAAAAGCTGCAGCTTGACACAGAGATTCAAATCATCCAACTCCGACGAGGGTATTTCATCCCGACGAACCACTGAACTTCATTTCCTCGCTGTCATTGCTGGAACCAACTGTGCTCTTGATGGTTCCAAAAGGCTGGCACCATGCTGCTCAACGACACTCAAAACACTCTGCAACTCAGCCAGATGCATATTTACCACTCGGGTTTCTGGTATTGAGATAAAAAACAGATTGGATTTAAAGTGCATTAATGTATCTAAAGATTGTGCCTGCTCAATTTCTGAGTATGATGTTCAAGCAAACGAAGCTTTGTTTTGTAACTGTATGAACATTTAATGGTTCTCAACATGCACAATGTACATATTGCAAAAGGTACATTCATGATGCATAAATTCAAAATAACTGAATTTTAAACATCAACAGTCATCATAGAAAGATGCCTTCAAACTTTGAAATTAAAAACTACACAAAACAGCTGCCTTCTTTATTGTTATTTTTATTATTACTATTTGATATATTTTTGACTTCCTATCACCCTCACCCTTCAGACTCCAGATTATTTTTTATTTCTCCATTTACACACCCAGGCAGATGGCTTCAAACACCAGGTATCCTCCCCCCCTCGGGAGGCCTGAACTGCAGTGTGTGTGTGTGTGTGTGTGTGTGTGTGTGTGTGTGTGTGTGTGTGTGTGTGTGTGTGTGTGTGTGTGTGTGTGTGTGTGTGTGTGTGTGTGTGTGTGTGTGTGTGTGTGTGTGTGTGTGTGTGTGTGTGTGTGTGTGTTTCTGAGAGAGTGTGGACCAAATATATTTATGCATTACTCAGATTCCAGCCCTAATGCACAGAGTGGCTCAAAGCAAATGGAGCGCAGCACGGGGGAGCGAGGGACAGAGAGTGGGCGAAGGAGAGGAGGGAAAAGGGAGAGGGGCAGATACCAGGAGAGCTGATTTCTCACAGATCTCGCCGCATTCGTGTGATAAGAAAGGAAATCGGCGCTTCAGATGAGGGGAAATTGCAAAGGGACACGTATCACCTTCCTTTACATTGTGAGAGGCAGATCACAAGGAGCGCGGAGGAAAAGGAATGAGAGGCGGCTCATTGCGAGGATGTGAGCAGACGTCTTGAAATTGTACTCAGGATAACCCATTTCAGACGCTATCAAGTCCCATTGAACATTAACACTTTCATTCTTTAAGAGAGAAGAAGACAAAGTTTGTATCAACACTTGTTTTACCGCATTTTGAATGAATTCTCTTCACCGGTGAGGTTCCTGTGTGTCGACGACACTGACACGGGGAGAAAAAAATGACAGTTTGGAAGTACACTCTGACATGCATGCTTACAGGAGACGGCCCCGGGCTAAGAAAGTGTGTAGGAAGACCGCCCTGCGACTCTGAGTTCACACGTCTCTGTTCTCCTCGTGTGCTCGTCATGATTGTACCTGCATATTTTTAACCTGTTGCTTTCTGGATTTATGTTTGAAACATGACGATTTGATCTCAAATTCAAATCAAAAACATTTGGAAATTATTTAGACTCTGTGAGATTTCAAACAGGGCTGCAGTGTCGGTGTAGTAGTTAGCGCTCTCACGTCCCAGTGAGAAGAACCCCAGTTTGAGTCCTCGTCTTTTATTTCTTCTTTATAAACTGACATTGGATTTGCATATTCTCTTCGTGTGTGCATCGGTTTTCCTGTGTTAACATTTGATCCAATTCTTTGTATTCACGCTGAATGTAAATATGACATTAACCCTGCCATTTAACCCTTCATGGTGCAAATGAGTACATTTCTTCAGTTTATCTAATTTATAGAAAATATGATATTATTGAATAGTTGAGATTGATTGTTGTTCACACAGGATTTCTGAAATTTGCAAAAGGATGAGGATATATGGCAGTTTATGCTTATAATAACTCAAACTAAATGTGGTTTCGCTTAAAAAATTTGAAGTATTTGTTGAACATATGTACTTTTAATTGAAAATTTAAATCATATTTCAGGTTCTATTTTGCAACTAGCATGTTATATATTGTAAGACAACCATGTTGCATTGAATAGTGACCTTTGTTTCTGCCGAAAACCACTGAGAAATCTTAACATTTCTTGTGTTTTTCGGCAGAGAAATGTTAAACATGTGTCATTTTGGTTAGATTTACACTTAAATAGAACGTATCTGTCATAAAGGGTTGTTTTTTTTCAATACATCAATGGCTCATTCATTTGATTCTTCCAAATTGTTTTTCATTGTTCATGGTGAAATACCAACAGTAATTTGATTAGAGATGTGTTGAGGAACCATATTTGGGGAGCCATAAATTGGTTTTATGGTCACTACCAATTGATTAACATGATTAAGAATTACTGTTATTATAGTTGAGAATTAAGTCCAAGACAAGGGACAACGTGTGTCATAAGAGTGTGGTAGAAAAACTTGAACCCACCCTGTAGTGACGTCATGTGACTTTTACCTCCAGAATTTGTGCAGAACCTGATGTGTTATGGCATCAGGAATAATTTATACACCATAAATGAATATCTTTTTCAACATGCTTACTCAGCAACCTTTCAATAACAAAGAGTATGTCCAGCATATTTTCGACAGAATGTATTTTGATGGATAAAAAAGGTATTTTATCCATTCTAGCCCGTAAAAATTCCTGCATGGGGCATTTTTGGACCAGTTGATTGCAGCTTTCTTTCTTTTTTTTTTTCATAATTTTTGTCATGGTCGACATTCACATAGACCTTTACACACTTTTCCTCATCTTTTGGATTCTCCTTTTCAGGGACACCACAGTGAATCATCTGCTGCCATCTGAGCCTCATATACTGTTAAACCAAACATCTCAAGCTCCATCTCCTGCATCCTTTGTCCAATATATCCACTATCTCTCCTCAACAAATATCCAAGCCATCTTAACCTGGAAACTCATCCCAGCATCTTCAATTCTGCCAAACAGAAATCATCTTCACATAAGAGGGAAAGTATTCAGTGTCATAAAGTGAGCCTGGGTTAACTGTAAAAGAGAAAAGTCAGTGAGAAGCTGAAGAAATACAACCAGGTCCATAAATATTTAAATAGTGAGACAATTTTCAATGGATTCATAATGAAACTATCAGGATGTGGTTTAAGCGCAGATTTACAGCTTTAATTTAAAGGAGCTGACATGTGAATCAGATGAATTGTGTGGGAATTACAACACACTTTTAAAGAGACTGAAAAGACCTGACGTTTTTAACTCCAGCAGGATCTGGGCCGGGCCTGTGAAGTCTGACCGTCACCTCGTGACTTATGGTCGATTTTATATGAAATAAAAACAGTGATTCTCCTCCATATAGCACTTAATTTCACTCTTCACCTTGCCTGCCGCCGTTTGAACAATTGCTCCCTCTGTATGAAAAAGTTGGACCAGCCAATTGCCGGGTATAGATTTGTCTCCTCCGGCTCTCGCCTCCACCCCGGTGCCTCTGAGCTCGTTTCACAGCCGCAGCTGTGCAAAAGCAAATTTATTATCAGCCTTAGAATTTCTGACAGGCTATCCAGCAGACGCTCGGGGTCCTTGAAGTGCAGAAAGGCCTTCCCACCGCTGCGCTCCCCTGCCTCCCAGCAGGTCTGCAAAGTGAATTTACTGCCACTGTCAAAACTTCTGTCAGTTCTCAAAGGGAGAGAGATGGAGAGAGAGCGAGAGAAGAGCAATATGGGACTTTCTCTCTCTCTTTCTCTCTCTCTCTCTCTCTCTCTCTCTCGCTTCCACAGATGCCCGGACATGTAGTCTCTGCAACCCAGAGGGCCTTTGAAATCAGCTCGCTCGTTAATAGTTGTCTCATGGAAGCTCGCGGAGAGAAACGCTTGACAGAGTCTGAATGGAGACACCAAAGTGCAGTTTTGTCGAGTACTGAAATTCTCATTTTCACCTTCTTACTTCATGGTAAAGGGGGAAAAAAAACTGTTTCCTGCCTCAGTGTTTTTATTTTGTGTTGCTAAGTCGAGTTGCAGAGCGTCTCTTCTGCTGCTGATGAGAAACACAGCCTCATTTCCACTGGAAATTAAAAGTACCAGGATTGATTTATAGTGTTGTGTGGAAAGCGTGTAGATTTTCACTCACCTGTAACTTTTATTTTTATATATAGAAAGGAAGAATGGTCAGTTTGGTGCTTTCAGTGGTAATAACTACATAGATTGTATCTGTTAGATTAGAAATGCTAATGTCTGTAGCGTTGATTCATCTTGTTATAATTCGGTGCCTCGACTTATTTTGGTGTTAAAAATATACATCTTTGTGTGATTTCTTTTGTTTTCTGTGATTTTAATTGACTCTTGGGGACAAATAAAGTTTGTTCTCAAGGGGCAATGAAAAGGCCATGGGGACAAATAGAGTGCAACCTATATAATTGACTTGAATTATGACCGTCAGAATTATAAATTTAGAGCAATGTGTTTGTGTGATGCAGGTCTATTGTACGTCAGTGCCACATTATATTGTAATTTGTTATTTTAGGCTGAAATGATCAGCTTTTTGTTAATAGTAGATCTGTAGAAGTGAAAGAAAACATCACTGAAGCCCATTAATGTGTTGCGCTTTTGAAATCACAGACACAAATGTGTAGAAATGTAAAGCACTGAGGCAGTTAACTAGATGGAAATCAAGCAGTTATTCAAGAAACAGCACTAAAATTGTGAGATGATTTCCTTCATTATATATTTTTCGACACATCTCAGCCTTAGTTCAGAATTAGCAGCAAGATGTTTTGATAATTGATCCCCACAGCTACAGAACAGTACTTGGATGTACCCCAGGGGGAAAACAGCCACTGCACTTAAAAAAAATGTGCAGCCATTCACCCCCGAGCTCGCCGTCTCCCAGCCGCATACCTTCACGTTCTTTTCTCAAAGGCATCCGGACATAAAGGAGGAGACAGAGAGACGGGCAGAGCTCACAAAAGTGTCCCCATGCAGCCCTCCAAACCCCCCCCCCTTCACACACACAGGCCAATATAAAGACACCAGGTTTGAGGAGGGGGGAAAATAAAAACACTCCACCTTCACCTCACCTTAGCCCTTATTTTTGTTCCTATCGCTTTTATTTACATAATCATTCTCGGGTGACAGCATTATTTCACTGCGATCGTCTGCAATTAGGGACAAAGAGCTCTTTTGTAGTACCTTAAAGTGAACATTTACGTTGGCTTCCACACAGAATGTGCCTTGCCTCCACAAAAAAATGAGAAAGAAAAAAAAAAAATCATTACTCCACGCAAGAAATAAGGATGTCTGCATAATGATTCAGGAATGCGCTTTTATTCAGCTGCAAAAGTAAACTGTGCTGGTTACGTGTCTTTTAAATACCATAAGTTGAAGGAAAACAAAGGATGCTGGGAAGTGAGGAGGGAGGAGGTGGGGGGAGGGGGCTATAAGACGACTGACAACTCAACTACCACAACAACCGGAGGCCATTCACAGTCAATAACACTCCAGCGACCCTGCTCACAATGTCAAGGCCAGTAATAAAAGTCTTGATATTAAAAGCACAGACAAAGGAGGGTTCTTTTATATTTTTTTTTTTTACTGGGGTTGTAATTTATGGGTGTTTTCAAAGGGAGCTCTCAGACGCTGTTGTTTCTACTGAGGGATGGGTGTTTTTGTTCACACAAAGTTAAAAATAAAGAGAGACGTGGCGAAGACGTGTTATCATTCAGTGAGTTTAGAGTAAAAGGGAGCGGCACATGGTATTTAGTAAACAAGTGATAAACGCTGGGGCAGCGCGGTGATGCAGTGGTTGATCTCAGTTCAAATGCCGGCTATTTACCGGGTATTCCGGTTTCCACAGTCCGAAAACATGCATGGGAGGTTAATTGGTGTACCTAATGGTGTGGATGGATGGATGTATGGGGGTAAATATTTTGCAAACTAAGCGAAATTCCCACATTTCCCCCTTTTTTTTTTTGGGTGTAGTAATTGTTTAGTTTTGCGAAAATATCAACATTTTCATCACCAATACACCGTGCCACTGCAAAGACAAACTTCAAATTTGAATCTAAAGGTTGTTATGGCAACATTTTATCAGCCCATGATGGCAGATGAGGAGTTTGGGTTTAAAGACTTGCTCGGAGGCCCACGGTAGTGACCCAGCACCCTTAAATTCGAGGCGACCACTGCCCACTGATCATAAAATACCATTCTACCATGCTGTTTCTCAAATCGCTTTGTCCTGACTCGACCCGTTAAATATGTTGCATTTCTTAAGCACTCCACAAGAAATGAATCAGGTGACTCACATTTTATTTAGACATTTACTGGAATCCCACTTCAGCAGTTTCCTTGGTCGTCATTGGATTTGAAGAGGTGAAGGACAGATGGCTGGAGGCTGCAGATAATAATGCGTAATGTAGAAATGTGTGGTTTCAAGTGTGGCATCCTCATTTGTCTCCCAAATGCATTTAACAGCAATCCCACCAGATTTTTTCTTTCCCAGTGTCAGCTGACTCGTTACTGACTGTGCTAATTTTAATAACACATGCCCGACTTGTGCTACTGAGAGACGGAATATTTGGGAGTACTGTCATATGATAATCTGTCACGACTATTGAACAGGAGGCAAGAGTGTTGCAGCCAGCAGACAGCTCATTTTATATTTAATGCCTCCTGCTGTGGTAATGATGCATTTCATTTTCCTGCATTATAAAGAATATTGTAGCAAATCGCTGATCATTCAGACTTAGCTGTGAAAAGGTTGATGGCATGTAATTGAAGTATAGGGTAGAGTATATATATATATACCGGTATATATATAATAGTTGCAAGCTGTCTGCAAACCACTCACAAGCAGCCCTGCAGGTTTTCTTTGTTTGGTATTTTTTTTATGTCACTTCTGAGTCATTTATTCATTATTAAAAAATAAATAAATCTAAACAATTTTAAACCATTTTTCAATAGAAAGTATGGGATGCACTGTGGGCTTGAACTTGGGGAAAGGAAATGTTTGCCCTGCAAGCAAAAAACATGCAAACTCCAATCAAATAAACTCCCAACAAGACTTGAGGTCGGGATATTTTGAAGGAAAGCATGAATCACGTTCATCAGTTATAATTAATCTGCCTGCTGATGTTTTTGATTTTGTGGTTCATGAGTGAAATTAAATAGGGAGCATTGGTAAAAGAAAACTATATGACTGATCGATTAGCTGATATATTTAACAATTTGAGGGAGGAGGAGGTGACTGTAAACATGTTGCAGTGGAGCCAAAAGCCATTTCAAAGGTTCTCAGAAAGTTAGTTAATCGTAGCATGAGTTTGTATGAGTCTCGGCCACAGTATTAATTTATTAAAGGGTAGTCCACATTTTAACAACAAAAAAAACATTGTGGACACAAAATTTTTATTTTTGTCAAAAGGTAGAGGGAATAAAGCAAACAGAAAAAACTCCACCCTGACATTGACAGACTTTAATCCAATTTTAATGCAATTCACTAAATAATTACGAGTGTTGTTCTTATTGGTGTGACTATTTCAAAGGAGTGGCAGGTTAAACAGGCTTCATTCATGCACTTTAATGGCTGAAATGACGAAAACATGTGCGCCGTGCACAAAAGTGCTTCAGACAGCAAAAATAAACAAACAAACTATTGGGGGGGGGGGGTCCTCAGACTACACCTTCACTTACAGCCTGTCAAATGTGTCCGTCTCCTCCCCCTCCACCCTCCCCCGTTGACCTAGCCCCGCCCACCCCCTGACCGGTGGCCCCCCCCTGCAAGGAACAAAGCCCCCACTGTGCGCCGAGGCTGAGTCTTTTCCAGTGCGGCTATGGTTGAGGCCGTACGGGCAAGCTGAGGTTAGAGGAGGGGGGGGGGTGAGGGTGGTGGTGGTGGAGGAGTGGGATGACGGATGGGGTGTGTGTGGGAACCGTGCCCCGGCCCGCCTGTCCACTTGTGAAAAGGGCCGGTGCGCGGCCGATTTGCAATGCAGATCTCGCCCCTCGCAGGCTCACTTTGGGAAAAGGCGCATCAATGGCTGGCACAAAGCAGGCCTCCGCTGATGGCAAATGTCATTCCCATTTTGATTCTTGACCTTTTTTTTTTTTCTTTCTTTCCCCCCACAAACTCAGCCTACACAACTGAAGAAGAAAAAAAAAAACCCACCCCCTCCTTTATTGTGTGCTTCAGTGGCTACCAGCACCCTGTTTCTGGATTGCCACATTAGACCCCATTGAGGGGGTAAAAAAAAAGAAAAGAAAAAAAGACGAAGAAAACAAAGTTCAGAGCTTTCTTTCACATCGGGGGCAGTAATTGTCATTCACATTGAGGCCGGTGTGAAATACGTCAGGATAAGAATGAGAGAGAAAGAGCATTGGAAATTCCCTCCTCTGTTCAGATGAGAAGCGAGAGTTGTTAACTATCGCGGTCATTATCGTTACACTCTAATTTGTCACTAAGCCATTTAACTCCGGCAGCTAAATAAATAGATAAATAACAAAGCCAGGAGCTGGCACCGGTGCAACTGGTGGCCGTGGCACTGAGGAGGGAGGAGGAATTAAGAAGAGAGAGAAAATGGGCCTTTTCAGATAACCGCAGGATAAATCGGGACAAAGTGGGAATGAAGCAAAGACTCAGTGTTTCTGCTCCGTGGAATTCCAAATCCTTTCATTTTCTCAGGGATGCAAAGAAATGACTGCAAACACGGATGAATAAATTATATAGTGTCCAGCAGCTGGCACCGGACGGGGACAAACTGTAAGCTGCTGGAGGGTTGAATTTGTACAAAAGTCAGTTTATCCTATTTCGAACGACTATTGTATGTGGATGACAATAAACGATTTTGTTGTTCATTTTGTACAAATGATTACAATAACAAAACCATGCAAATAAATAAAAATTATGACTTAAACTGTTAATTCCTCTCAGTTTTAATAAATCTTTCCCCAAGTCATACTATTTAAAACCATTCAAGAGGTGGTATTTGTAAAAAAAAAAAAAAAAAAAAAGAAGGGATTTTGAGATATCAGAGAGATTTTTGGATTTCCTGATTAATTGACCTGATTAAATGATGACAAAATGTTCAAAGTAGAAGATAAATAATTTCTTTTTATTCACACATGCATCTTGTGAATGTTGTTGAGGCAATATCTGTGTTGATGCTCGATCCACAGAATGGGAACAACTTTTAAGCAAGTCATAATTCAGACATTAAGAAGTTAAAGTGATTTATTACAGAGATTCAAGTTGAATTCAAGAAACAAGCCTGTGATGGTGCACTTAAAGCCAGATGAGGACAATGTCAGAGCTCCAGTAAGGAGGTTCGTAATCATCAACAATTCCTGATGGGGAGTTCCAGGTATAAATCCAGTTCAATGATATAAATCAATAGTGCAAAGCTAAATCAAATGGTTATTATACATATATATTTAAAAATACATTATAAATGTAAAGAAATGTTCTCAAACTAACATTTTGGCTGACTTCTGGAGAGATTGTGTTGCTGAAGTCAGTGTTTGAATACCGGTACATGGCTTTCGTGTGTTTTTGTTATTGTTTTTTTTTCCTCCTGTTGTCAACAAGAGTATTTTTTTAGTATTATTCTAAATGCTGTTGGAAGCCGAGTATTTAACAAAAATTTCTCCTATGCCTTTTAAAAGCTCATGTGGCGTGAAAGAGAGGTGACAGTGACACTCTTGACTTTAATGCTTGTGCGATTGGTATAAATTTACTGTGCTAATCTGACAACTTTTGAAATAACTCTGAGATTTGATGACATGCATTTACATCGATTTTGGTCCTTCGATAATTAACTTTTAGTTATCCTTTTCTGTGTTTTTCACTGTGATATACATAAGACTTCAGAGGTTTCTGCAGAAGCTCATAAGCAGAGTTCAACTCTCATCCCTTCCCTTTTTGAAAACGAATTTTCATCTTTTAATCTGGTGTTTGTTTATGTGCTTGGTTGGTTTTTTTTTTAAACATCTTTCAATATTAATTTGTCAATCAATGTTTTAATAATGTTTTAAGCTCTTTCTCCCACATGTTCATAGCATTTTGTAACCTGTACTATACCATGTATCTAAATTTGACCTAAATACTCTCCCGATTTATTTTCACAGCCATATTAAGACCTGTGTCAACACTCTTTGTCAATGTTTCCTCAGAGCGTTTTAATTTGAACGTGCCTGTTAGCCTCGAAAAGCCGAGTTTTCCCAAGGATCTGTTACAGTGGAAGGCCGGAGCCCCATTTGTTTTCATTGCAGAGTTTGGCTGAATTCCTCGATGAGTCCCCCCCTCCCCTCAAGATGAGGTCAATGTACAATATAATCAATGAAAAACAAGATCTCTGAGCAGTTAACGGCCTTTGCACACAGAGTTTGCTTTTCCTCAGGGATGCATACGTACGATAACGTTCGTGCAGACGGCTCGGATCTCACAGTCGGCGGCATGCCGAGTTGGACGTGAGGCCGACCCTTCGGCTGCTCCGTGAACCAAACACTGAACTGAAATGAGACGTGACGGCTTAATTTTTGATGGTCTACATCAGGAGTGTGAAACAGATTTTATTCGAGTGGCCTAGTAAAATAGTGCCATAATAACCTTTTGAGTTTATATTTTTAAAATGTTCTTTGTTGTCGTGTGGGAAATGTCTCTTTTTTTTGTTTGTTTTTTTGCAAAAACCAAGCAAATACGATGGCAAATTATTGTTATCTCAACATAAAGCCAATTTTAATGAAATCGTCTCATGCAAAATACAGGGAAACTTTGAAATTTCTCCTATAGCTGCTCCCTTCTGCTTGTTTTTACAAACGGACCTTGTAAGCACAGCTTTGAGGCTAATTCTAGTTTGTAGTTTTCATGGGCGCATCAGTGATAAATCTCCTCATGTCTTAGTGTTGTTTTGTGCCTGCTTCTATTAAGAAATGTGTTCAAAAATCTGTATTTTCTTTAATATTTGTACTATTTGCTTGGAGGTTCGGGGTCTGGATTGTGGGTCGGTTTTGGTCCTCGGGCTTTATGTTTGATCGAGATATTTCATTCTTTTCTGGTGGCGCATATAGGTTAAATCAAGACCTTTAAGTGATGGGGATCTGCAAAAAGGGCATCTCATGACTGTAAGCAGAGATCAGCAGAATAGATTCTCATCATTTTGCCTCAACTAGGTCAGATAAAGTTTCTACCATTCCACATTCAGACGAACAAATGAATTTGGCCATGAAATATCACCTTTTCGCTTGACTAAACATCCAATAAAAAAAAAAAATTCAGCAAACTATTTTTTTTTAGAACTAGCATTATTGCAACTTTTAACGGAGTTTTAATGAGCTGAGGGAGGGTTTGTTATTGAGCCGAAATGAAGCTCATAGCTCCAAAAAGAGCCTTTTTTCATGATTCGGTTTGCAGAAATAAAGTGTCTCTGAACTCTGCGAGAAGGCAGGAGGATCTATTTTCACCTCTTAGAAGTGCCATCATTTGGAAGGTGGAAGTACACGCTCTAAATCGCATCCCGGTGAGCTGTGTCGCGGCTCGAATGTCATCACCGCCAACAGCCCAGCATGGCTCTTCAAAACTCCCCTCGCTGCCTCCTGTTACAGGCGCTGCTCGGCACCATTTGGCTTCTGCATCATCACGTTCTTTTCAAGTGTTTGTATTTGGCTCAGTTTGTCTATGTTACACTTTGGGTGCTTTGAAGCACTTAGGGAATAGATGAATATGTTTCCTCCACCCCCCTCAACATTTGGCATCTTCGGCAAAAGTGAAAAAAAAAAAAAGAAATATGGGAAGTAAGCAGGAAGTCAATAATTTAGCAGACCCTTTGCTATCCGCAATCATTCAGATCTGTCTAAGACTTTTGAGGAAGCTTTTTTTTTGTTGTTGTTGTTTCTCTATAGTGCTGTCACAGGAAGTTCCTCCCTGTTTTTATCTTATGGAGAGGCATGCCATAAGTTAAACTGCATTATTGAGATATTAAGCGCAGCTAATTTGTGAGTTGTGGCCACGTCAGAAATGCTTTAACATTAAATAACTCTGGACAGCAGATAATAGGTCCTAAGTTCGTCTCTCACAGCCAGACCACTGTCTGAGCCGCTTAACTCAATTACTGCAACATATTTCTACACTCCACCTCCCCCACCACCCTACCCCCCGATCCCCATCCATCTCCCGCCATCCAGGGCTGGACGCTCTCTGACATGCATGTAATCTACAACTTGTGCAAAGAGGATCATGTGAGTGTTTGAATATGAGGTGGAACGAATCTAACTTGTGGTGGTGGAGAGGGTGGGGGGGGGGGTTGAGTGTTCAGGGGGATCAGGGTTTGGGGGTCGATGACTTCTTATTTTCTTCTTGTGATCATTTTTAATCTTTGTTCCAGAGAACCACAATGGAACAGGGATTGACTTTGTCTGAATCTGCGTTTATGGAAAAAAAAAAGACCCAGAGCCGTGCTGTCAAGACCCGGCAGGAGTTGGTGTTGGTGGAGGTGGGGTGGGTTGGGTTGGGTGGGGGGGGGTGGTGGATCGCGTAATGGACCCCCATGACCTCTGTAATAGGCGAATCACTCCAGAGTCAGTAGGACACCAATAAAAACATCAGTCACACACTAGAGGTCAGGACCGCGGGGACGAACCGCAGCAGGATGGATCAGTTTTGCCAGAACAGAGGCGCTAAAGAAGGGCAATTTAAAAAAAAGAAAAAAAAAAGAAAGATGTGTGGAAAACAACAACTTAAGCTGAGGATAGTGTGTGTTTGTGTCATTTTTGTCATGGGTATCAGTGAAAAGCCAACACATTTTAACCATAGATATATGTTAATCTATCTTTTTTGCATAGCAACGGTTTCAAACATATGAGTTTGTTCAGTCAACCTCTAACTACAGTTTAAAATAAAAATCTAACTTAACTGGCAATCATAAATAACTATTCCCTGTTAGCTACTTTCAAAATAGGATTGTGCATTAACCATTGCAGTGTGTGTGTGTGTGTGTGTGTGTGTGTGTGTGTGTGTGTGTGTGTGTGTGTGTGTGTGTGTGTGTGTGTGTGTGTGTGTGTGTGTGTGTGTGTGTGTGTCCGTTCACAAGGCAAATGGGGTCGGAACCATTGAAAATGCAAATTTTTCAAAATGGCTCTCAAGGTGGAACTTTTTGAAACTGCTCAGATTCTATATCCATGGAATTGAGTGGAAACACAACAAATTTTCTGAAAAGGCTGCTTCTGCCCATCTGCACCACGGCCATAGTAAATAGTTCTTCTGCACATGTGCAAGTCGATGGATAAAAACAATAATATAGTTTTTTGCCTCCAGAGCGGCGTGACTCCCAGCCCACGATCTCCTGGGACTTGATCGTTTTATAGTTGAGAGTCTCCCGTAATAGCAGTCAAACTGAATCGCCTGCATAAACGATTGAGTTCAATTCAAATTCCATCAAACCGCATTAGTTAATCTTTCACCAGCATTACACCCAATTGAAGTAACACAGCAGCTCAAATCCAGTATTCAGGTAGTTCAAGCTACAAAGCAGTGCGTTTGTGTTGTGATGTGATGCTTTTTATTGCATATTAGCCAGAAAATGTGTTATATAATCAGATATAAAAAATTTTTTTGTGGATTTCCCCTGAGCCAACACTTAAATAGCGCTGACAGTATTCCTTTTTTTTTTTTTTTCCTTCAAAAATAAGTGGATAGAAAAAAACTACTTTGGTATTCATCTACAGTATAACTGAAACTCAAAGCTGTTTGTCAGAAAAAAAAAAAAAAAGCTGTTTGTCAGCAGTCCATAATGTAAAATTCAATTAGCACTCACGTCCAAAACCAGGTCTGTGTAGCAGATTTGGAATACTAGTCACAGCACATTATTTGTGATTTAGCATTCATCCAGCAGAGCAGAATTTATTTGTGACATTTGAAGGTGTCACTCGGTTCCACAATAGTTGCTTTGGAGCACAAGAGGATATAAGACTTTGGAAAACTTTAGCATTTTCTCCATTGCTTTTGGTGCATACCTTAAAATGTATGGTTGAATGAAGAATTACATTCATCCCATTAAAGGAATATTACAGGAAATGAAAACCTCTTGGTAAAGGTTCAGGACTGTCATTTTTTTGCGGTTAACAAAATTAAAAGGTCAACATTGAAGTTAAGAGACAGGATATGAACCTATGACACTGAAGTACTGAAGCTGTTCGGTTGTGGATTCATTCACCATGTTGACCCTCCACATCCCTCACTTCAGAGCTGAACAAAGAACTTTACACTTGTTTCCTGCTAAGCCACTAAATTTTACAGTTCCTCGCTAATCCAGAATAGCTGCACATAAACGTAATTCTTAAGAGACGAGGTTGGAGTCGATGAGGGCGGGACCACGGGCACAGACCTGCGTGTGGACATGACTTGGTGTGAATGGTGCGTGTTCACAGGAAACGAGGAGTACCCCTGGGCTCCGTTCTTGGCCCGGTTCAGACTGCATGAGGGGAGAAAAAGGGGAGGAGGAGGAGGAGGAGGAGGAGGAGGAGGTGAGCGCTCCCTCCAAGTCTGGAAAAACAATTCCCAGAGACCCACAAACAGCCAAAAGCAATACAGCCACAAGGAAAAGTTTGGCCAATCTCCAGTACTAACAATTAAAATGAGCAATGTGTTAAAAAGCATACAAAAGGTGGCAAAGGCTCATTAATTTATGACGACGGTTTCAGCAGTCGAGGGGAGCGAGTGATATTATTAAAAACACTTCATCTTTCAGTTATAAAACTTAGCCTGTACAGATGTAGGTAATGTAATACACACAACTGTACACGCTTGCATTCATACCACAGGTTTTTTTTTATCAAACATATTTTTCCACAGGAGGAATCTAATTATCAAGGCAACACAACATCAACTCCGACACGTGCACTTTCTGAGAGTCTCAGAAGGAGTTGAACAGTATCGATTGTGCAGAAAAGGTCTGGTTTCTGCTGAGCGCTGTGAAACAAATGGACTCAGTGAACTGTAAATGACATTAAACAGTGTCCATGCATGATGCATGAGACATAAAAGCACGAGGCACCGGCACTGTGTTTGAAGAAAAAGGTAACCACCCTGTCGGGGGTCCACAGGGAAATAAACATCCTCAGGGGGAATGTTCACAATTGATAATTATTTATCTGCAAAGGACAGTGCCATTCAAAGAAATCTCTCCCTTGATTAATGTCGCCGGATTAGTGTTCAATTGCCGTCATCTTTCTGTTTGCCATCTTTTTTTTTTCGTTTTCATTTGGGACTCCACTTTCTGGGATTGTCCGGCAACGTCATCAGGACAAAACCAACAAACAATCAAGTAACCACAGTTTTCAAAAGTAAATAAAATGTTATGTGGAGTGTTTTCGATAGCTTGTATTTTCAGTGACACTGGGCACCGTTGTCGTGTAAACGCACACCCAAAACACCACAATTTTTCTTTGATTGAAAGCAAGTCACAGAGAAAACAAGTAAATTGCACTTTGTGTGAAGCAAAATTTAGCTGACCTCCCTGTTGTCTGTTCAGATTAGAAAGATGTGAAAAGGAACAAACACGGGAGCTTCAGTGAGTTTAAACACCCGCATAAAGCTTATTTAAAAAAAAAACAACACACAAAAAACTCTTTGCCTCCTAGATGCTGGAATGATTGGAATTTTAACTTCATCTTTAAATCGATGTCCATCAAAGCGTGAATTCAAAAGGTTAAATTGATGACACGAGGCCTACCCTGGCGGTACTAAATAGGCTGATGCGACAGTAAGACAGGACTCATTTTGAGGCTATACGAGATGAATGCGAGTCACCTTGACACCAACCTGTCTCCGAGAAATTGATGTGGAAAAACACACAGGCTGCGCGGTGACAGGCTCTTAGAAAAGTTGGCTGATAGAAAACAAAAGTGGTGTCAATCAGTTGATGCAAAAGTGACTTTAAGTGCCAAATCAAACCAGTGCTGCAAGAAAAAAAAAAAAAAAACACGAACGTGTGGAAGATTTTACTGAAACTCTTGTTTGAACTTGGGGGAGAGGGTTAACCCCTTGCAAGGTAACTGTTTACCCTTGCATTAACTGATAGAAAGTGGGAGAGAAAAAACAAGTAGAAACAAGCCTGCAGTGCAGAAACATCGTGTAATAATGGAAAATTGAAGGCAGAATTGGATTGCACAGCAAAGCGCAAATTGTCAACGATAATTAACCCTCTGCATGAAGGAGAAATGATGTGTTGGCCTGAAAACTATCCCTCTTGCACACTTTTCACCCACACAGATTCAGTCCTCAACCTCACAGGTACACACACACACACATTTTTTTTTTTTAGTATGCTTTATTTGTTTCCAGCAAATCCACATACACACACGTACAACATCTGTCTGGCTCCCTAGGCAAGCAGCAGCCCAACCAGACATGCTCAATGAAATATGCATGACACTCTAGCATGTGATATGTCAAACACGCACGCACGCACGCACGCACGCACGCACACACGCACACACACACACACACACACACACACACACACACACACCATCTACTCCGTCTCATCCTCCAGCAGCTCAGCTGTTCATTCATTATACATGGCTTCTCCATGCACCTCCACTTTGTGCATATTCCTAGTATCTATCTACTACACCGGCCCTGCAGATATATCACTGTACAAAAGCAAAAAAAAGGGTTTTGCAGAATTAGACACTCGTTTATCTCATGTGTAATATGAAGAACGGAAACTCAGCCTGGTTTAACTGCTGACTGCAGAGATGACGATTGCCACAAGTTGCTTCCTGCAATGCAATGAATTAAAGTTTTTAAACTCCCACGTTCTGCACCAGTAGATGAACGTACAGGGAGAAGTGTGTGATCAAATCTGCACCTTGAAGATGACTGGCTCTTTCAGGCAATTCCTAATTTACACAGGTATAACACATGGATTAATGATGAATATTTTTTGGATGATTAAATTAATGATGGACGAATGTATTACTCAGGTTGCATTGGTGTGCATATGGATTGATGGATGAATAATGAATGATGGTTGGATAAATGATGGATGGATGAATGTTTGACCATGCATGGATGGATGGATGATGTATTGATTATACCTAATGAATGGCTCTGTGAGATCAGGGTTTGTCAAGCAGAGAATGTCACACAGTTTATTTTTTCCACTGAGAAGAGAAAAAAATAAGAACTGAAGCCACATTTTGGTTTTGTGAAAGAAAACAGCTGTAGGCAAAAACTAATCTGGAGAAATGTATTTAATCTTGTTGAGTATTGTGATACGCAATAAATACAAGCAGATTAAGCATAGTATGTTATTCTCTTTGTGAGTTGTTCTTTCAAAAAGCAGTGCTCTTTCGCTTGCCCCTAAATTAGTTGTGTCAGATTTCTTTTTTTTTTATTTCATTTAATGCACGTAAGGATTTTAGTCTTTCACAACTACCGAGTGGTTGGAAATCTTGCATGTAAACATGATTTATTCCAATAAATTTGCAATATATTGTGCCATCTATCCAGTTGACAGATAGATGGCTTACTTCTCCATTTAACAAAACCAGACAAGGTATTTCTTATTTATTAATTTTTGCAAAAGCTTCCCTGATGACATTTGTTTTTAAAATGATGATAATCAAGTTTCCATTTAAATATTTGCAAACAAGCATATATTCTAGGCCCAGCGGATGACCAGTGCTGAGATGTAAGAAGATGGTCTGATGATCGATGTTAACCAACGAGGCAAAAAAAGAGCTGAACTTACAGAGGCTCCGACTTCATCAATAGAGAATCTAAGGAAGACATCACAATATAGCAATACTAAATAACTAACAAGTCACCTGGAGGAAGTGCACAAACACCCACTGCAGTGTACACACACACACACACACACACACACAAGATCTGACAGTTTCGCCCAGAGTGGAGAAAGTCAAAGTCCACTCCTCACAGTTTTTGTTTTTTTTTTCCTTCAGAGTCTTCAAGAGAAGAGAGTATGGAGACAGCCAGAGATATAAAAGGATTTCTTCCCAGGCCTCATTTGTTTGCTGCTCATGTGAACATCAGCTGGTGCAGCGGATATTTTGGCATGGAGCCTCTCTGACTCGTTCAAGTTCAGTTCATCTCTCTCTGCTTTCTGTGTTTATTCTTGAAATCACACCTCATTTGCATGATTCAGGTTAAATTGCATTGCATCGATATGTTCATGGTTAATTGAGAAATTTACAATATGTGTCAGTTATTTTACCTGAAAAATCAACCTACCAGAGAGGGTTTGCATTTCAACTCAACTGTTGCATCACATCGTTACAATTATCGTGTTTTTTATGTCTATGTCATTTGAAGGTGAATATCTACGATATGAAATCGGTTTTGAGTGTGCTTTAGTGAGCATGTCTGCACCATTTATTGTCATCCTGCCGGTGTATGTGTGTGTGTGTGTGTGTGTGTGTGTGTGTGTGTGTGTGTGTGTGTGTGTGTGTGTGTGTGTGTGTGTGTGTGTGTGTGTGTGTGTGTGTGTGTGTGTGTGTGTGTGTGTGTGTGATGAAGAGTGCAATTCATGCATCTCAGGTGGTTGCGTTCGATTTTCTGGCTGTTTGAATGCTCACTTGTTTGAAGGATGACACAAACTCAGGCGATCCAAGAAAATCAGCGGCTGACTTTAACCCTCGTGCGACTTGTTTGAGTTCATTTATTTTGATTTCATGGATGTTGAATTGTCAAGAAGGCTACATTTACACAAATGTGACCCAATTTGGAATTATTTTTGCTCTTATGTTGCACAGATCAGATTTGCTTTGTCAGCAGGAAAAAGACACAGGCATTGAGATCAGACACCAGCCTTGTAATATATATATATATATATATATATATATAGGACACATACAAGATTTCGAGAGATAATGTGTTGAATTTCGGGTTTAAAAACCCTAATATTTATTTTAGTTTTCAAGGTGTGGAGGTTTTCATGACCAGTGTATTCAGTCTCATCAAACCTGCAAGGGTTAAAATGGACTCTTACACAACGGTGTTTTGTACCGTCTTCATGTACAGTGACACAAAGGTCTACACTACCAGTTAATTAATACATGAGTTCAGTCTTTTGCCGCCCAGCAGAAGTGTAAGCGCTACGGCTGTGCGCCAGCTCAGCCCTCTGGCCTGTCTGCACCCTCGTCCCTCATCTTATCATGTGCCGACTGTGGATAAAGCAGCTTTTTGGTGGCAAAGCTACGCCTGTCATCGCCACGGCGACGGGGTCCAAGATAACCACGGTGTGGTCCAGCTGTTACAAGCACTCAGCCTGCCCACAATGGCTTGCTTGTGTTTGGGAGACTGGCGCTGACGAACATTTAAGCCCTTCCTCCAGACCTCCAGTTGCGTCAGCGCCGTGCAGCTGTGCTATCGAGAGCTGATGGACTCTCACAGCAGGAATCGATCCGGGGGTATTTACAAGCAGAACTGAGCCATTGTAGTATTTACTACAACAATGTTTAGTGTTTCTTTCCTCTCAGCTTCATAACATGTTTTTTATTTGTAATGCCATCACCAGTAAACAGTGAAGCTGTGTGGTAAGAAAAAGAAGCACTTTATTTCACTAAATTCCACAAAATAGTAAGGACACAAAGGAAAAGAATGATCAATGTCATTCCAGGTTAAAGACAAAATCACTGGCTCTCATTTGTCCCCATATGACCTAATAATTTCAAACCCATTGTCAGTTTAAAGCTGGATTAACAGATTATTATTGCATTGTATGATATTTGCATTATTAGTCTCTGAGTACTGGCAGAATGACAACGTGACACGTTAGCCAAAGAAATGTTAGCATCTCACCTTGTCGTTTTCCGCGAGTTGGAGAGAAACTGCTGCTGCCCTCAAACAACCTGATGAGCAAAATGGCAACGGTATAAAACAAGTGGAAAACTTACTTTGCCTGTGCCTTTGTGTGTGTGTGTGACTGTGTGTGTGTGTGTGTACATCGCTGCTGCAGCCCAGCCAGTATAAACTGAAATCGTTTTTAAATAAATTGAGGCTACGAATAGAATGAACCGTCTCTTTTTACCTTATTTGTAGTGATTAGGTTACGACTACAGACCTAATTTACAAAGATCCTCGGAAAATTTCATATGCAAATATAGAAAAGAATATATTACCCATTCAGCTTTTGTGCATTTTGCATCTGATCAACCAAAACAATTCGCATGAATCTTGCTCAAACGACCGTATTAAAATTAAGGGTTTTATGTGTGTGAAGCCTGGTTCACACAAGAACATTGTACAATAGTACATGGGCGTTCGTAAGGACAGATGATAAAGTTGGATTGTTATTACTATAAACAACAGCTAATACAACTGTAAAACTCCAAAAATCTGTGAAATATGTACTGGGACTCATGACACTCTGGAAGAAAACATTGTTGTTATTATCCATTTACCGTGTCATCATTGTTCATGTCTTTCAGACATAATTCTAATCACATCCGGTTAGAAGATCAGCTTTCACAATTGTGCACAATATCAAGTTTCGACCTTCACACATTCAATAGAACTGGTCTGTACTTTAGAAATCTACAGAAACAAATGCATACTTTTATATATCGTGAAATAATTGGAGAAAAAAGTATCTCCAATTCACAAAAATGTGAATTTTTTCTTTTAATAGTCACATTGTGAAGCGAAAGTAAACTAATATAAAATTCCTTGAAGCTCTATGTAGGCATTGGATCTGAAGGAAGAGCAAAGCTTGTGCAATCCTGCCAGGAACATTAATCCTGCAAGGTACATTTACCGGTTTACGATGTTCCACACTGTTATCCTGTCAGGTTAACTTGTAATCTTTCCTCATTGTTAATAGTTCTTTCAGTACAGGCTAAGCTCACTTAAAAATAGCCTTCTGTCTTATGACATCCAGTCATGAACTCCAAAGCTTTGGTACAGTTAACAAGTTCTTCGTATTTGTTTCTTGGGGAATTCGCGGCATGTCCACAGTGGTTTGAAGAGAGCTGGGGATAACTGGACTTGGATGATTTAGTCAAAAGGAATCTGCAATTGATTTCTCCCTGAACGCAGACATTAGAGACAAATTTCACAGTGCAGGTTTTTTAAAAGAAGCGTGCAGACGAGTGGACACGGGGACTTAAGCACGACTTCAACAGCACTGAATAAGAGGCTCTGCCTCCCAACCTGAACATATTCAGACATATCAGAATCTGTGTGATGAATCCTGATCGCAAAGTTCAGATAGATCAGATTCCATTTGGGCCTAATTCAGTAGCAGTCTGAACATAACCTGGGGAGCCAGGAGGCGTAATCTGTTGGGTATTATTTTCTTCTAAGAAACAAACAATGGGCGTGAAAACGTGCTGCAAAAAGTGAATGCATGAAGAACTCCTTGTACACAAAAAAATGACAAGTTACAACAGCCAACATATAAATTAGGTGTCAAGCAGGGACAATTTGATTACCCAGCCGGAGAGATACCAGGCGCTGATTGAACTAATTTCCAAATAGGAGCGGCCAAGTTAAGCAAATCGCTCTCTCGCTCTCTTTCTCTCTCTCTCTCTCTCTCTCTCTGACGTTAACTTTCTGATTTCACACCCTCCAATCTAGCAGAAGAAATTGGAATTTGCCTCTGGACTTCGTGGCGAGATGAAATGGACAGATATTCCTAAGTGGATAACAAACCAGCGCCATGTCTAATCAAACCTTCGCTCGGTGTCGAGAGAAAAAAAAAAAAGAAGAGAAAACCCACGAACCGTGACATTCGAACAAATGGGTTAATTACTTTTTAAAAAGCTCACACTTAAACGCATTTGTTTCTTTTTAACCGCGTGTCGTAAAGTTCCTGTCCAAGGTTGCCGGGGCCATAAGATTCACTCTAAATGTAAATAGGTGGTGTTTTAAACGGCTGTTAGCACACGCGCTTGTTAGAGTGGGAGATAAACTGGGGAGCCCGTTCTCCACGGGGGTCAAGTCCCTAATTAACCCAAAAGTCTTTGTCATTTTCTCCTTCGTTTATGGGGAAGAATTCAGTGTGGCAACACGGGGGAGATAAATGCGAGTTGCCTAAGACTTCTCCGCCTCTTCCTCCTCCTGCACTCCGATGAGTGACAGATAGCAGTGAATGTAGGTATCGTGGAGATAAAACTGCTCATTAAGAGTTGAAAGTGAAACAAAACAAACTGATGAGAGATAGGGAAGTTACTTCTCCTCCCTCGGAAGAATCTTTTGAGAAACACGTTCTTCTCCGGTTATTGAATTCTCGTCGATATTTCGGAGGATTTCTCCTTCGCTTGAAGTATTTCAGATAGATTGGATATGAAGGGAGTGAAGGTCGCAGGCCGAAGATCGGAAGAGAACGATGAAGATGTGCGAAAGAGAGGGGAAACGAGTCTGGAGAAAGGAGAATTCATCGCAGTTGGTTTGGGCTTTAACCTGCTGAGACGCCATTCCCCAACCTCAGGGGAACAATCTAAATTGCATCAGCGACGCGGTCGCACCATCGAAGTCGAAACTCAGATCGACAGCCGAGATAAGACAAATGGGGAAGATTAACATGGTGGAGTAGATTATATAATGTCCTGTTACTCCTCAAAACTCAGATAAAGTGCGTGCGTTTAACCTTCATTGGCGAGGTGGACGACACAGGGGCGGTAGGAAAAGGAGAGCCGATTAGCAGAGAACAGCAGCAGTACAAAAGGAAGGCAGGAATCATGAAATCACAGATTTTTTTAAAAGGATAACACTGTTTTTTTTGCCTTTTTTTTCTTATTCGGCTGTGGTGCCCAAGCATTTTCAAAAAGTTGCGTTTTCCCCTGTTTGCACGTATATAGAGTGGGAGCATTCTCCAAAAGTTGCATTTTCAGTGGTTCCCATTACTGTTGTAATCAGACACCCAAAATGCTACAAAAGTTTTTAAAACACTGTAATTTTGCAGAACTGCAAGACTTTGAAAGTGACCTTGTCAAAATGGGCCCAAATAAAGTGTTATTGTATTTATTTGAATTTGACTTTGGAAGTGTTAAAATAGTACAATCAAGCTATAAGTGAAAGGTTTAAAGCTATTAATTGTGTCATCAGTCAATGTTTTGCATATCATTCATCTTGTTTAGGTCACACATGAGCTTTTGAATCTGAAATGCATTTGCTGCAAATGAACAGTATAAACCCTGTCTTCCTGAGTGTGTTGCACCTCTGACTCGACTCTCAAGCCAGAGTTTGGAGGAAGTGCTCTGCTGGCTGCCTGCAGGGGACGCCATGCAAAGTGCAGGAAAAACCCTTCTGATGGGAAGTCCTGCCAAGACGCTGCTGACCCCGAACAGAAGGGAGCGCAAAGAAACAAAGCAAAAGGGGAGAGATATTGGAAATGTGCCAAGGAAGAAGATGTTGATCGACGAATTAGCAGTATTGGTCTTTTCCAGGGATGTGCAGATAAATAGGTCTAAGAAATGAATGACACTGCTAGTTCTTTACATTATGTTTGAATCATGTAGATAGCAGCAATGTCAATCATCTGGATTAAGAATAAATATCAAGGGGACAGAAAAGCACAGCAGATCCCAACTGAGGCCAAAGGTTGGGTACATCATGGACACATCAGCAGACGGTCACAGGGCGAACACACACACACTGACTCCTATTGGAAATGTATCAAGTGAAAACGCAGAATGTTTGTCAAGTTTGTGTGTCCATTCACATGACAAGGGTGCTTTCAACCATTTTTTTCAAAAATGCTCTGTCTCCATTGATGTAAATGGGGTAAAATGCAACTTTTTTGACACAATGGCTGTAATAAATACTTCTTCTGCACAATAACAACAATGGTGACCTCCAGAGTGTCAAAACTTCCAGTTCACATTCTCCTTGGGACTCGGTAGTTTTACAGTTGAGTCTCCTGTAATAGCAATCTAACTTCATCATCCATTTGTTCAGCCTTGTTAATGTTCACAGCGTATTGTTTTTCTGCGTGCATGTGTGTGGTTTCATTACAACAACAAAGACCAGCACCCACTCGTGGCCTGGCATGCTAACAACATTGTTTTCAGTGTTTCTGCCATTTCCATGTAAGCATGAAACGCCAAAACGGTGTATTTTTACTTGTTGTATAAGTTGTTGTGTAAACGGGGCCTTAGAGCGATGAATTACACAGAGAGTTTGCAAACTCCACACAAAAAAGCCTGCCGAGGCCCAACCCGAACTATAAATGAGAATATTCTCGCCATGAGGCAAGAGTGGATTTTTCACAATGTTGCAGTGGTTGACAAGCCAAGGAATTGACCCTCGTCCTATTGCTTGGTGAACAAGTTCGTCTCCACTTAAACCACAATTCGATACCTCCGTAACAAGACCTGCATGTGCATCTGATGTACGCACAGAGAAAACTGTGTGTAGGAGTACATGAAGAGGAGCTGTGCTATAATTCTTTTCCCTCTCTCTCAGAGAGTCACACCCGTATGCGATGAGCTGTTCAGTGGACTTTCCTCTCAGCGGGGTTCCCCCTCTCCCTCGACACCGAGCCGACACGAGCCGCAGAGCACTGACAGCAACATGCTGATGTCTGTGTCACGGCTTCCCCTCCCTCTTTGCCTCCCGTTTCATGCAGTCTGCCGCAGACCTGACACATATTATTAGCATGTGTTCCTGCGCTTTTGTTCTGCCATTATTTATCTCACACAATCCGAGGCGAGATCCCACAACAGTGACAAAGAATGGATTGGCCACCTGCATGTAAGATCAGAAAAGACATATTTCACCCATTTTTTGGGGGGGGTAATTCCCATTGAAAATGGATGAGGGAAAAAAAGTGTCATCATCCTATTTTGTTGTGAACAGAGCAAAACAATTTATCTGTTGGAGTCTGTGCAGCACAAAGCATCATGGAAAAGCACAGAGAGCAACCGTACAGCATGTGCAGACTTCATCAACCTCCAAAAAACAGCACTCATCTAATTAATCCATCTGCACTATTTTTGAAAACCCTCTGACGTCTATGTACCTTTGCAGTTTGTAAAATGTTCCCTATTCCACAAAACATGGCATTTTTTAATTTTTTATTGTGTCTCTTTATCTGGTAAACACTGCACCACTGAGGATTTGTGTAAAATAGCAAAAGAAAAATGCCAAGCGGCTCTAAATTTACTAAAAATATCTAATTCAATTCTGTTAAACTGCTTGATTTTATATGCAGTCTTTGATTTCTCTTGAGTGACTAACTAATGCTGATTTCATTAAACTGTTAGAGCATTTTGTCATGAACTGATCGAGTGCAGAAGATTTAATGTCTCCTCTCTTTTTTCCAAAGATTTGATGTTATGTTTGTTTTTGGGAGCCTTAAAACATGTCAATTTGGAACTCCGTGGTACAACAATGTATTTCATTGATCCTGAAATTTGCATATCGAGACTGAGTGTTGTGTATTTTCCAGGTGGGCACTATGCCCTGTCTGTACAACAACAAGAAAACGAAAACCAACAGACAAGCCTTCAGGTGATCATCCATCCCGGCTTCCAGGTGGTTGTGATTTTAAACATCTGTTTAAATAAGGATATCTACCATGAGAGACTGGGATTTCATGCTCTGCTGCGCTAAACCCTTTTAAAGATGCTGCAGCTCCCGGCTGGCTTCCCCTACTGAGATAACATGGCTTCGGCAGCGGCGGCGGGAGAGAAGGTCGTTTCTCTGTTCTGACAGGACAAACGCAGAGCAGCCAGCGGCTCATTAGACCGGCAGTGCCCCGAGGGCCTGGCTCCACCTTCTCCTCCGAAATGAGGAACCAGACTAAAGGCACTTCACCACATGTCGATGGGATCCCTAAGAAAGATCGACAAAAAACAACAACAAAAAAAAATACATGCATGAAGCTTGGCTGCAAAACACACAATACATAATGCAATGCATTTATTGTTCTCGGCCCCCGTAACATTAGCAGTACCTGGATAACACACTCTTATGCATACACACGCATTCAGCTGAACCCTCTTGCAGAACAGGATATAACATGACTGCGTCGCTGAGCAGTAAACGACTAAGGACATACGAGAGAAAAACTGAATGCACATATCCCAGTATGTGAACGAGAAGAGTGTTTTGTGCGTCGATCTTTTGCATGTAAATGGATGAAAGTGTCTGCAGTTTGCACACAGCGGTTCAGAGTTTAACAGTGCTGCTAAAGTCCAAGTGCATTGAGGCAATTGAAGCATGTCCAAGGCCACTTCTGCTACTTTTTTACCAGCAGATACACAAAATGCAGCACACTTTTGATAGGTGTGTAAACCGAGCAGAATAAGAAAACCTTCATATGAATGAATAAATAAACAAATGTGAGGTGATTTTGATGCATGAGTAGGACTCTGGATGCTCGAAAAACTTCTAAAAACTTTAATTCACTGTCCTATTTATTAAGTAACTAATGATTCCTCCAACCTGCATTGAGTTCAGTGGAGAAATAACAACAACTAACCAGGATACAAACACATGCCCACAGCGCTTTGATTGAATTACATATGTTTGTGTGTCTGCTCAAACTGATTACCTCAGGAAATGTGTAATGACAACTTTGTTTTGTTTTTGTTTTTTTAATGCTGAGCGCACAGTTATTCACATCCAAAGAGAATGAATTTAAATCCTCTCCAGAGCCGACGTAGCCCGAAGAGGGAAAACTCCCCAGAATTTAATTTAACACCCACACTTTAAAAGAAGCCAGCCCTCAGCCGAATTTATTCACACAACACAAAAAAAGTGATGAAACACAAATACGCTTTCTTTGCTGACATAATATTTTATATTTTGATCGGAGGGCAAATTTGGTATTTCGGTTTTCGGGTTGATGATGAACAAAAGACACAACAAGATGCTGACACATTTATTTGTGTGTGTGTGTGTGTGTGTGTGTGTGTGTGTGTGTGTGTGTGTGTGTGTGTGTGTGTGTGTGTGTGTGTGTGTGTGTGTGTGTGTGTGTGTGTGTGTGTGTGTGTGTGTGTGTGTGTGTGTGTGTGTGTGTGTCACAACACAGCTTCATGTAGAATGAAGTATACAGGCTCTGTTTGGTTGTAACATCAAGGGTGAGAGAACAGTATACATTTGTGGTAGATTTTGCTTTAATTTCTTTGTGTGTGTGTGTTTTTTTCCAACCCAGTGTACCTTTTCTTATCTTATCCAAGAAAATCTACAAATAAATTCCAACAGGCTTGAAGTGAGAGTAATCCCTCAATAAATGAGCGTATGCCCAAATCAATGAAGTTAATAAATAAAAAACAAACTCACATTGCTTCAGGGGCCAGACAGCATAATTCAATTTAACATGGGCCGGACCAGTAAATAATAGCACTATGTTATACAAATCACGAGAACTCTAAATCTCTGTACTTGTTCCAAGTCTGAATATACCATTGAGAAGTTCACTTTAATGAACTATCCTGTTACAACAATTGACATTTGAATAAAAAAAAAAAAAACACTGCAATTTAAACAATATTATGGCTCTGTTCTCAAATTGTTTTACATTTTACAGGAACTTTACATCTTCAAAAGCATAAAAGATCTGTTCACATGTCACTGGAACACAAGAAATATCGTTGGTTAATTCATATTATGGTCATAATAAGTGTAAAATTGATAAATAACGAAGACACATTTTTACATCTGTGTCCTGATCCTGATCACCTGAACTGATTCACTGTGTAATATAGATGAAAGGTGAAAGAAAACAAGTTATGCCCCTGCCTGCCCCCAGTGGTCAAATTAATATATTGCAGTTAATATTTATTTTCTATTTCTTACGGCTGTAAAAGTTCACCTTGCGGGCAAGGTTATATTTTCTGGCGGGCAAGTTCTGGTTCTTGGGACATACGTTTGACCACCCTGATAATATTAAAAAGTGACAAGGAAGGCAATAACCAGCAAGCTAGATTTAATTTATTTGCCAGATTTCCAAGTGCCTTACACTGGAAATCATTTTCACCCAGAGATGGTTGCCACGTGAGGCCAATGGGAGTAACTTGAGGTCGTGGGTCTTCCACAAGGACATTTCAACACACGGACAGATGAAGAGTGATCCAGAGGAACCAGACCTATTTACTGAACTACAGCCACCACAGCTTCTATACCAGGAGGACTCCTGTATGTCGTATTTACAGGATAACATATCTTTTTGAAGTACACATATCAAAGCAAGAGTCAAAGGTCAGATCCAGACAATGAGCGTTGCTTATATATTAAGCCTTCAGAAACGTATTGCATCAGGTGAGCACAGCCAGGCCTGAACAGCACTGGTGGAAACTAAACTATCTGTTGGAGCCACATAACAATGATTGATTCAGGTCAGACTTGAATTTGCTGGTACATCTGCTCCTTTCATCCCCCCGACAGACAATCTTAAAGGTTTGAAACATGTTATACTGTGTGAAATTAAACTCACATGCCGGGGTCACACACGGAACCTAAAGCTTAGTGTGTATAGAAACAGGTGCAAAGGTGATACTGACAAATGTGTCGAGACTGATTAACGCACGGAACGCACTGACAATGTCTTTTTTTGTGTGCATCTTTTTATTGTATATCTCGTGTTTCTCGTTTAAGACATTTTAAAATGTTGTGCCAAATACAATCCCAGCACAAATATTCCAGTTCTGACATTTCATGTCACACACACACACACACACACACACACACACACACACACACACACACACACACACACACACACACACACACAGCAGAGAGAGAGAGAGAGAGAGAGAGAGAGAGAGAGAGAGAGAGAGAGAGAGAGAGAGAGAGAGAGAGAGAGAGAGAGAGAGAGAGAGAGAGAGAGAGAGAGAGAGAGAGAGAGAGAGAGAGAGAGAGAGAGAGAGAGAGAGAGAGAGAGTGGAAACTCCCCTCCGATTAGAGAGGAAATCAAGAAATACCATGCAAAGTGGACACTAACTCTCTCCCAGGTTTCATCAGATAATCTATTACCAGAAGTTTTTCCATCTTTCCAAATCTTTCTCTAATTCTCTTCCACCTCCACGCCCTCACCTTTATCCAGATTGTATTATCCGATCATTTTAAACACATTTAATTCTTCTTGACCACCTTTTCTCTATCTTTTCCCTTCACTTTCTTTTCTATCCTCCTTCATATATCCCTCATCTCTCCTCTTTGTGTGAGGTCACTTGCTCCCCTGTGGGATTCCCCATCACACACTTGGACCCATGGCTTGGAAGTCGGAGTGCCGCGGGTCCTGATTGGTTCTCCCTGACCTTTCGGTGTCGCCCCTCGCAGCGTCTCATTTCTCCTTCACCCTCCTCCCCACCTTTCCTCCTCCACCACTTCTCTCATTCCACCTTCTCATCTCCAGGTTTCATCATTGCTCCTTTTCTTTTCGTGCCCACAGATGCGCTCCCTTCAATTCCTTTTCGATTTTTTCGATCATCTCTCTGTGGCCCCGTGTTGTTTCGACTTCATCTCTTCTTCCTTTGTGTTGCCTTCCTTCTCAATCTCCTCTGCTGCCAGAGGAGTGCATTGTAACTGGAATTCGATTCACGCACGGTCTCTCACATGGACCAACTATTTCATTATTGCTGCTTCGGTTGCAGATGTGGTTTATTTTTGACTTGTGAAATGGTGATCTGTGACAGGCGTGGTTGTGTATTGCGGTGAAATTGGGATTTTATTTATTTATTTATTTTTGTTACTGGGTGGTCCAGAAGTAGGTTTTGGCTTGGAGCACCGAGACGGTTTTCCAGACAGTGATGAACATGTAGAAATAAGGACGGTTCTGTTCCAATTTATTTTGTGTGTGTTTGAGAAAATGATGCTACATAGAGTGTCCTGAGATTATCCCACATTAGTGCACTCCAATTTTTAGACAATGATAATAATTCATTTTATTCCGAAGACACCTTTCATTTAAAAAAAAATAAATAAATCACAAAATGCTACGAGCACATTAAAAAAAACACAGCACAAACACCTAAAATTACAAATTTAAAAAAGAGTCATTAAAGAGAGTTAAAAGCCTCTTAAAAAAGTTATGTCTTCTAATTGAGTCAAGTGAACCTAAATTGACCTAAAAAGACTCAATATCTCAAAGTATGATTAAAAAAGTTACATGCCGTATCTCAGTAGACAGAGACTCACAGGACAAGTTTCAAGTGAAAATGCATAATTTCAGCATTTTCGTTCCAGAAAAGTTTCACGATTTTGAAATAGATTCACGGAGAAAATAGAGAAACCGTGGATGTGGTGGGTGCTGTTGTTTGTTTTTGTAATGAAAGCACACACGAAGTCGCAGAAAACAATGTTATTTACATTAACAATGGCGAATACATGTATTCACCATTGTTAATGTCCGTATGGAGAAACGGCGGTTTCTCCATACGGACAGATGATTATCAACTATAAAAAAGTCGGGAGTCCCTCCTGGGACTATAAAATTGTATAAAATTACTTCAGTCTCTGGTTTATTTCTTTTTATTTGTCTCAATCTCAATCAAAATTTTACCCTGAATGACTCGACTGTCTTTCTCACTGCAAGGCACTATTTTTATTCTCCTGCCCAACTCCACTTAAGTAATTGTTGGCTAAAAGCTTGAAGCACCCAGGTAAATTGTCAATTATGAGCTGGATACACACCTGTTTGGACGTGGTGCACTCAGAAGTCGCCACTGACCTTGTGATTTGGGCCCCTGAGATATTTTGCAAGCAGAGCGTCTGTGGGGAAGAGAAATTGCATCACTGTTTATTTTTACAGCGCTGGCCAAAAGATGTATAATTATTCAGGCGAGCCACACACCTTGAATTTATCGTTGTGGTCTAACCATCTTCAGTTCAAACACATAATTTACCTCCACACAGAACCAGAGAGAGTATAGGTAACTGTTATATCAGTCAGCGGTGAATTAACGTCCTTCAAAACCTGCATTTTTATCAAAGATAGTCAATGGTGGTGCTGGCTTCCAGTAGAAGATGTGTCTAAATAAGACAATTTACAAAGTTAGATGGAATCTTGTTCAATCAATTTCATTCAGTTTTGTTGATAGTTCCTGAACTTTTTGGACGTAATTCCACATGAATGAACAGAAACCGGAAATAGCTGCCTTTTAACCTTTATGAAGAAATGATGCAATCATACACATTTCTTATTCAGTTCAATATATGTAATTTGGAAAATAAACATATACGGTTTCTGTGGTTAACCCTTTAAAGTGCTACCATATAGTTTTTAATCTAATTGTGTTTAATTTAAAATAACTAGTTTGGAAGATTTCCGAGAGAAAAAAATGTGCCTGATAAAGGGTTTGAAAAATACCAAGACATGCAGAAGACCTGTGCTTGTGATATAAATACCATGTTACCAAAGGATATATTTAGTGATGTGAGTTTCATTTAGGTTAAAAAAAAAAAAAAAAATTGAGAGGAATGCAAAGTCATCAAACACCTCAAACGTCCATTAGACCAAAAAACCACATTGATGTGCACTTTTCTCTGTCTGGATCACTCAGATCTCCTTCACAAACCCTCACATTTACTCATATTCCCTTAAATGTGTGGTGCCTGGATGGAGTCTGTCTCCAGCCCAGCAGAGAAACTTGCTGCATGATTAAGAGGTTTTCTGGGATAATTTGCAGCTTAATTATTTACCCACAACCTACACTTTGTTGGAGAAAAAAACAACATGTCGGTGAACTGATGCGTCTGCTGGCTGGAAGTGAGAGTTTGCAAGGTTACACAGTATTTTGTTCCTTTGAATGACAATGTCGGTTATATGTTACTGAAATGAATGTCAATATTTTCATTTTTTTTAATGCAAATTTAAACGTGAAACCCAAAGGGGGGATATTTGTGATCACGGAAGGGGTGTGATGATGATGATGGGTATGATGATGTGAAAATGAAAGAGAAATTGAGATATTCTAAACATGAATGAAAAATAAAGTTTTAAAAATTAATACATATTTGAGAAGAATTTAGTTTAAAATGCAATGTGTTGCAGACAAAAGAAAATGTATGCTTTTACTGTCAAAGTAAACTCATAAATGTTACTGTTTTTGTCAATGTTGTCTCTCATACACACACACACACACAAGCACATACACACACACACACCTGCAGGATGACAATAAATGGTGTAGACATGCTCACTAAAGCACACTCAAAACCGATTATACATTGTAGATATTCACCTTTAAAAAGTATTGATGAAAACATGTGAAAGGCCATATTTGTCATGTAAAAAGCATCCTAGTTCTGCAGTTCATACCAACCCGTTGAAAATGCATTGAGGTATGATTACTTCAGTTTTGTAAATTGAAGAGAGCACTGGAGGTTCTCATCCAAGATGGCGGCAACACTGAAACATCAGCTCCAACAGACGGCAGCAGTAAATGAGGCGTCTACGTAAATATTCATTGGCAGAGTGGGTTGACTTGTAGTTTCAAGGTTGCAGGTTTGAACCCCCATTGACCCCCGCTGGATGTATTGCATGGCAGCCATCTCCATTGGTGTATGTGTGTAAATAGGTCAATGTGATTCTGTTATACTTCTATTTGTTTTGTGCCTTCATGTTTGTATTCCCTCATGTTTCCTGATGTCTGTTGTAATTCTCCCTGCCTGTTCAGTGTCTTTTCGCTCCACCCTCATGTCCTCCTCCGTGCTCCCTCTCCTCCCCTGATTCCCCCTGATGGTTGTCTGGTGTGTCTCGTCAGCCCTGCCTCCCACTTCTGCTGTTTAAGCCCTCAGTCTGTCCCTGCACCTTGTTTGTTTGTCTGTGTATTGAGTTCACTCTGCCCAGTACGGCACCTTTATGTTTTCATTCACCGGAGTTTGCACTTTATTTTCCATTGCTTTAATTTGAAGCTGTCACACAACTGCATATTTACAAGATCTGTGATAGATTCTGTGTTCATTTTCAAGTGAAAATGAAAAAAAACTTTTGTTGTGTTTTGGGGTTTCTTTTACATGGCAACTGTGCTCAAAGCCATTGAAGATGTAACTTTTTGAAAATTGCTCAAGGTGGAACTTTTTGAAAATGCTCCATCTCCATGGAAACGGGGGTTTGAGGCTTTCTGTCATGCACTGCTCTTTGAAGGTCTATCCACCCATTTTCCATTATGTTGAGGTCAGGAGTGTGGCATTGCTTTATGCCACATGCTCATTCCTATAAAATCATTTTGGCCATTTGATTGAACAGGAGGAGGTATATCACCAAACCACGGGGCACCATCTCTAAATATCAATTCTCTGTTTTCGATCCAACTCCACATTGCAGCTGTGCAGGTTTCACCCTGACTGGGGTGTTATGACTCACACTGTCGTGCCACGTAGCTCAATGCCAAGGCTAGCAAGTGATGTTTTTGGCAGACGGATAGCAGCAGACAGCTTTCTGACAGTGGCACTCCGAGATGTTAACCTGCCCAGACACTTCTCTGTACCTCCAGGCTCAGAACAACCGGCGAGCCCCGCCACGGGCGAAGGATAACTAGTACACATACAGTGGAATATTGAGTGAGCACCTGAATACTGAAAACAAACTCAAAGGCAGATTAGAGACGGTGTGCTTTACACGTGCAGTGCAGTGTGACAGCTCCTTCCTGTCCAATGAATGTGTGTTGACTTGACTCTCGGTTGCACAAAAGGCTCTCAAATGAGTTTAAAGTGTAGAAGGATCATCATGCTGTTTTGATAAATCTATGATTTGTGTTGTGGATACAAACTACTTCCAAACTCAGCCACCCAAGCATCACTGAAGATGAGTGTCAGCGAGCCACCATGCAAAACATTAATGCCTCTGATAGGCCTCTTACTGAAAAATCTTGTAAGACTTCAACTCCAGACTTGCATCCATTTATGTGTCATTAATTAATGACAACCTGCGACAGACGTGCAGACAGACCCAGCCAGGCAGGCGTCCAAGTAGACAAGCAGGAACACAGACAGGTCGTCCAAAAGACAGGCGTCTTCCTTTTCAGTATCTTGAAACAAGTTTTAGTCTTCAAAAGTAGATTTTTCATGGATTTCTTTCAAATGCAGAAATTACAAGGTGACATGTCCGACACTTCCAAGGGACATAAAGCTATCCACTCACTCCACTGCCTTTACACAATGAGGTTTTCAACTGAAAACTTGCATTTTCGGTGTCCAAAGCTGAACTTTTTGAAAACACTCAGGCTCCATCTCCATGTAGACGGTAGATGGAAAATCAACAGAGTAGATACATATTCTCCTGGGACTTAGTAGTTTTATCGTTGAGAGTCTCAACCTTTCTTGATGTATATAGCTTATTGTTCTCTGCTCGTGTGTGTGTGTGTGTGTGTGTGTGTGTGTGTGTGTGTGTGTGTGTGAGTGTGTGTGTGTGTGTGTGTGTGTGTGTGTGTGTGTGTGTGTGTGTGTGTGTGTGTGTGTGTGTGTGTGTGTGTGTGTGTGTGTGTGTGTGTGTGTGTGTGTGTGTGTGTGTGTTTTCATATAAAAACAGCAACCACTAGTGGCCCTACATGAAAACTACATAATTTTCAGTGTTTCCGTTGCTGTGTCAACATGAAACCTTTTCAAGCATTCAAATGAAAACGTACTGTTTTCATTTGAATGAAAAGAGTATTTTTTTAACTTCTCTTCAAATAAAACAAGAACAACATAGACATTTTTACGTAAATTCGTTTAAAATGAATAATTTTCTAGAAGTTACAGGGAACCACTATGAGGGGTTAAAAAAAAATGTGAGCCTGCTGCTCTTTACCAGTTGCATTTTGCAAGCCACTGAATAAACAAATCTTCCCCATGTCCTTCATTGGATAACAAACCAGGAACATTTTGGACTGGATAAATGAATACCTGACCGTACTAACCCCGAGACCGCCATGTTACCAAACATGAATGTTGATTTGTTGTTCTCATCCTGCTGAAACCGGTTTTATTTTGATGAAGGACACTCATAAAGGTCAGACGGTTTAGAACTACCCATTCTAGAAATAGCTCCAAGGATGCACTTTCCAAAATACCAAAGAAAAGCTACAAAGATCTGTTCACTGCACAGTAACTTATTGTGTTTCATGAGAGGTGATTATTTGTAGCAGCCCGCTGCAGTGCAGGTTTGCTCACTTTGTGTTTCAATCTCAGATATGGAGAAAGAACTGTGAAAAACAATGGTGCGGACTGTCAAACAGTGACTTAAAAAATAAATAAATGAGTGGGAAAAGCTTGTACTAAGGCAGTTTTAACTAACGATTTTACATTTTTGTTTTTGAAAAGTCTTGTGTTCACATGGTAACAATTTGGAAAAGATGTCCGTTCACACGAGAATGGCAGAAACGTTAAAAACGTAGTTTTCACGTTGGGCAACTAACATGGGTGCTGCTATTTGCTTCAGTAATGGAAAAACACACAAAAATGCTTTCAAAGAACAATACACTATAAAGCAGCATCTCATCCGACTTGTTTCAGGATTTTTATGTTCGCTTTATTTGTGATTTGCTTCTGCTTTACTGAAGCATGGAATGGTGATTCAATATTTCTTCATCAATGTTATTAATGCTGTCATTTTGCATTGCTATATAAACTGTTTAAATACATAGAAACTGATCTACCAAGGAGGCGTGCTGAAAATTGAATAGGGATTGCAGATTATGCAAAAAATACCGGGAGGAATAAATGATTGACTCAATGTGATTTACAACTATTAGCTAATTTTGCACACACTGTGGTCAATTGTGCATTCATGTCAAGATCAGAGCAAATGAGATGTGGAGCTATTCTATTCATGTGAGCCTGATCACTTGCAATTTTTTATTTAATTTTAGGCCCAGATTAGAAGGAATGTGGCCGACGTGGCTGCTCGCTGTGTTTATGGGAGTAGCAGAGTTGCAATGCAAAGCACCGGTCAATTAAAATACATGCTTAATACCCTCATGCATGTGAAACGTGAACATTTGAAGGGAACAGGAGATGTTCGGACATTCTATAATGTCAAAACGTGATTCTGTTCTTCTCAAATATTGATTCACATGACCACACATCATTGTCCCTCACAGGCAGATGGTCAATTGGAAACTCTGCTCATTACTGCAAAAAAAAAAAAAAAGAAAAGACAGAGAGAGACTTTCCTCACATCTGTTTTACAGCTGAGCTCACTCCTCCACAGCCACCGAACAGTTAGTCACTGGAAAATGCATGAATTGATATCTTAGCACCGGAGACTGGGTTTGTTTTGCAGCCGTGCCAGTTAACCGATCCCTCCGGGGTCAAACGTCTTTGGAAATATAGTTCCACGTCTAAGACCCGAACTTTTTGGAATTCTGGGAAAAGCATTGAGCCCTGCTACCAGTGTAACAGAGTGACTTCTAGAGTCAGTCATCGACTCCCCTCTGTGCACAGGAGACCGTCATTTCCCCCCGTAATTACGTTACGCACAGAATCTCCCAGAGTATTGGCTCAAGTCGGGAGGAATGCGTAGCACTTTCACCCGGCCACCCTTGAATTGTCTACTTTTCTGAATGCCCTGTTTGTTTTCAATTGTTTTCCGTAAACTAAAAAACAGAAGAGCGTCTCAGAGAGGAAGAGGGATGGTCGCAGCATGCTGTGGGATCTGCACGGCTGCAGATGCAGATGTTTATCCGATCACCCAAACACAGATATAAGGTTTCATGGAAAAGGAAGAAGATGACACGTCAACAGCACTGATGAGCGCGGAGAAGCTGTTCAAGTGCTGAGAGAGTAGAGAGAAGTGTCACCGGACACTGGCGGAGGCAAACGCCAGTGGGAGTCAATGAAATCACACTTTTTATGTTTGTTTTTATTATTTAGTTCACGTAATATTTTGACTGAATTTCATCGACATAGAATTGTCAAATTTTCAAAAACTCCAGACACAGATACCAGAGGGTGATATATTCTTTGTAATTATAACATACAGTAAATACTGAGAAACATCTCGGCATGTACTCCAAAGCCAGTCACAGATTTAGTTACAAATTATTTCAAAAGTCGTCTCTGAAGACTCTGAATGATCCTACAAATCAGGGATAACGTATACCTGAGACCAAAAGTGAATTGCATCGTGGCGCTTGTGCACCTCTCTCGCTTTGCTTTCATGTAACTTCAGGTGCCGATGAAAGGAAAGTAAGATGTGGTGCTTTGGAAATGCGCGCTGCCGCCTGGGACTTAATCCATATTTGCACAGAGCGCTTTTTTCACGTCACTCCCATATAATTACACTAAGTGTTTCAGAGGCAGACGGGTGGAATTGTGGGTGGTCTCCTGACTTCCTCACTCCCTCCAGTCCTTCACCCGGAGATGTGTGTGTGTGTGTGTGTGTGTGTGTGTGAGAGAGAGAGAGAGATTCACCATCATTAGCATTCCACTGCACCGATGTACCAGGATGGGAGTGAGGCGCAGCCACACCGTCTCCACGTCTGATTCACAGCTGGACAGATTAATTCCTGACAGTTTAATATTATTTTTGGTCAGAAGGGGAGTGTTCACTCTGTCATCTCTTTTTGCCAAACCATAATAGTTGTTATAATCCCTTAAGGGGTAATTGACCATATTTGGTAACTTCCACTTTTCTTCCTGTAACGTTACACCAATGATGGGAAATTAACTGAGGTTGGTTCTGGACATGATGACAGGAGACAGTGTAGCTGCTGCAGGATTATTAGGATTGGTCAGGAATATTAAAATCTTATCATAATAGCATAAACACTACTACTTTTGACATTGTATTTAAAGGTATCCACTGTGTGCAGAAAACAAGAGCAAGTTACAATATGTTAATTTAATACACATGTGCACAATCCCTCCAAAAGTCCTAGATATGATATGAGATATGTCAGATTTCTGTCAACATTTGTTCAAATGAAAATGGCACATATTTATATACATTTTTAAGTGAAAAGTGAAATGATCTATTATAGCAAACTATTTTCTTTCTTCCAATTTAGTATTTAAATGTTTACAGTGTAAAGCAAGGGGTTGTTACACCTGTCCATGAAATTATGTTTCATGCCTCTAGGCATTACAGAATCTAGAAGAAGATTAATATATAATTTTTTTTTCTCCACCCTTGATCAGAAAATCTAGTTTCTTTAACAATCTCCATTTGTTTCTTAATTCTTTCAAGCAAGCCTTCTCAGTCTTCATGAATGTGTCTTTTCCGGAAACGTGTCTATTTTATTATCTAAAGTCATTAATTTACTTCTTTACATGTTTAGAAACAAGGATGTTCTTAATCTGAACCTGGAAATGTAATAATGTTTTGTTCTGCCTGAGTTTACAGTACAAACTCAGAGCTCGAGGGCTGGCCACCCCAGACGGTTTACAAGTGATTCACGACAAGAGTCCATGAAATAGATATGTGGCATAGATTAAGATGACCCACTTGGCTAAATCAATCTGAAGTACATTTCATAAACAGTTTTAAGCTAATAACAATTAGGCAATTGAAGATTTTTTTTTCTCAAATAGCACAGCCAGTTAGCTATTATGATGAAAGGATTCCAGCTAAGACCAGCCTGAAGCTATGTAGAACTAGATTAGCGGATAAAATAGGGTGCGTCATCGTTACTAAGACTATTTAGGGAGTTTAAATCAACTCACTCAGTCTGTGCTAGAGCTCAAAATGAACTTTAATGATTGCTCAAATATTAACTCAGCGTCCCTGAAGGTTGGTGCCAAGCTACTTGCCAAGTTGGTAAACAACCTCCATGATTCAGTTCATGGTCAATGCCTGGTTATTTACAAGACCCAAATGGTGACAAATGAGTGTTTTCTCTTGTGTAAGTAGGTTATTTTGTATGCGGATGGACAACAAAAGACAGTGAGATATTTGTAACTTTTTCATAAAAATCTCCGTCACTGCTCTTCATGCAACTCGCCAAAAAGTTTCTGCAATTTAAAAAAACCAAAAAAAACACCTAATATGACAAGATTTTGCGATGTTTTTTGAACCAGAGTATGTTCAAATAAATGTAGCCATGCATGCCAGATGACTTTGATTCCCTTGTTGAATTTGTCAAGTAGGCGAAGCCAAGTCCAGTCATAAAAAATTAATGTTGGTTTCATGCAAATGGTTTTGCCTCAACACTCGTTTCCTGTTGTGGCACTTCTCTGTCATCCACCATCAATTATGGTTTGGCTTTATAGACAGTGGGTTTTTTTTTTCTTTCCTGCATAGTGAATGTTTAGAGGGTTTAACTTTTGTGCCAGTCATTATTAGACTTCACTAAAAAGAGTATCAGCCTAATTCCTTGTGTGCGATGCAAAATGTAGGCTCTGCTACCTAGCTAGCTGTGAGCCCAGATGCTTTAGCCTGGAGCCATATTGACTCCTGCCTGACTATCGGTCAGCATGGCCGGAGGCACTGCTCGCACCAGCTCGTGCTCCAGCTCGCACAGAGACATCAGTCTGCAAAGTCGGGCGCACTTCTGATTGGATGAGACCGGGGCCAAAAACTCAGACGAGGCCCCCGGGGAGCCCCACAAGGCCATGTTGTGGTACCCCACTCGCGCTCTCAATAACCCTTTTTGCTGCTTCTTCTGAATACTGATTTCATATTGATTGATTCAAATCAACAGCTGCAACCCGAGATGACTGTGGTACCAGTGTTATTCCTGTCATGGAGGCAGTACACTAAAGATATATATAAGATATGAATTACAGATTTTAGAGGGTTATTCTTTAACTTCGTTGTAAAGCACTGTGAACTGCTCTGTTTGAATGGTACTCTATAAAGAAATTTGTCTTTCCTTGCCTTTGAGATGATCTCTGTTTACATGAGAACAATATACTGGAAATTATATAGTTTGACAGTTCTTGCATTTGACAGAAATTCACATTTCAACATTTTTATTACCATCGATGTACACACTTAAAAGTCGACCACGCTGTAATTTGCATGCCAGGCCATTAGATGGTGCTGTGATTTTTCAATGCATCCACACATGCATTTGCACAAAACAGTATGACACTAAAATTTGAGCACCTTCAGGCAAGGTACATTCATTTACAGAGTACCATTCAGACACAAAGCAATTCAGTGTTTTAAAAAGAAATGAAAGAAATACATTAGAAGACGACATTGGTACACAAAAACATTTACAACTGGAAAAAAATATAACGTTCGATGCATTTCGGGAGTCCGTTACCACCACTGAAAACTCACGTTTTTATAAAAGCTCCTACTGTGTGTACAAGGAAGAAAACACAACTTTGTGATTAGAAAATACTTAAATTTGTCACTTTTTTAAACTAATTATTAGATGTTATGATTGTCCAATCATTCTCTCAATAGTCGTAGACATCTCAAAACAAACTGAATCAAATCAACTAAACTCGGTCATATGTCTGAAACCTTTTTGTGAGAGGCTGAGGTGAGGTCATTAACGTAAAATTGAACCAAATCTTTTTCTTTCCAAAAACATAAAAACTCTAGTTTTTGAAGATTCAACCTGCTCACTGCTTTTGTTTTTGCCTAAATGTGTGTTTTTGTGCACCTTGAGAAACTGGAGGGCCGCTCCAGTGCTCTTCACTCGCGTCCTTTGCCCCCGCTTGCAGCTTTCCGAGCGAAGCCACCGTGTCTTGACTTGACTTGACTCACCCTCCAAATGAATCGTGGCCCAGCTGTTGACTAATAGTCCGCATTCACAGCTAAAAAAAACATCATGTCACCACTCCTTGTGTCCAGAGTGTGGGTGGTGGGAGAGGGGAGGGACTGACTGAGTAAATAGGATGGGGGGTGGGGGGCAAAGTGGGAGTTGTAGCATTGTATTGTGTGACTGACAGTGGGACAGCGAGGGGGAGCGGGTGGTCCCGGCCTATAGACAATGCCTGAGAACATGCAGCCTCGCTGCTGAGCCTCCTTTGTGCGGCCGGGTGGGAAACCCCTGACAAATAGCCATCACCAGCACGATTCATGCCTTTATCATGACTTGGGAATCTGCTCGGTGGAAACACGGTCTGAAATGTCATATTGTTGCGCGCCGTCAGAAATGCAAGTGAAGTTTTATGAGATTACCTCAAGGGGATGTTGCAGAGAAACAAGGAGGTTTTGTATTGTGAAATTGAAGTGGTAAATTCCACCCCCCCCCCCAAAAAAAAAACTGCGGTCAAACAATTTAAATAAATGAGTGTGACCATGTTTCATCCATATATGCATATGTTTGTTTAATCCGCATAAATAAAAAATCTAAAGAAATATTAGCGTGCACGTTTTCAAGAGTGTACCTGCCATTTTACTGCTTCCATCCAATTCACCACTCAGTGACGATTAAACGAGAGAATAGGGTGCAAATTTGTTTTCGGTTAACTTCACTAAATCAGCCGAACAATGTGAAACTTTATCCAGGCTATAGGAGAGAACACCTCGTGAAGTTGAAGCTGTTTATTCTGGAGCTTAGGATTGTATTCAGTGAGGAGCTGTGAGGAAGGGGGGGGCATGTCAAAGTATCTGCTTACATTCAGCCCAATTAACAACACAATGGTGCAGGGATTTGCAAAGAATCAAGCCGGGCCTATTTGTCAGCATACATCTGTTAATTATTTGTTTAAATTAGGTCCTAAACAATAATTATCACCTACAATTAGGTCAAGAGAAAGAGGAGAAGGAACTGTCGTTAATTGTGTTTAAAATGCTGACAACACCAATTAGCAGAGAGGTTTCGTCCCCGCCGCCACCGCCACCCAGTTACCCCTCTCTCTGTGAGGATGAAAACTCATTATGCTTCCTCTAAATACAACCATACTGGTCGAGATAGTCAGCCTTTCAGGTCCAACACACTGGACGACGCAAAAAAATGTAATGTAATCTGGCATGACGTGGGGAAATTATGTGGGCAGATCATTCTCTGAGCAGAAAAATGATACAGCGGAGCCGGCGCTGATAGCGCGCCTGTGTAAAACTGTGGTCGACCTACTGAGCTTGCAGAAGAAGTATCGTTGGGAAGGTTAGTGCTTGTTTTGGGGTTTTTTTTCTGAGGTTGCCAAGTGTGCAAGTGAAGCGTCCTTGAAGGCCTTCCTTGTGAAGATAACACAAACACGCGACAGGTGTGGACTTAATATTAAGACCTAGAAATGAGCGTGTAAAGGGCGATGCTTTGACCACACCGCTCCAAATAAACACGCATCACTACCAGAGCAGAGGTCAAACATGTGGCCTGAGGGCCAAAAACAAACGACCGGTCGGAAGGTCCTTCATGGTCCGCAGGTCAACGTCACAAAGTGCAAAAACCATTAACAGTATTAGTTGATAGTGATCAAATAAAGCTCTCTATCTGTGATACATGAAAACATTAAAATGATGTCCATTTGCACAGAAACATCAGAAACTCTGAAAACAGTGCAGTTGGCATGCCAGGCCACAAGTTGCTGCTGTTGGTTGTTTTGTAAAGAAACCACACAACACTTGCAGGAAGAGAAAACAAAACATTATGAACAACAACAAAGCAAAGTGAAAGTCGCCCTGAGGAGGCAATGTATTCATGCAATGCAGTCATGTTTTCACCAATTACTGATGAAAACCAGAGTGACAGACATGAATTTAAACCAATCAGCGTCATTTGAAGTCTGGGACTTGAAGTGACTTTTAAATCGCCAATTTTCAGACCTGTTCAGTGATTGGCTTAAAGTAATTTCTGGTTTCTTCTTGTGGTGAGTGGTGAGTGGTGAAGTGGTGAGTCTCTGTTTATTAACTACATCTCTTCTGATTTCCACAATGGGAAGGAGAAACTTGGCTGAAAAGCTGCAGGTCAGGTTTAACTGTCTCCTTTATAATAATTTTCAAATGCACACAAACAGAAATGTGTTCAGAATTTTGCAAATGTGTCCAGGTTTGTTAATGTTTATCAATGTTTAGATATGCTCATATTTATTAAGGACTGAAAATCTAAGACCTTAAAAAAAGCAAATTTTATTTTGCACTTATTTTTTTGACATTTGTGTTGTGTGAAAATATACCTGATATACATTTTGTTTTCCCTAAACTCAGACTGTCATTTCAAGTAAACCAGTCTCAAAACACATACATTTTCTCAAAGAGATAATAATAATAATAATAATAATAATAATAATAATAAAACATCTGCTTGTATTTGTTTACTAGTATGTTAAGAAAATAGTATTAAGTGCTCTCTAGTCACTAGCAGGTTAAAAGTTCAATCATTCTCATCACTGGGGGGCTCGCTCAATATGAAATAGGCGGGCTTGTTGTAATGTGGTTTATATTGTACTGTATACTGTATTTATATTAAATTAACTTTCGCTGAAATCGAATGATAATGAAAACCCCCACCTAAAAGATTTAGCAGCAGTTACCACTAATCTTCACCATAAAATAAGTTGCATTTGCTTTTCACAGAGCTTCAAAATGAAATGGTATATTCCCACTTAAATTAGATTTAAAAATATATACCAAGTATGCTATCTTTATTTTAAGCAAAATACAAGCTGTTGCATGACTTTGCCATTCATGCAAAGCTTCCAACTTAATTAGACTGCGGTCATTTGCAAAAGCGCGAGTATAAAAACATGAAACCGTGCTCTCGTCGCTGCTGAATGCGAAAACCTAATGTGCTTGACAGCTCTGGCCTCTCATTTAGCCGCTTGTTAGCAGACACCTTTAATAAGCTCACATGCAGGGCATATATTGACATGTTTTATGATCTGGAACGGAGTGAAAAATCTATTGAGCATGTGCAAACCACAGCGCGTATTCTAGTAATATAACGAGAAGAAAAAACATTGGAAACCACTCTGGAAGTGACACATTTCTCAAGTATTCCCAGGTTGTTGGGTTTTTTTTAGTCATTCCTGCAGCTCTTTATGAAGTTCTTGTCTTCAGTGTGTTTTTTGGCTTGACCTACAGCGGGGAAATGCTTCTTTTATCTCTAGTTTCATTCATCTAAAGGGAGCTAAATATCAAAACCTGATGTATTTAAGCGGCTTTAAAGTGACTTCTTTCTGACGTCACAGCTTTAATATTCAAGGTTTTTGCCTCGGCTGGCATTGGAATGCCTCAAACCCAAGGACAATGCAACTCTGTTTCCTGTTGACTTTTCACACCCCTATTTCGTCAACCAAGTGTGCAGGTTTCATCTTGTGTCTCCAACGTGCAACATTTATCTTTCGGAGCTGTGTGGTACGTTGATCACTGCTTCGCCTCACAAATTCGAACGACCTTAAACTTGCAACATCAGTGTTGAGCATCACGAGGAGTCGCCTACTTTGAATTTGTTGCTTTAGTTCAACAAAGAGGCGTGTTGATGAGTTCCAGCCAAGGACGACATGAATCATCCGTGTAATTACTGCCTGTAATTTTTCCCGACTGTTTCAGATGACTCACTTCCATGAATGAATCACTTGATGAAATTGCGGCCACGTCATGTTAGATGCGTCTCAACCCAACAGTCCTATCAGGCACTGTTTTCATTGGGTAGTTTAAAGATCGCAGGACGAGATATGACTTGCTCCAATCGTCCATAATTCTATTTTAAATCATTGTAAAGTAGGCCAATTAAATGTTATGCAGTGATTGAAAAGTTGGTTGAAAACTTGCTTATGTAAGCTATATATCAGCCAACATGTTGTGTGCGAATCAATAAATCAAGACAAACAGGGATGTTAAGATTTCAAGGTTATCTGCAAAGGTAGAGCTTGTGAATTTACAATGCATTTACTGACTCTAAGATGGGATCATGATGTTTAACCGTCCTCTGATGCAATGTAAGTCTGGATCTTGACTTTTTCCTTTTTTTCCACATTTTCCTATGAGATTACGAATTAGCTTTCCAAAATGAAACAAACAAAAAGCTTTGAAGCCGTTTACAGTCACTGACATTTTCTGGAATGAACCAAAATTACTGCTTAATGATTTCGAGGAAACACAAAATGTACCACAATGCAGAGAGAGAGTGAGATCTTGGTGCACATGTGATTCATTATGGCGACGTCAGAGGGTTTCCTCTTTCAGTCCCATGAAAAACACAGTAATATTGAAAAAAGGCCAGATAGTTAAAGTTGTAATTTTTCTCTATTTTATCCACCATTGGGTCATCTTGTTTAAGTATGAATGGGATGAATCACACTCCAACCAATAATTAAATCACAAATAAATTTAAAGAACATTTTGACAATATTCCTAAAAACAATGAAGAATATCAAGGTAAACTGTAAAGTGTAGCATCATCTGCATAGAGGTGTAGATTTCAGCATTTTTACATGAGATTCTCGTAAAATGTAAGTCGTTCTTACAAAACTATCTGGAATTTATCAAATGAAGCGATATTACCAACAAGTCCATAAGGCCTTAAAACTAAAAATAAAGAAAAAAATCAGATTTTATATATATAGTCCATGATGGTTCTTTTTTTTAATATATATATATATATATAACTACAAAATTTTTGTTTTTACAAAGTATCCAGCACTGCTCTGGCTGAGGATATATTCATGTATATTGTATTGTATATAATATCGACCACCCAATCAGTTGGATTTTGTCGCCAGTAAAATAAAATAAAAATCTCAGACCTCAACAGAAGAAAAACCTTTTTGAAAGACCTCATTCATCTTTGCACTAAAGTAAAAGAAAAGCATTTGGTGGTTTTAGTTTATGATGGTCTTATTGTCCATCGCGTGTGCTTGTTTGTGTGTGTTTGAGTCTGACGCCCCTGGTTTGGGACATTTATGGCCATGATTTCTGCAGCTTTGTGACCACCACAAACAATACAATGAAGATTAGTTCATAATTGGATGAACTCCAAACAACAATCCAGCTGAGAAACCTTCCGAGTGATAACAGCTCATATAATTATACATGTGTAACACCTACAGGCATATCGGTGATTAAGCTCTGCAAAAATGCCTCAAAAATAATCGAAACAATGGGATAAATTGAATATTACTTCTTTTTTTTTTTCCTGATGCAGCTAATTCAACAAATTAACAAATTAGCCCAAACACAGCAGTCGACTTAATTTCCATTAAATGATAACAATATTACAGCCAATTCAAGGCTCGTCTTTTTTTTTCTTTCTTTTTTTTCTATATATATACATATATAGATATTTGCGTATTCATAAATTCTGGGCACGGGCACATGAACCTCAACCTTTGTTAATATGAATATATTGTGAGACATTTGCATAATCCACTTCATAATCCACTGCAGCACTCGGCGGTAACAAAGATAAGGAGGGGTAGCCACTGTTTCTCCTGGGAACGCTACACAGATAAACGGAGGAAAAGAGACCCACTTTCTGCTCCTATTATGAGATAAAAAAAAAAGAGGGAAGGCTTTGCAAAGTTTTCACTTTCCAATGCATTTCCCCCTTTAGAGACAGATGGTAGTGGAATATCATTATTTGTATGTTTTTTTTTTTTCCTCCCTGCTCGCAGACGTTGAAATTTACAGAATTTCCACAGAGACGAGGTTATTTATGTATCCACGGCAGATGCGGCGTGCTGATTTCATTATCCCGCCACCGCTTCACGGAGACGGCGAAATATGTTTCTGCTGGAAAATGTTCTTCACACACACTAACAGAATTTTGTCTCTTTTTTTTTTTTTAAGTCGGGCGTGCCGGTGAGAGGAATCACAAGGATGACAAATGAGCAAACAGAAAGCAAAACTCCCGGCTCGTCCTGAACATCACTAATGAGACCCCCCTCCCACCCCCATTTAGCTCTGGTGTGGATGGACACGAGTGTTGGTGCACCTGTGTGTGTGTGTGCGTGTGTGTGTGTGTGTGTGTGTATGTGTGTGTGGTGGCTCAGGCAGTGAAAAAGCTCTCTTAAGTCACCTATCTTTCCAAATTGGCCTGTAGGATGGCGCCACTACACAACTACATCCATCCCCACTGTGCTGCAAGCGTTCCCAGTGCATGTGTCTTTGTGTGTGTGTCTTTGCATGTGTGTGTGTGTCATTGCGTGTGTGTGTGTGTGTTTGGACAATGGCAACACTTCCTTTTTGCCCTAATAGGCAGGGAGCCTCAGCTATTGTGGTCTGATTAGGGTTCCCATTCAAGCTCTCTGGGATTTCTAATTGCGAGGCCTTGTGCGGCAAACCCCCGACCACTACCCCCCCCCCCCCCCCCCCCCCCCACCCACCTCGCTTCACTCCCCTCACGACTACTGTAAGACTTAATGAGACACAATTACTGCCCCCTAGGAGTCCTCGAGCGAGCCAATCACAAAGAGCAACAGAGACCCCCAGTGAATGGCCACTCAGCAGAGAAAAGACCGAAAGCGGGAGCAGGAGGGAAAGAAGAATCACAAGCGCTCATTGTCCAGAGAAGGCACAGAGAGGAGTTTTTTTTTTCTTCTCTTTTTTTTGGTGGGGGGAGAAATATAAATGTTTTTATTTAATGCCTGCTCATAATTAGGCCCCTGAGAGGGGAGAAGGAGAGCCAAAGGAGTGGAGAGGGCGGGCAGTTCAATGGGGAAAAAGGCCCGTAGGTACAAAAGACGAAGAATGACATGTTAGACTTGCGGAGGAGAGGAGGGGAGAGTGCAGGGGGGGAGCAAGGGGAGAAAAGAAAAAGGGGACAAATAGATACCGAGGTGAAAAAACACAAACGGAGGAAAACAGAACAAAACCAAGTAGAAAAACTTGACAGGACTTTCTTCTTTTCTTCTCTCTTAGCTTTCTATGCCTATTTGGCGTGGGAAATGGCCTGACATTGAATGATGCGTGCCAGCCGAAGTGAAAAGCCGAAGCAGTCGATGTGTTTTTTGTTTTTTTTCTTTTTGCAGGTTTTGGCACTTTGCGTTTGGCTCAAGAGGTGAAATATTCCTCGATTTGACGAATCCTTTCTGCCAAGGCTGTGGGAAGCAGTAGAACAGGGGGCTACACAAGTTTGGATTATTCAAAAGAGCTGCAATAAAAAAAAAGACAAGAAAGGCACAATTTGCAGACAGCTCTTGGCAGTAGGGGGACATTTACTGTATTATCCCTTTAGAATAGTGCAGATATTGTGTCGGGCGGCGGTGTGTGGGGGGGATTCTCAAGTGTTCTCATGGAAAATTTGAGTTTATTGCAAAAAGCTCACGCTTCTGTATGATGTCCACAGTGGAGGAATATACGACACAACGGATATCATTGGCCAAGCCAAAGACTTCCCGTCAATCAGTCCCCTCGAGAGCGTTTTCTTGGACGCTTTCAGCGTGCAGTGCGGTGCTCTCCCTGCAGGAGGGGAGGCAGGTGTGACTTCGCCACAGAGAATAACGCACAATGCTTAATAAAAAAAAAAAAAAAATGTTTTCTCAAGATGCACTCGAGCAAAGAAAGGGCCACATAACTTTCTCAGGCGGTTTGCAAGAAACCACGGCGGACAATCATAGTCATTCAGCCGGATTTTAACCGGTGAGAATCTCAGTCACACTTCTTGCCGGGAGCCAAACAAGCAGACATAGATGTCGGTGGGAGATCGACCCAGATGCACGTGTTCGCAAAGATTATCCCAGTTTTAAAAACGTCATTCCAGAGAGAGAAGAAGGTATTGAGCACGTTGTGTTAAGTCTGATTTAAGTTCATCTGATGGACGCACACGTTTGTGTTCGCATTGGACGATCTCTTGCTTTCTACAAAATATGGGTTTAAAAGAAACGAAAAATTTCATGATGTGCAGTTTGATTCTATAAAAATGTCATAAAAGTAGTGTTCTTTTTGCAAATAAACCAATATAGTGTTGTCCATTAGTACTCAATGACACTTCACCAAGTTCTGCCAAGAAACGGATTTCATGAAACCAGGATGTTGAACTTTTCTCCCTCAATATTGCTCTATTCTTCATTCAAATAGGTGGAAAATGCTGTAGGAAGCTTTCACTTTGTCATATTGTCACATCTATTTAATGTTTTGAATTGTTTTCTAAATTATTTAAAATGTGAGAGAAAGATTTATAGAGAGGAAGCAAGCACTCTCAGTACAAATGAAACACTTATTTATCCCATAAATTCTTCAACACTCTCTCTCTCTCTCTCACTCGGCCCCATGTTCCTTTCAGTGTGTGCAGCCTCCCAGCTCCTGACTGAACCCCCTTTGTTCGGCAGTGACCCTCTTAAGCGCAGGTTGAAGCCTGCAGCCATTCCACTTTGGATTTGGACCCTATCGCGTGTCACACGGCTAAGTCGACCAGGACCAGGGCCTCTTCGCTCAGACACACGGCAACAAGTATCCATTCACGTCAGCCGGGTTCAAACTGAAATAACGACATCACAAATGTTCGAGCGACCACAGCAGCCCGGGGTGGAATCATCCCTTAAAGGAGAAATAAACCTAATCTGTGTGTTTTCATATTATAGTCGCATATGAATCTGACTCTGAAGAATGCCAGAAACTTTTTTTAGATTCTAACAAAGAAGTTTAGTCAAGGCAAAAGTTTTAATACGGTAAGTCCTCAGTCAGGATCCTGAACTATGAACTACGATAACTATGTTCATAATAGATTAATGTGATCACAGATGCTACATTTCACATTTCATACAAACACAATTGGATAAATATCTTCTGCAGTAATGAGGATTACAGGGCATGTGATCCCAGGTATAGGGAGAACATGCAAGCTGCAATGCCACTTATGACTTATGTCATAGATAAATATAATTTTCTCTGCATGGATCACACTGTTTTTCTCATAAACATTCTTACAGTTCCTGTGCTGTAAAACTATGAGCCATTTTCAGCAACATAATCACAATTCAGGTCAAATATACAATTGAGCTTTTTAACCATATTTTGAATGAAGCCATATGTATTAAATCTTGCCAAATTAACAGCTTAAGATCTCGGTAGTGGGTTAACAACATGGGATGTGTGGGAGGGAAATCTGTGAAATAAAGCTCCCATTTCCACTTGATACCACAAAGTTTTGAGATTTGTTGAGGTGCCAACCTGGCTTGTTTACGTGAATATGTCACAGTCAAACTGAACATTTTTGGAAAGGATGTGTTTGAAGAAGAAGAATGCTTGTTTTGAAGATTAGTTCTCTTCATCTAACCCAGACCTCAGCATTGCCTCAGCCTCTCACAGCCTGTAACCCACGACAGTCTAGCCACCACACAGCCACAACAAACAGGAAGTAATCTTTGGATTGCTCAACATTCCAATTGCTAAAATATCTGAGTGCTAATCTCTATAAAAACATTTTTTTAAATGATTTAAAATTTATCCTGTTTAAATTATCAGTTTTCAACTTACAGGGAAATCAATGTATAGCTTCATTTACTTTGATTTTAGGTATTCAGCATATCTGAACAGAGATATAAAATCTAATATATGAGATTAGAAATCAAATCAATAATTATTGCCAATAAACAATTGAGGTCACTCATGTGCAATAATGTAATTTAACACAAATCATTTGAGTGTTAACTCAACTAAATTGAGTACATTTCAATTTGGGCATTATTTAGGTAATAAGTATTTTCACTCCAATGGGTTTTATCAATTTATTTTAGACTAGTAGATCTAATCCCTCTTGCAGTTACTAAATGGTTTAAGCATAATATTGTTAATATAATAACCCTTAATTATTTATATTTATCCGCAAACTGATGTTGTGACAAAATACATAAGTTACCTGTACTCAACTCAACTTCTTGTAATGATTAAATTGTTTGAGTAAATAAAATGAGTTGAAGGAATGAATCAGGATTTACTGTCCATGAGAAACACATGGAACAAAAATGACTTGAATACTAATAATTCAATCAAACTGATTCCATTTTTTTTTTTTTCATAAGAATGAAATGAGTTGGGGAAAAGTCCTTTTCCCGACTCCCCGCTGATACCCGCTGTCACCATCGTGCAGCTCCCTGCTCAGGTGTCAAAATGACGCCACATGATGCAACCGATTCAAGTTCATTTGCACTGGGAGCGAGTGAACCCGTCTCACCTGTTTGGCAGATTTTTTTGTCATAAGCGTGCGTATCAAAGGCCTGTTGAGGTGGTTTATTTCGGGAGCTTCCTTTAACATCCCCCCCACCCACCCCTTCATACGACTGTCAGCCTGTTGCTGCTGGAACAACACCGTCTGACGAGCGCACACACAAAGCGCAGTGCGTGTCTGTCAGTTTCAAGTGGCTCTCTGTTGGTTTCATCAGCTTAATCAGGTCCAACTGTGACTTAGATTGACAGGTCATATGTCAGACGTGGATGTCTCACAAGGAGTCGCATATTTTCCTAGAGTCGTTTTTTTTTTTTTTTCATCCGTTCCCCATTTATCCAGGAAATGTTTGCTAATCCCCCTACGCTTCTTTCTTTCTTTTTTTTTTCCTCCCTTGCTCTGATTTCACTCATTCAGCTTCTCACTTTTGGATGTGAGTGCGGTATTGCAACAACAACAAGAAGAGAAAAAAAACCCCCACTTAAAATGCAAGACTGGGAGTGAGGATTATATTAACATGCAACATGCAGTTAGTTTGAAACCTGCATCCAGGAGATGGACGGACTTACGGGTCTGTGGACAGTAAACTGATAAAAGCTCAGATTGACTGGAAATTTTCACTAAAATCAACTGATGTGTATGTATATATATATATATATATATATATATATATATATAGCAGCACAACAGAGTCATGCCACACCAGAGGCGACCATTGTTGTTATTGTCCATTTACCTGCGTAAGTGTGCAGAAGAACTATTTACTTGGGCAGTAGTTCGCAGAAGCAGAGTTTCATAAAAGTTCAAGTTTTTCTCATTTACAAAGAGGTGGAATAGGAGTTTTGGCAAAAAGTAGCATTTTCCTCCAAATTTGTCCAAAAAGAAAATGTGAAAATTTCCACTTGGAATGTCATGTAAATGGGGCCTAAAATGAGTTTCACACACTTTAACACTCAATAATGGAATGAGTTTGACCTTTTTCAAAATACAACACAGTCACTTCTAGGCACTTTTACAGAGAAAACCCAACAATATGGCTGCAATCCTTACAAATAAAAACTTTTTTTGCATGTTTATTATCAAAAATAGGGATAGTGAATGGCACAACTTCATATGTATTTATTCATAATATAAACTCTGCAACACTCTCTCTTAATAATGTAATAAACTTTCCAAATAGTAAATTATTTTTCACAGGTATGTCTTTGTTGATTGTTTCTCCACACACCCCGATCTTTTTTTCTTTCCTCAGCTGGATTCACTGTTGAACTGAATTGCGCTAATTCGGATAGATAAAGATGTCAGAGTTTACAAAATCCCTTTTGTCTGAATTAAATCTTTCAGATTGAGCGATCTGATTGTCCAGTGTACAGATGGAGGCTCCTCGTCATTCTTTTCAAACTGAAAAAGCCAAAACATCTCGAATGAGGCGCCGTGCAGCGCCATTCTGCAACGGACATGCACATAAAGATCCAACAGTGGGAAGTCATCTGATGTGCTGTTTACATGGACTCTGATCAGATCATAAACATCGTGACACTGTGATTTCAATCTGATAGAGCCAATCTAATCACATTTTAAATGGCTTCATAACGACTTGTTAATGATCCAAATATAAGATGCTGTTGCTGATCACACATGACTGATGTTTCTGCACAGATCATGTTAAAAACTTTAGGCACAATGGTGTCATATAAAGGGTTTAAGAGTGTAACGAAACAGTCCTGTACTGGTGATTGGGAAAAACCTGAGTCATGTTTGAAAAACATTTAACTTTTTTTTGTCAAAAATGTAATTTTTCAAGAGTTTTCCAAGTTTGGCATCATGCTGGTGCAAAGGTTGTGATGTGACAGCAGTGGGAAAGGCCTGGAGTCAGTCTGAGGATCAATCTTCACCATGACAGAGTGACGTCCTTTCAGAAGGAGGCGGGAGGTCTGCACATGACAAAGTGTTACTGTCACATGATTCTCTCTCCGACAAATTCTCTCACACAGGAAATACTGATTTGTTTTTTATTGTTGTTGTTTTTTTTCCCCAAGGACCAGTGTGAAGGATTTAGGAGGATCAATTCAATCACATCTTTCTTTGACCCTTTGGATTTAATCATCTTAAAGTGATGTGGATTTCATGTCAGATTTGAAAGCTGTTGATATTTTCTTTAATACCCAAATTATTTTCCTGTGTCATTTACGTACGTTTTCCGCTGTTGATTGAATAATTTAAGAGTCACATTTATCACTTTTTGAAAGATTGTTTTGTATGTAACTGCAACCCACATATAATATATCGTTACAAAACCCAGTATGAATGACATAAAGAGTGTAATTCCCTGGCCGACCAGAGTGGGCCAAACCCACTCTATATGGCTGAATTGCACATTTCTTCTATTCTTCCATGTGAAGCTGGCACCTGAAAAGGAACGTGGAATGTGCCAGAAATCAATTTTCTCCACCACGTAGTTGTGTGCAGAGAGTTGAATAAGACACTATCTGGGTTTAGTGCAGCTCAATTCAAGAGAGGATGACTGAGACGTCTCAGAACAAGGCTGTGGCCGGCCAGGGATTTGACCCAAAGGATCAACACCTCATTCCAATCAACAGATAAGGTCATAGCACTATCAGAAAATGATCAGACTGTCTGTAGGGGCATGATTGTGTTCTCACTATACAACATACAACTCGCAGATTTTATGCCACAACCTAAAATATCAGTGATCACCCAACTAACTTGTAAAAAATAAATAAATAAATAACGTGATGCTCATAAATCCAAGTATTTCTCCATCAAGTCAACACATTTCACATACTTTTTTTTTCTTTCTGACTTGCTGGAAACTCGAGGTAGATGTTTTCACGCCCTGTCTTGTGGAAAGTCCTCGTTTGAAGAATCACAGTGTCAAGTGGTTCAGGTCACATTGTACTTTGTTAATCATTACATCGAGGTTTGCATCTTTTAAATCCCTGACTCTGGGTCAATTATATTAACTTCACTGTGGGTGTTGCTTGTTAACCATTTACTAGTGTAACCTGTATTTCCTGTCTTGGCGCGAACATTTTATTATGTAGTGGTGTTGCTTTTGCCGCCTCCAGCCCAATAACAAAGATAAGAGAACTGCTCCTTGTACTTTGTTTCATTCCTATAAATGTCTGGAGAGTAAGTGTTTCTAAACAGCACCAGCGGTAGTGACACCACGAGGCACTTTCACTGTCTGTAATTGTCGTCGTTGAGAAGCACGCCTCATAAATGTGTTTTTATTGTTAGTTTATAGCACTGGACACGTGCTCAAAAGTCTTGTTACACTTTTCGATTCATGTAAATGTGTGAATCCAAGATGTTTCAACATTGAATTGAATTGAATGGCATTTATTGTCATTGTAACAGGTACAACGAAATTACTTGCCAACATTCATGCTTTTCTGATCAGTTTGACAGAACTGCTGATTGCAATACTCTAAAGGTCACTGTATACTTTCAAATTGGCCTTCACTTCAACTAAAGGACCCACATGATGAGGAAATCGTAAAGCACGAAGGTCAGCAGACTATTGCACCATCCTGCCTGGTTCCAAGGTGTGTCCATTAATCATCTATTTACCTTTTCACCACAAAGTTGTAGTACGGAGGATTGTTTACAGGGCCAGTGTGGCTGCCAGGTCGATCGGCGCACACTGCAGTGTAACACAACGCAAAGCAAGGCAACATTGTCAGGTCATCAAAAGTTAATGGACCTATTGTTCTACATTTTACAGTGTATGGAATTTATTAACGTCTTCTTTTGCAACTTTTAGTGGCCTGGCATGCTAAGTTCATAGTTTTCAGCTTTTCTGTTGTCGATTTCCAAACGTTGGCCTGTAAACATGAAACTTCTCTGAAAACAACACAGTTTCACTTGAAACGTTGTCTTGCAAACGTGGCCTCAGGAGTTGCAATTTGTACAGACGCCTGATTTTCCTTATTCATAACGGTATTAAATGGATCATGTGTGATTATTGTTTCGTGCCTGACTGGCGGAATCTTCAATCCGGTAGCCACAGCATCACCCAACAGGTTCACTTCTATTCTCTTCTTTTACACTTCCCATCATCTGCATCACATCTTCCACTCACTTTTCTCCCCCATCCTTTTGTATGCCCCCCTCCCTCTCTTTCGCTCCCCCTCCTTCATTTGGCTGAAGCTAAATGTCTTGAGTGAGATAACATCACAGTAGGAAATTCCGCCTGTGTTGCCAGACTGCTCAGTTTTCTCCCCAGGGCTGGCAACAATGTGCGTCCTTCATAAGTGCCTGTGCAGCGCTCAGGATCTCCACTCATCCCCTGTGAGCCCGGTCAAAAGACCCGCTGGCGAAACCCAACGCCCGCGGCCCTCCACGCCAGAGCTCCAGCAGGTAGCCAGCGGGATTACTGCGAAAACACTGAAATTACCCCCCCCCCCCCCCCCCCCCCATACCACCACCACTACCCCCCACCCCATCTTTACATTCTTACTTTTTAGTCCAGCTATTCTTTAGACACCATTAAGCATAAGTTCCAATTCTGTCTTGAATATATGTGAATGGTCTGTAACAAGTAACTTAGCTGGTGTTTTTGTCATATAGTCAACCACAACTTCATGTAGCCATGTTTGATATTTTCAGTTCATCCAAATTCACCTAATTCAATTTTCATGACATAAAGTCAATATAAAACATGTGAACACATCAAAGTTAATATAAAACACCTAAAATATTATATTTCCACCTGATGAAATTTTAAAAAATTCAAATTTCTGACCAAATTCATACATTTGACCATTTCTTTCTCAAAAAGTAAGGACAATTCTCAATGGATTTTTGTAAAAGAATGGCTACATGCTCTTGAGCTCGACTCTTCTGCTGTATAATTATTGAATTGCAAAACATGGTACCTTAAATATGACTGACGGTATACGTTTGAAAAGTTATGGCAGGTTTTTCAGTTAATACATTTTTTGTGTGTCTTCATTTCTTTTATTATTAATATTGTAATATAGTGTGCTATTTTCTTATTGTTTTTTCTAAAAAAAAATTATTCTTCTATCACCTAAAAACTGTGGTTTCAGTGCGGAACATGTACTCAAAGCATTTCACTTGCTTTATACTCTCTATAATTGTTGTGTGTGACTTGACTTGACTATATGATATGATTGTACCAATTCAAAGAATTACAGAAATGCAGAATGAAAAAAGATAGGGTGAAGTACGTTAAAAAAAATTTCACTATTCGTTTCTTATCAAGATTTGTGTCACATTTAACTTGTTGAAACTACTTTGTATTGTTGTGTATAATCACCTTCGCTTCACCTTCACCTTAAATGTTTTCTGGCCAGCTGAGTTTACCTCCACCCTCAGATTATTGGGGCACGATGGGCCGTGATGTCAGAGCCTCACAGAAATAAGGAGATCCATGCAAAGCTTGTGGTGTGTCATTTATTCGGGAGATAAATAAATAGTGAGCTAGAAGTAGAGATCTTGATTTTTTTAAACGTTTGCCTGCAGAAGCGAAATCCCCAAAGACTAACGTACGTGTTTGTTTTGGAAGACACCCCTGAGAATTAAAGCCCTGAGCAGTTCTGGCAAATGCTCACACAGAAGCTTGCAGATGCTCAAAGACTTGGAAGAGCTCTCCTGTAAGCCTTCGATTGTGTTTCTGAAAAACAGAGGCTAAACCTGGCATTCAGTTAGTAAAAGAGAGAGAAGGAGATTTATCCTTTAGGCTGTAGCTGCCGTGTGTCACACCGTCCGAACGCGCAGGACATCGGTCAGTTTACCTCCCGAATGGCTTCTCCAGCGTCTCTCAGCCATGAAGTTTCAGCGAAGCGCTGAGAATACATCATTTTAACAGGCTGTGGCAGATAGTATTTATCTATTTCCTGCAACATAAACACTAATTTCGGTCCCTAAAGTTTGCGCACAAGCCTGAGTGTGGAGCACCACAACATAGAGCGTTACCACAGAAACTAAACAGTTACCTTCAGCTCGCGGAGATTAGTGGGTTGTTGTCTGGACAGGACGAGATGTTTGCGTGCCATATGGTATAAAGGGCTTTATGTATTTAGGGCTGTGTCTCTAAATTTGGAGTGTCTGTGCTATAAGCGCTCGGCGGTCTTTTGGCAGAAAGGAAAGGAGTGTCTCTCTCTCTCTCTGTGTGTCAGCGTCTGTGACCTCCGGACCAGAGTTCAGGGAGAAAAGCTGCGGTTTTTCACTGCAAAGGCAAGCTCACAATAATGCCTTGTTTTCTATAAACCAGTGCAAAAACTCGAAATGAGACAAATTAAACTAAATTAAACAAGTCGTGATACGGGCTGCGACCAGGACTCATTTGCAGAGTAAATGCCATTAGACAGCCATGCAGATTGACATTTTTATGGGCGTCTGAACATTTGCAGCCGTTCCTCGTCGAGGTGCCGGTTAGCCTTTGACGGCACTATCTCGCAAATGAGGACTGTTGCAGCTGCAATCGTTGTCGACCGCGGCACTAAATGCACCTGTTGTCAGACTTATTTGAGGTGAGATAAGGTTAATTACGCTCCGGTGCGTGCTTTATCATTGCTGAGCGACATGGCCGGGGTTTGTACAGGGGCTACACGTCCAGAGCTTCAGGAATGCCATTCAGCAGAGCAAACGCACTCGAAAAGAAGATAACCACGCAGTCTGAAAAACATGCTTCACGTTTACCACATCTGCAACCAGCTGTGAGGAAACATGTGACTCTTTATCCTCTCTATACAGGCTCTGTGAATCATTCATTTTGATTTTTATTGCATCGCAAGGCAATCTTTAAAAAGGCCTTCCAAGTGACAAATGTGATACTTAAATGAAAGAACCGTTCAATAGTCACGTATGACTATCATCTGATTCGAAAGCAGGTCTCAATGTTTCCAAATATATTGCTTCGTAGGCTCGCCATGAAAACACCTAAATAACAAAAGGTTTTGCAGGATAATCTAAAATTTCAATCAAATGGATTCAATGGATCTCAAATCTTTCACTCCTAATAAAGATGGTGTGGTTAGTTGTTTTAGCTATAATGGCTAAAACCTCTTAAAAACAGTGTAAACATGCTGTATTTGACAAAATTTTTTACTGTAAAACTAAAAAACAAAACCACAAGAAATGCGAAGTGGACTATAGCGGCACAATATGTTTACAGTTGAAAAGCTAAACGTTTCATTAAAATATCTTAATTATAATTTTAATTCTTTGAAAAGTTGACATTCTGTTTTTGCCCTAAATTTTGCAGATGAGTTGTACCAATTTAAATGCATCTTTACATTTAGGTCCCATTTACATGACAACGTTTCAATTGAAACTGCCGAGGTTTCGCTTTTTTTTTTTTCCCAGAAAAGTTTCGCATTTCCACAGCAACAATTTGAAAATGATTTCCATTTACACGGTATAAGCAGAAATGCTTTGCAGAGGAATAATGTATTACAGCCGTAGTGCACACGCGCAGTAGCAGCATTTCAGAAAAGTTGCGTTATACCCCGTTTCCATGGAGATAAAGTCGGGTTTTCAGTGGCTCCAAGCACTGCTGTTGAGTAAACAGACCCCCAAAACCCAGCAAAAGTTTTACATTTTCACTTCAGAATGATGTCGTGTAAACAGGGCCTCAAACTATCATAACTCATCCAGGTACTTTGCACTCTTTCAAGTACAGATCTAGATTACATGCTGCACTATCCCCGCCACTCTCATTCTTTTAAAACCAGCAGCACTTGTAAATAGATGACCGATAAGTATTTATGCTGAACTGACAAAACTTTGCAAATCACTGGCAATTTCCGACTTGGCTGCCTGTGTGCTGATCCCTGTCTTCACCCTCATCTTCACACCATTGGATTTCCTCCTCCTCCCCCTCCCCGTCTACTCCTACACTGACCTACGTTTACCCCAATCACTCACTCCTGTCTGTTCGGGGGAGGCAGGGTCACTCTCAGTTTACTGTGAGGCTGAGTGTGTGTGTGAGTGCATTATGCTGTGGGGACACATTTGTTGAAACACAGTGACATTGGTTTGGCACTGTCCCCAATATGTAAATTATTACATTTTAAGATAAGGATTTGGTTTGAGGATAGGGTGACATTTAGGGCCTGATTTACTAAGATATGCAACATAAAGCATGTAAAAAATGTGTTTTACAGGTCGTCAACTCGGAATAACTCAATGAGAGACATAATCTGCAAACAAGAGTATTCATATGGGGGTGTTACGTGCTTTTTACCCTGTTTACACGAAAACAGGGTTTCTGCTTCCATTTGTTTGCATTGCCATTGCATGAATAGATGGAGCACAGGAAATGTGTTTATGTAAAATGTTATCAAACATATTGGAGCGTTAAAGCTAATAAATGTGACTTTAGTGAAAATAAAAAAATAAAAAATCCATATATAGAATTCCACACATAAAAGCCATTTGGGGGGCTAGATGAGGAAATGTGTCTCATCACAATAACAGCAGCTGAACGTCTGTCCATCGTTAATGGGTATAGCACAACAACAGACAACAGTGCCAACTAGTGGCTTGGCATGCTAACTACATAGTTTTCAACATATCTGCTATTTCCATGTAAACGGACATCATTTTCAAAAAGTTTCTATATGAATGTAAAACGAAAACAAACAAACAAAAAATTTTCTCTTGAAAGCCTCATTGTGTAAATGAAGCCTGAATGATTTCAACTTCCTCTGGATGAATTGGAAACTGCAGTTATTTTGATCCCACAGACTTCTTGTTTGTCACCCCTTTTTTTTAACCAGTACAGAAACCCTGCATTCATTAGAAGAAGCGACCTGCCGTACAAAACGCCTCTCCACTTTCTTGGTGATCGCAGAGCATTGGAGACACACTTGATACATGTTGGCTTTGCTACAGCGTGGGCTCAGCTTTGACCCGACGGTAAATCAACCTGAGGTTTTCGGGAATGGGGGGGGGATATAAATCAATCTAAACGGCATGGATTAGGCCCACAATGGCCATGGGTGGGTGGGAGCTTCTGCCAGGGGCTTGTCTGGGTCAAAGTTGACTCATCACCTTCCTGTGGAATGTGTCGATCCTCCAGGTACAAACACACGTGTGTGCACTGCCCTCAGAAAGCAGCCAACACCCTCTATTTCGTCTGTATTCTGAAGGTGGAAAAGACATTCGCCAGAAAAACACACCTGTAACCTCTGCATTGATTCCGTCAAACAACATGCAAGTGATTATTTTAGTTCACAAGCTGAATTCACATCGGCAAGACAGGTGGAAAAGTAACTTAAAAATAAGACGGATCGACATTTGTTTTATTTGTTTTAGTGTTAAAAAAGATAAGCACATCATTATGAAAACTTTAATATTTTATTAGATACAGTTAGATGTCGCAAAATATAAATTTCCTAACCTTTGGTTCTTTTAATTTGTGTGTTGTTGTTTTTTTATCAAAATTGCAATATATCATTACACTTTGTACTTTTCCAGATGAATTGAGCTGAAACATGACCGCTAACATAGAGTAATGTCATTTAGAGAAGAAATTTGTAAACTACCCTATCAAATGTTATGTCTTCGAAAGTAATTTCTTAAAATCGCCACCTGATCAGAAACATTATATTATTTCAAATACGTATTTTCATTAACAGGGAATTATGGTTTTATAGTGAAATTACAGTTACATCCATACTCGTTAACCCCTTCATTTTCCTAAATGTGTTACACCTAGTGGTGAATTTTCAATAATATTCGGGGAAAATAAATTAGAAAATGACTTTATCCACTGTAACTCCATAAAGTCCAACAAGAAAAGGTTGAAAAAAATAACAATATTCACAATTTTTCCTCTTCTTTTCATTCATGCTTACATGTGTTTTTTCTATTAATTGCTCATCTGTCAAATGTTCTGCTTTTCGATGTGTTTTTCAAAATATGTATTAATAGTATGTTATCACTTTGACTTTGTGTGTTAGTTGCAATAATTTCTATTAGCGTTAATAGAGTGTCTCAGGTCTAAGTGTTACATGTAAACTAATCTTAAGAAAATTCCCAGTGAATAACTCAGAAACAATTTATTTAAATATTAATTCAACCTTTACTTATCTGGATTTCACGCTATAAAAGCCAAATTTAAGCCAGTGTTGGACTGGTTCAGGCTGACAGACCTTATGTTTGCAGTTGTTTGCCATTTCTCATACATTTGGATGCTGAGTACACTGAAACTGCACATTCAGTGGAGGTTAACGTGTAAATATTATTAAGGAGTACTCATGTATACACGGTGTAAGTGTGTGTGTGTGTGTGTGTGTGTTTGACTCACTGTTTAGACTGTGCAGTCTTCCGAGTGTGTGTGGCGGATTGTTTGCAAACCTAGATGTGTATGTTAGTTGGATTTTCACTAAATGAGTAAAACGAGGCCACTTCAACCCCGCAGGAAATAAGCTCACACGCCGTCTTACATGTTATTTTAAGCCCGAGTTACACATCATCTGATATCCGCTCTAAATGGCTTTTCCAGCCTCACTGCTCCAGGTACTCTGAGGCAGAAGGACAGCGGTAAAAAAAAAATAGGGGGGGGGGGGGGGGGGGGGGTCAGCGGTGTAAAGAAAGAGACGAGCCGGCCCCTCAACTGAGAGGATGGAAGCTGGCCAAATCCCCAATTCCCTGAGAAGGAGAAGGCACGGCCCAGACGCTACAGAGATGCTCGGCTACTTATCTCTTTTTCAAACATTTACACTCGCGGCTTCAGGCATGTTGATCTTCAGCGATGTTGAAGGCTCCGTTTGATGAACTGCATCCAGGATAAATTCAATGTTCAGATAAATCTCAGTCGAGTTCTCTAAAGATGTACGGAGCTCAAATCTACAGCTGTTGTCAGAAAGTAAATGTCTTAATTTTTTTGTCTTCAAAGCTTTTTCTCAATAGAAAAACCGCAAAAATAAATAAGGTCTAGTTGAGACAATAACTTCTCAAATGAAATTGCATTGACTTGGGTTGGGTATTTTTCAGTTTTGTCCTCAAATTGTTCACTTTATTTCAAAACAAAAATTTGAAAGCGCATGTGTTTTTTCCACATTTCTATGAAGGAATAATCCCGTTTCACTTTCTCTTGATCAGCTGTGTTCAAAGCAGTCATTAATGTAATTTAATCTAAAATCCGATAATGGCATGAAATGATGTGATAAATCTGCAGCTTTACTTGGGGATCTATGAAGTTCTTAAGCGAGTTTTAAGCTCTTATATTTTCTCTCTTTTGTTTCAAAGCTTCTTTTACAGCTCAGTTAGAGGAAGAGTGGGCAGTCTTTGCGTTCATTGAGGAGATCACAGGGTTAATAAAGAGAGTGAGACATTCCCACAACTATTAACCTTACATGCATATCTTTGAGTGGTGGGAGGGATCTGAAGGATTCAGGGAGGTCACAATGCTCAGTACCAAACCACCGTGCAGTGGTGGCAACAATTAAAGCTGTAGAAAGTTATTGCTGTATTGAGGTAAATCATTCAAAACTCTATGGTTTGAGTTTTTATTTGTCTGTCCATCTGCAGTCACCAGGCAGGAGGGCAACATTACAATGCATGTTACAAATATAGCCCACATTCAAATTGGTAACATTATTAATACTTTATGAACATTAGCAATAACCATTAAAGCTCATCATCTCGTTTCCTAAAATTCATACGGAATACTGAAAATCTTATGTTAATACATGATACAAACAACACAATAGACCATTCATATGGACTAATGCTGACGCAGCTGATTTTCCATAATCTGCTTTTTCAAGTTTCGAGAAAATGTGTAATAATCTGCAGACAACTTCAGACTGTCTGGAAGCTGATTCCAGAGTTAGATAGCTTTAAATGAAAAGCACAATTTAGAGTACAAGTATTAACACAGCTCATGATGACAGTGGAGTTTAAAGGAAATGATTTATAGAAGGCTTCCTGTTGGAATTTGAAATCGAGCCAGGTTGTTTCTTGTTTTGTTGTCTTTAAATTTTGAAAATAATCTAGCGTATCATTGTGTTATTAAAATACAAGTTGAATTATATTCTGTCATTACAAGAATAGAATAGAATAGAATTCAGTGAAGGGAACAGTTTTCATTGCCTCCAATCACCATAAAGGACACCCAAGATGAAAAAAGTTTTCCGTTTTCACTCAAACGAATAAACGTGGCTTCAGCCTCCATCAGGAACAACTTGAGGTTCAAACTCTTGTTCGAGGAGACGTTGGCAGAGCCGGTTGTCTTTGTTTGGTTTTGGGTTTGATTCCCGAATTCGGCCGGTCTGTCAAATACAGGAAGTACATTGTGTATTCAAAAGGCTTAAAAGCTTCCTGAAACGGCTTGCTGTGTGATTGTGAGCCGCTCACCGAGGAACAGAGTGATTCTGTTGAAGCGTGTCGCAGCTTCCCCCCCCGTGTGAAAGCCGCGAGCGCGGCGCCTCCGCGCCGCCGCCACCGCACACACACACACTCACTCCCGAAGGCCCAACACTTAATGGAACACTAATGGCTTTCAACATGGTCACATTTCTCACCTGTTCACTCTTCCTGCACGCGCGGCGGCTTTGCCTCGCCGCCGAGCTTCCCTCCGAGACCAAAGTTAGCTCGTAAAGAAGCTCGGCCCGCCGAGCGGAGCGAGCTGTCGTCACGCCTCTTAATGAATCCCCGGGCCTTGTGTGGCGTGTTTACTGCGGGCAAGACGTCACCTCCGCTGAAGAAAGATCGTAATTATAAGCGCTGTTTCCAGTGGAGGCATTTTAAGAGCAGGCCCCCTGTTGCTCCAGGGTCTTAATGACGCCAGGAGAACACGCGGTGATTTAGAAAGGGCTCGGGGTAACGCCCTGAACGCTACCAGCTTCCACATTTGAACTGCGGCCTGGAGGGAGTCTGGAGGTCACATCATGGTGGACATATTACTTTATCTGTATTAGTTGGAAACATGCAACGGTGTTTCGGTTTGAACTACTTCACGATTTCACAGAGAAAACCGCAACAACTCAGCTCGATACTTATGAATAACAAGGTTGGCCTGTACGTCACCAGTGCCTTGAGGAAGAAAAAATAGAAACTGATGTATTGCCAATGGCGTTACCTTCAGTGACTCGCCTGCCAATCAAAACCAGTGGAAATTGAAACATCAATCAATGCGACGACTGCAAAACCACCAATCACAGTTGACCGATTTGTAGAAGTCTTGATAACATATTATATATGTCGTGTTCCTACAAATTGCCCCCCCTCCCCAAAAAAAATAAATACGGTACTGATAAAAAGTGAGGAAATGTAGAAAAGTTATAGTTTTTGTCCTCACATATATTTGAAACTTCATAATTGCTGTTCACCTTATTTTGAAGGTCAAACAGGCTTTTGGTAGAAAGTTTGCAGAAGGATGCAGAAAATACACACATTGTTTGAACTGTTAAAATTGAAAAGGCGACATGAACAAAGCAAAATTGGATTTCCTCACATATGTGCAGTAAAAAATATTGAGCGCATGTGCAAGTGTTCCATGTTTGAGAAAAGTTGTGCTTAACACAAAGATTTACACACTGTACGCTTTTGTCAAAAGGTCCAGTTTGATAATTTTCAGTGAAAACATCATAAACGAAGACTAAAACAATACTCTGCCATCTTTTTTTTTTTAATCTTTTTTTTGTCTGCGTACCAAAAGACTTGGTTTGTATGGGTGTGGATGAAGTACAAAGACTGAATTGTTCATGAAATAAATGCAAGTTTGGACAAGCTGAACTCAAATGCATCAAACTATCGTAACTGATGCTTGCCCAAAAGTAATTTGACTGCTAAAACATTATAGGACTAATATAAGACTTTAATCACGGTGAGCTTTTCATTCTGACGTGGCCTGCTTAAAAACATTTTCTGCTCGAATTGCGACAGCTTTGTCAGTAAAGACCTGATTAAAACCCCACTGTTGGGTCTCAAGGGTTTTCACTCACATCAATAAAAAAAGCTTGAATGTTTGCGTTTTGTGTGATGAGTGACGGTGGATCCTCAAAATGGGAGGCTGCACCAAAATAAAAAAAACATTTAAAAAAAAGGGCTTTCCCAGCCCAGGTTACAAACACAATGATTTAATCAAGGTGCCGTGCTCTGATACACTGAAATGGTTTCATTGAATTAAAGTTTCCACATTTTTTTTTCTCAATAGTATCTAGTGTTTAGTTTTTTTTCCCCATGCCACCAAAAAGCCACACATTAAAAGACTCCCGTGAGATTAGCTCAACAAATGTTTGCATAACTGATAGACAGGGATCCCGAATATATTTAAGCCTTTATTATACCATTGTTACCCTCCTTCATGTGCGCCTGCATGATTCCGCCCTAACCTGCAAGGACTCATGTTGCTGCATGGACAGAAGAATTCCCCATTGGGGATTTTAGTACATTTTAAGTTAAAATCAGGTTTCAGGGTCAGGTTATGGTTGATGTCATAAGTTAAGATTTGGGATAATTGGGTTTACGTCGGCAGGAAATGCTTCTTAAGTAGGCACCCGGTGATTAAAACCAATTTCCAGAGTAATTGTGAGAATATCGCTGTAGAAAATGAATCAATTGTATACTCAACACTATGGCTCATTTTTACATAAAGTCATTTTAACACTGAATAAAACACATGGATTCAATTCAAATCGTACACCTCTGTTTTGGATGTGGTGGAAACTTTCATGCCACCTGACAGTGTAATAAATTACCATTTTTTCCTCTGCATAGTATCTGTAAAGCTTCCACTGGGGCGTCCAACATAAGGCCTGTGGGCCAAAACCAGATCGTGAGTGACTATAATCTGGCCAAACCACCAAGCAAATGGTAAAAATGTCTAAGAAAACTTTTTTTTTTTTTTTTTTTAATATTTAAGAGATACAACACAACACTGAAACCATGAGATCATTGCAAGTAAATTAGCATCGGCCTCAAAGCCAAGCTGCCAGGGTGAGTTTTTAAAACCCTAATTAATGCAACAGCTATAGAAGTTTTTTGGGGGGACATTTCACTGTATTTTACACCAGGAAGTTGTCAAGATTGTAGTAATTTTTGGTCCTAATTTTATGTTTTTTGTAAAAATATAGACAATTTCATCACCTTTATTCTCTGGACCACAACAAAGAAAATCTTTAAAGTTTGAATTCAAAGGTTATTATGGCACAATTTGACCGGTCAGGAATTCTCCAGTGGAAATTGGACTGTATGTGGCTCCTTGAACTAAAATGCGTTTGACACCTATGCTGTGTGATGTTGGATAATTGTCTTTTTTATTTTTTTTTAATCTCAAAAATAAAGTCGGCAGGTAATTAATATAACAGTGTGTGTGTGTGTGTGTGGAAGCTGGGAGCTGGTTAACAGACCTGGCTGTCAAGATCCTTCCCAGCAGTAGACTGATTGGATGGGAGAGATTTGTGTCAGTGTTTGCTCTGGTTAATGAGCGGAAGGAAGGTGAGCCAATACAATACACACATACTCAGTCAATGAGGGACCCTGTCGGGGCGTGTGTGTGTGTGTGTGTGTGTGTGTGTGTGTGTGTGTGTGTGTGTGTGTGTGTGTGTGTGTGTGTGTGTGTGTGTGTGTGTGTGTGTGTGTGTGTGTGTGTGTGTGTGTGTGTAAGGGTGACTGCCTTCAGGCTCACAACCCACCTCAGGCTGATTAGTGGTCTGTCTTTAAGTAAACAGGCAGCAGAAGCACTGAGGAATCTAACCTGTAGAAGGAAGGAAGGAAGGAAGGAAGGAAAGAAGGAAGGAAGGAAGGAAGAAAAGGAAGGGAGGGAGGGAGGGAGGAATCCTCCATCCATCACTGACTCGGAGCTCCAAAATGGACACACATGACCGGGAACTCAGATTTCACCAAGGTCACGAGGAGAGAATGTAAAGCTCCGGCTGCAAGATGAGTCTACTCAGAAATTTAGGTTTCGGTTTTCATTCAAAACAAACTTTCCACCAGTGGGGGGACAAATAATTGGAAAGACGAGGACTGCTTTGGCGGCTGAACCGTAAACTGAAGCCAATTCTACAAAAATGAATGTGTGTGTGTTGTTAAATAAATAAATAAATGAACACTCTATTTATGGTTTTGATCATTGTTCCTGCTTTGCATCAAATTCTTGTATCTCTTGTGTCTGTCTGGTATTGATGGTTTGAATTTAACATTGTAACCTGTTCTCCGTCACACTCACCACACCACTTTGCTGTCAAATTACACATTAGTACTGACTTCTCCATGTCATGTTAACACTTTACTGGATCTAGAGGTTTTTGCTTTGTTATTCAACACATTAAAGTAGAAGTATCAAGTACGTAACACAAAGCAGATGTACTTATTGCATCATATATACACTGCTTTTTGATTCCTACATTCTTAGCCAGCCAGGGACAAACCAGAGGATTGCATTCATGCAATTCGGGTGGGTAGATTTTTGCAAAAACATGGTCAAATACATACATAGAAACCAATACCTAAATAAATACACACAGACAAAAACATAACCTGTCAATAAAATGTTACAAGAAAGCACAAAGATTCCAAATACTGTCACTCGTCTGAAGAGGAATAAATTGATATATTTGGTTTTTATAGAATCAACGGGTAGAAAAAGTTCGAAATGATTCCGTATTCCTTCAATTTCGCTCTAAGTTCTCATTACACACAGTTTAATTCCCACAAAACAGCTTTTCTAACATCTAAATCATCTCAGCTGTAGATTTATGGCGTATTTTCCCCTCCACCATGAATGTTTAGACATTTTTGAAACTCTTCATATAGTTATTTATACGCTGATTATTTATCCAGCCAGTGAGAACTCGGTGACGGCAAGATTCCCTTTGAGATCAAGGGTGGCGTCTGAAAGACTGCGTCCAAACTTAAAGAAAGTAAACATCTTCAGAAGTTGGGGGGGGGGGGCCTCCAACGTCTTATCTTGAAGTCATACATCAGATCTTATTACACTCGGGCCTCTTCTCCCATACACACATGAAGTTTTAAATCAACCAAATTACCCATGGGACCAAAGCGACATTTAATTGAAATATTTATTCAATCGCTAGCTCCGGTTGGAAATTCTGGGAGTTGCAGGTTTCGGTGAAACTGGGTCAGGTTGGTTATTAACTCCGTCTGAATGTGTCAGAATTGTTTTGATTTGTCAAGAGACGTTGATCGTTTTAGGCGCAATGTCATTTCTTCCGTTAAACGTCCTTTAGACGTGTATACCGTTTTGAAATGTACCTGCTAATAAATCTCTCGGGGCTCTTGTTTACATCTGTTTTGAAGCGAAACAAACGTGGGGGAACAAGCAGGATGATGTACAGTCTTCATGATGGGGGAGTGGAAAGGAACATATGTAGGTGCAAACAAAGATATTTAGCACCTTTTTAAAAAAGTAGAGGTAATTATATATAGATATATTGCTGAGAAATAGGACAGTGCTGTATATAGATGGTTTGACATTAATTCGGCAGAATATTGTACATTAAACACTTTTTTGAATGCGCTATAAGAAAACGATCTACTTTGTTTTTTGGAAAATGAAAACACACTCTTCAAACTAGGCCAAAATCTTGACCAAAAACAACAATGGCGGCATCCAGAGTGCCATGACTCTCAGTCCATATCTTCTGCAAAATCCCACCCATGGAGGACAATTTATTCGTATTTTTTAAAAATGTGGCATTATATGTAAAGCATCTAATAATATTTGGATTAAAAGTTTATGGTGCTGTTATTTTACTTGTCTGGTTCTCTTGAGGATAGATCGGGTGAAGAAATGATTTGGAAAATGCATGATGTTTAATAATTTTTATAATTTGCTCTGTGTTTGGCCTTATGTTTGAGCCCCTGATTTAGACCCTGATGTACTTTCAACTCTCTATGTGAACATAAATCCTCTTTTTTGTGAGTAACCCATTGATTTTTACTTATTTGACCACTCAGTTGTGGATTAATTTAAATAAAATATCTCAAAGATGCTCAGAGTTGACGCAAGCCAACTTCATCGAGCTGGAACTCAACTCCACATCTGCACTTTATATTGAAGAAATAATGGTGCAGGTTTAAGGTATCACAAGGCCAAGCTTCCCATGAGGAGGTTACCAAGACAAACATTTCAGAGTTTCACAGCACGCCTCAGTAACTCTGTGAGAACCCCACCACCACCACCACCACCTCCGCTACACCCCACCCGCCTTTTTCTTTGGCGTCATGAACTTTGAGAGGCCTGGGAGAATCGGAGGGAAAAGATCGGAGAGAAAACAAGAGAGAGAGGCAAGAAGAGTGGGTGAGACAGAGGAGTGCCGGAGCGGGCAGCCCAGAGAATGCAGAAATTGACTTCTAAACAGATGCAGTAATTCCATTTCCACCCTTTTAAATTTGGTATGCAGGGGGCCAAGCTGTAACCCAAAACCCACTATCGCGGCTGCACACAGAAGGCAGGAGGCGTAGTCGACAGTTGGCGGCTGGGGCCACGGAGTCTATCAGCCTTGTTAATCAATACGGGTTCCACTCTGATAGACAGCGATCGGTGTAACTGATGCTCGGTTCGGCTATTCTGTCCTCTGTGGTGGGAGGAGGAGGAGGAGGAGGAGGAGGAGGAGGCGAAGGCACCTGTTTCCTACAACTTTCACCTGCGGTTCACAGCTCTGCTGGAGATGGCTGGCCCAGCGTGAGGCCGCTGGAACGGTCCCAGAAAAGGGCTCGCACATACATGGGAATGCCCGAGCATTCCTCCATGAGAAAATGTACCATCTGTTCTAATGAAATAATGGCTGCCGGGAAAATCAAGCTAACTCCTACATTAAGACCCCGGGAGCTGCGGGCTCTCAGATTCATTGGTAAAGTGAATCTTGAGCTTCATTTTGATGCATGACTGACAGATGTTTCCAAAGAAGAGAACCTTTCAGTAATAGATTTAGTGTCTCTGTCTGGAGACAAGATCAACTTTTTGTGGTAAATGAGAAAAGCTGAAAGTTCTCATTTCTTATATGCTCATGTTTTCCTCTCTTCACATCGATTTGTCATGTTTTTACCATTGGAGACTAATTATGTGGTGTTTTTCTGGGGGAGATACAACAGAAAAGTATTTGCTGTTTTATTCATACATTCTTCATGAAATGTAATTTGCATCTGCACCAAGTCACAAAAATATTTGATTTCATTTCATCTTTGAATTCAATTACTGAAATTTAACAGAGCCGCTGGGGAAAGTAAATAAACTCTGGATTTATCAACATGTCAAACTTAAGTTGTGGCAGAAATAACCTCAACCAAACACTTAAAGTAGTTTCTGATCAGATCTGCAAAACGTTCAGAGGAAATTTTAGTTCATCCTTACAAAACTTCTTCAGCTACGATGTTTTCTTATGTTTGATATAAAATGTGTGTGTGTGTGTGTGTGTGTGCGTGTGTGTGTGCGTGTGCGTGTGCGTGTGTGTGTGTGATAATCTCTCTGGATCTGCACCCTGTTTTCACCCGTATCATCCGCGATCAACTCCAGCCCACCTCACCCAGTGGTGACCCCGAGTCTTATTGAGTTACATAGAAGATGGAATGATAAAGTCTATAGATTCATCCCTTTTCGTTGACTTTTGATTTTAATCTTCAGTTCATTAGTATAAATATACGAACTGCACCAGATGGGAGACAATCAATTGTAATAGTTTCCTTTGGATTTTCATCTATTATTTGTTCTAATTGTCCTTAGGACTAAAGACATGTCATGAACGTGCTTGAGTGAGAAAAGAAACATCTTTTCAAACTCAGTTTATATTTGTTCAATGCCTGTTTGCCCATCACTCTTTACTAACCCCACCCATCTGAAACTCCAGACCACAGCAAAACAAGCATCTCTTTAACAAACACTGGAGTTTGGGGCTTGTCCGTTGTGATAAAACCTGTGGATTGGAAAGCCGCTGCCCGTCTGCCAAACTGTCTAAGCTCCATTTGAAGCTGATGAATCCAATAAGAAGTGTGAATGACTTCAATTAGTGCTATCACAGTGCTGTATCTGCCCATGTTAGCTTATTCCTTCTGGGCTGAGCTCTGAAGCTGTTTACACACACACACACACACACACACACACACACACACACACACACACACACACACACACACACACACACACACACACACACACACACACACACAGTTCTGTTTGTCAGGCTGCTGGTGTGTCACAGTAATCGCTGGCCCAGCATGCTCTGATTGAAACATTGGCAGCAGCGTTAAGACAAACAGCCCCCTCCCTTTCGACCAAGACGACCCCCCGCTGAGGGCTAACAAGACCATAGTAACCTCTCTTACCACACACACACACACACACACACGCACACACACACACACACACACACACACATCCCCCCTCTTGTTTTCCAGCGTGCAAGCCGACATGCACCGTCGGCATGTAGACACATTTGTCATTCTTTCACATCCAACTCTACAGCCACATTCACGTTTTTACATTGTCAGGCTCGCAATAAATCCTCACACTTCAGCGGACGAGTGAGTGACGGAAAGCATCAGACGAGTGCTCCCTTGTGGCTCTCAGCCCCATTTGCTGACAGGCTACGGACAAAGTGGCGTTTCGCAATATTACCATGGACCTCATGTTGGGGAAAAATAGGCATGAAGGATCGATTTGAGTCGGTTTGACATTGTCCACCTGCTTTTAAAATATGACTGGAACTTGTAATGGCATTTCTAAACCTGGGGTGTGAAACCCATTTAATCCAGAGGTCACACAGAGCCTATTTCAACTAACATGAGCTGGACTGGTAAAATAATGCCATAATGACCTATACGCTTAAAATTTAAGGTTTTTCTTTGAGAATGCATGATGAAAAAGTCTATATTTCCGCGAAAACCAACCAATTATGACTAAAAATGACAACAATTTGAAAAATAAAAGCCAGATTGAACAATATCTTCCGGTGCACAATACAGTTTGAATCTCAAGAAGGGAATATAACTTCCTCATGTTAGATGCATTCAAGTGAAAGAAAATACTGTTAATTAAACTGATCCAAGCCCACTGATCAATAAAGAAATCATGTATCTGCTCGGTCTCACTCTTGATGTCAAAGCAGCACTCAACTTGAACCTCAAGTAAATATGAATCACCCTGGGGGTACAAGCTGTAGTAGTTTCATTACAAATTAAAAAGTCAACCTTGCGGCTGGATGACTTGGAGAGTCTGTAGAGATTCGGTGTTTCCCTCAGGGCCATTTTGGTGATGACAGACATTACAAATGTGACAGGAAACGTCTTGTTGTGCTGTCAGTTAGGCATAGATGCTGCAGTGACACATCCAGGAGCCAAACTGATGCATATTTTAAAGCTGATTTCTCCCACTTTTGATTTAATAATGCATGAGTATTGGGGGGGGGGGGGGGGGCATTAAAATGATGGAATGAAGGTTTGAAATGTAAATAACATGCATGCAAAATTGTGCATTTTAGGAACACATGTAACTTCTTTTGACTCCTGGTGAAAGCTTTGCCCAATGGAATTCCTTCATAATCTATGTATTGTAATAAAAACGCACGTGTGTTTGGAGGGGAAGGGTGTGTGCAGCAAACAAGGACAAAGTGATTATAACCCTTCCTCCAGGGTGAACATTTTAAACAAACACCTATAGAAGAAACTCTTGATTGACTTGACTTCGTCTCCCTCCCTTTGGCCAGGCTGGGGGCGGAGTGTCCTCGTCCCAGCAGTATAAAGCCCAGCGCACGCATCTGTTACATAGTATGCAAAGACAGACGCGAAGCCACACCGACACAAAGGCGAGAGAGAGAGAGAGAGAGAGAGAGAGTGAGAGAGAGAGAGAGAGAGAGAGAGAGAGAGAGGAGAAGGAGGGAGACGGGTCGTATGCGCGCACTGAATGAAACGCTTGTTTTGGTGGGGGGGTTTATTCCACCTGCCAAAACCCGTCCCAAACTGTGTGCGCAAAATAGCATGAGTTCAGCAGCAGACCTGGATTAATCGGGACTTGCAGCCTGCTTGCAAAGCGCAAGTTCGCTGTCACTCTTGTCGAGGCGGAATAATCGGAAAGCGAGAACGATGGAGAGAAGCATCCCGGGATGGTGCCTGCTGTTCGCCCTCGTCCTGCACGGATCGCGCTGCAGGGCGGCCAAGGAGCTCCAGTGTCAGGAGATCTCCGTGCCTCTGTGCAAAGGCATCGGCTACAACTACACCTACATGCCCAACCAGTTCAACCACGACACACAGGACGAAGCCGGCCTGGAGGTGCACCAGTTCTGGCCGCTGGTGGAGATCAAGTGCTCCCCGGACCTGCGCTTCTTCCTCTGCAGCATGTACACGCCGATCTGTCTAGAGGACTACAAGAAGCCGCTGCCGCCGTGCAGGAGCGTGTGCGAGCGAGCCAAAGCCGGCTGCGCGCCGCTCATGAGGCAGTACGGCTTCCCGTGGCCGGACCGGATGAGGTGCGACCTGCTGCCCGAGCAGGGCAACCAGGACACGCTGTGCATGGACTACAACAGGAGCCAGACCACCACCGTCTCCCCCGTGGTGGCCAAGCCCACGAACCGGCCGCTGAAGCCGTACAACCCCAAAAAGAAGAGCGGCTACGGCCGCGGCATCCCCGGGAAGCACAAACCTGCCGCGTCCCAGTGCGAACCGGGCTGCTTCTGCAGGGGTCCCATGGTGTCTGTCACCAGTGAGGGACACCCGCTGCGCAACCGCGTCAAAACTGGACAGATCCTCAACTGTGCCATACCGTGCCACAATCCTTACTTTACGCCGGAGGAGAGGACTTTCACCGCCTTTTGGATCGGCCTGTGGTCCATCCTGTGCTTCATCTCCACTTTTGCAACTGTGGCGACTTTCCTCATCGACATGGAGAGGTTCAAGTACCCAGAGCGCCCCATCATATTCCTGTCTGCCTGCTACATGTTTGTGTCAGTTGGATATATCGTGAGACTGATCGCCGGACACGAGGAAGTGGCCTGCAACAGGGAGCACGGCGCGGAGCACATCCACTACGAGACCACAGGTCCTGCGCTCTGCACCATTGTCTTCCTACTCATCTACTTCTTTGGCATGGCAAGCTCGATCTGGTGGGTGATCCTGTCTCTCACCTGGTTCCTCGCAGCGGGCATGAAGTGGGGCAACGAGGCTATCGCCAGTTACGCACAGTACTTTCATTTGGCCGCTTGGCTCATCCCTAGCATGAAGTCCATAGCAGTTTTGGCTCTGAGCTCTGTGGACGGGGACTCCGTGGCTGGGATTTGTTATGTCGGCAACCAAAACTTGGATAACCTGCGGGGCTTCGTGCTGGCACCGCTGGTTATCTACCTGTTCATTGGCACCATGTTTCTGCTGGCCGGGTTCGTCTCGCTGTTCCGGATCAGGAGCGTCATCAAGCAAGGTGGCACAAAAACTGATAAACTGGAGCGGCTGATGATCCGGATAGGTGTTTTCACAGTTTTGTACACCGTCCCAGCCACTGTCATAGTGGCGTGCTACTTTTACGAGCAGCACAACAGACAAACTTGGGAGATTACGCACAACTGCACGTGCATGACGGACTCCAACAGGCAGAGGCCGGACTATGCTGTGTTCATGCTGAAATATTTCATGTGCCTCCTGGTGGGTATCACCTCGGGGGCCTGGATCTGGTCCGGTAAAACCTTGGACTCCTGGAGGACTTTTTGTACGCGGTGCTGCTGGGGGAGCAAAGCCTCCGCAGGGTCCATGTATAGCGACGTGAGCACGGGACTGACCTGGAGGTCCGGGACGGCCAGTTCTGTGTCCTGCCCCAAACAGATGCCACTGTCCCGGGTGTGATCAGGAACGATCATACACTCGAAATGTCATTTCACTCTAAAGACTAATGATATCTTCTCATATCAGATTGTTTTTTGTTTTTTTAATGTGGCGTGCAGATGGATATAAATGTGTGTATTTGGTAAATTATTGCAAGAAAGGCACCAAACTGCCAGTTTTAAATGAAACCTGCTCCCAAAACACCCTCCAATGTGAATTATGTGTTTTCAATTTGTGTTCATTTAGACTGCTTATAAAAGTTCTAAGACCAGTTTGAACTAACTTACAGAAAGTGCTCTTTTCTTTGCCTTATCCAAATGACGTGTGTTTGAATGGAGAGGGGGAGGTTGTCAGGATGAGGGTGGTGACTAATTGTGTTGGGATTGTCCATCAGCGTGTTGTAATTAGCACATTAATGAGCGCCTAATGGCTTCTCTTTAAATAATGAGGCCGTCAGCAGAAGAACAATGTACCTGGCACCAAGAACGCAGAGTCTTATCTGGGCTTAATTGAATGCGTACAGCTGACAAGATCCCTCTTGTCGATAGGTTACATGGTATAGCTGAGGCTCTCCCTCTATTTTTTACTGCAAAGAACCGCTGTGTCTTAAACACAAGATTCACAATGAGACCGCCCTGCTGGAAACGAAGCCATCCACCAGGCTGTTTTGTCTCCAAGATGGACTTATAAGTACATTCATCAATGCCTTAATTCTGTCTCATACGGGTTGCATTAGCGCGTAAAGTGTATTTATATAATTATTGGTGTACATAAATTGTATATTTGTACATAGAATTTTACAAGACTGTAAATATGTATAATTTTCACTTTGATAGAAGATTTTATTTTGAGAATAAAACGATTTTTATTGAATGTTTACTCGTGCGTCTTTGGTCATTCTCGCCAGTGTTTTTTTCTTTCTTTCACAGACTAATGCGTTGCTTACACTGTTGAATATAGACATTTTTCCCGCTAATTATATTAGGTTTGACAGTTAAAGGTTACTATAGGTTTTATTTGAGTAAGTAAATCGCCCGAGAGGACACGTGGGATGCGCGCCACAGTGTTTGCAGGACTTCCACGCTGTGAGAGGAGGAGAGAACAACAGAGAGGACTACAGGTGGTCTTCTTAGTTTAATGCCCACTGCGCCTCAGATTGCTTATTAACTCCTACTTTCTGTCATGTGTTACAACCCCCAACAAGATAACTTCACCTCCTCTTAGTTCAGGTTCAGGAAATGATTTCATTCTATAGAGTTATTTTGATTTCAAGAAGTGTGTAATGACTCAAATAAGCTTCCATTAAAAAAAAAAAAAAAAAAAAAGGTCCAAGTGAACCTGAATAATGAAAAGTTACTCAGTTTTTGTGATAAACGGTTACATACATTTATAGTTCAAGAAGCTTATGGAAATGCCCAGAGCTTATAATTGAGAAGTCAGAGAGAAAGACAGCCGTGTAACCGCAAACTGACATTCTCAGTGACCTCCAAAAAGGTCACTAAAGGCTGCGTATTGAGCTGTCACGTTTTCCTGTGACAGTAGGGCTTTAAAAAATCACTTTACTTTGGACTAAAGTTTAGAAATCTGTGCGTAATAGCTGTGAGTGCGCATTAGTCGTTACTCGCGTATGCTTTGGCTATAGTTTATTAAATGTTATTTTATCGGGGGTTTTTAAATTTAGATAGCACGAGCGATATAAATAGGGAAATCCAATGCAGCCAAAACGACGCTGAGGCTTCAGAGAAATTAAAGTTGTGGTATGCTGCCACCTCTTGGTGGAAGCAGAAACTGAAGACCAACGCAAGCTCAAAAGGTCAATTCTCCGATTGGGAGACGATTGTTCTATTATACAAGTTGTGCGGTAAACAAACACTAGAGGTTATAAGTATTTAGCTAAATTCAAATCAGTCGAAAAATGTCTCTAAAATATATCATTATATTCATGGAAATAAACTGTTAATTTCTTTCTGCTGCAGATTCCAACTTATTTCCACAAGTGAACAAATACAGAAGCTGAATTGTAACACATTTAACATGCATCACACTTGTCTCCATCAATTCTTTCTTTAATCGGACATAATGAGAAAATAAACTGTTTGCTCACTCCAGTGAGAACAAATTGCTCTGTCATTGCTTGTTAAACATGTTTATCATCCTCTTTTATGGCTGATGTGTGTATGTATATTTGTGGTGTGTTAATGGGGGAGGAGTTGAGGGGGGGGGGGGGGGGGGGGGGGTTGGGAATGTCCCCTTAGCCCACAAGGAAAAACAAAATCAGAAGAGGAAATGGGCTGAGTGGTTGTACCTGATCCATCTCCTTCTAACATAAACAAGACTCTGACTCTCAGTTTCAGGAAAAACCTCACCGCCGCTGAAATGCAGCGAATCCCAACTCCTCCGCGCCGGCTCCAACTGGGACGTGTATGAATGTAGTCTTTGTCTAATGATCTAAGTAGATGTCTGACTCTGATTGGTCGGGATGGAATCATGTTATGATGCCTGAATGGCTCAAATGGGCTGTTAAAGGTCACGTCGAAGCGGGGGGAGCCTGTTAATTTCACAATGTATACAAAGCTGGGAGGGAAGCATTTTGCTTTCAATAACAGCTATTGTCATGCCATGGCTGATTTACAATGCAAGTCTAAAACAAACAGGCCTGACTGGCGTGTCTTGTGATGGACAGATGACCTCACTTTTGTTGGCCCCAAGAGCATGCTGGGAACATGCGCCATGAAAAGAAAACCAGTGACTGAGGGAAGTTTTCATTTACAAAACAGTGAGCAGAAAGTTGGGTTATTAATGACTTGAAGGGTTCACATGCTCACATTTGGACCTTTTGGAGTCTCCAGGTGAAAAGCCATTATTATCACAGGGCGTCATTGAATATCTCTGGGATTTTGGAGAGTTTGTCCCATCAAGGATTTTAACCCTTTTATCAATATCCATTGTTCGATAGTTGAACCGAATTTGAGGTTTTCAGTGCATTTTAATGTGCAACACTTCCCATAATACCACACACTGTTGTCGTTTTGCACACTTCACATTGTTTCATATCATCAGAATCATATGTTTGAGAAAGACTGAAGTGAGGGATACAAAGGTGCAGTTTGTAGAATTTGAGTGATGTGATTTTATCTATGAAGGGGTAGAACTCAATTGATTTCATATGCAGCTTCATGGTTGAAAACCATGGTTGTTGCATTCTTTTTTTTTAGCCTCTTTCTTAAAGTTCTGCATTAAAAATATGACAGACTGTACCTTTAAAGTATGAAGCTGGCGTATAAATGCTGTGACTGGTAGTAGACCACATTCACTCATTCATTCTATACTTGACTTTTGTTAACTCTCAAATGCACTGCATTGTGGGTAATTTAATCCCAGAATTCAGATTTACAATGTCAACCTGAGTGTTTCAGGCTTTAAAAAAATACTTTTGAAGACTTCATTTCCATAAATGTTGAATGTGGAGGATGTTGAAAGGCAAAAGTTATGTTTTATTTACCTGGTATTCTCTGCTGGGCCAAAAAAAAGTAATTAACTATTTGAAAATTTTTTATTTATTCTGATTTCCATCATCTTTATCTCTTTTAATTTCAAGATAAAGCATTGTAACAGTGGCCCGATTGGGAGGAAGTGGTACTTTTTCAAAGCAAGGTGCAAAATGAAACCACAGCTTTCATATGAATGTTAAACTATTCATGTCATCATACTGATTTTCATCAGAAGTAAGAAGTAAAGTTGCTGAATGAAGGGTGAAACATACTTGGACAGCACATCTCAGGATCCTAGGGGTGATTCTTGAGTATGGGTATGCATTCACTAAAAGTCCATGTGTCAGGGCAACTGCAGCTTACGCGGTCAAAATAATCTGGACGGGAAGTGAAGAGTAAAGAATCCAACTGCAAACCACTCAGTCTTCATTCACACACAACACTCCTGGATTGCCCATCGACGTCCTCTATCATTAAACATCAAAGAGAGATGGGATGGATTCTGTCTACTGAGCCGTGGCCATTGGGGACCTCCCCACCACTGCCACCCCCCCCCCCCCCCCCCCCCCCCACCCCTCACCCCCCCTCTGCGCTCATGTTCATCTCAACCACCTCCTGGCAGGTGAAGAGGGCCCTCAGTGCTCGATATCTTTCATGCCTCCAATATCTCCTCTGATGTGCCGCCGCAGTCAATGTTGAGTTTTCCCCCCGAATTCTCAATCTCTTCCTTCTGCCACCCAGGAGACTGAAGAGTGTTACTGAAGCTGAAGGGGGGGGGGGGGGGGGGGGGGGGGGGGGCACAGGTTGATGCGTTAACTTCAGCCCAGGAGGCGATCGATGGTGAGTGAAGACATCAACTGCGCATGATATTGACGTTCAACACATGAGTCACTTTGTCTCTGAATAAGATGTCTGCCAGCAAAACAGACTTTTATTTTTTATTTTTTTCCAGGCTGGATCCTTATTCTTTTGTTAAACTAGGTAAAGAAATTCACTTAATCTGTTACAGAAGTTGCATTATTACCCTTTAATATCACCAGCTTGGAAGAACTGGCATGCATCTGTGGGTGAAAGCTATGAAGATCTATGTAGAATAGAAGTTATTCCGCTTTTGCTCATTAGAATGCAATGTTGTCACTTTATCAGTTTGTATTCAAAGATTCAAAGATATTTGTTGTCATAATATTACATGTTTTTACATGTTCTAGTATGAAATTGTTTTTCCAAGGCCCGGTTGATGCCATAAACCTAAATACTAAAGACTGAAATGGAGTGAAATATAAGTAAAATGTAAAACAGAATAGAAAAGTTTGATAAATATTGCTCAAAAGGAATAATCTCTTGATAAGTTTTTACATGATTTGTATGAGCTCCTGTTGCTTTGTGACACTTTTTCCTTCTCAATCTTTGAAGGAAATTGTGAAACGTTTTTCCTCTATATTGTGAATTCAGTAAATAACTAAATAAAAACTATATTTTTTCATTAAGTGTCTTTTTCCCCACTGTGAAACCATTTTGTGAGGCAACAATTGCTAATTCTGCTAGCCAAGGTGGTAAACACAACCAATAATGTAATAATGGACAAAAATGTGAAAACGTCAGCTGTAATAAAATAGCTGTCATTTGTATTTTATTCAGGATTTGCCAGTCATGCCAAGCTAAAGAGCCATTTTTGGCTGTGATGTCCAGGTTTACTGTCGAAAACATGAACTTCATCTGTTTGTTTCTTTGAGGGACTGTTTGCACCATCTTCTGGTGAAAATGTGCACTGCAAAACAAAAAGGTCTGAGCCAAGTTGAAAGTGGATGAATATGATATGTGCCATCGCGAGAGCATATTGTGAAATTGTCTTTAAAACAACATCCGGGCTATTTTTTTTCTCATTCTGCTCATTAGCTGAGATCATATCTATTTTGGAATTAGAGAAAAATAGGACACGTTCCACCTTTAAACATCAGTCGAAACATTATACTCTGTTAAACATTTTCATATGGGCTCATCCGAAACAGATTTCTTTCCTTAGAAACAGGTTCAACATTCATCTTGAAATGTAAGATGTGATTTAAGATGTGGATTTATACTTTTACGAAAAAAAACAACATTATTCACCTGATGGTTTCAGGTCGCGTTGAAAAAACTTTAAAATTGTGAAATGCAGTTTTTCTCTTCTCGGTTTCGTTTACATTTGTTGAATGTAGTTCATATTTTTCACCATATTTTTGGTAGTAAAATTGCCAATGTTGTGTTTATGGGAGTGATGCTGCTACAAACTTTTAGTTGCTTTTTTTTTTCTTTTGCAAATATGTGTATTTGTCATATTACTAAACAATAGACATTAATGACATTTGACTTGATCCAGAAATTTTTGTCATGATAAATCCAAAACCTTGGATTTGGACACCAAAAAACAATAAAAATGAAGGCAGCCACTGAAATCGCTGTAAAATTTTAATTACTGAGACCACATAAATATTTAAGTAGTTAATTATTTAACTACTTAATAAATTGGTGAAGTGGTTTGCACTCTTGCTTCATCTCAGCAACGTTGTTGGTTTGGGTCTCAGTTGGGTCTTTCAGTGTAGAGTTTGCATGTTTTTCCTATTCATGCACTTCTGCCTAAATGCCAGCTCTACATGGCCCAATAGATATTCCTTTTGTTATATTCTCACCATTTATGCATGTCCTTTGGTGTTACCATGGTAATTCCACCACATAAACACAGCCAGGAAAAACCCTTTTGTAAGAGCAAATGGATCCAGTGCTGTTTCACGTCAATACAAAATCCAATTTTGTGATTAATAGGTGATAAATCGTCTTGCCTGTTTAAAGGGTGAATGACAGTTGAAAGTACGTGGTAGATGACATGATCGCAGCATTTATTGAAATAGACATGGTGGCTGGGATTTGGTCAAGGACACATAGCTCACAATAAAGTTCCAGTGTTTGTCAGTGAGTGCCAGTGTGACGAGAGTGTGTGAAGGTCAGCGGAGATGGACACGCCTCCCGGTGTGACGAATCCGCCGGGTCACGGAGTTTCCTGGTCCAACCTTTTCACCTCAGAGAGCGACAGCACAGACTTTCTCTCCGAGCGCTCGGCTGCTGACTGCGAACACTCTACTTGTGTTTTTGCACGTCTGCCCCAAATACCAAGAATATCACAAATGCGAAGGGTACAAGGGGGGCACAGACATAATGTGGCTTAGGGGCTCTGTTCAGAGGCAGTTGTATCATTCAACAAGGAAAACCTGGTCCAGATTAATGATTTGTTCATCCCAAAGTAATATCTTATCCTGAAAATGTTCGCATTTAATGCATTTTCGTTTCCCTTCAGTCCAACGTGGACAAAAGTCAGTCATTTCTCAGAATTAAGGATGTATGCAGCTTTTAGCGTATATGTTTTTATTAACATATGATTGCAGATAATTTGATGCTCATGCTATTTTGCTAGAACTTACCTAGCTATGAGTCATTGATCCCTTAGCTGGGAGTGTTCTTGAAGTTTCGGTTTTCAATTAACCATGGGGTTCTGTGTTAGGACCCAGACCTCTCCCACTACACATGCTTCCTCTTGGGAAGACAATATAATTAAATTAAAGACGGATCAAATTCGAAGCTTCTCTTATAAACATTGAAACTTGTATGTGTAATTTTCTGCTTCTGAAACTGAGATATAAAAGACGTTATTTTTGGCTCAAAACATCTGAGAGACAAATGGTCTAAATATATTTGTAACACTGGTTGATATTACTTTGACCTCCAGTACAACAGTGAGGAACCTGGAGTTATTTTTGACCAGCGCTTATCCTTCAACTCTCACGTCAAACATGTCTACAGGACAGCTTTCTTTCATCTTTTAACCAGCTCCCAGTTTGTAAGATTGCTTTAAACCCTATTGCTGGCCGATTTTGGTCCACGAGCTACATGTCAGTTAGAGTTTGGTTTAGCTTGGTTGTAACTGATGGCAAAATGGTGCATGGATGTCACTGACATAGCGACTTCTACACTTTACATATCAGTCACATTTAACCATTCATAAACACACACACACACACACACACACACCAATGTGGATGTTTGTATTATCAGCAACTTGGGGTTCAATATTTCGGTCAAGGACACACAAAATCTTTTAGATTTGTTTGCTTCTCGGTGTGGAACCCCCATCTTTTTCAGAATTTTACTGCATATTTCACGTTGTAGCTTTTGCACATCTCATTCAGTAAAATGTTTCTGTAAAGTCATCTAAAGCCAGGGCTGACTTAAGCCAGGTCACGGTTGGGTCTTCAGGCGTCGGTGTGACAGTTCAGGCGTGGGGGTCAGTGTGTCTGTTGTGGCTGCCAGCAGAACTCGGTAATCCAGACAACAGCTGAGCAATGTGACGGCTGCTGCCTCAAGGTCAGCCTCTGTTTGCTTTCCAGAGTCCCTCATTTCCTTAATAACAATGTCCAAACAGATCAAGGTGTTAAAACAAGCATACCCCGGGCATACGAGATATAAAAAAGAATGTACATCCGCTGTATTTCACTCAACAAGAGATTTCAAGAGCATTCATCATCTTCCTCATCCAGAAAAGTTATTATTTGTGGCTTCTACTCATAATCGCCACTCACTTAGCTTGTGAGTCTGTTTTGAGAAATCCGACAGAAAAATACAGGAATTTCAGAAAGAAACAACATCTTTTAGACCAGCTTTTGGTTTACAAGATAAACCATCAGGGAGATTATGATGTTGAATTAAAGCTACAAGCAGCCTTGAATTGGTCTGGCCAAGAATGTCAGTCGACATAACATACAGTAAGTGTACTGCTCTCTCTATGTGTTGTACTGCCGCAGTGTTAACATAGATTAAACAGCCGAGCTCCTTTAATGACTTCTAGCAGCTAGGTTACTGACAGTCCAACAGAATGAAACTAAACAAAAAACAAAAAACGTGAAGACATCAAACCTCTGTTGCACAGACACAAATGTTGATACACAGGTAAGCGTCACAATAATACACAACGTGCAATAAAGGACTTCTATTCTATTCTTCTATTCTATTACTGCACCAATTTTCAGGTCATTTGGAATTACCCCCTCGGACTAGTTATCTCTAGAAAATTCAATTTGGTCCAAAATCAGTGAAAATCCATTTTCAAAATTGCGGACTTCCTGTTGACTGATCGGTATGTGTGTAAGAGACTTTTTTGTGCGTCTTGGGTGTTATATATGTGTGCCGATTTTTGTAGCTCTCGGTGAAACGGGATTGTGGGGCATCCTTTTTCCAATTTTGCAGGTGGCGTCGTTGAGCCATTTTGTAAGTCACATGTGTAACTCGACCCGATGACTGTGTAAAGTTTCACAAAAACTCATGTATGTTATGGCCCTCAAAAACGTGATTTATCTTGGCGAATAATCCAAAGATATTTGGTACTCGTCCTAGGGTACTGGCCATCATTAATGTTTATAGCCGATTGTTCCCTGTGCACATATGCATATAGTTTCATTGCAAATACAAACAACTGCACTAAGTCGTGGTCTGGCATGCCGACTGCATTGTTTTCGAAAACTTCGCTGTGTAAAGGTGGCTCTTTTCGGAAATGAAAAAGGTGCAATTTTCACTGGAAACGTTGCTGTATAAAGTGGGATCTTAGTGAAACAGTGGCATCCCACTGGAACCACAGCTTTTTGTATTTTTCTAAGTAAGAAGGAAAAATAACCTCCTCTATAAAAGGTGATAGTGAGCAAATGCAACTGTATTGTCAAATATACTGTGATGGAGTGGTGCTCAAAATCCAAATATTTGTGCTGTAAGAATACAAAGGAACTTCATGGAGACTCATGCCAGTGCTTTTACACCCATGCTCTCTTATCTTGACATTCACTGCTATCAGTCTGTCCGGAGTTTGTTCCAGCTGGAGTGGCCTGGTCCGGCTTTTTAACACCTATGAGTGTTGTCGCCTTCGGGTTTGGTGACGTTCCCCTGTCGCAACGCAATGATAAAGGAGCTCTCAAGTAGCTGTGAGGCACGAAGTGTATTGCCACAGGAGTGCTTGTCGGCGTGGGCGATCGAAACACATCCACTTTGCCATCTTTGATTCCTGTGCACGGCTCATTGAGCGCGGCCGCGCCGTTCGTCTTCGCATGCTCACCGTTTGGTCTTTCATCTCGGTGGCTGTTTGTCTTGGAGCTTCCAGTCGGGCCGATTCTCTTGGTTAGCTGAACGTCGGTGTCGTCCGTCGTCGTGGTGGTGAACACGCTGCTTCGCTCTCCTTTGCTCATCTCCTCCATGAGCATCTCCTTCTTCCTCCTGTACCTGCTGATCGCCTTCAGACAGCTGAGCAGGTCGAGCAGACTCAGCAGAACGGAGAGGCAGGCGACGCCGAGCGTGAAGTTGAGCATCAAGGTCTTCTCGGTAGGCCTGGAGATGTAGCATTCAACTCCAGATGTGCAGGGGGCCTCATAGCAGAAGAAGCTCTGAGGAACAGGGGAACCGATGAGGAAGCACTGACCGCCGGCGAAAACTGCCTCGAGGAGAATCCGAAAGATCACGACGGACAAGTAGGCGCAGTGGAAGCGCGGTGCTCCCCAACCCCGCGGCAGGTCAGGGAGTGGAGCTTTGTCTAGGGACGGTGCCCTGGAGGAGCGGGAGTTCTCCAGGATGAAAGGTGAACCTCCCGACCCCAGTCGCTGTAGATCCCATCAAAGTACGGGTGGGCCAAAACTTTATGCGCGACGTAGGTGGCAAACATGAAATGGGGAAGACAGAGGAAGATGAGCTGGAAGAGCCAGAGACGGAGGACGGACACGGGGGTGAACACGTCGAAACAAACACTGGAGCAGCCCGGCTGGATGGTGTTGCAGACGAACCTCTCCTGCTCGTCGCTGAAGAGGGTGAAACCTGCCAGCAGGAGCAGCAGTGAGCGCAGAGCCAGCATTGACACCCACCAGGTCTTTCCTGCAATGGAGGGAGAGAGAGGTGGCCAATCGGAGAAGAGAATAGGCTCTACAAGAAGTGAAGCACAAAATGGAATTGAAATACAATACAACTTCAAAATGGTTTGGCCCAATTCAAGTTTTGAGTCTCAATTCAATGCCAGCTAACAATCTGTGAAGGAACGATACAACAAAGATATCAAACCAATTAACTCCAAAACCTGGTGTGTCAAACACATTTTACTTCATTTCCCTGGCATAGAATCTCAACATATTTAAATGACAGCCTACCTACTGCTGCAAAATACAGTTAAATTTGCCACTCCCAAAAAACAAACAAAAAAAGAAAACAGCTATTGCTGCTGCAAAAAGTATTTTTTAGAAACACCCTAACAGCATGGCTTCGATGCTAGTGTGATAGCAAAGAGGTAACTAGGTTTCATGGGAGCATCCTCACGATCTCAGCTGCGGTTTCAGTATTGCGTTGTGTCTGCTACCCTTCAAAAAATGTTTTATTTGAAAGTTTTACTATTTGCTTGGTCATTTAATGGGCTGGTTATGGCCTACGGGCCTCATGTTTAACACCCCCCACACTGGCTTGAACGCATGTTTTTGGATGAGGGGAAACTCCATACATGCATGGGAAGGACATGCAAACTCCACATATAAAGTGTTTGACCATGTGTGAGGATAGCTTCAAAAAAATAAACTGCCAAGTCGAAGAGCTTAGCCCAGACTTGAACCTACATCCTTCCGGTAAAAGTGCTTAAAATACACCAGCATAAAGAAAGCAATAAAACACAAGACAATAAACACAAGTTAAAAAAAATATATAAATACAAAAGAAACAGTATAAATAAAATATATGTGAGTACTTATAACAATACTAATAGCTTAAAAAAATCTTTTCAGAATTTGCCACTTTGTTGTCTTATATATTTTTTTTCTACTATATTATAATTCTGATGGTGTGCTATTGATAGCGTGCTGTCGTTCTTAAGTATTTTTAACCACCCCACCTCCCTTATATTATCTCTTTTGACAGATTGTAATTAAAAATATTCTTAATGACTTTGCTGGTTCAGTCATTTAAAATTAACATCACCTAACTGGGTGGTGATCACTTCTCTGGTTCATTCAATGCTTTTTTTTTTCTAAAGTAGAGGTAAAATGTAATTGTTTTTGTATGGTGTAATTGGTTAAACAACAGGTTATTGTGTCTGAAAAGCTGAAGAAACATAAACTAAGAGTGATTTTCAGGTATTTGTATGTTTAATAAAAAAAGGCAATAGACCGAAACATGGACTTTTCTGTGAAATTAGTTCTCTAGGTTATAGTTATTATTCCTCACACAACATACACGTATTTAAAAAGGCCGATTCACAGATTCCAAAATATTTACTACGCAGAGTAGTTCTTTTCATGAACCACAAATGATGATATAATTTAATAAAATCAATGTTATTTTACAAATATCAACATACTATCGCACATTATAACCCCCAGCTTGGCTCTTATCCTTATAAATAACCTCAAACAGGGACTCACCAATGAAAGACACATTATGACTGATGGCGATGATGAACAAACCAGTCGTCATCCTCACGGTTTGAGGAAATTCCACCTGATTCTGAGTGGCCGATCCTCGCGATCTGGAGTTTCTGACGGGTGGTCCTCCAGGCGGTGACCCTCACAGCTCCACACTGAGCACGACGTGCTGCTGCTGTTGTCTGCGGAGGCCAGGACCTGTGGAGGGAGCTATTCTTACCAGGCTGCCATCAAAGCATTGTTGGGATGTCTAGGTACAAGTCAAACCTCAATCCCGAAGCGAAGTCACAACGACAAAACACCGTCACAGCTCCATTATTAAACAAGAGTACTTTTCTCTTTATTAAAAACACAAATCTGCCACATCCATAAATAATTTACAAACAAATCAGTTTGTGAATTCTTTATACACTGTACAAAGTTAATTTCGAAAAATAAGCATATCTCACTGGTTTAGATGAGTGAAACATCATCATTGTGCTGAATGGACACATGAACCCAACCTGTTACTCTGCACTATAACACACTACACCTGTAATGCTCCAGAAAGAATGGCTGAGGCTTGAGGAGACCTAAAAAAAAAAAAAAAAAGAATCTGTGGCCATGATGATAGTTTTCTTTGGTACACATTTGAATAATATCTTGTGTCAACTTAAAGCAGGAAGATTGGCATGTTAAAATTATAGTGTAGCTATAAAATCCTTATTGATTTATTGGAATTACGGTGGTTTATATCTTCACCAAACTTTCAAAGGGTTTAATAAAAAACTACAATGTGACAATATCTTCGCAATTCATCAAGCAGTAAAACAAAATTTGAATATCTGAATATGAAGATTGAAATTTCATATAATACTGAAGAGATTGAAATATTATCCACAGAGCTCATATTTAAGACCAATGGAATGATCGGTTGGCCTTGAAGAGCTTTTTAACAAGATATGTGTTGAAAGTGTTAATTAAACTTGCATCTTTCTTCATTTGTAAATTTTGTCCACTGTACCGAACCTTCACATCAGATCATTGCAGGTCAAAATGTACAAATTAAACCAGTTCACCGGGAGAGATTTAGTAAGACTGTGCTCCAGGGGATATATTTTAAAAATGTTAGCCCCAGGTTTTTATCTGTGTTGTGTTTGCATGTTCTTCCTGTGCCTGTGAGGTCTTCCATTCAAACGCATGAGAGGCTAGTTTCCTGACTCATCCACGTGGTGAGAGTTTAGCCATTAATGTGAGAAAGTACTTAGCTTCAACAACAAAAAAGAATCACTCACTTACACACCTTATGGTTTGAAATGGTAGTGCATTTGCTTGTGAGCTTGCTAAATTTAAGCTATTCGAAAACAAATATTAGACTATTTTTTACATTATCTGGACAAAAGACTCATTTTACAAAGCATTTTTGTTTTCCTGGCTAAAACAAGAAAAAAATGTAAAATAACTTGAATGGATAAAATTGCTCAAAATGGCAAAGGTTGATATTGAAGTTTTGAATCATTTTTTCATTGTGAATCTGCAAACTATTGCTTTGGTTGCTTCCACACAAGACCACAGATTCTGGACAACAATCGATGTCGCCTTAATTGCTTGTCATTGTCTGGGACGGCCTAAGTCACACAGCGCATTGCCTCCTTTATTCAAACTGGAGCAGTTAAGAAAGTCATAAATATCTTTTCCATGTTGAGTAATGTACAGATATACTTCTGCTGCCATGGGTTTGTGTTGTTACCTATATTATTGATTCCAGCCCACGAAAAATAGCCATAAAAACAATGGATGTGTTTGCTAAATAGTAAAATGGCAATCCCATTAAATTGCACATACAAACGGATGAGCTGTGTCACATTTCCAATACATGTCTCGAGAGATGTGCTTCAATCTACAATAAAGTTGGAAGACAAATAAAAAAACAAAACTAATTTATAAAAGTTAAGTAAACACTTGACACGGTCAAGCTTATTAATACTAGTGATTAATACAGGCCCGAAGGTACATTTTATTCAGTAGAGCCGGGGTGTCGAGCTCGTTTTTAAGTCCCGAAAAGTTCCACTCTAAAATAGCAAATTAGTGCAAATCCAAGTAAAATTTTATTAAAATATTTTCCACTTTACAATAATATTCAGAGCCAGATTGAATTGTTTTGCCACCCCTGCTGTACAGGTGAGGGAATAAACATGTTTCGATTGTACATGTTGAAAATTACAATATCATAGATTCCTTTATTTCTTCACCCCCCCGTCAGTGGCGTTTGTCACTTCAAAATTGCAATCCTCTGTTTAAACGAGGAGCGTCACAGTAAATGAGCAAACCTGAGTATCAAGAGGTGCGCTAGAAGTCCTGTAAACCTTGTAAAGAATCCCGAAGAAGAAAAACTTGCCGACACTTTTTCTCCATCTAAAAATCAACCAGCGGAAATAAATAATTCAGTGGAAAAGTCCAGTGCTTACACCCTCGAGTGTGGAGTCGTGGTCCGAAAAACCAAAGAGACAGGAAGTGTTTTCCTCTCCATGTGAAGGCTGAGGCACTGTGAAGGCATCTGGAGATCACGTTCCTCTCTCGGAGTGACTCCGAAGGTGTGTGTTTAACAGTCATCGTGGATGCCGATTTTACTCCCAGGTCTCGGCATACGTCGGTGCTGTTCTGCTCCCGTGGTTAGGACAGGATCGCAGGGACCCATCGGACCCCGCACAGATTGTCCGTGCTAGCCGAACGCTTCCTGGCGGCTCGCCGCGCATCTTTGTACTTGTCATCGCACAACCTGGAAATAGCCTGTAGGGAGAATGCGAAGCAGATGTCGATAAGATGAGCTTTTGATGCAGGCAGCAAAACACAGATTATAAATCGGGCATTAATAAAAGACACCAATGGTAAGGTCTTTGAGGAGAAATTAGTCTTGAATTAACCTGATGAATTGTTTGGGGGGTTTTTTAGGATTCATTTTTAAGTTGATTGCAGCAGTGACGTTCAAATTGATGTCGAAAAAGTCTCTTTACTAAATTTAAAACACAATGGAAAAGTTACACTTCCCACTAAACAGTTTTTTATTCATTACACATAAACTGAAGTAGTGATTCTCTTCATGTTTTTAAATGTTATGAGTCATAGAAATCAAAAATGGTAACCGTAACATGTAATTTTCATCACATATAGTCTGCATCACAACAAAGAAAAACTTTAAAGTTCAAATTTAAAAGTTATTATAGTGGCATTTTATCGGTTCACCCTCCTCAAGAAATGTGTTTGACACCCCTGGACTACAGGATTTCATAAGATTTCATAAGATAACAAGGCTAAAATAGCAAAACCAGCTTAAACAATAGCAATCTTCAATAAAATAGATCAAACAACAAAATATGTCTTGAAGAATTAAAATGCTAAAAACAGCTACAACAGAAAACGTTAAATTATTGAAATGAAATTTCTTAAATTTTGCGTGTCTAATAAAATGAAACAAAATTTTATGGGCCGTGTTTTCCTTATTTTAAAGGTTAAGCTTGTTTTGCAGATCATAAGGAATTTTAAAAGAAGAAAAGTGACAAAAACAGCTATAAAAGCTGCAAAAATCTGTTCCCGCTGAATTGAAAAAACAAAAAAGAAAAAGAGTGAACGAAAACAAACTATTGATCAGAGCTGTTCTGGAGCTTCTCACCTCCAGTTTCTGGGCCTTGTCCCGGCTGAGTGGCTCGAGTGGGAAGCTGAGGTTGTTGGACTCTGAGAGCGACCGCAGGTCAAAGTAATACTTGGCGTAGACGCTCGACGGCACGTTGATGTTGAATTGTAGCAGCTCCAGAAACTGCCGCTCCAGCTCGTTCCTTGAAAACCAGATTCATACAAAAACAGAAGTCTTAAAAATGGCGGGGAAATCTACGATACAGGATTGGGAGGGTGGGGCCGACCACTCACATGTCCTCCACAGTGATGTCCTTGAGGATCTGGCAGTAGTCCACGTTCCAGACTGCCTGGTCGTCCCAGACCTTGGACGCCAGCAGAATCGCTCCCAGAATGATCCTCTTCCAGTTCCCTGGAGAAATGTCGATCTCTGCGTACGTCAGGAGCCTCTCCAGGTAGACCTGTGCAGAAAAATAGAAAGAAGACATGCTTTAAAACCTTCACGAATGCTAGAAAGAACACAACATCGTCAGCATAGAGGGGAACATGGGTGTTATTTGAATGTGTATTAAAATGATCGGACAATGGAGGACGTTCCATCTTCTCCCGGGCTTCCCATGCATGGCGAGACAAGAGAAAAGTCATTTCAGGCTGGAGGAGGTTAAAAAGCCCTTACCAGTGTGACGATGGCGCACTCGGAGGTGAGCTGAGCGGCGCTGAACAGAGTCCTGACGAAACGGTAGATCTGCTTCTGCTCCGGCTCGTGTCGGTCGTAGTCCAGGGGAACTTCTGATTTCTGGACGAGATGAGGAGAAGAGCGAGGGGGGGGGGGGGGGGGGGGGGGGGGGTTGGGAACAGGACAGATTGAGGCAGGGAATTTTTGACATTTTAGTCAATTAAGTTAGTTTTTCTTTTTGCTGTTCAACCTGTATTAAAAAAATTTAATTGTTTTAGATTTAAAATGACTAAATCCTATTCTATTAAAACGTGAAATGTATTTTTTTTTTAAGTCTTGGGCTTATTTTTAAAAAAAAAATTCTCTTCAGTTTTTAAACAAATTTTTTTAAATGTTTATTTCTTATTGATTTATCTTGTCTTTGTTTTTGGTTTTTTTTTTTGTTTCTACATTTCACCACTGTTTCTGTCATAACACTAAATGAGAGGCATGACATTGATTCAAATTGCAGGAAAAAAAAGTCAGTGAAATAAATAGTGTGGCTTACTGAAAGAGGGTGAAGCTTCTCATCAAAGATGTCGAGTACCATTCCTCCATCTGTGTCCCTGAAATAAAAGAAAAAAAACCACTGTTTCAACACATCTATGAGATATTTATGGTAAGAAATTAGTGCAATTATGACTAAAATCAGATTGACTAATTCGATTGAGATTTTTTTTTTTTTAATAGCCTCTTATGCTGGTCAAAAACATCGTCATAAAATCTCAAAAAATCATAACATTATCTTTTATTCACCTGTTTTTGATGTGGTAGTAAATTGCCAGAGCGACACTGTAAATAAAAAAATAAACAATGTTTAAGTGGATGACGGCGGGATGTGCAGAGTGTGAATAAATGTGTGTGTCGCATCCGTTGGGACCATTTGATGGTGTATTTGAGGTTGGGCTGGCTGACGGTGTTGTCGTCCATGAAGATGGTGGAGCAGGAGCTGTACTTCCGTCTGGACGACCCATGCTGCAGGCACACGCACACACACGCACACACACACACACACACACACACACACACACACACACACACACACACACACACACACACACACACACACACACACACACACACACACACACAGAATGAGTGTTATTGGAGTGTACATGTGTTTGACTGACCCACATAAAGCATCCCAGGGTGGAGGGGGGAATCATCCTTTGTTTTCAATGTTCAGTAAATTCAAAATTAAAACAGCTTGTTCTGAATTTAACCCTTTATTAGGAAAACAACCATACTTCAATGAATTACTGCATGATCTTATAAAAAGAAACATTTCATTACTTCAAAGTCAATGTAAAATAACCTAGAATATAATAAAAAGCATTACAATCACGAAAAATTCCACATAAATATTAGACTATTTTCTCGTGCAAAATGTCCCTAATTTGGACCAATTTCTCATTTCAATATGTCAAATTTAATATTGCAATATTTACACAAAGTACTTGCTATTGTAACTTGCTTGTTATTGTTGTTAGATTAAAATTTTAAAAAGGAATGAATGCAAAAGTTACCAAATATGATCACTCAATCCAAAAGTATTAAAATAACAAAGTGTTTAAATTAGTGTTATATATTATGATAAAAAGGTTATTAAGTTATTCAATTACAGGGAAATCTCCAGTTGAATTTGTAGGATTTGTTGTGAAAAAGAATAAAAATACTCGACTCACATTGTTGACGAAGAGGCTCTTTCGTTTGTCACGCACTGAAATATAAAACAGGCTCGTTAACGACTGTAACTTCTATAAATCCACCGGTTATTAATTAGGTTATGAAGCAGGCTGTTATCACAAGACGAAACAACGCAGCGGATTGTTTTATGTGCCGAGTAAAGAAGAATGAGATTAGTGGTGTCAAACTCGTATTAGTCCAAATAAAAGCACAATTTGATCTGGAGTACATTGGACTCACAAAATTAAAGCACGGGGATCAAAAAACTATCAGTAAATCACCACAACTGTGAATATTTTTCCTTTAAGCGTAAAGAAATGTGAATACAAGATCATTTCATTTTAAATATTTTCACAAAAATGTTAAAAAGAAATGGCTGAAAGTTCTCATCTTCATGTTTCTGCAGGCCGGATTAGACCCTGGTGGGCTTGTTTTGGGTTTATGTGTGACACCTCTGTGTGAGATGAAGAATAAAACCACAGAAAGCTTCGACAGGGAGGAGAATATGTGCAGTTAAGCCACCAGAGGGAGACGAAGTCACACTACTCACCGTTTCTGTAAGGCGCCTCTGAAAAAAGAGCAACAACCTTGTATTTTTCTCTCATATCTCAACAGCAGGATTCCTCTCAGATGTGTGCTATTTCACATTTGATCATATCAATGCTATAGATGTGCAGATAGTCAGGAAATGATACAGAGAAAACACCTTCAACCTCTTTTTCAACCTTTCTACAGTAAATCTTTGACATGTTTTGCACATTTTAGCCCCTTAACTGTTTAAACTAAATCCAATAATACATTTGTATGTATGTGATGCATGAATATGCATTTTGTGTTTTGGTGTTTGGATTGAGGAAAAATGTTTCTTAAATCCAATCTGTGCATATGATTGAAGCTTTCAATTTAAAATTGAGGGAAAAAAGACCTCAATTTGATTATGCAGTGATTTATAAAGTGAATTATTTGCAAATAAGTCAGTCTGTGGACAAATTGTCACATAATCTCCAAAAAAAAACTGATTTTTTTACATGTTAAAAATGCTCCTACATCCCTCAAAGAATTAAAATGTTATATTTTGAAGATCTTTATTGATTTGGATTTGGGACATTCATATCCCACAGGCAGGATCTGAAAAGATTGTGCAGCAATTTCTCACATTTTTCAACAATCACTTCAATTTGAATGTTAAGATCGTGAAAAAAGCAAAGTTTTTCGTTCCGAAAAAAACCAACTGCAACCGTTAAAATCAATGCTAATAGGGGTATATCTGTGACACAGTCTGTCCAGAAACCCCTCCTCCTCCTCTTCATCCTCTTCATCCTCCTCCTCACAGGACTCATCCTGCCTCAGGGCAGCAGCATGAATTAGCAGACATCAGCTGGCTACAAGAGATTTGACCCCCTTGCACACTTCTGATCCTGATTGTGTTTGACTTCTGTTCAGACTCGGGTCAGACTTGAGTAAAAATAAAAGAATTCTGCACAGAAGCAGCAGGTTTTGTTGTTTTTGTATCCTGATAGTTTAAGTTCCTTTGAGCTGCTTCAGGAGTGATTTTTACTCACCGTCATTCTGTGATTTGCTGAGGAAAATGGTGCTGGCCCGGGGGTGGTCCGATGGATTAAAGTCCATATTCAGCTCTGTTAAAACACAAAAGGATTCAATCAGTGTCAAGGCAAAGATACGACCATTTCTAAATATTAGAAATAGAAAACTTTACTATCAATATACAAGGTGCAACGACATTGGAGAGTTGTTTCATTCATACATATATGTATAAATATACAAATAAATAAATGAATGAATGAATAAGTAAATGCCTTCATCAGGCCTTTTTTTTTGTTCCTCTAAACTCAAACACATCCCTGCATGATTCACTACTGATCTGCATTCCATCACGCCCGGGAAGCCGGAGGGCATGAGCACATTTCTATGTGTGCATCCTATAAAACACTACAGAGGCTCGCTCATAAACACAGGCCCTCACCACACATTATAAAAAAAAAAAAAATCCTTACTTTCCACAGCACTGTCTCAGATAAAACATGTACTCCCGATTATGCATAAACATAAACTACCATTAAATAATGTCATATTGCCGCCCTCAGATTGAGCTTGCATAACCTGAATGGGTTCTTTCCCTCCATCACTTCTCGTGACATCAACATTTAAACATCTCTGGAACGCAGTCTGCACGGCCAAATGTTCAGACTCCTACAATATGGCTGTAAGAAATCCCAACTATTCGATTACAATGCAGACATTTGGGGGGGATCGTCTGTCTCGGTTTGCAACAGCTGCAGTAAGACGAACCACTGAGGTGGAGTTCAGTGGGAATTCTATCAAACACAATGAATAGAAGCATCATGAAGGTGCGGTTCATTCAGGTTTATGTGCCATGAGGTAATTCAGGGCCTTGGCGCTGGGGGGGCGTTGGGTTTCTGAAGGTTCTGTCGTGACATCGCGTTAAACTTCGCATGGAAACTGTGATTTAGAGACACGAGGTTGGTTGTATACTCACTGACCTTTCAATCAGACAATTCCTCCATTTGGTCCATTTTCAGTAGCACAACTGTGCTAAGTAGGTTTCCACAAGATACTCCACTAACCCTAACCCAATAGACCACTATACTATTACTATGATACTCAAAACATCAGATATCCCTGGTCCCATTTTGAATTAAAAAAAAAAAAATGTATATGTGATGTAGATTTAACTAACTTTGACAAACACTCCTCAAAGGTTGTGCCACATTATCACATGACTGCATCAATGAGTGTCCGACGGTTTCCTTTTTGAGAACAAATGTATTGGTTTCGGATCAAATGGCACCATACACTATCTTGTGGCATGAAGTGGTATTGCAAGACTTGCAAGATCTAAATATTATAACGTGTTGGTTATAATTGAACATTTCTTCTGTTGGGATCAGAGTGGCAATCTGCCAATGAAAGAATGCCATAATCAATTATTAACAATAATAACAAATAAGAAAGAATCTTATCTGAACATATATTTCCTTGTGATGAAGAAACGCACACTCTCCCATCACCCCGGATGTTTCTCATAGTTACCACTGATGTGTCAAATACTCAACGCATGTGACAAGCCCGAGTCGCTCACACAAAGCAAACTCAACTTTTCCCAGTTGTCTGAGAAGGAACTCAACTTTTAAGATTAATGGATAAAAGGCAAGTACCAAAAACGCTCTGTCGATCATCTCACACCATCCCGCTGTCACCGTTTCCGATTGTCAAGACGGACAATTGCAAATGCATCTTTTGATCATCGTACATGTGCGTTAAAGCAATTTCGGGATTGACTCGAGCACTTTTCAGAGGATCCCGAGTGGAATTCACAGCACAGCAGCTGGTGTCAAGTGTTGTTACACGATATTCGTCCCCCCTGTCACAAGTAAACTTTAACGAAGACTTGTCGCCCGGTGAAACAGGAGGAGCTCGGCGAAGCTATCAGCTGGCAGGCCTTGTCTGCGCTGCTACTCCATAATGAATTAACAACAGACGCACACCTGCCCTTCATCTAATGGCATTACCGTGCTTCCAATCATTATCTTTTTTTTTGTACATCCTATTTGTCTCAATATTCATTATAGTGGAATAAAATCGTGACTTAAGGGTTTCTGATTCTTTTTTTAACTACTCAGATATTCTTTGTCCATGAGCATTAATTAAATGCACAGTATGGGTAGGCCTGATATAAACATTGGCTTTTTAATGTGTCCATAAATCTATTTTTCTATTAAAATCCAGAGTGTAGAGCATCTTCCCACAACGAACTGTGACGTGGATTTGATGGTGGGAGGAAGTTCACTTCAACTTCATTTCATCCTTCCTTGTTTGCGGGTTAAGACATGAAATACATTTAGGAAGTGCTCAGTCACTATTTGGCCTCAGGAGGATTACTGCGGCTCCCACAGTGATCAAAATGTCCCTCATCTACAATGTGTACTGATATGAACTGGATTCCATTGTTATTGTTGGAGTCAGTTTAAGCATTCGCTCCCATGGAGTCAGTGAGCATGCTCACTCTTCAGTCATGCGTGGTAATTCTTGGAAGTAAGATATTATATACAGTAACAGATTGAATGCTGCTCTACTAGTTTAGATGTATATGAGTCTAATGAACTTTCAGCTTTAGCTCCATCTTCATTATGACTCCACATGTCAAATCACAAGTAATTCTAACCCTCCCTTATACTGTTTCAACACACACACACATACACTGACCAGTGGCAGAGTAAACAAGCACACACACACACACACACACACACACACACACACACACACACACACACACACACACACACACACACACACACACACACACACACACACACACACACACACACACACACACACACACACAGAGCCTCACATTCCTGGGACAGAGAGGGAGAGTTCCCTGGGAAAGCAATGATAAGACAGTATAAGCTTACAGAGGCACTGTGACCAAAGTCCACTCTGCCAGAAGCGTCGTTACCATAAATGCTTCTTGTGGTTGAATGAAAATAGAATTTAAATGCACTAAATGTGCAGTTGGAATCCAGATACCGGCATGATAATGCACATTTACACAAAGAGGCTTTATATTATGTCATATGTATTCTTTAATGGACCAAAGACATTGCTATTAACCTCTGACGTATGGCGTCTGACGTCTGCCTGCTGCTTGTTGTTTGTAAGCGTAGCACAAAGGTTACACATCAAATTCATGAATTTGAATTCTTGTGATTCCCCCCCCCCCAAAGAGTAAAACAAAGCATCCACAATATCTGAGCTGTATTGCGTTTTGTTGCCTGCCTCGTTGAAAACACTCTTCGTCACTCGACTCAACCAGAGCGAATCTGTCATTAGAGTGACCCATGTGTCATGATATTAATAAATCATCATCTGTAACCTCATTATGAAAATATCTGACAAAGTTGAACTGAAAAAAATCAGCCACAAACAGTAAAAATTCAAAACATTGTCATGTTACATATCAGTTTATACAGGAGAACCGCAGTTACAAGAATATTTTTACATGCAAGAAGATGAAGATGAAGAAGATGAAGAAGATGAAGACGAAGAGACATCGAGTCGTGGGAAACAATGTCGATAGGAAGAACCAGCAGATGGCGGTAATGTAACTTTATGGATGCACACAGCTGTTAAACTCAAAAGAAGAAGATGTTTTCATTTGAAGCAAGTTGGTTTTTTGGTTGTTGTTTTTTTTAAAGCATTAGTTTGATTAGAAACAGTGACACAGAGGATTTCAATTATTTCAGCTCATTTTGGCACAAAAAAGAAGCATGTCTCAATTTTAAAATGTTACAACTAGTGCAAAGATAGGGCACACTTTTTTTTTTAGATAATTTACTGTATTTACCTGCTAAAAACATCTTTAAATTGTATTCATTTTAATTTTAAAATATAAATGTGGAGACTTTTTTTTTTAATCATGTAATCCTCCTTTATTACACTGACGTGGAGAAAAAAGGGAGAAAACTATCTGTACTGTCTGTACAGAGGATGATGTTATTGTTTCACTGGTCTTGCTGCCCTTAAGCTTAAATTGTGCCGTATGTGAGCCAAGTGGATTGAACATTAGCCCTGTAGTGGCTACGGCCGCCCGGCACTGGCCCACCGGCCATTCAACCCGCATTTGACCCCGGCTGGAAGCGGTCAGTCTGATTTCCTTTTGATCGGTTTGGTGATCAGAACTGTTGCTTTCCCCCCCCGTAAACATCCAGTCACTGTCCAACAAAATCAGACTTGTCTTTTAAGCGTTTTCTGCCTCCGCAGCTCAAAGACACGCCTGTGTGAAGTGATAATTAGCGAAGCGCGCCGTGTTCTCGGAGTAAATTGCTCTCTCATTGCTAGTCAATAAATCAAAGAAGCGATGCTCACCAGCGAACAGAACCCAAGTGGAATAATTTACCTCGGGCAGAAGGAGATGAGAGAAAACAAGACTCAAGTTTCTGGTTCCTGGTAATCGACTTCATTGTTTGTGTGTAATATCTTTGCATATTTTAGCATTGAGCTAAACTGTCCCTGCTGCTGCTAATGATGGTAAAATAATAACGTTGCTTAATGTGGCCCAAACAGTGGGGGGAAAAAAGGAATATATTGTGTTTCCTTTTTTTTCTCTTTCAGATCGCAAACTTTGTTCAGGAACACAAGTATAAATCCAGATTATAACAAAATGCTCTTAAAAAGTGAAATTTAACCGTTTGTTTTTCTCTAGGAAATGCTTCATTCTATGTTTCCACATAAATCCACTGTCGTTTCAGTTCATTGGTGCTTTATTTGTGTCTCATTCAGTGTTAAAAAAAAAAAAAAAAGCCAAAACAAACTACAACCTTAATGTAACTGAACACCATTTGAGAAAATGTTTTTCATTCCTGCATCGAACATATCTGGTTTTAAAATGTAAACACAGCGAGTCATTAAGTTTCCAGTATGACACAAACACTGAATGTATATCAGTATAAAACACCAACACGAACGGCGGCCTTGTCTTTTCTCAGTCTTAATGAGATATGGTATTGTGTGAACATGTTCATAAATCATGAATATTGTTATCATGAAATCTACGCATAATAGAAACTATTAAGTGGATGATAATTCATGCACTGAAATGTATTCTTCCAAACATTAGTTATCCAAATTCAATTTTTTGTTTTTAATTCGCATTTGCGACTAGATGGTCAAGAAGAGAATGTTGTCATGACTCCCAGTCCACATTCTCCTGGGACTTGGTAATTTTATAGTTGACAGTCACTGTAACAACAATCCAACTTGTTCTGCAGGTTTCTTCTTACAAAAAGGACATTTTTCAATTTGGTCGTCTACTCTGCTTGCTCACATGTAATTGTTGTTTTTTTCTCTCCCTTGATATTGTTTTTGGTGTTGGAAGCAATTGAGTTGAATTGAAGCCACCTCTTTGATTTGATTGGCCAAAAGGGGCACCAACAGTTTGTCCTAATCTGGCAACTGAAAAAAAACATAATCAAAACTTACAGATGTATGATCCTGCTCTGAAATATTACCAATGTTACAGTACAGTAAATGGGCAAAAGGAAAAAAAGATGCAAACTCTGAGCAAATTCTTTTTAAAAAAAGCAATAATCTTAAAAAACAAAAACAAAACAAAAAACCACTCATGCGCAAAAGGCAAACTCCAGACATCAATGCATTCAAGTTGCATAATAACTCTTACACGCACAAAGTTCAAAAATAAAATTTGAATTTAACTGCCTGGCTTTACTTTTGCTCTGCAACCAACAGAGGAGCCTGTTTCTTTCCCTGCATGTGCCGTCACTAAAAATATAAGAGCATCAGCTGATGGGGTGATGCCTTGAGGACACAACAGTTACTTTAAGGGAGGAACACAGGAGGCTTTGTGGAGGAGAGGCTCGTCATATGATGGCTTTTGTCTCCCCGGTCGCACTCCTTTCCAAACATCTCACAGCGTTCGACTCTCCACATGCAAAAATACATATACATATCCCATTTCTGCGAGCGTCAATCCTTCTACCCTGCGAGAGGTCAACTGGGATTTCTCATCAATGCACTTGTTTATTATTGTTTATTAACACGTCGCATCAGGAACGTGTCGACTGGGCATCTCATGAAATATTTAATCGGAGAGCTTACGATGAAAAACGCTTATCTCTGTGAGTTCGTCGACTGGAATCTCGGCAGCTCCGAACACAGAGCAGATAAAAAAATCTGCACTCCTGAATTAAACATGAGAACCTTTCAAAACGGCAAGAATTTCTACACACTAAGCCTTTTTGGAGGAAAAAAAAAATCTATCCTGCAGTTTAACTGTGGATAGGTTTCTTGAGGTCACCGAGAGGATATTAAGAATAGGAAACTTGCCATGAAGTCACTTTAGGACACTTATGCTGGCATAAAATAGACCGCAGTGTAATAATATTAATGTTGCCTCGCAAGTTATATCTCATTAAACAGTTTTATGGATCACATAAATACCGTTTTTTTTTTTTTTTTTAATCCATTCACTTTCTATGAAAACTGCTTCTAATCAGGCAAGTTTGACGACACAGCAAGAAACACACTCCCATACAAACTCATTATTCATCTGTTAAAATTGTGGGAATAGAAAAAAACCTACACATGTAGAGACAACATGCAAACTCCACGCAGAAGTACCCTTGACTTTCTTACGGGGAGAGTATTATAATTTCTATGAAAATATGCAGTCTTCATGTGAAAATGAAACATGTTTGTTTAATTTTGGCCGGTTGGAGTCACTGAAAATACAACCTTTCTGTTTTTTTCTTTTTTACTGCTCCAACTTTGTGGAAATGGGGAGGAAAAATGCAACTTTTGAGTGGTTTCATCACAAAAACAAACAACAGCGGCAACTCGTTATCTGACGGACCTCGTTTTCAAATCGTTGCCATGTAAACGCGGAACTTTTCTGAAACGAAATGTTGTCATGTAAACTGGGGCCTTGCTTCGAATCCAATCGAGTACTTTGCAAACACTTTCGAGAGGGAAACTCTACAATCTCCAAATGTTTCTCGTGACTCCTGATAAGTCTCAACTTGTAAAACGCATGAAACCCCCAAACCGTACTTTCATGTCTTTCACGCTACATTTATATCTTCTTTTTCACTTCTCCAATTTGTTTAAAATCTACCAACACGTGCAGTGAAAATCGTGTCGTCAATTTCACATGTCGTCATTGTTCTGGGTTCCGGCTTTAATGGATTGAAAGAAGTGGACCAATCCTGGGATCTATTCTCTCCTAATAGGCTCAAAATCTAATTCCACTTCATCACACTGCACTCCAACTAAAAATGGCACCAACTTTTAGGTTTTTAAAAGCCGGCTGATTCAATAAAATACAAGGCACAACATCTCTAAAGCGGCGTGTCGCGCTCCAAATTGAGGCGTTAATTCTTGGCGACCGTCCGTCCCCGGAGGCCTCGGCTATCTGCTCCGACACAGGCTCGCAGCTGCCTCTCTTTTTGGGGAGGGGGGGGGGGAGGGGGGTATTCTTTTCTGATATTTCAGATTGTAATTAAGCCCCACTAATCTCCATCATACTGTCTGTGAATTCATGACGGGCCCGGCATATTAGACACGCTCCGGTTTCAATCAGCATTGCCGCTCACACAGACGGGCCCCGCTCAGCACGAGTTGTCTTTTATTCCCCGTCAAGAAGAGTTCCCCCCCCCCCCCCATCCCGACCCAACGGTTCAATCTCCCTCATGTCGCTTTTTCAACTCTCCTCTCACTATTGTCCACCACAGTGAAGCATGTTTGAGGGGAAAAAACGAGAGAGGCCTCGACTCGTTCGACTGCGATATCATGGCCATATTGAGAATATTAACCACCGTGTGACACCAAAACACTCAGCTTCTATAAGTGGGCTGCAAAAGCATGAATGGCCGACACCCGGCTCGTTTACAAGAGGAAGTGACATCGCCGATCAATCGACAGCGGGTCTCCCAGCATCGCTGACTCAGCGCAGGCTGACGGGACTCCTTGTGAACCAGACAGAGACATGGAGTCGACAAAATGCAACTGAAGTATTTGCTGAGCCTTAAATCAGAATGCAGTAGTTTGATGCACCATAACTTCACAATACTAGCAACACATGATACGATATTAATGAACACGATATGACAAGATATGGGAGAAAGTTCATGGTTTTAAAAGCAGGTTCAAGACCTTCCTTTTAAATTACTGTTTTTTAATGTGTTTTTTTTTTGTAACTTTGACATGTGGATTGAATGGTGGGTGGGTTTGTCTACTCAGTTTTAATTTTTGTTTTTAACCTGTAAAGCATTCGACTGTGCAAAAAGTGCAATATAAATAAAGTGATACGATGCGATACGATACAGTGCCACAAGTTAATACTGGGCGATATAACTGTACTCTGTAAAGTACTGTATTTTACAACACTATATAATACAATACCAGGCAATGTATGAGATACTAGACAACAAGTGTACTATGTGACATGTCACAAGAATATACCAAACTATACAATACCAAATGATGTGATACTATACAATAAGATACAGTACCATGAGATAATACTCAATAATATGATTCTACACTACAGAATACGTACAGCAAAATACAAGACTGAACAATATAATACTAAGCCACAGACTACAGTACAGTACTGGATGATATGATACAATGCGACAAGATGCAAGACAATATGAATACGAAACACTACAATATTACACGACACAGCATGATACAGTATACAATGCAATGCTAAAAACACATATTGTCTTAAATATACATCGAAACTATCTTAAATTTTGCCCAAAAACAACAGTTTCAAGCCATAAAAGTACATTTCCATCTCTGTCAATGTGTTTAAAGCCATAATGAACCGCACATACATTCTAATGTAACATAAACATATTTAAATTCAGAAAGTATATGACTGGCTGATGATGTGAAATAGGTTTCAAGGCAAGCCGGACAGTGAGAAACGCTGCAGGTTTTTCCTGGTGAAGGAGACGTCTTGTGCAATTGTTCCCGAAAAAAAATTCAAAAACAAACATTAAAATGAAATAAATGGTTGCTGGCAAAGTAAAAGCAATCTATTTAAGAGACACTTTCCAGTGTGAATGGCTCAATTGTGATGCATATCAGCATGTGTCTGTGATGGTGGTGTTAGGAGGGGGGGGGGGGCTCTGTTCCATAGCTGCACTTTTCTTTCACGCACAAGCTGAAAACAAAGGCCAGCACAAAGGCGTCTGCCCTCGTGAACAGGATGTTGTCTCTCCCTCCGCGAGAGGGAAAGTGCACATGCATGTGCCGGTCGACACGTTGCTGCCGTTTAGTCAATATGACCGAGACACGAGGCAGCAGTTTTAAGAGCAGAGGACAAGTCAAGAGTTCAAATTCAAGATTTTGTGAGGTGGTAGTGTTTGATTCTTATTTTAAACAGCAGACACATTGACGTGATTGTGACTATATATGAAGACTGGTAATATCACTACTGTGTCATGTGTCTCTTCTGAGAATACATTAATAAGTCCTATTTTGTCTATTTATCAATAATTAGTTCAGCGGAAGACGAGTTTTTAGAACAATTATTGTTTGTGCAAAGGAAATGACTTAATAATTTAAAGGGCACTCACTGAAACACTTTCAATTTCAATGTTTTTACACTACAATGCAGATGGATCACATCTGGAGATTTACAATTCAGCTTAGAAAAAAATTGTATACAATATCGCAGTAGCATATCAGATGAGCCGATATCCAAATGAGAACAGACATCCATGTGACTGAGGCCTCGTTTATGACGTTTTCAAGTGAAAATAGAAAACTTGCGTTGTGTTTTTGGACGTCCGTTTCAACGTCAACCGTGGTTGGAGCCATAATGCAACTTTTAACTTCCAAGGTGGAAGTTCTTGAAAACGCTCTGACTTCGTCTCCATGGAAACGGGGGAAACGCAACATTCCTGAAATGCTGCTACTGCACATGCCCACCATCGCAGTAGTAAATAGTCCTTTGGCACATGTGTGAGTCGATGGACAATGTCAACAATGTTTGCCTCCAGAGTGTCACGACTTCCAGCCAATCGTCTCCTGGGACTTGGTAGTTTTATAGTTGACAGTCACCGTGACAGCAATCAATAATCAACAGCCCCTGATCTAAAATGTGTTGGCACCCCTGTTATAGACCTTTAATTGCATTCCTATAAAGTTTTACCCGGATTTACCATACTTCTTCTATATGATCGTTCATATCGTTTATGTTTTTGATCTGTCAAAGTGAAATAACCGCATTTTCTTGTTGCATTTCCACTCCCGAGTCAACTGAAAATCCAACTATCTGACTATTAACCTCGTGATCAGGGTTTATAAAACAACAACAACAACAACAACAACAACAACAACAAAAACCTTCATGTTTGAGTGGATGTGTTTACCGTCGACGTTTTCCCGGTCGCTGATGTGCTGGAGGTTGCACGCCGTCTCCTCCCTGCTCAGATCCGACTCCTGGTGGTACGACTCCAGCCTGGAGTGCGCATTTCTGCGGAGCTTTGGGCTGGCAGAGACGCAGCAAGAGGTCGTGCTCCCCATCTTTCCCCACCTTTACCGATCCTACAGGGCAGACCGGGGGAGTGTAGCAGGGTTGTTTTTTTTTTGTGTGTTTTTTTTTTTTTTTATATATATATTACTCTGGAGCCGGTCAGCACAGATCAGAGCGCGTCCGGAGCATCCGCCGCAGCGTCCATAGATCCCGCGAGCAGAGCGTCGGTGGGCGGCCGAGAAGCTTCCCACAGAGGCGGGTGATGGAGGTGTCACTTCCAGGACGAGAAGCGGATCCGTGCGACCGGGTGATCCGACGCGGTGGTGGGGCCGGACATGGTGAAGGGAGGACGCGTAAAAGAGAGAAAGAAAGAAAGAAAGAAAGAAAGAAAGAAAAAAGGGAGGAAGAAAGTGCGTGACGCGCGGCGGCCGAGCGGAGCTGTCAAGCGCAGCGCAGCGCCGGAGAGCGACAGGGAGGGCTGCAAATCCCCGCAAAAAGGTTCCGGTTCAAGGGGGTGGTTACAACTGACAGAGCGAGAGAGAGTGAGAGAGAGAGAGAGAGAGAGAGAGCGCGCGCATCCAATCAGCAAAACAAGGGGTTTTCTGAAGCTACTCTACTAAATAATGAAAACGTCTCCTAAAGTCACATCCAAGCTTCTTTAAAGCATATTTCATTAATAGAGAGAGTAAGATAGCTTATTTATCATATATCAAATTATAGACAGGTTATAGTAAAGATTCCCATTATTAACATATTTTAATAAGCACAATTTTGAACGAAAGTAAGTGAATTTATATGTCAAAACATATTGGAATGAGAAGAAACGTAGTTTCTCAAAATGTGCTGCAGTTATTGATGTAATATTCCGTCCATCCATCCGTTCACACCCCGGGGCAATTCAGGGTCACCAATTAACTTAACAATTTTATGTCTATGTACTGTGGGAGGAAACCAAAGTACCTGGAGGAAAACATACACACACACAGCGAGAGCATGCAAACTCCCCACAGAAATATTTGAACCCATGGCCTTCTCTCTATGAGGTGAAAGCACTAACCTAATTTAATAATCATACACTAATATGTAGTAATGTGATAATTTATTACATTGTCAGCCTTACTTGTAGCTCGTTTAATCATAATGGGATAAAAGTGTTCTCATCATGTTTTTCACAGTGGGATTACTATTCCAACAACACCTCATCAGTAGGGTCAAACTAACCTGTCTCACAATGGTCTAAAAGATAATCATATTGTCCTTTTTTTTAACCTCATGGGTTAAAGTACATTAGCAGAATTCTTTATCAAGAAGAACAAAGAGATGGCAACAATCTTGTTCAAATATCATTCCACAATAGATGATTTCGGAATGATGAGGGAGAAGAGTTCAAGGGTGCAATCGAGAATCAGGTAAAAGACACTCAGAGGTCTCCACTCTGACATCAGAGCCCAGACAACACAAGGAAGAAGAAGAAGAAGAAGAAGAAGAAGAAGAAGAAGAAGAAGAAGAAGAAGAAGAAGAAGAAGAAGAAGAAGAAGAAGAAGAAGAAGAAGAAGAAGAAGAAGAAGAAGAAGAAGAAGAAGAAGAAGAAGAAGAAGAAGAAGAAGAAGAAGAAGAAGAAGAAGAAGAAGAAGAAGAAGAAGAAGAAGAAGAAGAAGAAGAGAAGAAGAAGAAGAAGAAGAAGAAGAAGAAGAAGAAGAAGAAGAAGAAGAAGCCTGTAACATGTGAATACTATTTCATTTTAAATGGAGTGGTAATTTAATGGCAGGGGAGCCAACTGACTCGTCACATCTCATAAGAGCTTGGCTTTTTTACGCTATAATTGATTTTTTTAAAACTGTTCTTTAAATTCTAGTTCTTTTATTCAGAATATAAACTCCAGTTTTGCTGTACTAACAATAACTACATATACGTTTAGAACAAAACAAATGTTTGGTCGGATGGGGTAACATGTCTGCTTTGGTGGTAAATAAAGCAAAACTAATTCTTTATCTATACATAACGTGCCCTACTTGCTTTATTGAAGCAGTGTCCTCTGCTGGCCAAATATTGATAATGCAGTTTATGCATTTATCCACCGCTGAGGGTCATGGGAGGGTTTAAAACAAAAACAAAAGGAAAAAAAACAACAACTGTCATTTCAATAATCTTTCATATTTCATCAAGTGAAAATATACATAATAAAAAACTTTTGAAATTATTCTGGTGTCTATGAATAGATGTGGCATTAGCTTTTACAAATATCCCACATGAGTATCTATAATGTGAAATAATTCCACATGGAGAAGCTGCACAGTGGTGTAGTGATCAGCACTCCTGTCTCACTATTGGGCCTACTTTGCAGGATCTGCAGGATCTACCTGTGCATGGAATACCAGTTCCTCCTGTTGTTCACAAACAAGGATCAGAAACGTGTAATCAGGATACTTTGCTTCTATTATATCAACCCGGATCAGGTGCTTCTTGAACAGTCTATTCACAAAATGCCACATCATTCACCAAGACTATTTTTTCTCACGAAGAAAATCAACACTCTCTTTTAACCAAAATAAGAGCGAGGAGTGTTTATATCTGTTAAATCTGGAGGAACGTTGAAGTTATACGTTTACTTTTGAGTGGTTTATTCAGAGAGCTGATCTGCAGTTGCGTGTGATGACCAGCAGAGGGCCCCCTTGCCACAG